>NC_082668.1:109845651-110528716 GCF_025265405.1 Mesoplodon densirostris | reverse complement strand
ATACTGCTATTAAATGGAAAACCAGTCTCATTTACCATAAAGAGATGGTAATTGTGAAAGTATAGAACAAAAGCCAGACATTAGTATTTGAACATTTCCCATTGAAGGTTCTGAGCCTAGAGCTCACTCTCTATTTGTTAAAAAGGAACATTAGCTGTTTGAGATTGACATGTACATTCTGCTATATTTAAAATGGATAACCAACAAGGACCTACTGTATAGCACAGGGAACTCTGCTCAGTATTATGTAACAACCTAAATGGGAAAAGAATTTGAAAAAAATAGATATGTGTATATGTATAACTGAATCACTGTGCTGTACACCTGAAATTAACACAAACTTGTTAATCAATTCTACTCCAATATGCAATAAAAAGTTTAAAAATGAACAAATAAATAATAAATAAAGAATGTTAGCTGGAGTTAGGGAGGCCATAGAGACCAGCACAAATGCAGACTTCCTCCCTGAGCTCATCAGAAGGACTGAGAGCATTTCAAAGAAAGCCACTCTTGTTCCTCTGTGGGCTTCGGTGGTTTTTAACTCCTTTTTTGGTGCAACACCTAAAATCATATGTCACCCTGAACAAAATTACACTGTGAACCTCCAAGGTGTGTCTTCCTTTTACAAGGCACGTTGCTCAGAGGCCTAGCGACTGGCTGGGAGCAAGGTGCCCTGGAACAGAGGGACCCAGAGTCCCTGGAGCCCACTCTCAGTCTCAGTGCCTGATTGTGGCAGGGATGATGACTGGCCCCATGTACCCAGGGAGCAAAAGTGTTTGAGGGAGGACCCCAAGAGGCAGGCCGTGCTGAACACACCCCTGTGACACTGTGCAAAGACCTCAGCTTAGAGCCCATGGGACATTCAGAGACCATGGGACAGAGGTAGCCCTAGGCACAGGATGAGCCAACTGTCACTGGAGGCTTTGAGAAAGAGAGGTCTGAAGTGTCTCTCCATGGAGAAGGTTCAGGAGGGGATGGAAAGGTGGGCTCAGAGCAGTCAGGTGAGCCACGGGTGTGGTGAGATGTCACCTAGAGCCCCAGTTCAGTGGGGCAGGAGGAGGGTATGCAAGAGCTGAGCACGAGGACTCCCATCTCACTTCCCTCCTGCTTCCTCTCCCCCTCTCATTCCCCCTCTTCGCCCACACTCTGCCATACCCTGTCAGAGCCCTGCATTATCAGGGCAGCAGGTCTTGGGATCATCCTGTCCAAGTCCCTCATCTTACAAATGGGAAGACCAAGGCCCAGTGCAGAGTATGACTGATCCACACTGCAGAGTTGGTCTGCACTTCCCACCTCACAAGGGCAGGGCCACCCCAGGAGCAGGCCCTTGTCCACCAGCTGCTGACCCAGCCTCATTCTTGTGTTCCACAGGTTGCTAGGCGGAAACACATCTCTGACTGTCCCCTGGGGACAGTTATGGCTGGTGACCTCGAGGTGAGAGGACCCACTTAGCCAGTCACAGCCTTGAGATTGGGGAGCTCTCCTGACAACCCCAAACTGCAGAGAAAATTCACCTTAAAGAAAAGGAAATAACTTTTTTTCTTATAGGTACTGAGGACTCACAGCAACCTCTTGAACATGTTTTCTTTTCAGTTACATGATTTCAGCCCTAAATCGTTAGAACTTCCCTCTAGAACAACTGGCCCCCAATTTGCTGTTCCCTGGCCCTGGCCCTGACAGTCACGCTCCCTCACTGCCCTGCACTGAGTGGAGGCAGAGGGCATGGTACTCCCTCCCTCTTCTCTCCAGCTGCGACTCAGGTCCCCTGCCCTGCTCTCATCCACAGTGAAACGTGAGGTCTGGAGCAAGTGATGGCCACGTTCGGCCTCTGGGTCTGCCTCTGACACTGGGGAGTGTTAGATTATCAGAACTCTCAGACTCCATCAGCTCTCAAATATTGAAGACAGAGCTGCAGAGAGAGAGAGAGAGAGAGGAAGGAAGGAAGGAAGGAAGGAGAGAGGGAGGAAAGAAAAGAAAGAAAGGAAGAAAGGAAGGAAGAAGGGAGGAAGGGAGGAAGGAAGGAAGGAAAGAAAGGAGAAAGAGAAAGAGAGAAAGACAAAGGGGGAGGGAGGGAGGGAAGAGAAGGAAGAGAAGTGTTTTTCTGGAAGGACTGAGGGAGGGAGCTCAAATCTGAGATGCTCAAATCTGACATGGGATCTGGGAAAACAGGAAGTGGACAAACGGCCTGATGCTCCCCTCCCACCACGTGCTGACATAGAGCAACTTCCTCACCTGCTTCCCAGCCTGTGTTGACAGGTGCTAGAAGACAAAGACACAGAAAGGGTCCTTGCCCTGGATGCTGTCACAGTGCTGTGAGGGGAAATCAGTGTACCCAGTGAGGGACTAGAGAGTAGTACTCACCTTGTTCCAGATCCTCAGTGAATGCTGGACCATCTTCTGCTTAGCTCTGAAATGTGTGAGTACACAGCTGTACTTACATGACTCTCTCCTCTATGTCCTTATAGGACACCCCAACCCCCACCCCTTCCCTTGAGGCCAGGGGCTCTACCTTTCTATCACTACACCACCAACACCTAGCACCACGCACGCTTCACTCATCACTGGGACTGAGTCAATGATGAGTGAACAGATGACGGAATGAATG
The DNA here is from genome assembly GCF_025265405.1 of Mesoplodon densirostris. Classification (NCBI taxonomy): domain Eukaryota; kingdom Metazoa; phylum Chordata; class Mammalia; order Artiodactyla; family Ziphiidae; genus Mesoplodon; species Mesoplodon densirostris. The sequence continues at coordinate 110,526,111 of NC_082668.1, read as the reverse complement.
GATGAAGGATGTGAATGTGTCCAGGAAATGGAGAGCTGTCTGGGAGCCTTGGTAGCTTCAGAAGGTAGGCGGGGTGTGTGCAGTCAGAGGAGAGAACCAGATGAGGTGCTCTGATGGCACCACACTGCTAACCAGCCCAGAGTCACATGTGTCCTTGGCTACTTGGTTGAACTCAGGACCTTACTTGTCCTTTGGTCATTTGGTAAGACAGCCTGGCCCCAGGCACAAGGAGTCTCATTCTTTTCCACCAGGTTTCACTAATGACGGAGGAGAGTAAGGCTCAGGGAGGAGCTCAAAGCAATTATTTTTGGAGATATTGAATTTTATTATTAAAAATCAACTCTAATTTTGCCTCAAAATGTACGTAAAAAGCAGGTGAAAAAATGAAAATAATCTCTCATAATTCCACACCTTTTAAAATTATTTGCATTAATAACATTCCTCCACAGTCCTCATCCCACTCCTTAGAACAATTGATGACAGGATGACGGTTTGATATGTATCTTTCTCATCTGTTTCCTGTGCTTCGATAGATATATTTATATACGTATTTCTTTTTCTTCAAACGTTGAAATGATGCCATGCATATCACTTCAAAAATTGCTTTCAAATTTAACCATATGTAATAGGTATTTCTCTGCATGAATACATTGAGATCTACTTCATTCTTGATCATGGCTGCATAGTTTTCAATTCAATCACTACACTGAATGTACTTATCTCTTCCCTTATTAATGGACATTCATAATGTGTCCAATTTTACATCATTTTTGGTTGTTGTTACTTCACACAGTGCTGTAGGAGACATGCCTTGTACACATACCTGCATTTTTTTTAACATCTTTAATGGAGTATAATTACTTTACAATGGTGTGTTAGTTTCTGCTTTATAACAAAGTGAATCAGCTATATGTGTACATATACTCTCATATCTCCTCCCTCTTGCGTCTCCCTCCCACCTTCCCTAACCCACCCCTCTAGGTGGTCACAAAGCACTGAGCTAATCCCGTGCTATGTGGCTGCTTCCCACTAGCTATCTATTTTACATTTGGCAGTATATGTAAGTACATGCCACTCTCTCACTTCATCCCAGCTTACACTTCCCCCTCCCCGTGACTTCAAGTCCATTTTCTATATCTGTCTCTTTATTCGAGTCCTGCCCCTAGGTTCTTCATAACCATTATTTTTTTTTTTTAGATTCCATATATATGTGTTACCATACAGCATTTGTTTTTCTTGTTCTGACTTACTTCACTCTGTATGACAGACTCTAGGTCCATCCACATCACTACAAATAACTCAATCTTGTTTCTGTTTATGAATGATTAATATTCTATTGTATATATGTGCCACACCTTCTTTATCCATTCATCTGTTGATGGACCCTTAGGTTGCTTCCATGTCCTGGCTACTGTAAATAGAGCTGCAATGAACATTGTGGGTACATGACTCTTTTTGATTATGGTTTTCTCCAGGTATATACCCAGTAGTAGGATTGCTGGGTCGTATGGTACTTCTATTTTTTGTTTTTTAAGGAACTTCTATACTGTTCTCCATAGTGGCTGTTTCAGTTTACATTCCCACCAACAGTGCAAGAGTGTTCCCTTTTCTCCACACCCTCTTCAGCATTTATTGTTTATAGATTTTTTTCATGATGGCCATTCTTACTGGTGTGAGGTGATACCTCATTGTACTTTTGATTTAAATTTCTCTAATGATTAGTGATGTTGAGCATTCTTTCATGTGTTTGTTGGCTATCTGTATATCTTCTTTGGAGAAGTGTCTATTCAGGTTTTCTGCCCATATTTGGATTGGGTTGTTTGGTTTTTTGATATGAAGTTGCATGAGCTGCTAGTAAATTTTGGAGATTAATCCTTTGTCAGTTGTTTCATTTGCAAATATTTTCTCCCATTCTGAGGGTTGTCTTTTCATCTTGTTTATGGTTTCCTTTGCTGTGCAAAACCTTTTAAGTTTCATTAGGTTCCATTTGTTTATTTTTGTTTTTATTTCCATTTCTCTAGGAGGTGGGTCAAAAAGTATCTTGCTGTGATTTATGTCATAGAGTGTCCTGCCTAAGTTTTCCTCTAAGAATTTTATAGTGTCTGGCCTTACATTTATTTAGGTCTTTAATCCATTTTGAGTTTACTTTTGTGTATGGTGTTAGGGAGTGTTCTAATTTCATTCTTTTACATGTAGCTGTCCAGTTTTCCCAGCACTTATTGAAGAGGCTGTCTTTTCTCCATTGTATATTCTTGCCTCCTTTATCAAAAATAAGGTGACCATAAGTGCATGGGATTAGTTCTGGGCTTTCTATCCTGTTCCATTGATCTATCTTTCTGTTTTTGTGCCAGTACCATACTGTCTTGATTACTGTAGCTTTGTAGTATAGTCTGAAGTCAGGGAGCATGATTCCTCCAACTCCGTTTTTCTTTCCCAAGATTGCTTTTGCTACTCGGGGTCTTTTGTGTTTCCACACAAATTGTGAAATTATTGGATCTAGTTCTATGAAAAATGCCATTGGTTGTTTGATAAGGATTGCATTGAATCTGTAGATTGCTTTGGGTAGTATAGTCATTTTCACAATATTGATTCTTACAAGGCAAGAACATGGTATAGCTCTCCATCTGTTTGTATCATCTTTAGTTTCTTTCATCATTGTCTTATAGTTTCCTGCATATAGGTCTTTTGTCTCCTTAGGTAGGTTTATTCCTAGGTATTTTATTCTTTTTGTTGCAATGGTAAATGAGAGTGTTTCCTTAATTTCTCTTTCAGGTTTTTCATCATTAGTGTATAGGAATGCAAGCAATTTCTGTGCATTCATTTTGTATCCTGCTACTTTACCAAATTCATTGATTAGCTCTAGTAGTTTTCTGGTATCATCTTTAGGATTCTCTATGTATAGTATCATGTCATCTGCAAACAGTGACAGTTTTACTTCCACTTTTCTGATTTGGATTCCTTGTATTTCCTTTTCTTCTCTGATTGCTGTGACTAAAACTTCCAAAACTATGTTGAATAATAGTGGTGACAATGGACAACCTTGTCCTGTTCCTGGTCTTAGAGGAAATGGTTTCAGTTTTTCACCATTGAGAATGATGTTGGCTCTGGGTATGTCATATATGGACCTTATTATGTTGATATATATTCCCTCTATACCTATTTTCTGCAGGGTTTTTATCATACATTGGTGTTGAATTTTATCAAAGGATTTTTCTGCATCTACTGAGATGATCATATGGATTTTATCCTTCAATTTGTTAATATGGTGTATCACATTGATTGATTTGCATATATTGAAGAATCCTTGCATTCCTGAGATACCCCACTTGATCATGGTGTATGATCATTTTAATGTGCTGTTGTATTCTGTTTGCTAGTATTTTGCTGAGGATTTTTTGCATCTACATTCATCAGTGATATTGGCCTGTAGTTTTCTTTCTTTGTGATATATTTTTCTGGTTCTGGTATCAGGATGATGGTGGCCTCGTAGAATCAGTTTGGGAGTGTTCCTCCCTCTGCTATATTTTGGAAGAGTTTAAGTAGGCTAGGTGTTAGCTCTTCTCTAAATATTTGTTAGATTTCACCTGTGAAGCCATCTGTTCCTTGACTTTTGTTTGTTGGAAGATTTTTAATCACAGTCTCAATTTCAGTGCTTGTGTTCAGTCTGTTTATACTTTCTATTTCTTCCTGTTTCAGTCTCAGAAGGTTGTGCTTTTCTAAGAATTTGTCCATTTCTTCCAGGTTGTCCATTTTATTGGCATATAGTTTCTTCTAGTAATCTCTCATGATCCTTTGTATTTCTTCAGTGTCGGTTGTTACTTCTCCTTTTTCATTTCTAATTCTATTGATATGAGTCTTTTCCCTTTTTTTCTTGATGAGTCTGCCTATCGGTTTATCAATTTTTTTTATCTTCTCAAAGAACCAGCTTTTAGTTTTTTTTATCTTTGCTATTGTTTCCTTCATTTCTTTTTCATTTATTTCTGATCTGATCTTTATGATTTCTTTCCTTCTGCTAACTTTGAGGATTTTTGTTCTTCTTTATCTAATTGCCTTAAGTGTATAGTTAGGTTGTTTATTTGAGATGTTTCTTGTTTCTTGAGGTAGAATTGTATTGCTATATACTTCCTTCTTAGAACTACTTTTGCTTCATCCCATAGGTTTTGGGTCATCGTGTTTTTATTTTCATTTGTTTCTAGGTTTTTTTTAATTTCTTCTTTGATTTCTTCAGTGATCTCTTAGTTATTTAGTAGTGTATTTTTTAGCCTCCCTGTGCTTCTATTTTTTACAGATTTTTTCCTGTAATTGATATCTAGTTTCATAGCATTGTGGTTGGAAAAGGTACTTGATACAATTTCAATTTTCTTAAATTTACCAAGGCTTGATTTGTGACCCAAGATATGATCTATCCTGGAGAACGTTCAATGAGAACTAGAAAAGAAAGTGTATTCTGTTGTTTTTGGATGTAATGTCCTATAAATATCAATCAAGTCCATCTTGTTTAATGTATCATTTAAAGCTTGTGCTTCCTTATTTAATTTCATTTTGGATGATCTGTCTGTTGGTGAAAGTGGGGTGTTAAAATCCCCTACTATGTGTGTGTTACTGTTGATTTCCCCTTTTATGGCTGTTAGCCTTTGCCTCATATATTGGGGTGCTCCTATGTTGGGTGCATAAATATTTACAGTTGTTGTATCTTCTTCTTGGATTGATCCCTTGATCATTATGTACTGTCTGTCTTTGTCACTTGCAATAGTCTTTATTTTAAAGTCTATTTTGTCTGATATGAGAGTTTCAAGCATCTCTTCTGACCACAAAGTTATGAAACTAGAAATCAATTGCAAGAAGAAAATTGGAAAAATTCACAAATATGTTGAGATTAAACAACATGCTCCTGAACAACCAATGGGGCAATTTAAAAAATTCAAAGGGAAAATCAAAAACTACCTTAAGATAAATGAAAATGGAAATAAAAGATTCTAAAATCTATGAGATGCAGCAAAGCAGTTTTAAGAGCGAAGTTCATAGTAATGCAGGCTTACCTCAAGAAAAAAAAACTGAAATAACTTTACATTTAAGGAAAGCAGAAGAAGAAAACCCAGAGGTAGTAGAAAGCAACAATAGAGATCAGAGTGGAAATAAATGAAACAGAGTCTTTAAAAATTAGAAAATGTCAATGAAACAAAGAGCTGATTCTTTGAAAAGATAAACAAAATTGACAAACCTTTAGCTAGACTCACCAAGCAAAAAAGAGAGAGGGCTCAAATAAATAAAATCAGAAATGAAAGAGGAGGAGTTATAACTGATAACAGGAAAATTTTTAAACATCATAAGAGACTACCATGAATAATCGTACACCAACCAATAGGACAACCTATAAAAAATGGATAAATTCCTGGAATATACAACCTTCCAAGACTGAATCATGAAGAAATAGAAAATCTGAATAAACCAATTACTCATGAGGAGATTCAATCAGTAATAATAATTTTTTTAAAACCCTCCCAACAAACAAAAGTCCACCACCAGATGGCTTCAGTGGTTAATTTTACCAAACGTTCAAAGAAGATTTAATACCTAAACTTTTCAATGCTTTAAAAAAATAAAATATCTGGAAACACTTCCAAACTCATTCTACAAAGCCAATATTACCCTGATACCAAAACCAGACACACACACACAAAAATTACAGGCTAATGTTTATGATGAACATAAATGCAAAACTCTTCAAAAAATATTGGCAAACCAAGTTCAACAATATATTAAAATGATCTAACACTATGATCACGTGGGATTTACTCCAGGAACACAAGCATGGTTCAACATTTGCAAATCAGTCACAATGATACACCACATTAGTAAAATGAAGGAGAAAAATCATATGATCCTCTCAATAGATGCAGAAAAAACATTTGACAAAATGCAACATCCATTTATGATTAAAAACTCTCAACAAAGTAGGTATATAAGGAGTATACATCAACATAATAAAGGCCATATATGACAAACTCACAGCTAACAGTATACTCAATGGTGAAAAACTGATAGTTTTTCCTCTAAAATCAGAAACAAGAGAAGGATGTCCACTCCTGGCACTTTTATTCAACATGGTATTGGAAGTTCAAGCAACAGCAATTAGGCAAGAAAAAGAAAAAGAAGTCATCTAAATTTCAAAGGAAGAAGTAAAAGTCTCACTATTTATAGATAACAAGGTACTATATATAGAAAACCCTACATACTCCACAAAACACTGTTAGAATGAATAATTCAGTAAAGTTGCAGGATAAAAAAATCAATATACAAAACTCTTTTGTGTTTCTATGCATTAATAACAAACCATGAGAAAGAGAAATTAAGGAAACAATCCCATTTACAATTGCATAAAAAAAAAAACTAGGAATAAATTTAACCAAGAAGTTGAAAGACATATACACTGAAAACTATAAGACATTGTTGAAAGAAATTTAAGAAGACACAAATAAATGGAAAAACATTTCATACTTATGGATTGGAAGAATTAATACTGTTAAAATGCCCATATTACCCAAAGCAATCTACAGATTCAGTGTAATTTCTATCAAAATTCTGATGTCATTTTTCACAGAACTAGAACAAATAAGTCTAAACTTTGTATGGAACCACAAACGACCTCAAATAGCCAAAGAACTCTTGAGAAAGAACAAAACTGAAGGTATCTTACTTTCTGATTTCAAACTATACTACAAAACTATAGTAATTAAAACAGTTTTGTACCACTATAAAAACAGACACACAGATGTATGGAATGGAATAAAGAGCCCAGACATGAACCCACACTTATATCGGCAATTAATTATGACTCTTGGCTCTTTTAGCCAAGAATATCCAATAGGGAAAAGAGAGTCTCTTCAAAAAATGGCATTGGGCAAACTGGACAGCCACATGAAAAAGAATGAAACTAGACCACTGTCTTAAACCATACACAAAATATAACTCAAAATGGATTAGTCTTGAATCTAAGACTGGAAACCATAAAATCATTAGAAGAAAACATAGGCAGTAGGCTCCTTACCTTGGTCTTGGTGATTATTTTTGTACATCTGACTCCAAAAGCGAAGGCAACAAAAACAAAAACTAGTGCAACTACATCAAACTAAAAAGCTTCTGTACAGCAAAGAAAACAATGGACAAAATGAAAAGGCAACTTACTGAATGGGAGAAAATATTTACAAATCATATATCTGATAAGGCATTAATATCCAAAATATGAAAGGAACTCAGACAACTCAATAGCAAAAAACCCATGAAATCTGATTTTAAAATGGGCAGAGGATTTAAATAGACTTTTTTTTTTCAAAGAAGACATACAGATGGCCAATAGGTTCTTGAAAAGATACTAATGTCACTAATTATCAAAGAAATGCAAATCAAAACAACCATGAGATGTCACCTCACACCTGTTAGAATGGCTATTGTAAACAAGGCAAGGAATAACAAGTGTTGGAGAGGATGTGAGGAAAAAGGAACCCTAGTACACTACTGGTAGGAATGTAAATTGGTACAACCACTATAGAAAATAACATGGAAGTTCCTCAAAAAATTAAAAATAGAACTTCCATATCATCCAGCTATTCCACTTCTGGGTACTTATCTGAGGAGTACAAACACACTAATTCCAAAACTTATATGCACCCCTATGTTCATTGCAGCATCATTTATAATAATCAAGATATGGAAACAACCTAAGTGTCCATCAACAGATGAATGGATGAAGAAATTATGGATTACTACTCAGCCATTAAAAAGAAGGAAATCAGGGCTTCCCTGGTGGCGCAGTGGTTGAGAGTCCGCCTGCCGATGCAGGGGACACAGGTTCGTGCCCCGGTCCAGGAAGATCCCACATGCCGCAGAGCGGCTGGGCCCGTGAGCCATGGCCGCTGATTCTGCACGTCTCGAGCCTGTGCTCCACAATGGGAGAGGCCACAACAGTGAGAGGCCTGAGTACCACAAAAAATAAAAATAAAAAAAATAAAATAAAATAAAAAGAAGGAAATCTTGTCATTTAAAACAGTATGGATGGAACTTGAGGGTATTATGCTAAGTGAAATAAGTCAGACAGAGAAAGACAAATAACGTATGGTTTCATTTATATGTGGAATCTAAAAGACAAAACAAATGAACAAACAAAACAAAGCACATACACACAAAAACAGACTGGTTGTTTAGCAGAGGAGAAGAGAGCTAGGGGGTGGGCGAAATGGGTGAAGGGGGTCAATTGTATGGTGATGGATGGTAACAAAACTTACTGTGGTAAACACTTTGTAGTACATACACATATCTAATTTTTATGTTGTACACCTGAAACTAATGTTATATGCCAATTTTACTCAATAAAAAAAGCAAAACAAAACAAAGGGGGATATTTCAGTTAAGATTTGTTTTACGAGTAACAAGAGCCTGAAAAATAGTGGCTCAATCAAGAAGGGAGTTATTTCTCTAGCATGAAAACATATCTAGAGGCATGCAGACCAGGAGTAGTATGAAGGGTTCATAGTGTCATCAAAGACTCTGGAAGTCTCTCACCTTTTCCTGCTGTCCTCAGTATGTTGCTTTTACTCTTGGACTGTTGGACATTATCTCTTCAGACATCTGTCCCATTCTCTCTTTCTGGGACAATAATTATATATATGTGAAACATTTTCACCATGTCCCACATGTTTGTTATGTTCTTTTTTTAATATTTTCCATTCCTTTTTTCCTCAATAACATCAGTCTGAATATGTCCTCCTGACCTATGTTCTGGCTCACAACTTTTACAGTTAGGTCTAATCTGCTGTTAAAACCTTCTGCTGAGTTCTTAATTTCAATTTTATTTTTAAATTCCAGAACTTCTCTTTAAACTTCTTATGTTTTCCAGTTATCTGCTGAAGTTTCTTATCTTGTTATATAATTTTTAAACATATGAATCATGTTTACTTTAAAAGTCTTGTCTAACTCAAATATCTATTTTAGTCATGGGTCTGTTTCCATTGGCTGTATTTCCTCTTGGTTTTAGTCATGTTGCCCTTGTCTTCTAGCAGGCCTGGTGAATTTTTATTGAAAGTAAGATGTTGTAGATGAAAACTAAGTTTAGGTTCCAAAATGATGATATCTTCCTCCAAAGACTTGCTTTTATTTCTGGCAGCAGTTAGGGAATGAATAGTATGTCTTATTCCAATTCAGATTGAGCTGGTTTGCTGGACTCATTTATTTCGCCACCACATTTTTATAAGGACTAATGTACTTCATGACCATTTCTAGGGTAAGGCATTATAGGGTCACAGCTGAGGCCTGGGGTGTTTGCCATAACCCCTCCTGCTTGATGGGTCTGCACTCTAGTGTTCGGCCATGTCCCTCAGCCTTGTTAGACTGCTGAGCGCTCTCCTCAGCACTCAGTATCTCAGCCAGTGCTTTCTGCTGTTTTCAGCCTCTAAACCACCACACTGGAATTGACAAATGCCTTAGTGGGGAAAGAGGCAGTGAATTTGAGGCTTATTCAATGTCCCTTTTTAAGAATCTCATGGATATGTACCTGCATGGGCACAGTGGCTCAGCCTTGCAGGAGATAGGAGAGAGGATTCCTCAATGAGCTTCAGCCCTCTGTGTGGTGGGTGGTCGTTGAACAAGCACATCGAGGCTCCCATGACCTTTCTCAACATGACCAGATTACTCTGCTGATGACATCTTGTGTTCCCCACCCTTGACCTTGGGAAGAATCCAGCAGAAAGACTGAGATGCCTGGTTGGGCAAAGGGTCAGAAAGGCTTTGGAACCCCAGTATCTTTTTCCTTAGACCCCCTGACTGATGATGGAGGACACAGCATCTCTCGCCCTCCTGGTCTTTGGTCTCTTGAATCCTTACCACCATGCTAGCTCCCAAGACATTCAAATAGATGTTTTGAAGAAAATAATAAAACAAAACCCCTCAGCTTTTCTAGTTGTTCTCAGTAGAAAGATTGATCTGCTAAACTTAGGTACCAGTACCAGAAGTGGAAGCCATTTAAATTTTAAAATTCATGGTCTTAAATGATTGCAAATACTCCAGCCAATTTATGTCCAAGACCTCCAACATTAGAAAGGGCCAAAGAAGGACCACCCCTCCCTCTAAGGAGACATCAAGCACAATACCATTTACACCTGATTGGATAAAACTGAATCCTGTGGCTACACTGAGATGCAAGGGAGGCTGAGAAATGTAGTCTTAGTACATAGTTGTCCAGTTAAAAGTCAGGATTTTGTTACTAAGAAAAAAGGGGAGAATGTATGCTGAGGGTGAACAACGAGCACTCACTGCCCACAGGGATGTTCCAAAAATATCCTTTTGTAAGAAATTTCCTAACTAGGCTGAGAAATAACGTAAGAGTTATGAAGATGTTTTGGGGGGCAAGCTGCAGTATGAACATGTACTAAATTATTAAAGAGTGATATAAATATTGTCTGCTTAGCATAAGACACAAAAATATATTTCAGGGCAGAGGAAGGAAAGGTGGCCATGTGTAAAGGAGCTGCAAATTCAAATACCTATAACCATCAGGGACATTACTGGTGTAGGGTGGCAAATCCCACATTCTTTGTGGTGGTAACTGATGGACCTGCGTAGGGACCCCTCTCGCACAATGACTAATTTGCCGCACTCTCTAATATCACAGACCCTTGAGGCTGGGTCTCGACTTGGCCACGAACACGACTGATAAGTGTCAGAACCAAGTCTGGATATCGGCATGGTTCCTTGAAGAGCTGTCTTTGGAGTGAAAGGGATAGTATCTAGATCCTGGCCCTGCCACTTACCTTCTAATCTTGGGCATGCCATTTCACCCCGTTGAGCCTAGTTTTCCATATAGAAAGGCAGAAATGCTTATCACAGTAAAAACCTCAGAGGACGGCTGTGAGGCTCAAACTAGTGGACAGTGCCCTCTCCAGGGCAGCCGGTCATCAGGAAATACGTCCTCCCAGTATTTCCTTTCACAGATGGACATTGTGGCAGCCAAACCCCATGGACACCAGCATCTGAGGACATTCATTGTTTGGTCAAGTGATAATCACCTGTCAGGTGTTGTCAATCACATGCCACCAAGCAGAAGCTTAGGGACGGCAAACCCGGTGGTCTGGGCACCGATAAGTCCTCTTTGTTTTACCCTCATGATTCTGATTCCTCTTGGCTGGTTCCCAAATCTTCACTATTAGATTGGATAATCCCACTTTTAATATTGCTCAGGATATTTGCCTCCCTTGGGGGACTGCGATCACAGCAGTGGAGGGTATTAAAATGAAGCTGAATGCCATGCAGAACACTTACCCTTTAAGCTGTGTGGATGTGGGCATGGTGTTTTGCATGTGCACACACAAGGGATGTGTGTGTGTGCAGGTCTATGTGTGTGCCTTCTCTTAGCCTTCTAAGATTTTTTCGTAAATAAAATATTACATTGAGCACCTACTTTATTTGCGATGTTAACACAGAACACTGCAGAATCAGTTCAAAACTCAGGTTTTCTAAATCAATGAAATTATTAACTTCCAAATTCTATGTTTTTATTTCTCCTAAATGGCATTAGCTCTATATTAGCCTTAAGTGCATAGTAACACCTCATGAGACCCCAGAAACACTAAGTTAATACACAGTTGAATTTATTTCAAGTTATTTGAATTGTGCTTGGTATTTTTAAACTTAGTATACACTGAGTAGTAATCAGGGATTTGACTTGCCCCCATTTATAATAATACATTTTGAGGGCCAGTTTTTTACCTCCCTGACCTGACTATTTCAGTAATCAAGAGGCCACACTAAAAAATAATTGGTAGAGAACAGAGAAAAGAAATATACAGAGTTACTAATATACACCAGGGTTTAAGCTGACATGAGATTTTTATCTTAATTATCGGGAAAATTTGTACTCCCACTATCTAATTCAATTTGCATGCATCGGTAGACACTTATTAAAGGTAATATTACATCTGTCATTTTAAGACTGGTGAGAATTTTATCATATGAACTGCATGAAACAGCCACTCTATTATGTACAGAACTCTTTTGTATGGCTTAAAATAACTGGCATTGCATCCTAATTAAGTATTTTTTTGTAATTGTCTTCAGGGCAGTCATAGTCTTGTCCATTTTGTGTCCATCTTGTAAGTTATTTGGACACAGAATTGAAGTTGCAGGAATGTACTTTTCCTCCTCTCTGCTTTCTCATTCTGTATGAAAAATGAGAGCTTTACTAATAAAATGTAAACTGGAATCACATGTTCAAATAAGGTTTTATGAGGAGCATGCAATGCATAAACCCGTCTCAGAATTCTCCACTGCATGTAGAATTCTGCTGTATACAGATATATTAGGCTGCTGAGGCGTTAGCTGTTGAATACATTAGGGTTATTTTTTAGATGAGTTTATTAGATTTGTACTTTTGTATAAAATGAATTGGTGGAGTGCTAATATAACATCATCAATTCAGGATAACAATGGCAGTTTCTAAGCATACAGCCCTAAAATGCCATTAGATGTTGATGCCATACATTCCCCAAAATAAGCCCACAGATTTCTGCTTTGAGCTTCAGGACTCTGTGAGGTTGGAGATAAAAATCCAGTTTCACGAAGCACTCATTTAATTGCACATTTGCTCCCCTGGCTACAGCCATCTTGGTTTTGGAGTTCTTTTGTTCCACCTACTGAAGGAAATTAAAGAATGAATTAAGGAAAGAAAATAAGAGTCAGCATGCAAGGCAAAAAGAGAGGGGAAAATCCAGTAGGGCAAGTACGTCCAGACAGGAACTGCTGGTGCAGGGCTCTGGTAAAGGGTGGAAAGCGGGGGTTGGAAACCTTTGGACAGGGGGTCCCCTACTCTGCATCTGCCTGATTTTCCTGGAAAGCTGTGTCCTCACGACAATGAAAGAATCAAGCATTGTAGCTTTTGACTTGCTCACCCCTGGACCCACAAGTGCATTTGACATGCTCACCGACCCCTTTTCTGCTTGGTAACAGGATTTGGTTTTTCTTGTCCTATCAAAGTTCAACCAGACATCACCCACTCATGGAATTGTCGGAGCATTCAGTTGGTCACAACACTGCTTTCTTCAATGGGAACTTTTTAAAAAATTTAACCAAGATGTTTTATCATAGGATTTAATTTTTTTTTTTTTTTTTTTTTTTTACTGAGACCAAACCCAATCTGCTGCCGCTTCCTAGAGATGAACAATTAACTTGAGTTAAACTGTTACAGTTTTTTTAATCATCGTTTTATAATTACTCGGGTCTGTAACAGGATGCGCTCGGTCTTGGAGAATGCTGCTCCTGTTTTAAACCATCTCAGAATTCAAATATTCATGTACCTCCACAGTGCTCTTTTTCTCCAGCAGTCAGTCATAGCAGTCATCCCCTTGCTGTCTTAACTCCCCAGATACATGGAGGAGCAGTTTCCGGGTCTTGGAGTGGAGAGGAGGGGAGGAGAGACTCCATTCTCCCTCACCCCCAACCAGGAGAAGCAGATGAATAATTCACAGTGCCACATGGAGGTCTTCTCTGAGACTTCTCTGGAATACGTCTGAGCCGGCAAAGGACCAGGGAACTTACAAACAGCCACAGTGTGCTGTGTCAAAGAACAGTCAATCAATCTCCAAAGAAATGTGAGGAGAACAGGTTTTTCATGCCTGTGCGTTGGGAGGGAGGCCGATGTGTGTTGCCATTTGATGGTAGCATCCGTGTACACCTGTTCTGACCAGCTGTCAACATAACCTGTGTCAGAGGCAGGCATCACACCCGCCGCATCCTCACAGCAGGCCGTGTCTGCCTGACAGTCGGGACAGACAGCACCAGGAACTTGGGGACCAGGACAGGAGGAGCTAGCAGAGCCACTGCAGGGACACAGATGTGTGAGGAGTGTGATAAAAGAAGGAAACATCTGAGGGAATAAGCTCAAACAAAACAGCAAATGTCATTTGCATTATATAATTATGGCCAACCATTGAGTCCTTTGTAATAACGCTCGGTAGGCCAATGTTAAACCCACAGTGAGTGATAAAAAGGCCTCAGCTTGAAAAAAGGTCAGCGTGAATTAGTATATATTTGCTGATTAATTCAGAGTGTGCCTTCATAAATTTTCTAGTCCAGGGCTCCAGCCTGGTTTGAGGCAGCCTCCTATGAAATTCAAATGTGCTTCCTTCAGCACCAACATTCCAACCAGGCGCTGTGCTTTGTGGAAAACTTTATTCAGTAAACATGGACACACGCAGGCGTGCAGCAGCTTATAGAGATGGCTGGATTTGTGAACAGACAGATTCTGAAGAACTGGGTGCACACAGCTCCAGAGGGAAGAGGCCCTCTGTGCTGTTTCTCTGATCACACACATTAAACAAGACGTGTGCCTGCAGACAGCACTTGCCACCTGCCTGTGGAGGCCTGACTGTGGCAGGCCTACTGGAAAGATTCCTACCTTTTTACCAAAATCTCCATAATCAAGGCTGCTGATTGCAACGTTAGTCTCTTATGATGCTGTTTAGTCGACATAACGAAAAAGCAATTGTGTGTGTGTGTGTGTGTGTGTGTGTGTGTGTGTTGGGGGAGGGTGGAGTTGGGGATTAATATGCATGTAAGGAAAATATTTAGCCTAAGAGAGTTTTGGCCTAAAACTACTCTTAGGATTATAAATACAGATTCTGATTTTAGATGGGATGAATATTAATGAGCATCTACTATGTGCAGGTTGATTTGTCACCTTTAATTCTCCCAGTTGCACCATGATATACCAATTAGTGTCTTCATGAAGCAGCTCTCCCAGCTGGCACAGTGATCAGATGATGCTGTTGGGATTTGACCACAGGTTTGACTATATCCAAAAGCCCTTTCTTCCCATTTTACCCACATTGGCTGTCTTTGCAATTCCTTGTTACACAATTTTTTTTTTTTTTTTTTTTTTTTTTTTTGCGGTATGTGGGCCTCTCACTGCTGTGGCCTCTCCCGTTGCGGAGCACAGGCTCCGGACGCGCAGGCTCAGCAGCCATGGCTCACGGTCCCAGCCGCTCCACGGCATGCAGGATCCTCCCAGACCGGGGCACGAACCTGCATCCCCTGCATCGGCAGGCGGACTCCCAACCACTGCGCCACCAGGTAAGCCCCTTGTTACACAATTTTTGTACCTACTTTTCTTTCGGGGGGCCGTGTGGCATGTGGGATCCTATTTCCCTGACCAGGGATTGAACCCGCACCCCCTGCATTGTAAGCGCAGAGTCTTAACCACTGGACGGCCAGGAAAGTCCCCCGTTTTGGTACCTATTTTCTAAATCCCTTGCCAGCTGCTCTGAGTTGGAGGCCCACATATAAGAATATAGACACTTAGTAGATTTCAAACTCTTACCTTGTTTATTTCAACCCCACCCTTTCCCCAGCAAGCCAGGAACTACAGCCAGCACCTCAACGCCATCCAGATTGCTCCAATACAAAGACCTTTTCTCCTCCATCCAAACCCAGGTCTCCCCTCTGCTTCTACAGGGTGGCTTTTCTTTATACAAAGGATGGGGAGCCTATCCTCAAATTCTGGCTGAGCTCCCCGGCTCCTGTCAACAAAATCTGTAAGTGCACCAAGTGGCAATGAATTGCATTTCTTAAAAGTTAGCCAATCTGTTGGTTTCATTGACCAACAGAGGCCCTCCCACAATTAAGAGAGGTTTGCTGATGCTTTAGGAGAAGTGCTGGCTGTGTGTCAGAAAAGGAGGAACAGGCCAGCCGTGAAGACCAGTTGGATTATGTTGCATGGTTTTAGATGTTTGTTTGGTGGACTCAAACCTAAACTGGCAACTTCCTGTCTGTTTCATATTTTATTACAGACCAAGAGTAGGAGGTCCAGGTGGAGTTATCAGGTCGGTTGTCAGCTAGGTTACCTGGAGGAGTCGAGTGTCCTGGAGTCCTGGAAGGACACAGGCCCGGAGGTCAGCAGAGCTGCCCCTCTGCTGGGCTCTCTCCACTTCTAGCTTGCAGAATGATGCTGGGCAAGTGTTGACCCTTCCTGGGCCTCCATTTATCTTGACTGGAGTAAATGTTTGATCGCCAAGTGCCATCTGACTTTGACCTTATACACTTAATTACAATGCCTTGTATTGCGACGTCTCTCATGGTTCACAAAGTACTCATACATATATTATACCAGAAAGAACCCCGGAGAGGTGAAGAAACTTATCCAAGGGCAAGAAGTGGAAAGTCGAAGGGTTGGAGACTGACCAGGGTTCCACAGCTCCCGCCGCATCTGGGCATTTGTGGGACAGCTCCTGAAACACGATGTTCGCCCCTGTGGATGTACTGGAACTGGTCCATCTCTGAAATGGTGTTTCAACCAGTTTCTCAAGGCAGTAAACCTCCTACCCCATCCTCATCCTTTCAAGGCCACACAGTGTGGCCTCCCTGAGCTCCTGCTAACTCAGCAGCAGCAGAGTGAACAGTGTTCTGCGTTGCCTGACCTTTACCCCATGGCTGTAAAGATACAGCAAAAGGTCCTAAACAATCTACAAGGGCTGTCTGTCTACCCCCCACCCCACAGACCACTGCAGCTGCTCACTCAACACTCCCCTTTGCTTCTACACATGGGCTACACGCTTCACTCAGGTCCTCATTCTGAAAAGCACTTGCCTCTTAGGGCCTGGAACATTCTCCATGTCTCTCCTTTTCTCCCTAGACCCTCACTGGCTATCGTTTACTCGTTTCTTGTCCCAGCTTTCATGTTGCTTCCTTGGAACTAATTTCCCTAACCCTTGAGCTGGGGACAGTTCCCATTTCATATTCTCAGGACTCCTTGTCCTTTTCCCTTGTAGCACTTACCACAAGTTTAATGCATAACCTCGGTGATTATCTGATGAATGTCCACATTCCCCCCCAAATGGACCTCCAGCTTGCCCAAATGTATCCCACCACATCTAGAAGAGGGGTGGCACTTACGAAAGACACTTGAGCTGAATTAGCTGAACCCAGGAGTGATGGGAAGGGTGTGACATTTTTCTTGAACAGGAGCTGAGCCTTTGGACCTATTTGTCACTACACTTAGAATGGAGCTGGACACCTTGTAGGTGCCCTTGAGGGCCGATCTTTAGGAAAGGAATGAAGTCAAGGAAGTGGCAAGATATGAATTTCCACTATGTCATGAGGTTCTGCAAAGCAGTTGCTAAGCCTTCCCTGAGGGAAACACTGCAGAGCTGCTGACCCCAGGGCTTGCACACCACGGGTGCCACATTCCCATGCCAGCTCTCTGGCTATGGTCCTTTAGAGGTGGAAACCAAAATCAATGCAGGTATTTAATGCAGTTCACTAATTGCCAAAAGAGTTTTAGCATTTAAATTTTGGTTTCCGAGCTATCAGGATTTTTCTAGATCCCTATTTGAGCAGTAAATCATAGGGTTCTCTGAGATGGGCCATAAAATAGAGTGTGATCTGTTCCCATTTGCCAACCTGTGCTAAGGTGACCAACTATCTTGGTGTGCCCAGGACTGAGAGGTTACCAGGCATGTGGGACTGTTGGGGCTAAAGCTGAGAGAGCCCCAGGCAGACCTGTGACAGATGCAGTGAGAACACCTAAGACAGAAACTGGATTGACTGGCAGGTTTACCTTGATCTCAGGGTGGAGTCCTCCAAAAGCAAACCCAAGAGGAAGACTTAGGTGCAAGCAGTTTCTTTGAGAGGTGATTGGGAGAAACACAATGAGGAATTGTGGAGTGCCAGAGAGGAGAGTGAGGAAAACCAGAAAGTGGTTTCCGTTATGGGCAGCAGGAGCTCAGAGGAAACTTGTAGTCTTAGAAACATCTTACAAAATGACGGATCCGCATGGAGTAGGTTTGCCTACTGACTCCAGCACCTCTTTGGTTGCTCTCTAGTGCTGTTAACTTCCTCACCCTTGGGGCTACTTCTGCACTAAGCTGTCACCATGCTGAGAATTCCTTACAACAGCTACCACAGTGGACCAAGGCGATATGGGCCGCTGGTATATGGGATGGGCCATCAACAAGTGCTATAGCCTAGGAGACTAGAAAGAGATGAGCCCAAGGGGTGAACTTGAGTCAAAGAAGGGGGCCAAGAGTCAGAAAAGTGGAATCCAGTATAGACTCAAAGGGACAGAATGAAGCCAAGTGGTTTGGTACATAGCTCTGGACCAAGGAGAATGCTGGTTGTGGTTATCTCTTAAGATTCAGGGCAGGAAACAGGAACCTCTCCAAGTATTTGGGGCAGAAAAGATTTAATACATGGAGTAATCGTTCACAAAATATTTGGAAGGTCTGGAGGAGCCAATGGTGGAGGAACCACCACTAAACTACCAGTTTCAAAGTCACACCACCCTGACTGTGGTCCAGGGGTCAGGAAGCCAGTACTCTATTGCTCCCATTGCATCTGACTCTCACTGTGGTGACCCGTCACTGCTCTGACCGCTGCAAGTCCAGCCTTCCTTGCTGGCAGCCAAGATGGCCACTGCCTTGTATTCCAAATCTCCCACAAGTTCATTAGATTAGCAGAACCTAATTTGCAACCAGGGCTCTGGACAATGTAGATTGTAGTTTTCCAACTTTTTCAAATAAAATGATGAAGAAATGGAAGTTGAGACAGTCAGACCCAGCATTTACTAGACCACATACAAACTTGGATGGGTGCTGTTTTCTTGAAGTAGTTTTATTGTACTGTAAGTGGAGCTAATGGAGAGTCCCAAGAGAAACAGAATAAGATCAAAATTGCATTCAGCTTTCTCCTCTATTTTGTGTTGTCTTATAGTCTCAACTGACCCATCAAGACTAATGATGCTTGGGGACTGCAAGGGTCTCCTTTCAGAAGGAAGCCCACCCTTGCTGCCTCCAAGCTGAGATTGACTCTTCTCGGTGCTTTCAAAAATATAATAGGGACCATTCCCTGTGCTTCCACGAAGCTCAGAGCTCATTTCATTCACTGTCTGTTTCTATTCTGGCTGCACCCGTCAGATCATCATCTCCTTAAAGTCAGGGACTATTCCTGCATTGTCTTTGAATGGCCTGCACAGGTGCTGGGTGCCTGGAAAAGGCCAAAGGTGCAGCACATTGGTGTAGAATGAATGCACTTCCTGCCTCATCAGGTGTGTGGTGACTTTGTGGAAGCTCCATCATTCACCCAGTGCTGGTGCCACAAATACCCTCACGTACTTCAGAGGCAAGACCACAGGCTGGGCTATGAAACAGAGCTGTGGCCCCTCTGAGATAATATGACCATGTAGACATGAAACCGTGGTCTCCTGACCAGATTCTTTCCCACTGAGCTCACACAGTGAGCTCTGGGTCCATGACCACGTGAGTTTTCAAGGAAGCTTGCTATAAAGCATCCCTCTCAGCTAGGAGTACACTTGTTCTCAGAGCATAGCAATGTGGTTTTTCTTGGCAAAAATCCACTGCATTTGAAAGTTGGGTCTATCGATCATATCTGGGGAAAACTCAAATCCCCACTAGTTTCTCCCTTTCCCACCTCAACCTACTGTGGCATCTACCCACAAGACCCATAGAAGGATCCCTTCACCAACTACATCACTGTCTTTAGGAAACTGACATTATTAGGAAAGCAGAACCAGGCCACACATCCATCCAGTGTTGTATAATTTCTTCCCTAAATACAGATTCAGTTTCATTTCTATCAGTTTTATCCAGAGGAAATAGAGCTACTGATTTTAAAAATATAAAAAATAAAACTTTCCACCTGATTTCAAGCCACCATGCCCACTAACATGGGAAATATCTCTTTAAACTTCACTTTTTTTCTACTTCTTTTTCCACTTTCTTCTGTGAAAGAAAGAAAGAAAGAAGGTAGAGAGAGTGGTAAAAAAAACATAGTGATTTATTATCACTTGAGACTGATGGAGTCAGATAATATATTTTATCATGTAGGCCCTTGTTACTCATTTTGGCAAGGGTTGGATCTGAATGGCTTATGTAAAGTGCTTCTCCATTCCCCTTATTCTTTGCAGAGACTGAAAGCATCCCATATAAATTTCTAGCTAGACCACCCACAGCCCAATCCCCAGTGAGTTTCATGTCTGGCCCTACTCCATGATCTAGCTTCTGCCATTTTGAGAATGGTCATAGGACCCAAAAAGTGAAGGCTGGCCA
Organism: Mesoplodon densirostris; assembly: GCF_025265405.1. Lineage (NCBI taxonomy): Eukaryota > Metazoa > Chordata > Mammalia > Artiodactyla > Ziphiidae > Mesoplodon > Mesoplodon densirostris. Next base: position 110,506,009 of record NC_082668.1, on the reverse strand, counting down.
ATTGGACTCCAGAATCCAGGGGAGAGAAATTTCACCTATTCCACGGATTCCCCCCAAGTAACCAATGAAAGATCAATCAGTAAAGTATCAGAAAGCCTTCATTGCTTTTTGGGTACCTGGAATTACACTTTTGAAATTTATTCCTTTGCATCTCAAAGACTTCTTGTTCTTTAAGGAACTCTTATTAAAATAGGATTTCAAGGTCCCCTGATAAAGGAACCACCTTCTTTCCTTCTTAGCCTCTGACTGAAGAATAAGTTCTAGCACCTGGGACAGGCAAGCAGGAAAAAAAGGGACATGTGGCTGCTTCCCATTAGCGATCTAGTTTATGTTTGGTCGTGTATATATGTCCATGCCACTCTCTCACTTTGAAGCAGCCGCATAGCACAAGGAGATCAGCTCGGTGCTTTGTGACCACCTAGAGGGGTGGGATAGGGAGGGTGGGAGGGAGGGAGACGCAAGAGGGAAGAGATATGGGAACGTGTGTATAACTGATTCACTTTGTTATAAAGCAGAAACTAACACACCATTGTAAAGCAATTATACTCCAATAAAGATGTTCAAAAAAATAAATACAATAAAATAAAATGGTGCCCCATTGAATCTTGAATAAAATGGATGCTAAATGGGATTTTAATGGACATGTGCAGCAGTTTTTGTATTCTAATAAAAACCATTATGGATTTTCAAAAGTGAAAAAAAAAAAAAAAAGAAGGGACATGAAGGCAATGATGGAACCCAGCCCTAGAGATGGATTTTGCCTACTTTACACTTTTTGGGTGAGAGTCAGTTCTGCCAAGAGTTCATCCTGGGCCTGCTGTGTATGGTTGTTCAGGTTGTTCATTGCTCAAGGGTGACTGGTCAAAGGAAAAAGTTGTGCTGAAATCCAGCCCTGCCCTTTGCTTGCCAAGCTATGAGACTTGGTGGAAGGCTGCTATGGCACAGAGGAAGAGATCATTTTTCCAATTGACTCAGAGATGTCAAATGAGTCAGTGGCCACTCTGTCCCAGGCCCAGGCTAAGACATGAGAAACTCTCTTTTGATATTTAGGTTAAACTTGGTTCTCCATATTTATCCATTGCTAAATGACACTTGTGAAATTGGTGATAATTTGGAGACAGTCATCACAAATAGGTTCGAATATATTTTTGCATGAGCTTGTGTGACAGAGAGATTTATTTTGCTTGGTTTTGTGGATAGTGGATTGTGGAATGGAATATGGAGCCAGGTCTCTGCAAGAGGCAGAAGGAGATGACAACGATGAAGATGGAGAAGTTGATGAAGAGTAGTCAGGGCGTCCACCTGTTGGTGTAAAGGGATGGACAACATGAGCTCTGCAGGACCTTCCAGATGTAGGTTCTGGTCTCCCCATGGTGGGAGCAACGTCCACTTTTAATTTGTTCCTGATGCCAGATGTGAATTTTACATCTTCTGAACTCCACTGGAAGATCTATTAATGATGTAAACTTAACTGTGTAAGAAACCAACTTCAGGCACATGAGTGGGTCTCCTTAGAAGAAGCAGAAATTTTTTTTAAAGAGAAAGAACACAGTTTTTCTGATGAAATGGCTTCTTTAGGCTGAATGAGGCAGAGATCCAGACAATAAAATAATGATTTAATAGCCTTGAAGTCAATCAGCTGAATACAATAACATTAATTAGCCTTTTTATGCCCAATTCACAACTAATTCTGTTGTCTACTTATTTTTGTTCCAAAAGGATTATTAATGGAATATTTAATATTTCACCAGGTTCCACATTCATTTCCACTCTGGCTGGTAATTTTCTCTTATATAGCTTGAAATTATACTCTTGATAATTTCACCCCAGAGTGTATCTACATCACAGGATCACTGACTGCAGGAGGAAAGGCTCTTCTGTCTTTGACTATCAGATAATAGCTTCACTTTTAGCCAGCAGAGGAAGTCAAGAGCAAGAGAGTACAGATAATGTGAGTATAATTCATTATTCAAATCTACAAATGAAGCACTGAAAACAAAGAGAGAAGAGGAATAATGTTGTCATTATTTTTATTACTCTTGTTGGGCAAACCTAGCATGAAACATTAAAGGAGGCTGGAGTGAGCTTTCTGACTGTACGGTGACAAATTGGCTTTCAGAGAAATATTGATAAGGGGAAAGTAAAGCAGACAGATTTTCTGTACAAGGTTTGCTTTCTTATTAGTGGTCCCATAAACTATTCCCTTGTTGCCAGTGCTTTTTAAAATTCCCATAGTTTCTTATCCTTTGGAGTCCGTAGCAGTGGCTGGGATGAAATGGAGTATGGTTTCCTGAGCTCCCTGAGACAAGAGCCCCATGCCCTATGCATGAGTAACAAAGGCCAGGTGAGTGCGTTGGGTGGGCGCTTTTCTTCAGAGACAAAATACTTCAAGTCATAGAAGAATATCCATTCAAGGAACGAGGCTTTTTGCAGACCCTAATGGAAACGGGAGTGCCATAGATTTGTTTTCTCTGAGACCTTCAAAGTTCCCTCACCTTTAACCATTTTAATGAATATATATCTCTCTTTAATCATTGCTCTTCTTGGGTTCCTTGTCAATTAAAAACGCATCCATCGACATTCCAGCTAGGGCAGTCTTTACAAGCTTTGTGAGAAAGCTGGAGGCCTGGCTGGGATCATTGTATGAGGAAGGGTGATGGAATCAGGTGGAGCTGGAAAGGTGAGGACACTCTGGTGGAGCCACCCTGAGCAGGGCTGGGCTTTTGTAAATGGAGTGTGAGGTTGCCTGATTACCATGATTCCAGGGTCAATGAAAAAGGTCCCTATATCTCTTCCCCCTCCAAGAAGAGTTCATACTCCAGGGTGCATGGTGCCTGGAATTCAACTATTATAGATATATTCCTTTGAGTTTTTCTCTATAAATGAATGCTTTGCTAAAGCAAATAACTTTGAGAGAAGTAGTGTGCTGACCTATTGCTCACTAAAGTGCTAATGGTCAATCAAAATAGCTTTTGGACCAACTGGTGGGGCAAAGAAGGAGAGAGTAGTTGTATGGTAGAGGTATTCCGGTAAACTGGGAGGGATGAAAAAGGCATAGAAAGGGGAGGAGAAGTGAGGAATGGAGAGCAGAAGTGTGAAAACCATGTTCTTACTACCTTGACAGTAAGAAAGACAACCATTCTGTGGTCTGCCCAGCCCCTCTAAATTTGACTATCTAGATGATGCAGGGAAATAGTAGTAGCAGAAACATGAATTAACCTGTTCAAAAACTGATGAACTCTCTACCACAGCTGATGACCCAATTCATTGCAGAAAGCCAACAACATTAAACCCTTATCTGAACCTCAGTTTTTGTCATCTGCAAAATGGACTTATAACATCAACCCCCACGTGATCCAACTCATTCATTCATTTATTCAGCCAATATATATTGAGCATTTACTATGTGCCAGGCACTATCATAGGAGCTGCAGACACTAAATGAAAAATAAATTTTTTTTCAGTAAAACCCGTGTCAACCTGGAGATTAGTTTCTAGTGACAATATTTTTGAAAGGATTTTGTGGGTAATTAGGCACTGCAAAAATGTAAAAGAAATCTATCTTTCAATTCTGGTTTTGTGTTCCAGGGCAACGCTGAGCAAGTGTCAGCCTCCCAGACAGAATCGTTCTCTTCGGGCATTTGAAGACAGCTCTCACATCTACTCTGGCCTTTGCCTCTTCATACTAGGCAACCCGATTTCTTTGGCTGCTCTTCCTATGACTCACTTTGTAGATCTAACCCTTTCTCGGTGCACTTACCATGTTCCTTTAAGCGTGGGGCCTTGGGCAGAGCACATGATTCTAGAACAGACTCCAGAGTGTGACTGTACCTGTCTGTAATGCAGACCTCAGAGTAGACTCAGCACGCTTAATTAGCAACCATTGTTTTTCCTTGGCACCAATGCCCACGTACACACAAAACATTCAGGCCAATTTACAGAGGCATCAAGTCTGAAAACGAGACTCCAATCATCACTGTGAGTAGAAAGAAACAGAGCTGGCACATCAGTGTGGCAATGCATAATCCAGTAGCCTCCATAATTTAATAGAGAAATAACATTTCTCATTCTCATGACCAGAAAGCAATCACCATATGAATGCCCCTTAGGTATTAATACCTATTCCTTTATGCATAAACAATCTCATTTAAAAATTCTCACTCCCAAAGATGCTTATCTTCTACAGGGGGAGGAACGTGGGTAAGGGAGAAGGCAAGGTAAGCATGATCCATCACATACAGCTGAATTCCCAGCCAAATTCCTAGCCATAAGAATAAAAAAAAACAGTTAATGAGTATCATCAGAGTCAGCGTCCCAAATAGTGAGATACAGAATTCCATTCACTCTATCACGGTCATGACTGACATTTAATTATTCTCCATTTTTTGGTGCTTATAATTCCATTCTTATCGTTCATTGTAAATCCTTTGGAACCCCTAGAAAAAGCGAGATCAAGTGACAAAACAGAGATAATGAAATCAGAGGCAGTAGAATAAAATTATATCTTGTAAGTAAAGCAATGATTCAGTAGAGCAAGTTATTTCATAAGGTTGCAGAAGCTGGGGAAGGGCATCAGAATTAATGTAGCAGCCTTTCGGGAGAGTTGAGAAGGAATCTATGGGTGGGGGACACACCATAGATGGGAGAATAATGGGTTGTGGAAAGAACATTCGACCAAGCATTAACTCAGCAGCACTTCTGTAGAGTCTGGCTATGTGACCTTAGGCATATCACTTAACCCTCTCTGGGTTTTTCACTTTCCCACCTATAAAATGCCATCACATCCTTCTTAACATTATTGTAAAACCTAAAAGGATGCATAGTTGCTCTACAAATGTAAGGATTGAAACGATTTCCTAACATTAGAGGTGAAACTGGAAGGCTATCAGCAATGTCAAAAGATGAAGAGTATTTTGATCAATTTAACCCAGGAGAGATAGGTGTATGGAGTTTCCTACTCTCGTCCAGGTCTACCTGAGGGACCCACATGCCTTAGTCTGTCCCCACTGTCCCTGACTTGCTAGTTGCACTGAGGAGTGAAGGTCAGTGGCCTGGCTTGGTCAGTGAGCCCTGCTGAGAAGAGTTGAAAGAGAAAATGATTCCTACACACAGCTGTGGGAGCCACTGAGCCCAAGGGGAGAAGCCCAGTTGAAAACCCACTGGTGTGGAGACGCTAAGGCTGCTAAAGCCAAGAAAGGAATGTGAATGGGTTGCCAACCAAGAAGGAGGGGCCAGGCAATCATGGGGAGTTAAAGTATGAATGAAATCAGGGGATCAAAGATCCAAGAGTCAAGAGTGGGGAGAGATGGGTGCAGTGGGCCTATGGGAGGGTTGTCTGGCCACACTGAAACTGACCAGTTGCACCAGATAGTTTCAGTGTTCCAGTCAAAGGGGTCCATGGGCGGGCGCCTTCTCTTAGTCTAAAAGTGCAGAGCCAGTTGCATCAGGCACCTGGCAGGAGATGCTTCTCCTCTTTACTAGACTTCCACTCACCCCTTTCTCTGTGTATCTCTGCTCGTAGAGACAGTTGTGCTCTCTGATCACCGGTTTTCCTGTACGGTAACAGATGATGATGCAGCCTTACTTCTCCTGAGAGATATCTTGCCCCTCTGCTCACATGGCAGCCACGAGAAGGCTCCCCTCACAGCTCTGATGTCAGGAAGCATAATTAACCCATGCCTAGCTGCCATGCTCTGAAGTCCATCATTGTGTTTGTGCTGAGACCACTTTTCCCACAGCGTCCCCTCACCAATAATGAAACAGAGCAGGGGTGCTGCGGCAGGCCCCTTCCTGGTTGACAGGGGACTCCTTTGCTGGGAGACTGGCTTGGCACTGCCTAAAAGCCTTATCGAACTTTCCATAGAACCACACTGTAATCTGAAATGCTTTCACCCACCTCTCCTTCCTTCCCTCTCTCCTTCACTTGAAGTCAGGTCACCATCAAAGTAAGACAGCTCTTCCAGCCTCTCCTCCACTTGTTTCCTCTCAGAGCCATTGCCCCTAATACATTTCTTTCATGTCTAATCCCATCTTGATGTCTGCTTATCAGAGGATCCAAATTTTCACAAGTCACCCAAAACAAGAATTTCAAGAATAGATTTCAGCCCCACTAACAGCCTCAGAAAGCTGCCCTCACGTACACTCTTCCTCGAGACCAGACCCCAACAGCATGCATCTCTTTCAGGAAAACATTCTAAGGTCCCTTGAATCAGAAAGGTCCCCAAGATAGTTGGTGTCTTCCTTTTCCTCCTCCTTCCCTTCCCTTCCCTACTGGGCACTTCAGCCCTAAAGTTTTTAGGTGGAGCAGAACAAGGTAGTTCTCCATGCCAGGACTGGGGGTGGGGAGAACCACAGGGGCACAGAGTGGGAGCCACGTGAGATGCGGGCATCTATGAGGGGGAGTGTGGCCCTGAGTGGGAGTCACAGCCCAAGAAGGCCAAGGGGGACCCCACAAGGATGGCTGGCCTGAGTGAGGTCAGGAGGGATTTCACCAGTGGAGAGAGAGGGTGGTGGAGCAACCCCATGAGGGTAGCCAAGCACAAGGATCAAAGGCTGAACGGATTTGGAGGACATCTGTGTGAGGCAGGGGTGGTGGTCAAGGTGGGAGACTGGTTATATACAAGAGGCTTGAACAAAGAAGTAGATATATTTAGGATAATAGCACCTAAGGTTATTATTGTCAGAGGGTTTAAAATATGGAAAGGGAGAAAATCAGACTGAACCATGTGGTGCAGAGCAGCAACTGTAAGTAACACTGTGAACTCACCATTTTCAATATGCATAGATAGACAAAGAAATAACTATAATGTAAATGTGTGCTCCTGTGTGTGTGTGTCTGTGTGTCTGTGTGTGTCTATGTGAACATCATTCAGCCCTAAAAGAAACCAGGACTCCTTGGAGAAGTGACTGAATGCAGGACTGGGGGAAAGTACAAGATGATACAGGAACATCTCAGGGGCCAGACAACAAGGAAGCTCAGTGATGCAGACCGTTTGAAAGCACACAGAAGCTGGTTTGAAAGAGCTCCCATGGCCAACCAAAATCAGAGCAATTTGAGCACCAAAGTAAGTAATGATTGTAATGAAATGTAACTTATTGAATTAAATAGTAAAGCATACTAAGAAATATCAATAAATGAGTACATGGGAAGTCTGATGAGGAACAAGACTTTTACACAGTTTCAAAATTCCTCCTGACAAAATACTAATAAACTATAAAGACAAAAAGAGTCACTTTAAAGTGAAGGAACAAGCACCCAGCACCTTAATCGAGTGACCAAAGTGAACATCAGCAGCAATACAACAAATAAAAATCATGTGTCACCTGCTAGGATGCAATGAACAGACTCCAGCATTGTCTGTGTGATATTTCTGCCAAAGATACATCATCTGAAACTTATGACAAGAAAACATCAGAGAAACACAAATTGAGGAACGTTCCGTGAAATAACTGGTTTGTAATCCTCAGTCCAAAAAGAACTGAAGGACTCTTCCAAATAGGAGACTAAAGAGACATGACACTAAAAGTAACCGTTGATTCCAGACTGAATTTGTTTGCTACAAAGAACATTGCTGGGGCAACTGGTGAGAGTTTTAAAAGTCTATTTTCATTACTCTAGGAGGTGGGTCAAAAAACATCTTGCTGCGATTTATGTCAGGGAGTGTTCTGCCTATATTTTCCTCTTATAGTATCTGGTCTTACATTTAGGTCTTTAATCCATTTTGAGTTTTTTTTTTTTTTTTATGGTGTTAGGGAGTGTTCTAATTTCATTCTTTTACATGTAGCTCTCCAGTTTTCCCAGCACCACTTACTGAAGAGACTGTCTTTTCTTCATTGTATATTCTTGCTTCCTTTGTCATAGATTAGTTGACCATAGGTGCATGGGTTTACCTCTGGAATTTCTATCTTGTTCCATTGATCTATATTTCTGTTCTTGTGCCAGTACCATACTGTTTTGACCCACCTCTTAGAGTAGTAAAAATAAAAACAAAAATGAACAAATGGGATCTAATTAAACTTAAAACCTTTTCACAGCAAAGGAAACTGTAAACAAAAAGAAAGACAGGGCTTCCCTGGTGGCACAGTGGCTGAGAGTCTGCCTGCCGATGCAGGGGACATGGGTTCGTGCCCCGGTCCAGGAGGATCCCACATGCCATGGAGCGGCTGGGCCCGTGAGCCATGGCCGCTGAGCCTGTGCGTCCGGAGCCTGTGCTCCGTAACGGGAGAGGCCACAACAGTGAGAAGCCCGCGTACCACCAAAAAAAAAAAAAAAAAAGAAAAAGAAAGACAGCCCACAGAATGGGAGGAAATATTTGCAAGCAAAGTGACTGACAAGGGATTAATTTCCAAAATATACAAACAGCTCATGCAGCTCAATAACAAAAAAAAACAAAACCCAATCAAAAAATGGGAGGAAGATCTAAATAGACATTTCTCCAAAGAATACATACAGATGACCAAAAAGCACATGAAAAGATGCTCAACATCACTAATTATTAGAGAAATGCAAATCAAAACTACGATGAGGTATCACCACACACTGGTCAGAGTGGCCATCATCCAAAAATCTAGAAACAATAAATGCTGGAGAGAGTGTGGAGAAAAGGGAACCCTCCTACACTGTTGGTGGGAATGTAAACTGGTACAGCCATTATGGAGAACAGTATGGAGGTTCCTTAAAAAACTAAAAATAGAGCTGCCATATGATCCAGCAATCCCACTCCTGCACATATATCTGGGAAAAAAACATGGTTTGAAAGGATACATGCACCCCAATGTTCATTGGAGTGCTGTTCATAATAGCCAAGACATGGAACCTGAATGTCCATCGACAGAGGAATGGATAAAAAAGATGTGCTACATATATACAATGGAATATTACTCAGCCATAAAAAAGAACAAAATAATGACATTTGCAGCAACATGGATGAACCTAAAGGTAGTCACACTGAGTGAAGTAAGTCAGACAGAGAAGGACAAATATCGCATGATATTGCATATATGTGGAATTTTTAAAAATGGTACAAAAGAACTTATTTACAAAACAGAAATAGAGTTACAGATGTAGAAAACAATCTTATGGTTACCAGCGGGGAAATGGGGGAAGGGATAAATTGGGAGATTTGACATATACACACTACTATATATAAAATAGATAACTAATAAGGACCTACTGTAGAGCACAGGGAACTCTACTTAATATTCTGTAATGGCCTATATGGGAAAAGAATCTTAAAAAGAGTGGCTATATGTATATGTATAACTAATTCACTTTTCTGTACAGCAGAAAGTAACAACATTGTAAATCAACAATACTCCAATAAAATTTTTTTTAAATTTAAATAAAAAAATAAAAAATAGTTTTCTAAACAATAAAAAGTCTAAGGATTAGATAGTAGTAATGTATCAATGTTAGCATGTTCCCTTGGATCATCAATTTACAGAAATAATCACACTTGAGAACAAACACATGTACACAAGGGTGTTCTTTGCAGTGTAATCCATGGTAGTAAACAGACCAGAAACAATCAAAATGCCCATTAATGAAGGACTAGCTAAATAAATTATGGTTCATCCAAATAATGAAGTACTATGCAACATTGGAAAATAATGATTCGAGTGATCCAAACTCCAAATAAATTAAGTGAAGTGAGTGTGTATGTGTGTGTTTGTGTGTGTACATAAAAGTATCTCTGGAAGGATATCCCAGAAACTGTTGAGAGCGATTTTCAGGAGAGGAGGGTTTATATACCTTGTGTACTGTTTGCATTTTTTTTTACCAGATTCATTTTAATCTTTTTAAAATGGTAGTTAGGTTTTAACAAAGGATATAGCAGAATTTGTCTACAAACTCTGTAAAGAGAAAAAGCATATCTGCAATTACATTTACCAAACTTTTTTTTTTTTTTTTTTTTTTGCAGTACGCTGGCCTCTCACTGCTGTGGCCTCTCCCGTTGCGGAGCACAGGCTCCGGACGCGCAGGCTCAGCGGCCACGGCTCACGGGCCCAGCCTCTCTGCGGCATGTGGGATCTTCCCGGACCGGGGCACGAACCCGTGTCCCCTGCATCGGCAGGCGGACTCTCAACCACTGTGCCACCAGGGAAGCCCTCTTTTTTGTTTTGTTTTGTTTTGTTTTACATCTTTCTTGGAGTATACTTGCTTTACAATGGTGTGTTCGTTTCTGCTGTATAACAAAGTGAATCAGTCATGCATAGACATCTGTTCCCCTATCTCTTCCCTCTTGCATCTCCCTCCCTCCCACCCTCCCTATCCCACCCCTCTAGGTGGTCACAAAGCACTGAGCTGATCTCCCTGTGCTCTGCGGCTGCTTCCCACTAGCTATCTACCTTACGTTTGGTCGTGTATATACGTCCATGCCGCTCTCTCGCTTTGTCCCAGCTCACCAAACCTCTTAGTTGTTCTGAATCTGCTCCAACTCTCCATTCCCTGCCCTTCTACTCTCGTGCACCATTACACCATGTATGTCACCCCTGTCCCATCCCACACCTATGACAGACATTGCTAATTGATCCCAGGACTCACCACCACTGAGTCCAGACACAGATAGAGAATCCTTCTCAGCACACACAGCCCAGCAGCTACTATGTATTTGTCAGTTTGGTAGGGAAAGAGAAAGTCTTTACATCCCTGCCCTCCAGGGAGCAGTTCACAGAAGTCATCAGATGATGTGGTCTCTTCCAGACACTCTAACCTGCTGTCAATAGAGCAGCAAGGTGCTGGACCTGGCCTGCCACTCATAGTCTAGCCCAGCCCTGCTCACCCACCCCTATTTGTCTGCTCCACCTGGGGTGGTAACAGTCTATTCCTGGGACTTCAGGAGAACCTGGTTGGACCACAGTGTGGACTCAGCAGCACCTTCAACCAACAGAGTCAGGCCCTTCTCCAAATTTGATGTACCCTCAAATCCCTGGGAATCCTGTTGAAATGCAGACTCAGATCCAGGATCCAGGAGGCAGCCTGAGATTCTGCACTTCTCACAAGCTCCCTGGTGATTCCTGGCTGCTGGTCCTGGGACTACACTTTGACTAGCAAGGCCTTAGAGCAGGGGCTCTGAAACTTTAGCTGCAATCAGAATCACCTGGCAGCTTCACTGAAACACAAACTGTTGGATCACCCTCCCCAGAGTTTTGCATTCAGTAGGTCTGGGGTGGGACCCCAAAATTGGCATTCTTAACAAGTTCCCAGAAAATGCTGGTCCAGGATGGAAGAGTTCTATTCTCCAACGGCTTGGACAGATGTCCTCCAGGAAGCCTGTATAGGGAAAGAAGCAGAGAGTGTGGCAGTATTGGGCGCATCTGATTTGAAACCCTCAGCTAGGAAGGTTACCTCAGGAAAACGGCTTAACCATTCTGAGCTTCAGTGTCACTGTCTGTGAAATGGGTCTAGTGCTTCCTCACCTCGGAGAGCTGTCATCAGGACTCAGGGAACAAATGCACGTAAAGGACTTAGCATAGTGCTTGGCACATTTTAGTTCCCTCCTCCCTTTGCAAGAGTGTCTGGAGGAACATGGGGTAAGTCCTGCAGATGAGCACAGTGCCCGCAGGCAGACCTCAGATTTAGACACTGTTCACATTTGACATTCGCAGGTGCCCTGAGTGCTAACATGGCAAGAGCAGCCAAATGCTTCCCTTAAGAGTCTTCCAATTGCTCCATCCCTGCACTGCGTCTGTGAAGTGGTCTCTGGCTTCCTCCCGGCCACAGTCTCGAATGCCTCTCTGCTTTTACAGACGCTCGTCTGAGGACAGTTTAACCACAGGGAATAGGGATCCAAACCAGGGTTTTCTTGGCCTTTTACAAAGGCTTCCAGGCCCAGGCTCCTGCCCACCCCCGTCACCCCACAACCCAGGTCACCAGATCCACAAGAGTTGTTGCAAATTACTAGCTATAGCAGTGAGGTGGCGGGGAAAGGAAGTAAGCACATACTGTCTGGCACGAGGCAGCTGGCGCTTCCAGTCGTGCTTTCTCTCTGTGTATCTTCCCAAAGCAGCACAAAATAAAGATGAATAGGGCGCTTGACAGCACTGAAGCCTGTCTCAGATGCCTGGCGCTCTGGGCATGGCTTCCCTCAGGGCTCCGTGGGGACACATTCCCCAAGACACCCCTGGAATCCATGTATCCCTAGAAGAAGAAGAACAGCCAGGAGAGGGCCTGATATTTGGTGGGGGGGGGGATTTAGATAAGGAGATTTCCAGGTAACTGAATCTTAATCCTTTAAGAACCAAAGATTGAATCCCCAGTCCCTCCATCCCAAATTCACTCTGTTGGTCGGAAAGCTTCCCAGGGAAATTACGCATGTCCGTGTTTCCTTCAGTAGAGGGACATAATTTCTTTTTATCTTAATGACCCAGGGTCATTACTGGAACATCCATTAGTGTGTCTAATTGAACCACTGGAACAATCTTCTTAATCTTGGATCCCTTGGCTGTCAATGCACTTTTTACTTCATGTGTTGCTGAAGTCAGTTTTTCCCTCAGACCTCGGATTTGACAGGTTGGGTTTTAAAACAATTGTTTGGTGTATCCCTCGCTCCGCTTCTTTACTGGTTCACCTACTCTAGCTTGGGAGCCAATTTCGTAAGTGTCTTGGATTCCTCTGGACGTCACATGAGCTTAACTCCTGCCATAGAGGGAGATAGATGTAGTTAGACTGTGTAAAAAATAATTTCCTCGCTAGGATCCACAATTCCTACCTTCAAGTGCCTTTGACTTCTTGCTCCAGCTCCAGCGGTGCTAAGCTGTCACTTAGCACTGCTTCCTAAGTACATGACGTTTGCCAACTGTCCCTCCCCTGCCACCGGTTTTCTGCCGCAGACTGTAACATCAAATCACCAACCATGTTAGAATTGTACCTAAACTAAGAATTAGTAAGCACCGAGTGAGGGCTTAGGTGGCCTTCCTAAGAGTAAAGTGCATACATTTTGTCTTGATGGTCCCAGGCCTGACTCCCTGTATCTGATCATAGTCTGCATAGCTGGTGTAATACAGGGTCTTGCTTTCTAAGCATTCATTAAAGCATCGTCACAATACATTTTATTTAAATTCCTCTAATCCCCACATAATGGAGAAATATAGCCTCACCACTGGAAGGGACACAGATCATCTGTTCAAAACCAAGCTTGCGAAATACAAAGAATCAGAAGCTCCAGGTGAGGATAAAAGGCTTGCTGAAGATCTCATTATTTAAAGTAGATCCTGGATTCTCTCTCTCTTTTTTTTTTTTTTTTTTTTTTTTTTTTTCAGTACACAGGCCTCTCACTGTTGTGACTTCTCCCGTTGCGGAGCACAGGCTCCGGACGCACAGGCTCAGCGGCCATGGCTCACGGGCCCAGCTGCTCTGCGGCATGTGGGATCTTCCCGGACCGGGGCACGAACCTGCATCGGCAGGCGGACTGTCAACCACAGCGCCACCAGGCAAGCCCGTTGGATTCTCTTTTACACCTCCCGATTCCCAAATGAATCTCTTTTTTTACAACACCAGGGGCTTAGTCATTAATTCATGCACGACATATTTGCAGCAGAAGCTAAATATGTACTGATACAATGGATTCATGGGGATCTGTTCAGACTGTGCTTATCTGTGGGCAGTATCTGAAGCATCTCCGAAGAAGTCTGGAGCTTTTAGGACTGGGGTATCTGAAAGCCAATAGCCCATGCAATCTGTACTATATAATCCAATCCAACCTTAGGTGAACGAAGAATTATATTCTCCATGTTTGGGAGATGGTAAAACTGAATCCAAAGAGGTAGAGTGGTTGGTCCAAAGTTTAGGGCCAGGACAGAGACTGGAATCTGGTGTTCTGACTCCCAGCCCCCTCTGCTTCCTGTACATCCTGTGCTTCTCTCCCCAGAGTCTCAATAGATTCTTGGAGGGGAATTCCAAATCCTTGCAAAAGGACAAGCTGGTGGAAGTGCTGGTCTGGAAATGACAGGATCTCTGGAAGAGCCTGTAGAGAAAACCAGGAAGGATCTCTGACTTTATTCACAATCTAATCACCCCTGGGTGCAAGTCCAGAGACTTGCTCACCTCTAGAGAATGAGTCCCAGCATGTGACACATAACACCTAAGACTTCACAACACTTCTGTTGATGGACATTAAGAAGTTGCTCTTCTGTGATACATATATACAATGGAATATTACTCAGACATAAAAAAGAATGAAGTTTTGCCATTTACATCAACATAGATGGACTTGGAGGGCATTATGCTAAGTAAAGTACGTCAGACAGAGAAAGACAAATACTGTATATCACCTATATGTGGAATCTAAAAAATACAGCACACTCATGATTATAACAAAATAGAATCAGATGTAGAGCCCAAACTAGTGGTTACCAGTGGGGAGAGGGAGGTGAGGTGGGGCACAATAGTGGCAAGTGATTAAGAAGTACAAACTATTATATTAGGTAAAAAATCAGCTACAAGGATATATTTTACAACATGAGGAATGTAGCCAATATTCTATAAAAACTGTAAATGGCATATAACCTTTAAAAATTGTGAATCACTACATTGTACACCTGTAACCTATATAATATCATACAGAAACTATCCTTCACTTAAGAAAAGGACATTTGGGGCTTCCCTGGTGGCACAGTGGTTGAGAGTCCGTCTGCCGAGGCAGGGGACGCAGGTTCGTGCCCCGGTCCGGGAAGATCCTACATTGCCGCGGAGCGGCTGGGCCCGTGAGCCATGGCCGCTGAGCCTGCACGTGCGGAGCATGTGCTCCGCAACGGGAGAGGCCACAACAGTGAGAGGCCCGTGTACCACAAAAAAAAAAAAAAAAAAAAAAAAAAAACGGAAAAGAAAAAGACATTTGATAAAAGTTCAAAACAAAACAAAAAAAGAAGTTGATCTTCCCCCAACAACAAAGCCAAAAATATATAGAAGTCAAACAGTCTTCAAGGGTGGGATCCTCAAAACCTGGATTATTACAAGAGCCTCCCACTCATCTCTCTGCATCCTTTCTGTCTTCCCCAATTTGTCTTCCACACTGTCCCAAAAATAAGCTTTCTAAATCACATGCTTAAAAATCTCCAGTAGCTCTCTTCTGCTTACAGGAAAAAATGTCCAAACTCTATCAGGTATTAGAAGACATACACACGCTTAAATGACAGGTTTTTCCAAGTTCATCTCCCTATATTACCCCTCTCGGGGTAGCTTATTCCAAACTCAACTATTTGAAGTCTCCACATGTCCTCCATGCTTTGCTGGCTAGGGCCTCTCAACAGCCATTTTCTCTGCTGCAGTATCATTCCATTTAGAGCCAGAGGCCCAAATCCTACTGATGTTCCAGGATCCAGTACAAGTGCCCATGCTACTCAGAAGCAATCGCTGCCTCCTCCAAATCCCTTCATATTTCATCGGTACCTCTCACAAGGCATTTATCACACACTATTTTGTATCACTATTATTTATAGGTATGTCAGATCTCAACTTTCAGGGCATTTTTTTAAAACTAGGATCTTCTTCTGCTTTATTTTTACATCCTTTGCGGGATTTAGTAGTACCCTGATCACAGTAGATATACTGTGGCAGAGTAGGAACTGTGAGGACTTTTCAGTCTCGGAGCCTTGGATTCAGACCCTGACTCTGCTACCCGCTAGCTGCATGACCTTAACCAGGGTGCTTAACTGCCCTGAGCCTCAGTTTCCTCATCTGAAGAAAGAAAATAATCATATCTCCTTCGCAGGGCTGTTAGGAGAGTTAGTGATAAGGTGAGTAAGATGTGTGCCATAGTTTTCGATACAAATAAATAAATAAATGGGCGCTTTACTAAGTATTTTTGGAGAAAAAATGAATAATTTGGGGGGAATGTGTAAGACAAAGATCCAGCTGAATTCAAATTGACGTGATCAAATTCAGAGAGCTCAAAGATGGTCTTCATCCCTTCCTCCCTTTAGACTTAAACAAGACAGCATCCCCCTATAGGAAACCTTTGTCTGTTTCACTGACACTCCTTTCTGCAGCTGATCCTTCACTTCTTCCAGTTTAGGGAAGTGCCTTCTAGTTCCCCCAGGATCCTCTCGCTAAACCCCAGGTTGTGGGTGTTTAAATATGGCCCCCAGATGGTGCTGAGAAGGAGGGGACAGCCCCATCCTGCCTTCCCCATCCTGCCTGCCTCACCCACCAGGCCAATGAGAAACAGGTGATTGCAGAGTGTCCTGGGGGAGGCTTTGATCTGCCGGCTGCACAGAAGCCAGCTGAGCTGAGAAGGAGTCGTGTCAGATTTATTGCGGCCCTGAGAAGTACAGATATTAGGTTGGCTGTAGCTCACTGACCTCTTCAGGCTTTCCATTTTGGTCTAAGATTTATTACCTCCCTGGCTTTTTTAATTCTCAGGGATCTGTGCCTTTAACATTTCTGCTCAAGCCCCCCAATTCACAAGGACTTCCTGTTTGCCAAGGCCACAGATAAAGAAGACACACACCACAGAACACCAACACTATGTAATTTTTTTGTTCCTGACTCCTTAATTTCTCAGCCGTCCTAGGTGTTCTGTCAAGATGCAGTCTGAAAGTCTAGACCAAGAGATATCTATGATAGAAACTGTACATCAGTATTTCAAGTCCTCTGAATTTATTCTAGCCATTTGACAGTTGCTTGGAGATACAATCTCAATTTTTGCAATGGCCCCTTCAGCGAGATATTTATGGCAGATACAACTGTAATTATTTACCTGTAACAAAGTCCAGGTCTGTCTGCTTCCAGGTGATTCAGGCAGCAGAGGGACAGGGAGAAAAGATTCATCTTGCTCTTGTCCAAGAGTTGACCTTTTGCCCTAGGGTCCCTTCCCCACTCATTATAAAAATGCTAATGCACTGAGCATGGGCTGTTTCCCATGTCTCTTTCAGACACCTGTATTGAAATATGTGGACCAAAAATATATATATGTGTGTGTGTGTGTGTGTGTGTGTGTGTGTGTGTGTACAGGTAGATAACTAGATAGATAGATATGCAAGAAAGGATGGCAAAGAGACAGATTTGGGGAGCCCCTTGAAGGCAAGCAGGGGCTGTGCTTCATTTTCTGGTTCAAACTTACATGGGGGTAAACTTTCCATCAGTATTTAAATGTTTCATGTTTTCCTACAGACACATGCAAAATCATACATAACAATGAACGTCAGCCCCCAAAGTAGTCTTCTGCAGAGACTGTGCAATTATTCCAAAGCTGCAGTCCCCCAGGAGGTCTCGGTGCCAGTCTTGTTGGCAACATCTTCCTAGGCAGGTCATTTCTGTTTCTGGTCTTTTCTAGTCACATTTCACTTTTACCCGAAAATGTTTCCCAAGGTCATGGCCCAGTTTAAGGATAGACAGAGTTTCCAAACAGGTTTTGGAAAATCATAATCCATCTTGAAAGGGCAAAGATGTGGTAGCTTTGACCACATCCATAAACCTGAGCTGTGGATCCCAGGACAATTCCAAAGAGGAGACAAAGATTTTTCTGAGCTGTAACAACAATGTGAGCATAAATGTACTGCCCATTTAAGAGAGGTTTTTGCAGGATCAGCATCTATTTGAAAGAATATAAAAATCCCCGTATGTTTGTAAATATAACAACAACAAGTTTAAGCCACGTTAACTTATACTCTTAACTTGTGTACTGTTGTGTGGGTTGTTGTTATTCGTGCTCTGGATGGAGGCTCCAAGAACAAAAGGCATTTGTATGACATTCCGCGCTCCGCGTGGTGGTGAAATGTTTGTCTTTTGGCTCTTCTCCTGGCATTTGCATGGTTCAGAATCTTCTTGCCATCATGTTGAAATGATCAAGCTGCTGCCCAGTTTAAACCTGCAGATAAAGCACTCCAGCTTGCTTGTCTCAGCATGATGGCAAAGAAATTCTGGTTTAATTTTTTTTTTTCATTTGAAAATACGATATGCGCCCGGTAGAACATTTGAAAAGACATCAAAGTAGAAAGCCAACAAGGACCACCTAGAGTCCAGTGATTGATTTCTTCAAGGATTGTTTTTCCTAAGCCTATGGTTTACTTATTTGCAATCAGGTGGATATACCAGTTTTTATTTGACGTTGTAAGACACATACCTTCAGATCTTATGGAAAACTCTTCACACAAATCACTTTTAACAGCTGCACTGCATCTCCTTGTGGGCCTGCACTGCTTTATTCTGGTCAATTATTGATGCTGCTGCTTCTCCAATGTGTTTCCATTTTTTCTTCAGGATTTCTAATACAGGAGCAGCCCAGAGAATACAGACAGAAGTGCATGGTGTCCACGTCCAAGTGGACAGCCAGTGCTCCCCTTCTCTGCTCTAGATAAAGCCTAGGTCTGGGCCCAGGTACAGGACC
The DNA here is from genome assembly GCF_025265405.1 of Mesoplodon densirostris. NCBI lineage: Eukaryota > Metazoa > Chordata > Mammalia > Artiodactyla > Ziphiidae > Mesoplodon > Mesoplodon densirostris. Next base: position 110,487,683 of record NC_082668.1, on the reverse strand, counting down.
TGTGGTGACAGCTGCTCCTTGGGGACCTGAGGGTTCCTGGTCCAGGCATCTGCACTGCTGAGTCACAATCTGCTCTCAACCACCCGGTGACAAAGGTTTCCCCTGAGCCCCACCTGGGGAGCCAGCTGGGCTGATTCTTTCAGCCATGAGCTCAGATTCCTGCTCAGTCCTATCTCAAAACAGGATCCAAGTGGTTTTCCCCTGGTACCATGGTGGGTTTATCCCAGCCCACTGGCCCATGCATCAGGACCTCAGGGATTGCACCTGCCTTGCTAGAGGAAACCACGGCAGATCTCCGTGGCCTATAATGGGGTCGGGCTGGGAGCTCGCCCTCCAGAGGCTCCTGAGGGCCTTTCTGAGGGCAACACTGCAAACCACAGCTGCCCAGCAGAATCATGAGATTTTTGTCACTTGGAGCCTATTACCCTGAAACTGTCCTAATGATCTGCTTGCGTTGACTAATGCTTGCGTATCAGGAACACGGTTATGCCTAAGTATATTTATTATTCATATTTATTCTTTATTTATTATTAATAAACTTATTATTACATTCATAGTTATTATTACATGGAGAAGTTACACAGTGCCAGGCACCGTGGAGATGAGAGAGACCAGCTTCCTCAAGATCAGACAACCAGGGAGCCACAGAGCTGGGTTTAAATCCCCATCTGCTGACTTCAAAGCTAAGGTCTTTTCCTTTTACCACACTGTCGATGCCAGCAATCTCCAGAATTAGCTAGTCTTGTTTTCAGATAAGGAGACCGAGACACTGAAAAGGAAAGCAGAGTGCCCTGTGGTACCACAGCTTGTTGGTGACCGGATCGAGTCTCCAAAATCTGTCCAAAGCTGATTGCTTGGTAGCAATTGAAAATAGAACAGCTAGTGTGAGTCTGGGGTGCTGAGGAAGGAGCCGAGGACACCTCAGAGCAGTCCTTTGCTCTTCCAGGCATCTGAGGGTTTTCCCTGTGTTCTGAGCGCGCTGAGCCCCTGCCTCTCCAGCCTGCACGCATGGGAGGCTGTTTGTACAAGAACAGCAAATTCCCATGAACTCCGGAGAGCAGAAAGCTCTGCCAGTTCACCCCAAGCAGGCGTTCCAAGCTGGCCTGGGGACCTGTCAGTCAATGATCAATTTGCCCCTCACCATCACTGGAGCCTCTCGGAGATTAGCCTGCCTGTGGTGATTCCTTGGGGCCTTGCTGGAGGGGGGGCCCTGGGAGAGGAGAAGCTATTGCTAAGCCTCAAAACCCCAACAAATCCTTCCCCCAGCTGGGAGGGCACCAGACAGTCCGACACCCGAGTTGAACCGATTTGGCACACCCGTAAGCAGCTGATGTGGCTCTCCATTTTCCACAGCGCATCTTGAGAAGCTGTGAGCCTAAGCCTTCCTGGGTGGCAGGATGGGCACCCGGACCCTAAAGGTTTGTTATTTTTCTTAAGAGCTCAGGCAGAAAATAATAACAGGATGGCTGCATCTTACATTTATACTTCATTTTTTTTTCCCGAAGAGCTTTTGTATCCATTATCTTATATTGATGCTCTGCTTACAAAACTATATTTCAGAAGGGATTTGGCTGATGTGACTGCAAAGACCTAGAGGGGAAATGAGTGACTGTGGATCATGCCATCAACTGGCTGAGTGAGCAGAGTCTGCCTTTCCTGGCTGTGGATCCAGACCTCTTCCTGCTCGAACTGTGTTCCGCTTAAGAAAGGTTCTTCATTTCAAGCTGTCTTTGTTATCTGTATGACTGTGTAAACACTCTCATTAAAACCTTTCAGGGCTTCCCTGGTGGCGTAGTGGTTGAGAGTCCGCCTGCCGATGCAGGGGACACGGGTTCGTGCCCCGGTCTGGGAAGATCCCACATGCCGCGGAGCGGCTGGGCCTGTGAGCCATGGCCGCTGAACCTGTGCGTCCGGAGCCTGTGCTCCACAACAGGAGAGGCCACAATGGTGAGAGACCCGCGTACCGCAAAAAAAAACAAAAAAACAAAAAAACACCTTTCAGTGGCTCCCCGTCATCTACAAGATTGAGTCCAAAACCCCTACCAGGGCACACGAGTGCTTTATGACCTGACCCTCCCTTCCAGTTCCCTGAACACATCAAGAAACTTAGCCTCTGTACTTTTACATAAGCTATTTCTTCTTTCTGTCATGCATTCCCTTCCCCTATCTACCTGGAGAACTCCTATTCATCCTTCAAAGCCCTACACAGGCATCCGCTCCTCTCTGCACATACTTGAATCATGCTTCCTCTTGATTACCTCAGAACTTTTTACCTCTGGGGTTCAAAGTCCACATGCATAGCAGTCTCCTTCCCCTTCATTTGGCTGTAAGACTATTCTTACAAACTCAAAGCAGGCTCAGTGTCTGACACATCCCACATACTGAATAACAGCTTGCATCCTTGGCCTATAAAGAGGATTCCATTGGAACAAATCTTATAAGGAATTTGGGCCAAGGACTTGGGAAGGGAAAGACTCTATCAGACATCTCTACTTAGAGCCCAAGAAGCATCCTAGCAAGGATGACCAGCTAGGACAGAGGTTGGCTTCTGGCAACTTGAAGTGTTTCTCTGACAATTATTCCTGAGCTCTGAGATTACAAATGTCATTCCTCGTGGCCATGTGGTTGGGTACATGCTAGGTCCTGGTTGCTAAGCCAGGTGTCGAGCCCAGTCCCCAGCAAAGTCTGTCTGAGTCCACACTCCAGGTACACGTGTAACATGGTGATGATAGTAGATGACCAGCCTCCATGGCATTAACCTCCAGATGCCATGCTTCGTCCAGACTCTGGAATCACTGCCCATTTTCTAGATCCCTTCAGTTCTGCCCCAGACTTAATCCATCCACTGACGTTCACTTCCAGCTACTACCATGATTCCCATTCTTGTCTTTCTTCCAAACCTATCTCTCCAGGCCACCTAATTGCAGATAGTTTGTGATCTTCTTTAAAGGCACAACCCCAGGATAGAACTTTCCCAATAGTACAGCCCAGGCTAACTCACCCCTCTGTATTTCCTCAACTCAGGGAAGCTTGTACTGGGCCTGGTCCAACTTAGAAAAGGGCCTGGACACCACATCCTAACTCCCTAAGTTGAGGGACTCCATAGCTACCACTTAGGGCCTTGGAGACTGAACCCCAGCTCTGCCTTCCCCAGACTCTTTTGGCTGCAGTCCCCGGAGATTTGGGGATTTGTAAAGCAAAAATACCCCATTTAGGGTCTGGGTGTCTCAGATGTTTTCTACTGCCCAGGGGAGATTTCCAGCCCCTGGGTGAAGGTCCACCAAGCCTGAGAAATTTGTCCGACTCCATCAAAGTCACATTGGGACAAAGAACTCAAAACCCCCCTCTCCAGCAGGAAGGCCCCACTCTGCCAAGACATCAGCATGCCCAGCCATCAGTAATAATTGCCGATGAGAATGGAAGAACTGTGTAAGATAAAAGAGATTTTCTATTGTTCAGTCATGCAGAATTGCCTGTGGTCATGATGCGGGCACGTCAGTCAGAGGTGAGGAAGGAGACCCACCTCTCTGACATTCACCTGCCCACCCACCCTCCCACACTGCCTAGTTCTAGGATCGCTCTCTATCAGCCACAGCGCTGTGCCTGGGCTATTCCTTTCTCTGTCCAGCTAAAATTAACCCCTTGTCCTTGGCCAACTTGCAACATGGAGCTAGTAAATAGTGGAACGTCATACGAGACACAAAAAGAAGAGAAGAATTATTTATATTTACCACTGTATTATTTTTGAGCTCCTGGGGGAAATAATCCCAGATGCTACAGGATTAACTTGAGTCATTTCAAGTGGACTAGAACACTGTTGTTGAAACGCTTCTCATTTTTTTTTTATTAGTTTCTGCTTTATAACAAAGTGAATCAGTTATACATATACATCTGTTCCCACATCCCTTCCCTCTTGCGTCTCCTTCCCTCCCACCCTCCCTATCCCACCCCTCCAGGCAGTCACAAAGCACCGAGCTGACCTCCCTGTGCTATGCAGCTGCTTCCCACTAGCTATCTAGTTTACGTTTGGTAGTGTATATATGTCCATGCCTCTCTCTCGCTTTGTCACAGCTTACCCTTCCCCCTCCCCATCTCCTCAAGTCCATTCTCAAGTAGGGCTTCTCATTCTTTGACAAAATATGGGCACCAAGGGTGTGCATATTAAACAGATGAGATGATCACCCCTGGAGAATACATGAGTCATCCCTAAAATATTTTTGACCCTGCCCTGCCACGCAGGGCAGGATGCTGGAAGTTAGGTTGAAGGATGGGGGGAGGTGAACAGGGAGAGTGAAAGATGAAGGCCCATTTGAAGAACTTAGAGTCTATTTGGTGAGACAAACAGGAACTTATGAAACCCCCCCAAATTGCAAGGTGTAAACAAGCACTTTGGAGTTCAGCTGTCAGCTCCCCCAACAAGCCTGGTGGTATGGGGGGCTCCTGGTAGGACTGAGCCCTAAAGGTTCAATAAGAACCTGATGGGTAGGGAGGAAAGAGAGGGTCCCAGCACAAGCTGGGGGATCAAGCCAACAGACAGATGAGGGCTGCTAGAGAAGGTGGGAGGGTGTACAGTGTGATTTCAAGTCCAGTTATTCCGACCTCCTTAACTGGCCCTGCCAAGGTGCTTGCCATGAGCACTATTCTTCTATGGCTAGGCTAACCCCTGAGATTTATTTCATCTATTTGTTTATATGTTTGATTGAGTTAATCAATGAACTGGTGAAGGAACAATCTTGAAGGGTGAGTAGGAATTAGGTGGAAATAGGAGAAAAGGTGCCCCTGGCAGAGGTGTACTCAGTGCAAAAGCCCAGAGGCTGAGGACATCAGGCCTGTCTAGGAGACCGTGTGGTTGGTGGGACAGGAATGTTCTAGGTGGAAATGAAAAGGGTCAGGGCTGGGGGGCTGGGCAGGGACCTCATCCTGGAAGTCCTTACGGGCTTTGTTATATATTTTAACCAATTCCAGGAAATATAGAAATATTTTTTTCTTTAGTTATAATCTGTCTTTCTCAGTCCCAACAAGAAGGTGGGCTTTCCAAGTTGGTTTTGCAGTTGTCTGGGGGATTAGGGTGCAGACAGGGATCCCCTCTCTGAGCATGAGTCTCAAGCAGCCCCTAAAGCTTTGACATAAGTGTCTGTATCCTCCTTTGCCTGATTCTCTGGATGTAGAGCTGATGTGCTGGGGCAGGTAAACCATCAAGCTTAGAACTGGTCTTCCCTCCTCTCTCTCCCAGTGTGACTCAGACTGGGGTTCTGTGGCCTGGGTTTGCAGCCCTTGGCTCCCTCCTTTTGGTCTTTCTCCATTGGAGGCAGGACAGTGTGTCTGGGCCCAAAGCATCCCTTAAACAGGGTAGCTGTTGTCTGGGCTCAACCCCAAAGTTCTCTCTGCAATTCCCCAGGCAGGGGCTGGTGCCTGTTTGGGCTCCAGCTCAGGCTCACAGATTTGCTGTCTAGTTGGGCACTGATTTACAATCTGCAAGTTGATGGATGCTTAGGCTGCTGGCAGCTGGATGAGTGAGAAGTGACTCTCAGATAAGAAAACTCCTCTCCAGTATTTACAGCTGAGCTCTGAGAGTCCAGACAGCCTTCTGAGGTCTCAGCCAGGTCTGGAGGGGAGGAGAAAACAGCGGGTGGGTGGCCCAGGACACTGGGAGGAGCAAGGACATATAAGGCAAAGGAGGAAGTCACTCTGGGCTGGGAGTCCAGAGACCTGGGTCCTCCTCTTCGTTCCCATCTAATAAGCTACGTGACTCCAGGCAAATTATTTCCTCTCTCTAAGCCCCTTCTGCCATAAACTAGAGAAAATAATTTTAGCCTTGTTCTCAGCTGTGAATATCATAAGGATCGAATGAGATGACATCTGTGAAAGGACAATATCAGACTTTGAAGCTCCCTGAAAACGTGCTGGCAATTAAAGCCCATGAAAGGATCAAGAAAGGGACCTCCAATGTGCTCACCTGACAAAGGCCCACATGGCACTGGGCGTGCTCACAACTATTTTAGGAATTACATATTTTAACGATTACATATTTATTCTAATGTATATTAAGACATCCATGAAATAAAACCTGTGATTTTGTGGTCTTTATTATTCAGCCATGGCTAAAGTACAAATGTAAATGAAGACATTTAAAGTGCTGATGTGACAAATGTTATGAAGGTGCTCACAGATTCCTGGGGTTTAGAAAACATGGGCTGGGCACAATTTTGTTCAATCTTCTGCCTCATGGTGAAGGCATTGCTGTCCCGTTCCTCAGCCAGGCAGCCATCCACCATTGCAAGATCTGTGGTGACATGAGCAAACAGGCTTGGAGGAGTAAATACCTGAGCCAGGTTCAGCAGCTGGTGTGCTGGGGTCCCACCCAGGCCCCCAAACTCCAGATTGTGTGCTCTGCCTGCTACACCCAGTGGCCATTTTCATCCCTGTGGGCCTTTGTCCAAGGGGTGAGTTCATGAAGGACTCCTGTAGCCATTCTCTTAGGTGATCTTCACTACAACCCAGGCAGGTGGCTGAGGGTGCTATTGTTACGATGACTTTACAGCTATGGGAGATTCTGGAAAAGGGAAAAAGGGAGGGAGGAAAACAAGTCCCGTGGGCAGAGAGCAGCATACCTAGACCCCTGAGGCTGATCGGAGGACTCACAGTTTGTTCCCAAGTAATCAGTGATGGTTCTTTGGAGCTTTCTTCTGTTGCTGGTTTCCCTCCTGGGAGAGAAAGGGGGATATTAAAATTAAGAACAGAAGTGACACTTTTAAGTCATCCTTTCTTTAAAAACAAATCCATAAAACCCTTGAAAGAGACTCATGTTCTGGGGGAATGACTGAAGGTAGGGGATGGGTTTTAATGTGAGATTGCATAAAGGGAACGTCTCCCCATTATGGTAGAACCCCAAATGGAAAGCAGAGGGGTGCTCTGAAGGACAAGGTACCAGCACAGAGAGCTGAGGACCAGGATGGCACAGCCCTGTGGCCAACATTACCTCTGTGGGCAGCTCCCTGCCAGACGGGGCCATTATGTGCATCTTGAGCCTCGCCATTTGCATCCTTAGGATGGGTTTACTAATCTCACCCAAAGAAGGTAAGAAATACAATCATTTGATTTAAAATGCCCATATCCCCAGTTTTATTGTTCTTTGTCGTTCTCATCAACACCTGACAAAGTATAGTTTTCAATATCTCTTTCCAAAAGCAAGCAGCCTGAGAGGAGGAACTTTGCTCTATTGCAGCCCCAGCACCTGTATCAATGGCCTGCGAGGTAGATATCCTGTAAACATGTGCTGAATGTAGGAACGAATGATGAATGGATGAATGCTTGCCCTGTAAGCTTCATTAGGGAGGGACTGTGTCTCGTGCCCTCATACACATTTCAGTACCTCGCACAGAGCCTCTATATAATAAGCTCTCAACAAATGTTCATGAGACACATGAATTCCAGGATGGGAAAGCATTTTTCTAATAACAACGGACCACGGACCCTAAAACATAAGATACACAAATATAAGAGCAATATCCCACTACAGAGCAAATCCCAAAAGAGAAACTCAGCTGGCAGCTACACACTCAACCCACTGTGCTGCAACTTCTGACTCCAGTCAACCAACTGGTTATCTTGAAAATAACTGGCACGTGATCTCTTGCTCACAGTCCCTTCTAAGGATGAAGTCAGCTGATTGCTTTCAAATCCATGTGCCTGTGGAGACACAGACAGACTCCAAGCCAAAGGTGAAATTACAAAGTGAGCCCAGTGCCCTAGGCCTGCCAAGAGAGGAACCAGCCAGGGCCCATTAGGCCTTGAGAATGATCTCTATGCTAATAATATAAGCTACCATTAGTGACTTAAGGCAGAGAATTTTTTTCAATGCTAGAATGCGTATGATTTTTATCTTGACATTACCCCTGTAATCACTGGTACTGATTAAAGACTTCTGCCTTAAAAGATGGATGGGCTCAAGCACTTAACTATATGGTAATCTTTCACCTCTTGAATGCTGTTGCTCCCAAGACATTCTGCCATGCACTCCAATTTGAAGACCAGCAATTGTCTTTCTTCAACAATTTGAAAAGCACTAGAGGAGGGTTGGAGGGGGATGGTAAAAAATAATAATAATTCTAACAACCTCCATTCTTTTGCACTCAGGACATTAACTAAGCAGTTAAGAGGCCTGTTACAATTGTTCGCAGTCAAGAGTCAAATGTTTGAAAAAAATGCCAAAACATGTTAGTGCTTGTTTTGAACCGTAAATACACAGGGCAAGACAGTCATCAAAAAGGAAATGTTAGGGTACCATCCCCTTTGCCCCTCTCACATCTGGCTAATGCCAAATGGGCTGGAATTCCCAGGGCCCTCCTGTCATCTGAGTCCCCAAGTTCCCCTTCCCATCCTGACCCAGTTGTCAACTCACTCAGCTGACCATCTGCAATGGACAGAGATACTTTCAGATCCCTGAGTTCTCATCTCAGGCTCACACTTAAAAGCACAGTAACTGGGGCTGTGCATATCCGGAGACCAACCTGGGTCCTCTGTGATGGATGGGGGTTGGAATTTTTTTTCTAGTAGCAAATCTTGAACTTCAACAACAATCACCTGATCAGCAACATCTGAAAAAGCTGCAGTCAAGAGTGGATAGATATCTTTGTGGAAATCTGGATGTTCTTTCAAGATTGCCTGAAGCAAGACACACACCTCTTTTAGGTCACTACAGAGAACTGAGTGGAGTTCCCTGTGCTATACAATCGGTTCTCATTAGTTATCTATCAGTATTTTATACATAGTATCATTAGTGCATATACATCAATCTCAATCTCCCAATTCATCCCACGCCAGGTGACCTGAATTGGAAGGCAATCCAAAAAAAGGGGGATATATGCATACATATGGCTGATTCACTTTTCTGTACAGTAGAAACTAACACAACATTGTGAAAGCAACGCTACTCCAATAAAAGTTAATTATTAAAAAAAGACGCCTCTTATTTCAGGAAGCTTGATGTCCCAGGCCCCCCACCATCCCAGTCATTGCACCTTTCAGTGTTTGAGGTTCCTAGCACAAGACAGAGTGCCCAAGTCAGATTCCTGGACCATTCATGACTTGTTTCTCTCTCCCTCCCCCTTTCTTCCCTCTCCTCCACCCCAAATGTCTTCAGGCCCTATTGATTCTACCTCCCTACAATCTGTCTAGACTGCCTCCTTCCCTCAGCCCTATAGCCACCATCTTGGTTCACAGCCAGAGGATTTCTCACGGGGAGAATGAGCGGGGCCACTTTAACCTCACCACCTGTCAGAGGTCAACACAAGCATCACTTCCTCCTCGTGGCCTCCTGGACCCTGTCAAATGCTCCCACAGTTCCTTGTCCTTCCCCTTCATAGCCATGATCACAATCTGTCCTTTTCTGTTTCTTTCTGGTGTTATATTTGTCCTCCTCACTAGACCAGAAGATTGAAGAGCCAGAGACTCTGTTCTACTCATCATTGTTCATCCCCAGTAATGAACAATGCCTGTCATATGGCAGGTACTAAATAAAGATTGTTGGATGGATGGATGAATAAATAAATGAATGAGCACTGTGCCCTTTCCACCCTATAAAGTGGAGTGATCTTTTTAAAAACTACTCTGATTATGTCATTCTCCTGTTAAAATCCTCTGTGATTCCCCATGGTGATTAGGATGAATTCCAAATTGCTTAGCCCATCTCACAATGTGTGCTGCCTGCCCATGACCATCTTTGTCCCTTACTCTCCCCTATGATTTTGCAATGCACTCAACACACCAGGCCTCTTACAGCCCCCGAAAGACCCTGCTGCCTTTGCACGTGGAGCTTCTTCCCTGGAATCATTCTGCATAAACCCCCAAGACTGGCCCCACTTTATCTGACTAACTCCTACTGGTTCTTCAAGATTCTCCCAGCATCCCTCCTCCAGGAGTCTTCCTGCCCACACAGACTGAACTTGGGGACCATCCTTTGAGCCCACAGAGTACCCTCTGGTTTGTTCTGCCGGAGTCCTTTGTCTGCTCATGGTGCATCTCCCCCATTAGCCCATGAACTTATTGAGGACAAATACTATATGCTATTCATATTAGTGTCCTTTATGTCCCCCACCAGGCTTATCTCAGTAAAGGCTAACAGTACTTTTTCAGGGATGGGTGAGGTAGTGAATGAATGAATGACACCACCATTCCCCAGTCACATTTTAGCCAGGTTATTTATGTCAGAGCATCTCTTACTGGCTAGCAGTACACAACTGAAAGACCACAGAGCAGAGTTACTGCGGGCAGAGAAACAGGACCTTCAGGGCAGCAAATATAGAGTGCCCAGGACCAGGTGAGACAGTGAAGTGGGGTTTCCTAGCCAGCCAGAAAACTGTGCTAGGGCTTCAAACATTCTGTACTGGGGGCTGGGGGCTACAGCAGAAAATGAGAGGCGGGACCTCAGATGTCACAGAGCTTACCTTCTCCTGGGAGAGCTAGAGACAAACAGTACACAAGTGGACCAAATAGACAAACCTAAACTAATAATAAATTATAATAAATTTGAAGGAAGCAAACAAGAAAATCTGAGTAATATGGTCATGGACAGCCTCTCAGAAGAGTGATATTTAGGACACAAAGATGAGAAGGAGCTCCATGAAAAGTAGGCGGAGGAACATTCGAGCTTGGCTTGTTTGAGGATCCCAAAAGATATATAACCAGTGTTATTAGTGCACAGTATGATAACATCAGAGTTGTGAGTGTGTATGTGTATAGAGTTGCATGCACACACACACCCTCCTGTGTTTAAATCCCGACCTATAAAATTTCTCATTTCTCATCTCATCTCAGTTTTCTCACCTATAAATGGCAAATGTGACGGCTCAATAAAAAAAATGTTCCCATGGGAACTGTAATAGAGGCCATAGTTAGGGTTAGGCTACTTCCTACCTAGTTTAGTGTGGGGGAGCAGAGGCAGGACACAGTGAGTGAGCTGAGGACTAGGCAAAGGATCAACCATGGCAGATTTGGCTGATTTGCTAAGGCTGCCTTCCGTATTCCCTTCATCCATACGCAAATGTGTTTTACATGTAATATATAAATTCATACAGGCATGTATGTACAAATGCAAGCACACACACATACAAATGAATACACAGGGGAAATAAGACAAATGGGATCAAATGCAATGAATATATACGTGTGTATAGCTGTAATTCAAATAGATGGTTTTAAGCATTTATTTATGTATTTGTGTTTAGGGGCTTATTTAATAAAGACAACAAAAAAGAGGTTTTGTCTACAGCCTTCCTAAAGCAAATTCACAGATGAAGGAGGACTTTTACCTTTGGAAGAGGGCCCCTTGGTTTTGGGAAATAAGCCTTGGTTGTTTTGATCAGGAGATTCAGATTAGGTTGCTTCCACCTTGATCCTTGGGAACTAAACGCCAGCCACTGTCTTGGCACTAGATAGCATGTCTTCATCGACATCCGCTGTAACGACATAAAAGGACAGTGAGTGACTGCCTTGATTATCTTGCTCATACAAAGAGGCCAAGAACCGTGCGTTGCTAAATAATTGGAAAAATGTGGCATGCTCCCCCAACTACTTCATAAAATGCTTGCATCTGTTCACTTATGTCTAACATTCCAAAACTCCCAGGTATCCTTAATTATAGGATCCAGAGAATTCAGATGGGAAACGCCCCACTCAAATGTTTTCTCAGCTTTCATCTACACAGTAAAGAATGTGCTCTTCTTTTTCCAAACCACCAGGATAATCTCATTCTATATTTTGCTGATTGGTCTGCAAACATAATCTTCAGTGGCAAAAATCTTGAAGGGCTGCCTTGAGATTTGAGCATTCAATCAGTCTTAGGAATTTCTTCTGGCAAAAACACTTAGGCCTGGTCAGGACTCGTGGGGCTGTGGTTGGCTCCATGTCTCTGAGGTTGGGTATGCCCGGTGGTGTGGTTAAGTATCATCGGCGCTAAATTTGGCCATGGGGTCTGTTTGAGGAAGTTATACTGATGTGATTTTGAATAAAAGTTAAAGGAAACAGTGCTATTTCACCTGAAGGATGGAAGACTGGGGAGCAATCAGATTTCTGTTTCCAAGTGCAGCAGTGTCTGTAGCCTGGAGTACAGCACAGAACTTACCACAGGATCCTGATTGTCTTTCCACCATTGGGATGGGAGCTTGTGGAAAGCACAGCACTGTTCTCTCACCTCTGCACCCTGACATACCCACACAGAGTGGATGTTCAGAGGATGTGTGCCAACTTTTGAATTCACAAATGAAGAGAAGAAATAATATTCTATTTGCATTGAAAACTATACATGAAGGCATGTACTAAAGCTAAACAGTGATTTCTGATTTATATTTGGAAGAACTCTGTGACCAGCCAAGTGACAGCCAAGTGAAGATAGAAAATATAAGTGGGTTTACTACAAAAGTTGAAGAAACTTTATTCTTGAAAATATTTTAGAATTCTTCATCATTAATGCAGAATGTTTAAATGTTCATGTAGATAGGGGACTGGATATGTCAACTTATGTCAAAGATTTAGTCTCTAATTAGCATAATTTTAGATGAATCCCATGATCATATGAATCTATACTTGCAGAATATTTTGGTCTTTAATTTTGTCTGGAGCACCACTAAAGACAGAATATAGGAAAAACTTTTAATTCATTAGTGGATGCTGTGGACACCAATTAGCCCATAAGCAATAGGCATTCAGCATATGAGCCTGTGTTCTTTCATACAGTGTCAGTGGCAGGCATTGCGAATCAATCATCACACTCCCAGTGAACTCAGGTGGAGACTCAACATTCATCTCAACCACTTCCAAGTAATCAGTGTTGCTAACAGGAAGAAACCAGTTTACCACTTCAGATCTAGTACTTCTCTACTCCAAGCTTCTTGAGTAAGAATTTCTTTAGCTCCCCCAGAGATATGCAGTTCATGCCAGGGAGTAAGTATATTTACAGGAGGAAAAAAGACCCATAGTAATTAACTTTATTAAAATATTGAGGGGAAAAGGGAGAGATTTTGAGTCCTTATATTCTTGAAATCAGTAAGTAAACAAATATTTCTTGGGCATCTCCTCTGGCAGGCACTGCATTAGGCACGGGGGGACAGCAATGTCCAAGACAAGCAGAATTTCTGTCCTCAAAGCACTTTCATTCTAGAGTGTGAAGCAGGTAAAGAGCATGTAGACAAAAAATACATATTATCATTTCAGACTCTTATAGAAGGTTGGGGTGTGGGTGTGTTGTTGCTTTAGCTAGAACGTCAAGAAAGGTCTACAGAGGAGATGACCAAAAAAAGTCAGCCATGAAAGATTGGAAGAACTTTCCAAGCAGGAAAGAGAGCACAGCTAAAATTCCCCAAAACAAAATTAGAATGTTTGTGGAGACAACGGAGGGCCAGGGTAGCTGATGTAGAGTGAATGTTAGACAGACGGGGAGGTCAGAGAGATATGCAAGGGTGCGGTCAAATAGGGTCTGTGTGCCTACATTTGAATTTTACTCTGGTTGCCATTGTAGTGTTTTCAGCACAGGAATGATGTGATATAATATGCACTTCAGAAAAATCACTCTGGCTTCTGTGTGGACGATAGGCTTTGGGACTGTGAGAGAATGAGGCTGAAAGAAAATGAAGGTGGCTGTTGCTGTGGAAGCAGCAAGAAAAGACGGTGGCTGTTATGGACTGAGTTGTGTGCCCCACGATTCTTATGTTGAGGCTCCAACCCCCAGAACAGCAGAATGTGACTATATGTGGAGATAGGTCTTTAAAGAGGTAATTAAGGTAAAATGAGGTCATTGGGGTAGACCCTAATCCAAGATGACTAATGTCCTTAAAAGAAAAGGAGATTAAGACACAGAGATGCACAGAAGGAAGACCATGTGGAGACACAGGGACAAGGGGGCCGTCTACAAGCCAGGGAAGGAGGCCTCAGAAGAAACCAAGCCTGCTGACACCATGATCTTGGACTTCCAGTCTCTAGAACCCTGAGACAATATTTCTGTTGTTTAAATTGCCAGTCTGTGGTGCTTTGTTATGGCAGCCCTAGCAAACATGGGCTTAGGTTAGGGTTAGAGCTGTGGTCCTAAAGACACTGAGAAGTAAAGTGGTCAAGTCCAGGACTTTGGACGAGAACTGACAATTCTTATTAATGAATTAGATGTGGAGTGTGAGGGAAAGAGAATAATGAAGGCTACTCTTAGATCTAAGGACTGAACATTTGGATGGCTGCTGGTACCATTACAGAAATAGGGGAGAAATCCAGAGCTCTGTTTGGGCTAGGTTAGGTTGAGGTATGTCTTAGGTTCAGGAAAACGCAAAGAAATCTCATGTGCCTCCTACATGCTCCCAAGGGATGCAAGTTCCTTTTCCTCTGCTGCTAGAGATTCTCTAGAAGAAATGTTGGTGAAACATCATTTTAACTAAGACATGACAGAAAGCTCCCAATTTCGTGTGCAGCTCATTTTATTATTTTTAGAATAATTGCTAAAAGTTATTCCTTTGGTTTAGTAGAAATTGACCTCTTTGTAAATTCCATCCATCAGAATTCATCCAACCACTGGACAAAACAGAACAAATCTATTCTCTCACTTAATGGCTTCTAGTAATTACACACACTCCTACAGAAAATAAGTAGAAGAGATGAAAAAAGTGTTTGTAAGAGCTACTGAAGTAATAAAGAAGTTCCAGGCCAAAACTCAGGAGAAAATGGAAATCTAAAGACGTAATTTGGTAGGGGTTGCTTTTCCCCTGTGAGCAGACATTCACCTTGGGTGAAGGGTAGGGGGACTAAGCAGTACTCCCTTGGTTTTTAGCCTCATATGGCTAAAGAGACAAGAGCTGGATTCTAGAGCCAGCCAAGGGGGAGTGATGGGGAGTTAGTAAATGCCCCACATTTTAGGTGCAACCCCAAAGGACTATGCCTGAGAAATAAAGGTGAATCAGAAATAAACCAACCCTGACATAGGAAGATTCATGTCCTCTGTATAGCCCTTAAAATATTAAGCTATAAAGCTGAGTTAAGTTGATCCTTAATCACTAGTTTCCCTGGTATTTGTCAGAAACAACAAAAATCCTTTTGGGAAAGAAGTAGCCTCACTTTTGGTTTCACCATTTTTTTTCCTCAAACAAGTTTGTAATACAATTATGAGAACACAATCAAAAGAAAAGTAAGTATACAAAGATGTAAGACAAAATGATTGATAATAAATAGAAATAACAGAAGATAGAATCAGATCCATAGGCTCTCCAGTTATCAAACTTATCAGACAAAGGCTTTTAAATAACAATCCCTTCTATATTCAAGGAGATAAAAGGCAGGATTAGAAATTTCACTAGAAAACTGAAAATATAAAAAAATAACCAAAAAATAAAATGGAAATTCTATAACTGGAAAGCCACATGATAAAAACCCAAATGTGAAGTTTAACAGCAAAACAGTCAGTTAATTGGAGTCCCATAGGAGAAAAGAGTGAAAAGGGTAGAAGCAATATTTGAAGACAAAAATGGCTGAGAACTTTCTAAAACTGATGAAGAACATCAGTTGATAGATTTAAGAAGACAAAAATTTTAAAGAATGATATCATCTTCTCTGTAAGTTTCTCTTTTCCATGCACAATAAACCTATGACTTTCCATATATGGCACTGTATCCCGATTCTTCATCTCCAAGCACTGAGGCATCTGCATTCCTCCTCAAATGTGGTATCTTTAGTAAAATCCATTGCTTCAGATGCAATTTAACCACCATCAAGCACAAGATGATCGACTCATCCCTAACTAGAACTATAAACACGTATTAAAACAATCTAAGTTGTGAGTATTTTGTTCGCATATCCTCATCTCTTTCTTATCTACTTCTCTTCAACTTTAACACTTTTTCTGTTATATACAAGAACAATGAAAAAATGTTCTATCCAATGCTTTTTGGAAATCAGAATCCTCTAAATTTGCTGAAGATGTGCCATCCCTGTAACCCTGAATGAAAAAGAAGCAAGATTAGCTTGGTGTGACATGTTCCTAGCGAACCTACGCTGATGACTAGAAATCACCACATGATTTTCAAAATGCCAACAAACTGCCTATTTAACAATGTATTCTGACATTAATCAAGGGTAAACACAATTCTAGTAATTCTTGAAACAATTCTTGTCTCATTAACAAAAATAAGTATATAATTTGACCATCTCATATATTCTTGAAACTTTTCAGGGTTTGTTGACCACGAGATAAGTTACATTTGCAAGTTCTTTTCACAGTCTAGGATAGAACCCATCTGGGTCCAGACACCCCAAATCACCTACGAGGTCTAGAAGCTCTCTTACTAACTCCATCACAGACCTCGGCCCATGTCACATTTCCTTTCTATGCTTGATCTGCATGCAAGTTGAGGGCAGGGACAAGTTCTTATGCACTACGTCATATGCATTAGTATGTAGTGTAATGTCCAGCATATGTGACAACTAAGAAACTGGTTTTTGGATTAATGTTGAAATGTTAGAAGATGGGGGCAGCTGAAATTGAGTAAGAAGGAAAAACAATGACGGGTGCAAAGAGAGGTGTTTATAATTCCAGAAAGAGGACAGAAATATCTGAGGTTCATTTTCATTAATTACAGACTCTGGAAAACCTGCATCAATGCAGAATCAAGCTGATTTAAAAGACCCAGGAACTAATCATGGATGTTCCTGATGACTTAGTTACAAAGATGTTAACCTCATTATTATTTTGAATATTAAATAGTATTTATTTAGTGTAATACAATTTATTAATTTGTAATTATTATGTTTATACCTAATATTAGAAGCATAATTGATTTGATTTATTAATACATAAAAACAATTTAAATAATTATGTTCAATCATTAATCTTGAAAATGATTTAAATATCCAATACTAGGGGATTGGTTAAATTAATCAATATACAATAGTACAATAGAATAGTATGTATATCCATTCATTTTAAAAGACTATGAAATTGTGTATTTATTGACATGTAAATATTTTCATAATTAAAAAGATGTGAAAGTTGCAAAACAGTGCATATAAATGGAATATTAAATGGTATATAAAAATGAAAGGATACATAACTTTAGGAAGGGATTACAGGTGGCTGAAATTGTTTTCTTAAAACTTACCTGTATTTTCTGAAGTTTGTTCAGGCAAAATTGTTCAGTAAACATGTGATGTTTTGTAAAAAGAATAAAAGTACAACTTTAAAAATGCTTAGGGTCAGCGTCTACCATATCTTCCTATCTACTGGGTTACTGTAAGACTCAAGATAAATATGCATGAACACACTAAGCAAACTAAAATGTTTTTGAAGCATTGTTATTAACATTATAAATATGATCAATAATACTTTTGGTGATTTGGTCCTGGGGGAAAACAAACCCTATAATATAAAGGTTGGTGAGTCCCAGGTAGATAGGCTGTCCTGAATTCCCCACGCAGTGCTAAGAATAAAGCTGCAGCCACTGAGTGAGACCAGTTTTTGAGGCCCTGAGTCAGCACCCAGGCCAGCCTCTCTGTAGCAGCCATGCCTGCCCATGTTCCCAGCCTATCTATAGACAGAACCCTTTGTGATTCTGTCGACTCCCCTCTTGTCAAAGCTGATTTCATCTCCAAAAGCCAACCCCTTGGATTTGTTCAGAGCTGTATTACTTTTAAAACCCCAGTCAGCTTTAGAGAATGGCCACCTCCCTTCCCTGGATAGGTTGATCCAGCGCTCATTTACTCCAGGAGAAATTTACGCTTCTCTTCTCACCAGCTCCCTCGGTCCTTGTTAATTCCCTAATCATATTGAATTATTTGGAGTTTACTGTGTCATCCTTGGTCACCTACAGATTCCCTCACTTCATTACTCCTTGGCCAAACTGTCTTTGGAGTGCTCCTGTGACAGATTTATATTCTGAGCAAAAGACAGGAATGCGTTTCTCTGCTTTTCCTTTGCTTGTACCACATAAAAATGTCCTAGGATACTCCCAGGCAGGAGCGGAGGGTCAGACCTTGTTCAAAGAGGGCTTCCAGAGACGAATCTACTCAAAGGGAAGGTGGCCGGTAAGGGCATAGGATTAGCCACCAAGGGCCTGATTCCTGAAAGGTGTGTTTAAACTTCAATGTGCCTCTTGATAACAAAATGACTTAATTTTTTCTGTAGAAACAGCTATCAGTTAAATGTATCTATTGGAGTTATTGATGTCTAAAAAAAGCTATTTCAACTTTGGGATTTCAAGCAATACGTTTACATATGTGCTGGCACACTTCAGCTAAATTTATCACCTAGAGATTGCCATTATTGATTAGTGGTTTAATAGAAATATATCCATGTTGAAAGTTATCTAGCACATTCTTTTGCAGTTATTAAGTCTACCAACATCATATGCAGCTACTATTTTTTGTTGTTACATTGAAAACTCCTTAATTATAAGAAGTCTTATTGATATTGATGCTATTGTTCTTTTCTTGTACTGAAGCTTGGAATAAGACAAGGCTCTCACTCTGAGGAAATATGGCTTTACAAATAAATTTGTTATTCTATGACAAGTACATCACAGAATTATACATAAACTTTATAGAACCACAGAAAAAGCAGTAACTAAACTTGGTGATACTGGAAGACTTCAGCTTGGATAGGAAACACTTACAATGGATCTCAAAGTATGTATAAGTGGACCCAGCCCAGAAAAGATGAGGGAGAAGGCAGCCCAGAAGGAGGACACATCATGAGCAAAGGTGTGGAGGCTTAAAGGGGCAGGATTTCTTCAATAAGTGTTGAGAAGTCAGCTCATTAAGGACAATAGACAGGTAATAGTAGCTTTTGCAAAGTAGTGTAATGTGACCAGATTTTTTTTTCTAGACCCATAGCTCTGGCATTTGTGTGAAGGGTATTTGGTACATAAAATAGAGACTGCTGGATGGAAGAACAATTAGGAAGTTGTTGGAGGAGAATCACAAAAAGGGCTTAAATTAAGGCCAAGCAATGGGAATGGAGAGGAGGGTCAGATTCAAACCATGTTTAGGAGACAGATAGATAGGGTTTGGGGCCAATAAGAAACAGGAGAGTGGAGGATTCTATGATGAATAAGATAAATAGAAAAGGAAAGGCACATTTGTTGTGTACCCACTGTGTCCTACTCACTATAACTGAACTAAAGAATTCAGGAGAAGGGCATGGTTTGAGGTTAAGGTAATGTGTAAAATTATAGTCACACTAACTTGAAGGTGCCTAATACAGGCAGTCCTTGCTTTGGTTGGTAGTACAGGACCATAAAGAACGCTGGGCAATCTGAACTCATGCAAAACAATCTTAGTAATCAATTACAGTTGTTCTGAAACCTTTAAGAATTTTTGTCAAAACATTAAAAACTCTTATTGTAGGTTATAAACATGTAGGCAAATGAAAAGAAATAGTAAAAGTAATATTTAATACTCTGTAACTTAAAACACTTGAAGAGAATTAAAGTGTTTTGTTTCACTGGTGAAAGAAAAAGCTTAACAAGAGTGATTGCCTTCTTGATACAGAGGTAGTATCTTTTCTAAAGCGTAATGGATTTTCATAATTCTTTCAACATTTGGATTCGCTTCCAACACTTTATCCTTTATACTTCCAGTATGTGAAATATCTCTGAGAATTCCTTTAGTGTGTAGCTTTTTCCTGGTGTCACCTCCTCTGGGACATCTTCATCCTTTTCATGATGTTTTCTTCATTTATGTCAATAAGTTTGTCTTTACTAAGTTCCTTGGAACATCCTAGAGTTTCCTGTAAAGCAGCAGTGTCAATATTCTTATGACCAGCTACTTCTTCTATAAATCCATTATATTTCATTCAAATTTTACTTCCAGTATTATCATATTTTGTTGATTTTTTGCTTCACTTTCATCTTTGTTGGACAATTTCCTCTTTTCATTATCTATTTTTGTAAAATACTATATAGGTTTATCACTGGGAGACAAGGAGGCAACACAACATGCTTTGCTGTCAGTGTGTGAACTGAATAAAAGATGCAGAGTGACCAGTCATCACAGACTTTAAAGATGTAATGGACATTTCTAATCATGATGCATATCTGTTATTTAAGTAAAGATTTTTGGACTTAAAAGCTAACAGTGAAATTTATGCAATCATTCATAGTTACTATGTCATGGTAACTAAAATTTGAAACATGTTACTGAGGACTGGTGTTATTTAACTGTGGAAACTAAAATTTGTGTAGATTGGAGCCATGCAAAGAGAGGGCTGCCTGTCATCACCCAGGTGACACAGGAGTGGTTAGGTCTTTGGGAGCAAAGAAAAAGTTTTAGGAAGTATGGATTTATCACCAATGTCAAGTACTAATCTCCAGGGAGGTAAAAGGAATGAGTCTGGCAATAATAGTTCTGTTGCTTTGTCCATTGGGGACCTTAGTGCACAAATTGTGAGGAAAAGATCTAAATGTAATAGGTTTCTGAGAAAAACACTGAGAAATTTGATAATATGAATATGAGCTATTTTTAAGAAATTTGGCAATAAAAGAAAAGAGGGAGTTAAGACCTCGGAATTAGAGGAAGGCATTTAATATTTTTTAGGTAAGAACATCCATTTACTATGAAAGCACCTAAATGTGTAGGTATGATTCAAGAGATTTAGTCAGCAACTTCTAAAATTCAGATACATCTTATCTACAGTAGCTCCCAATAGTATAAATTCCTACGGGTTTAAAAACCTTAATCCACAGAAAGGAAGTGAGAACTGTCTGGCATTTCCCCTCACTTTCACCATGGGGCCACTTTCTAAGACCTCATCATCTCTTATTTTGCCTACTCTAGGGTCAACATTGGTCAACAGAGATCGTTGTTATAATGAACCCGACATTTGAACAGAATAATAGCACTCTGTCTTGAGATCTTTCTAGGAGAGACTTTAAGAAAAACATCTTTCTGGCATCTGACAACCTGAAAAACCAGAAATCAATGGGCATAAATAAAATGATTTCAATGATGGCAAAATAGACACCATCAAACCAGAAATGATAGGTGAAAAACATATTTCCCTTGGACCACTGTTCAATTCTCAGTCTCATTACCTCAAATTAGTGAAGATTTTAATAAAACAGATACTCAAGGGCTTTAGAACTCAAATATCAACTCTACACTTACTAACTGCATAATTCTGGACAAATTATTGAATACCACTCATCCATAAAGTTGTGTACTAACATCTCCCTCATGGGGTTGATGTGAGGATTAGGTGAATTATATAAGAAAAAGTCTTCATTATTGCTTGTACTGGCTTGGAAGACAACCAAAAAATGTCACTTCCCTTCCAATCAATAAGAATGGCCAAAAATAAATAAATAAAATAAAATAAATAATAAGAATGACAAGCTAGAGGTTTGAGCCCAGTGTTCAATGCAGGAACTTGGATAATAGACTAGCATGAGAAGACTGGAACATGAATGCATATAAAGCCATTGAAGCTGAAACACATTGCACACCCCAGAATGCCACAATAAAACATCATCACAGTAGATTTCACACACACACACACACACACACACACAAAAACTGGTATAATAAACTTTCATGCCTATTCTTCCTCAAATTTAGAGAGTGTTCAGTCAAGTTCATTTCTGCCCACTAGGAGGCAAACTTTCTTATCCAGTTCTTCAGTGCTGACAGGGCAGCATTGTCACTGGCACAGTCACATCCCAAATCTGCTCAGAGACTCTTCAGAGTTAAAACCTATTCTGTGATCACCATAAGCAAGTGATACATTTGTTCACACATCATCTGTCTCCCTGTTGCCCAACCCCCACACCAAAGACAAGCTTATGCAAGAAGGGACATTGTGGTGCTCCTGCTGTACCCCAGTGTCCACTATGGGTACATGGTGGAATAAAGGAAGGAATGAGCAACTCCATAAAGTATGCAGAACTCTACAGAGGAATCAAATAGACATTTCTCCAAAGAAGACGTGGAAATGATTGACAGGTATAAGAAATGTGCTCAACATCACTAATCATCAAGGAAATGTAAATCAAAACAACAATGAGATATCACCTCATACCTGTTAGGATGACTAATTTAAAAAAAGAATGATAAAAGTGTTGGCAGGAGACCTTCAAGATGGCAGAGGAGTAGGACATGGAGATCACCTTCCTCCCCACAAATACATCAGAAATAAATCTACATGTGGAACAGCTCCTACAGAACACTTACTGAATGCCGGCAGAAGACCTCAGACTTCCCAAAAGTCAATAAACTCCCCATGTACCTGGCCGTGTGGCTGACATGGTCTTGGTGCTCCAGCTGGGTGTTGGGCCTGTGCCTCTAAGGTGAGAGAGCCGAGTCCAGGACATTGGTGTACCAGTGACCTCCCTGCTCCACATAATATCAAACAACAAAAGCTCTCCCAGAGATCTCCATCTCAATGCTAAGACCCAGCTCCACTCAACAACCAGCAAGCTACAGTGCTGGACACCCTATGCCAAACAGCTAACAAGACAGTAACACAAGTTCACCCATTAGCAGAGAGGCTGCCTAAAATCAAACTAAGGTCACAGACACCCCAAAACACACCATCGGATGCAGTCCTGCCCACCAGGAAGTCAAGGTCCAACCTCATCCACCAGAATGCAGGCACCAGTTCCCTTCACCAGGAAGCTTACACAACCCACTGAACCAAACTTACCCACTGGGGGCACACACCAAAAACAACAGGAACTACAAACCTGCAGCCTGTGAAAAGGAAACCCCAAACACAGTAAGTTAAGCAAAATGAGAAGACAGAGAAACACATGGCAGATGAAGGACCAAGTTAAAAACCCACCAGACCAAACAAATGAAGAGGAAATAGGCAGTCTACCTGAAAAAGAATTCAGAGTAATGATAGTAAAGGTAATCCAAAGTCTTGGAAATAGAATGGAGAAAGTACAAGAAATGTTTCACAAGGGACTAGAAGAACTAAAGAGCAAACAAACAATGATGAACAACACAGTAAATGAAATTTAAAATTCTCTAGAAGGAGTCAATAGCAGAATAACTGAGGCAGAAAAACGGATAAGTGACCTGGAAGATAAAATAGTGGAAATAATTACGACAGAGCAGAATAAAGAGAAAAGAATGAAAAGAATTGAGGACAATATCAGAGACCTCTGGGACAACATTAAACACACAAACATTCGAATTATAGGGGTCCCAGAAGAAGAAGAGGAAAAAGAAAGGGGCTGAGAAAATAATTGAGGAGATTATAGTTGAAAACTTCCTTAATATGGGAAAGGAAATAGTCAATCAAGTCCAGGAAAGGCAGAGAGTCTCATACAGGATAAATCCAAGGAGAAACAGGCCAAGACATATATTAGTCAAACTATTAAATACAAAGAAAAAATATTAAAAGCAGCAAGGGAAGAACAACAAATAACATAAAAGGGAATACCCATAAGGTTAACAGCTGATCTCTCAGCGGAAACTCTGCAAGCCAGAAGGGAGTGACAGGACATATTTAAAGTGATGAAAGGGAAAAACCTACAACCAAGTTTACTCTACCCAGCAAGGATCAAATTCAGATTCGATGGAGAAATTAAAACCTTTACAGAAAAGCAAAAACTAAGAGAGTTCGGCACCACCAAACCAGCTTTACAACAAATGCTTAAAGGAACTTCTCTAGGCAGGAAACACAAAAGAAAGAAAAGACCTACAGGGATTGTCATGTATACACTGATGTGTATAAAATGGATGACTAATAAGAACCTGCTGTATAAAAAGATAAATAAAATTAAATTAAAAAAAACCTTAACAGCAGAAAACCAAACAACCTGATTCAAAAGAAAAAAAAACTTGAATAGATATTTCTCCAAAGAAGAGATACAAATGGCCAATAAGCACATGAAAAGATGCTCAACATCACCAATCATTAGGGAAATACAAATCAAAACTACAATGAGATACCATCTTACACCCATTAGGATGGCTACTATCAAAGAAATAGACTATGAGTGTTTGCAAGGACATGGAGAAATTGGGACCCTGGTGTACTACTGTTGGAAATTAGTACAGTCACTATGGAAAACAGTATGTTGTTTCCTCAAGTAATTAAAGATACAATTACGATATGATCCAGCAATTCCACATCTGCGCATATACCCTAAAGAATTGAAAGTAGAATCTCAAAGAGATATTTGTACACCTATGTTCATAGATAGAAGCATTATTCATAATCACTAACCATGGAAACAACTCAAGTGTCCATCAGTGGATGAACAAGTAAGCAAAATGTGGATATACATGCAATGGAATATTGTTCAGTCTTAAAAAGGAAGGAGATTCTGCAGTATGTTTACAACATGGATGAACCTTGGGGACTATATGCTAAATGAAATAAGCCAATCAGAAAAAGAAACATACTGTATGATCCCACTTATATGAGGTACTTAGAATAGTCAAAATCATAACAACAGAAAGTAGACTGGTGGTTACCAGGGGCTGGGGGCAAGGAATAATGGGAAGTTATTGTTTACTGGGTATAGAGCTTCAGTTTCAAAAGATGAAAACAGTTATGAGGATGGACAGAGGTGATGTTTGCGCAGTGATGTGAACATATTTGATACCGCTAAACTGTATACTTAAAAAATGGTTAAGATGGAAAAAAATTGTTTATCATGCAATATATCAAAGAAAAAGTGTAAATGAAATACATACATATAATTTAAAGCATAAAAAAGAAAGAAAAGACATACAATAACAAACCCAAAACAATTAAGAAAATGATAATAAGAACATACATATTGATAACTACCTTAAATGTAAATGGATTAATTGCTCCAACCAAAAGACATAGACTGGCTGAGTGGATACAAAAACAAGACCCATATATATGCTGTCTACAAGAGACCCACTTCAGACCTAGGGACACATACAGACTGAAAGTGAAGGGATGGAAAAAAGTATTCCATGCAAATGGAGATCAAAAAAAGCTGGAGTAGCAATTCTCATATCAGACAAAATAGACTTTAAAATAAAGACTATTACAGGAGACAAAGAAGGACACTACATAATGATTAAGGGATCAATCCAAGAAGAAGATATAACAATTGTAAATATTTATGCACCCAGCATAGGAGTACATCAATACATAAGGCAAATGTTAAGAGCCATAAATGGGGAAATCGATAGTAACACATTCATAGTAGGGGACTTTAACACCCCACTTTCCCCAATGGACAGATCACCCAAACAGAAAATAAATAAGGAAACATAAGCTTTAAATGATACGTGAACAAGATGGACTTAATTGATATTTATAGGATAGTCCATCCAAAAACAACAGAATACACTTTCTTCTCTAGTGCTCATGGAACATTCACCATGATAGATTATAACTTGGGTCACAAATCAAGCCTTGGTAAATTTAAGAAAATTGAAACTATATCAAGTATCTTTTCTGGCCAAAAAGCTATGAGACTAGATATCAATTACAGGAAAAAATCTGTAAAAACATACAAACACATGGAGGCTAAACAATACACTACTAAATAACCAAGAGATCATTGAAGAAATCAAGCAGGAAATCAAAAAATATCTAGAAACAAATGACAATGAAAACAAGATGACCCAATACCTATGGGATGCAGCAAAAGCAATTCTAAGAGGGAGGATTATAGCAATACAATCCTACCTCAAGAAACAAGAAACAACTCAAATAAACAACCTAACATTACACCTAAAGCAATTACAGAAAGAAGAACAAGAAAAAAACCAAAATTAGCAGAAGGAAAGAAATCATAAAGATCAGATCAGAAATAAGTGAAAAAGAAATGAAGGAAACAATAGCAAAGATCAATAAAACTAAAAGCTGGTTCTTTGAGAAGATAAAAAACAAATGAAAAAGCATTGGCCACACTTATCAAGAAAAAAAGGGAGAAGGCTCATATCAATAAAATTGGAAATGAAAAAGGAGAAGTCACAACTGACACTGCAGAAATACAAAGGATCATGAGAGATTACTACAAGCAACTCTATGCCAAAAAAATGAACAACCTGGAAGAAATGGACAAATTCTTAGAAATGCACAACCTTCTGAGACTGAAACAGGAAGAAATAGAAAATATAAACAGACCAATCACAAGCACTGAAATTAAGACTGTGATTTAAAATCTTCCAACAAAAAGAGCCCAGTACCAGATGTCTTCACAGGCAAATTCTGTCAAACATTTAGAGCAGAGCTAACACCTATCCTTCTCAAACTCTTCCAAAATATAGAGCAGGAAGGAACACTCCCAACTAATTCTACAAGGCCATCATAACCCTGATACCAAAACCAGACAAAGATGTCACAAAGAAAGAAAACTACATGCCAATATCGCTGATGAACATAGATGCAAAAATCCTCAACAAAATACTAGCAAACAGAATCCAACAGCACATTAAAAGGATCATACTCCATGATCAAGTGGGGTTTATCCCAGGAATGCAAGGATTCTTCAATATACACACATCAATCAATGTGATAAACTATATTAACAAAGTGAAGGAGAAAAACCATATGATCATCCCAATAGATGCAGAAAAAGCTTTTGACAAATTTCAACATGCATTTATGATAAAAACCCTCCAGAAAGCAGGCAAAGAGAGAACTTACATCAGTATAATAAAGGCCATATATGACAAACCCAGAGCCAACATCGTTCTCAATGGTGAAAAACTGAAACCATTTCCTCTAAGATCAGGAGCAAGACAAGGTTGTCCACTGTCACCACTATTATTCAACATAGTCTTGGAAGTTTTAGCCACAGCAATCAGAGAAGAAAAAGAAATAAAAGGAATCCAAATCGGAAAAGAAGTAAAACCGTCACTGTTTGCAGATGACATGATACTATACATAGAGAATCCTAAAGATGCTACCAGAAAACTACTAGAGCTAATCAATGAATTTGGTAAAGTAGCAGGATACAAAATTAATGCAAAGATATCTCTTGCATTCCTAGACACTAATGATGAAAAATCTCAAAGAGAAATTAAGAAAACACTCCCATTTACCATTGTAACAAAAGGAATAAAATACGTAGCAATAAACCTACCTAAGGAGAAAAAAGACCTATAAGACACTGATTAAAGAAATTAAAGATGATACAAACAGATGGAGAGATGTACCATGTTCTTGGACTGGAATAATCAACATTGTGAAAATGACCATACTACCCAAAGCAATCTACAGATTCAATGCAATCCCTATCAAACTACCAATGGCATTTTTCACAGAGCTAGAACAAAAAAAAAATCACAATTTGTATGTAAATACAAAAGACCCCAAATAGTCAAAGCAGTCTTGAGAAAGAAAAATGGAGCTGGAGGAATCAGACTCCCAGTCTCAGACTATACTACAAAGCTACAGTCATCAAGACAATGTGGTACTGGCAGAAAAACAGAAATATAGATCAATGGAACAGGATAGAAAGCCCAGCGATAAACCCACACACCTATGGTCACCTTATTTTTGATAAAGGTGGCAAGAATATACAATGGAGAAAAGACAGCCTCTTCAATAATTGGTTCTGGGAAAACTGGACAGCTACATGTAAAAGAATGAAATTAGAACACACTCCAACACCATACACAAAAATAAACTCAAAATGGATTAAAGATTTAAATGTAAGATGAGACACTATAAAACTCTTAGAGGAAAACACAGGCAGAACACTCTATGACATAAATCACAGCAAGATCCTTTTTGACCCACCTCCTAGAGAAATGGAAATAAAAACAAAAATAAACAAATGAGACCTAATGAAACATAAAAGCTTTCTCACAGGAAAGGAAAACATAAACGAGATGAAAAGACAACTGTCAGAACGGGAGAAAATTTTGCAAATGAAGCAACTGACAAAGGATTAATCTCCAAAATTTACAAGCAGCTCATGCAGCTCCATATCAAAAATACAAACAACCCAATCCAAAAATGGGCAGAAGACCTAAATAAACATTTCTCCAAAGAAGATATACATATTGCCAACAAACACATGAAAGAATGCTCAACATCACTAATCATTAGAGAAATGCAAATCAAAACTACAATGAGATATCATCTCACACCGGTAAGAATGCCCATCATCAATAAATCTATAAACAATAAATGCTGGAAAGGATGTGGAGGAAAGGGAACCCTCTTGCACTGTTTGTGGGAATGTAATTTGATACAGCCACTATGGAGAACAGTATGGAGGTTCCTTAAAAAACTACAAATAGAACTACCATATGACCCAGCAATCCCACTACTGGACATATACCCTAAGAAAACCATAATTCAAAAAGAGACATGTACCACAATGTTCATTGCAGCTCTATTTACAAAAACCAGGACATGGAAACAACCTCAGTGTCCATCGACAGATGAATGGATAAAGAAGATATGGCACATATATACAATGGAATATTACTCAGCCATAAAAATAAATAAAATTGAGTTATTTGTAGTGATGTGATGGATCTAGAGTCTGTCATACAGAGTGAAATAAGACAGAAAGAGAAAAACGAATACCATATGCTAACACATATATGGAATCTAAAAAAAAAAATTGTTCTGAAGAACCTGGGGACGGGACAGGAATAAAGATGCAGACGTAGAGAATGGACTTGAGGACAAGGGGAGGGGGAAGGGTAAGCTGGGGTGAAGTGAGAGAGTGGCATGGACATATATACACTACCAAATATAAAATAGATAGCTAGTGGGAAGTAACCGCATAGCACAGGGAGATCAGCTCAGTGCTTTGTGTCCACCTAGGGAGGTGGGATAGGGAGGGTGGGAAGGAGATGCAAAAGGGACTAAATAATGGAGATATATGTATATGTATAGCTGACTCACTTTGTTATAAAGCAGAAACTAACACACCACTGTAAAGCAATTATACTCCAATAAAGATGTTTTAAAAAAAATGTGTTGGCAAAGATATGGAGGAAAGAGAACCCTGGTACATTGTTGGTGGGAATGTAAATTGGTGCAAACACTATAAAAAAAAGTGTGAAATTTCCTCAAAAAAATTAAAAATAGAACTACCATGATCCAGCAATCCCACTTCTGGGTATATATTCAAAGGAATTGAAATCAGCATCTCAAAGATATATGTGCACTCTTATGTTCATTGCAGCACTATTTACAATAGCCAAGACATGGAAGCAAGCTAAATATCCACCAACAGATGAATGAATGAATAAAGTGTGGTATGTACATACAATGGAATATTATTAAGCTTTAAGAAAGGAAATCTTACCATTTTCAATAACATGGATAAACTTGGAAGACATTATGGTAAGTGAAATAAGCCTGATACAGAATGACAAATACTACATGATACCACTTATACGAGGAATTTAAAATAGTAAACTCATAAAAAGCAGAGAGTAGAATAATGATTACTAGGGGCTGGGGAGAGGAGGAAACAGGGAGGTATTATTCAGAGGGTACAAAGTTTCAGTTATGCAAGATGAATAAGTCCTAGCGATCATCTGCTTAGGACCTACAGTTAATAATAATTATACTGTATTTTATGCTTAAAAATTTGCAAAGAGGGTAAATCTTATGTCAAGTGTTCTTATTGTGAAATAGTAATGATAATAGTAATAATAATAAAGAAGGTGGGAGGAAACTTTTAGAGGTGAAGGATATGTTTATGTCATAGATTGTGATAATGGTTTCAAGAATGTATACTTATCTCCAAACTAATCAAGTTGTATATATTAAATACAGACAATTATTTGCATGTCATACCAAAAATGAGAGCATAGAAATCCATATATTATCCATAGAAGAAGTCAGGAAAACAAAGCAAAGAGGATCAGTGAATTGCCTAAAGCCTAGACCTAAACCGCTTGACTCCTATTAGACCCTTCCAGAGCCCTGGACTTTCTCCTACTGGCTGGGCCTTGGGCATTTGTGCATGCGCCTGCATCTCCCTGCAACGCCACCAGGTGGGATGGATGGGGGCTGCTTTGTTGGCACTGCCTTTAGGCAAAGACGGTGCCATGGCTACTTTGGAGAGTGCTACCCCTGGTGATTACTCCCACCAAGAATATGCTGGAAGCTGCAGGGATGGGGGTGTCCCCCTGCCATGGAAAGGAAAGCCAAAGACTCAGGATGAAGCGTGCACGAACTGAATTTCCAGAGGCATAACAGGGGACCTTCCACCCCCGCTCTCCCATGAGGTATTGCAATTGGCCCTGTCAGCTTGGTATTTGAAAGAAATGGGTCGGGCAATGGGGCTGGATAAATCACAGCAATTTGAAATGTTGCTTTGTTCTCCTATCGCGTTTGAATTTCTTCCCTGTTACAATAGATCTTCTCTCCTTGCCCAAGCTAAATTGAATCCCTCTTTTCCTATTGTTGGAGGAGCCCAGTGTAAGGTTGCTGGTGCACTAATATTTGGACCCTTCCCAAAAGCCTTCTCTCTCCACCCCTCTCAGCAGTCTGCCCCCTTCTCTTGCCAATCACAAGAAAAGACTCCTGAGTTGTTACCAGTTTGCAAAACATCTGCTTTTACTATTTGGCATAGTGTGGGGTTGGGGTGACGGGGGATTTGATTGGCCTCACAGGACTTATTATATTTGATACATTGTGTGTCAGATTTGGGACCCCTCCCCTCGTTCATTCCCATGCTCTGTATTCAACCCCATGCCTGGTTTCTTGTCAGTCTTGTTTTTCTAAGGCCCAGGAAACTGGATTAACTGTTCTAGGGTTAACTATCCTTTTTCTGCTAGTGCTTCCTGGTCCCTCCTTCTCACACTCTCTGCCTCTTAATTAATATGAGCAGCTGACGGCTTCTTTATTCTTGGTCACCTTCTGGGGCTTCAGGGGAAGAAGTTGTCCATAAAAGAGACTCCTGATTTACAGACCATCTCCTCATGCTCAGTCGGGGCCAACATTCCTCAGCACTGTGTCCACATGTGTGCTTGGCTGGCCAAACGTCCATCCAGACAGCAGGGATGGCGGCTCTGGGATCCAGCAAAATCAGCAGCCCTGTGGCCTTGAATGCCCTCCTCCTCCCCGTCTGCCCATCTGCATCTTTCCCAAGTTCCCCTACCCAGCTGAATGCTCACCTCATTCTGGAGGTCTTCCCTGAGCCTCAATCCTGCCCACCAATCCATCGCATCACATTTAATCACTGTGCCCGTAGTTCATTTGGCTACTGCTGGGCTGTCTCCCATATCACTGGCTGATCTTTTCCATGGTACAGAGAAAGGGCCGGCTAGGGCTTTGGAATTAGTACCACCTGGTGATGAGTCTCCACTGTACCTTGTATTTGTCTGCTAAGGCTGCCATAACAAAGTACCAAAGACTGGGGGGCTTAAACAACAGAGATTTATTTTCTTACAGTTCTGGAGTCTGGAAATCCAAGATCAAGTTATCAGCGAGGTTGGTTTCTTCTCTCTCCTCGATTTGTGGATGTCTGTCTTCTCCCTGTGTCTTCACATGGTCTTCCTTCTTTATCTGTGTGTGTCCGAATGTCTTCTTCTTATAAGGACACAAGTTGTATTGGATTAAGGCCCATTGTAATAACCTCATTTAAATTTAATTACCTCTTTAATACCCAATATCCAAATTTGGTCACATTCTGGGATACTGAGGGTTAGATCTCAACATAGGAATTTGGGTGGGGGGGGGAACACAATTCAGCCTGTAACTTGCCTTTAGTTAGAGCAGGGGTTTGTAACCTAAAGTTAACATTACTTCATCTGTAAAATAGAGTTAATAATCCTTCCTAGGATTACAAGGATTAAACAAAATCCTCTATGTCAAGAACCTTGCACCAAGTAAGTTCTCAAAAGACCAGTTCCTCTCCCACTGCCCCCACATTACCTTGACCTTCCTTCTCTTGAGGACAGGGGCTGTGCTTCCTCTTGTCAATCCATCAATCCATAGGTATTGTTTCCTATATTTTAATACAGTTAGACTGAATACTTTATTGACAGCTGGGTGCCTCTCTCTGCTCTAGTTAACGGTAATCTCTCCAACTGAAGCACGAAAGAGAAGGTAGCACGATGTAAGGAAGGTGAAAGCAGAGTGGTTATAGGTGTCAGCTCTGGAGTCAGCCTTTGAGTAAGTTTCTAAAGCTCCCTCTGTCTCTATCTCCCTTCTGTGAAAGAAGGCTGAGCAGCACACACTAGCAGGATTGTTTCACGGATGAAGTGAGGACACTGTGCACGGCCGGCACCCAGTGAGTCCTCTAGGATGAGAGTTGATAGCATTTTTACTGTCAGGACGTGTTTAAGATTGTCTACAAGTATCTGAGCTGGCCAATTCACTTTATTCAATGTGCAAATGTGTTTTTAAAGTTAACCAAACAAAACAAGGAAGAACTTGGACAATGTTTTGCCCTATAGGCAGGGTGCTTGTGCTTAGCCTGCTTTGGGTGAGATTTGCACCTGTCTGCCTGTCTTCATATAAAGCCTCAGTATGCTGTTTTTTTATGGCTAAATGTAGCCAAATAGGCCTACCCTCAAGGTCTCCTCTGGGTTGAAGTCACCACAGCCCTTGTGAAATGTTAGTAGCTGGCCTAGGACAGGAGGGAATTGACCAGCCATCAGCTTAGCCCTGTCTGAGAGCACGGAGCGAGCAATGGCATTCCAAACAAGTAGGTTTCAAAGAGCAGAACACACCTGCAAGTTAGGGTGCCCCCAAGATCACCTTCACTTTTGACCCAAGTGCAAGTTCTGGGGTCTCCAAGCCTACCCTTGTTTTCAGTAATTCACTAAAAGG
The DNA here is from genome assembly GCF_025265405.1 of Mesoplodon densirostris. NCBI lineage: Eukaryota > Metazoa > Chordata > Mammalia > Artiodactyla > Ziphiidae > Mesoplodon > Mesoplodon densirostris. The sequence continues at coordinate 110,454,970 of NC_082668.1, read as the reverse complement.
ACTCACAGAATTCACTGAAAGATGTTATATTCACAATTATGGTTTATTACAACAGAAGGATACAGATGAAAATCAGCAAAGGGAAGAGCACATAGGACAGAGCCCAGGAGAGCCCCACATGCAGAATTTCCAGTTATCATCTCCCAGTGGAGCCATGGACGGTCATAGCTTCTGACTATGGTGTGTGACAATATATACTGAGTATCGCCAACCAGGGAAGCTCACCTGAGCTGTGGTGTCCAGTGTTTTTATTGGGGTTTGGTAACGTAGACATGGCTGACTGTGACCAACCAAGTGCTGACTTTAGTCTCCAGCCCCTCCAGAAGTTGAGCTAACACCACATAGCCCAAAGCCCCCATCTGGATCACTCCATCCTCAGGCATGATTTCTGTTAATTTGGAACAGTCCATTCAATTGGATAAAAATGGAACATGTAGTTTTGATTTATTTACACTTAGGTCATGAAATGATAATTTAACAGTTAGTAGGCAAACAAGAGGACCTTCTCCCCCATGCCCCCAGGACATTTTGGGAGCTTCTGTTTCCCACAGCAGTAACTTGCCCTACACAAACTCTGAGCTGGCCCACATTTCCTAAGACGTGATCCTGATGGGACTGGCCATGGCTGGCAGGCAATCTTGGGATGATGTCTTTGCACAGATGTCCTGCCTTAGATCACAGGAAAAGGAAAACAGTCATGCATTTTCCATAGCTGATGCTATTTCCTATGGCTTCTATAATAAATTACCACAAACATGGTGGCTTAAAACAACAAAAATTTATTTTCTTTCAGTTCTGAGTTTAGAAGTCTTAAAATCAAGGTGTTAGCTTCTGGAAGCTATAAAGGAGAATTTGTTTCCTTGTCTTTTCTAACTTCTAGAGGCCACATGCATTCCTTGGTTTGTAGCCCCTTTCTCCATTTTCAAAGAAAGCACAGCATATTCAAATCTCTGTCATTTCAGAGACAGCATAGTAATCTCTGTTTCCACTGTCATATCTCTTTCTCAGACTCTGACTCTCCTGCCTCCTTCTTTCTCTTAAGAGAACGCTTTTGATTATATTGGGCTCACTGGGATAATCCAGGATAATCGCTCAGTCTTCAGATCATTAATTTAATCACATCTGCAGAGTCCTTTTTATCATGTAAGATAACAAACTCACTTTAAAGGACCTCCCTCCAGACCACACAATATCCAGAACTCGGCAGGCTGAGCCATCCTCTTCCCTACTCAGGCCCTATTTTATTTCTAAGGATTGCCTCTTGCCCTAGTGAATGACCTCTCCTTTGGTCACTACTCCTTCCCATGGAGGTGGGCCCCACAAGCCTCCCTAGAATAACTGTATGAAGACTCAATGGGTAAGATCAACATCTGAAAATGAAATGAAGTATGTGAGAGGAGAGGGCTCATCTCAGCTAGAGGAGAGAAAATATGTTTTCTCCATCACATAATAGTATTTCCATAAAGTTACAAATACGTTAGCTTGGAAATCTGGTCCAGTTGACTCACCTAGTGGGCAAGTGAGGACACTGAAGTGCAGAGATGAAGGGTTCTCTCAGGTCCCAGGGGAGTGGACTGAATGTGGAAATCAAACCTTCTAAATGTGGAAATTAAAGGAAGGTGTTAATGGCTCAGCATTAGCTTTCTTACCCCAGGGCATTTGCACTGGCTGTTCCTTCTGCCTTGACTGCTCTACATCCTCAAGGCTCATTCTCTCACTTCATTCAGGTCTCTGCTCACATGTTGACTTATCAGAAAGGTCCTCCCTGACCACCCCATCTAACACACACACGCACACACACACTCCACATGTATACACACTGAAGGGCAGTAAACAGTGCCTTGAAGACAGTAGGTGCTTAATGCATATCTGTTGAAAGCTGTGGAATGACCAGGTAATGATAACTCACAGTGGCAACCTTCCTGGATGACAGTTGCATGACAGCTGAGAACTTCAGCATCTTAATTTGATATTGCTGTACTGTAAAATCTGCTAGACATTGGAGATGAGAAGACACTGGCCTATACTCAAGGAGCTCATTCATTACATAGTTGATGATGCAAGGATTGCATACATGAAACTAATTTAGCACAGCCTCACCCACTATATAAAGATCCTGGAGGGGAGATAGAAGACAATGCAATTATGGGAGAGTCAGTACAGGTGGAAAGTTCTGTGGCAAGTTCAGAAGAGGAAGAGGCCAATGCGGACTAGGAAAGTCACCCCTGTGTGAGCTAAGCTCTAACAGAAAACACACATGCTATCACTTGGATACCTAAGCCAGGATAAGAGGTGGGTCAAGCAGACACCTACTCAGGACACCCATTTATACAGAAATCCAAACCATCACTGGAGTAAGTTGGAACTATGGTATCAGCTAACATGCAATCCCTTACATAAATGACAAAACTCTCATTAATCTCCTTTTCTGTGACAAATAAAGCCCTATTTTTTCATTTGAACATGTAACAGGAAAAATTATTTATGGCCCCTCTCTACTTTCTAAGACACATAGAGAAAATTTTGTTTTCTCAGTCCATTACTTAGTCATTTAATGAGTATTCATCAAGTGCCATTTCTGTGTTGGACCTTTTTTTAGGTTCTGACGATCTAGCTGTGAACAAGAGAGCTGGGGCCTCACCTTTCAGGCTCTTCCCAAAACAAGCTAATGGTCCCCAAAAAGGGCTTGGGTCAGACGTCCCAGGGGGTGCTCAGTTGATAACAACCTATAAAAAAATGTTTGCTAGGTGTTAACATTAGGGGAAGCTGGGTGAAGGCTACAAGGGAACTCTTTGTTCCATGTTTTCGACTTTGCTATAAATCTAAAGTTGTCCCCTCCCTCTGAAAAAAAGTTTATTTTAAAAAAAAACTCATTTGCTACACAACTTAAGGGTCAATGCTATTGCAAGTGAACTGCTTTACATATTTAGAAGACATTCTGTTTAAGCATTTTATAAGCATTCATTCATTTATTAACATTTAAATAACTATTGTTCTCCTTAGAAACATTTCATTCAAATAAAGCCACACCATTTGAATGTGAGAAAAGAATGTTAGAACTTATTTATTTTTATCTCATTTTTATTTCTTTGTGTATGTTTCATGATGTACACAGCATCTTAACACAGTCGTTCACATATAAAATTTATATACAAATAAATATGCACCTAGTTGAAGGGTACATATCCCAAATAGTTTTCTGATAGAGGTACACAATCAAATAATTTGGAGACCACTGAGGAATGTACACTAAGCACATTGTATCCTAAGAATTTTTCTGCAGATCTATCTTCCCACTTGTCCTTCAGGGAAGGAATCTGGCTTCTCAGGGAACAACGCATCTAGTAAGTCTGGCCTCGCTCATGGAAGCTTGGACATCATGTTCCTCCTGGCTACCTTTGTGCTTTGAGAGCCAGGAAGTGCAGTTAACCTGGGGATCAAGTGCAGAAACAACTCACCCTGGGTATTTGGAAAGCCTATCTCCCCGCTTATAGTTTTTCTGTTGTCTTTTTTTTTCCTTTAAAAAATTTTAATTGTCGTGGTTTTTATGTGTTTTCTGCTTTAAGCTACCTCACATTCTTTTTGGAGGAGACATAAATCATCAATAGTTACAATAACTGTCTATGAAAAAAAGCAGGAGCTGAACAACTTAAAAAAACAACTGCAGTTGCTCAACTTACTTAGGATAAGCATCTTTTTTAGCTCTTTATAAGCAAGCATTTACATTTAAACAACGAATGTTCTAATTACTAACATTCTATTCAAAAAAGCCAGTTCATTTTGGCAGTGATTCATTAGCCTGATGCATAACTGTCTCTGCTTGAACTGAACGCAGTGGCAGGTCTTTACCAAAAGACTGATAGTGTAGACTGGCTCAGGGATATTCCATGGCTTCCCCTGAAGGGCCCAGAACACTGTCTGCCCAGGGCTGCTACTCGACACATATTCCAAATGATAGAATTGGAGATGTGGAAGGGTTTTATTGATCACTTATTCAAAACTCCACATTCTGTGAGTGAGAAAATTTAAATACAAAGAGAGAAAGGATCTCACCCAAAGTCATCCCGCAATTAATGGCAAAGCTTGGATTAAAACCTGGATTTTCAACACCCTGTCCGTGCTCTGTTAACATCAAACTCTCTTCCAAATGTTGAGCTGGTTTGAATGCAATTTAGCCCTTTCAATAAGTCTCACTGTCCTTCACAATAATCACACAAATTACCAAGGCTTTAGAGGGTTTATGATGATTTCATCTCTGCCCATCATTCTGGGACAAGGACTTCGTGTTCATGTGAAGAAAGTGCCCATTCTCCATTCTCTCCCAGTTTCTGACAGCTCATTCACATTTGGGTTGAAGAGAAGTGACAAAAATTCTACTCCCATCGTGGGGAACTCTGCAGCCAAATAATGTTAGGGGCCAAACCAAGCAACGTCCTGGGAACCAACTTCTTCATCAAATTCTCGGTGAGGAAGTCAACAACTATTGCTTCTCTAAGACCCATCGTGCTCTTGTTGCCCTACAGGACACACTCTATGATGGGAAAGCCTTGGTGACAACTGGGATTCATGCAACAGTGGGCCTTTGCCTCATCAAGGATGACTGTAGGAAAAATAATTACAAGCAGGGATGCTCTCCAAACCCCACAGATGGCTCCACCAGCTCTTTCCCCAGAGTTAGAGACAGACCTGACAAACACCATCAGCCTCAAGGATATCAAAAGTGGAGGGAACAGGAAAAAGGGGGGAAAGATGAAGACATCGCTAGTGGGACCAAAAGAGACTCCAAGGCAGTGAGCAGTGGGAGGGGGGATTCTTGAGTGAAACAACATCACAGCTGACATCATTCAGGCAGGGCAGGCTGAGAAACAGCTGAGCTAGCAAAACAAGCTCCCAGGAGGCTCTAGAGACAGTGCCGCAGCACAAGATAATCCTGCAATAATCGTTCTTCTGTAGCACAGAAAATTCCAGCAAGGCAGAGGCGGAATCCCAATCAAATAAAAGAGTTCTTAAGACAAGGCAAAGCAGTATCAAGACTTTTAGCCTCATTCTTAGGCCTGGATAGATCCCATTCTTGTACAGAATGATCTAGGCAGTAGCCAGCAGTAGCCAGCCAAAATGGGGAGACCTGAGTCTCCTACCATTAGCTGCTTACCTAAAGGGGGGCAGCTTACTCCAGGTCTCTAGACTAGTTATTCTTATTCATAAAACAAAGAAGTTAGATTAGATCTATGGTTTTCAATTATTGTTTTAAGCATGAAATCTTTTTTTTATTATCATGTAATATTTTACATGGAAACTCAAAATTAAAACAGATATGAGAGTCTTCAAGTTGAAATGGAAGCAGCAAGAACCAAGCTTGGCTTATAGGACCCACACATCACCCATCCATATGCAGCTGAGGCCCCTCCTTGGACCCCAATACTTGGAAGGTTTGAAACTGCTGGGCTAGAGGCTCAAAAACTTTTCTAGCTCTGAAGCTCTGTGACACCATGGATTTGAGAACCTATGGTTTGGGCGGATGGTAAGATTACTTGGGCTTTGAAGAATGGGTCAAGTTGGGATAAAGGAATGATAGAGGAGGAAGTATTCTAGGCAAGGAGCAGAAATGTCGGGAAGCAAGAAAGTGGCTTTCCAGCTAAAGTAAAACACAGATAATGCTGTTGACTCTACAGTGAAGGCTGAGGGTGGAATCAGTGCTTCCCAGGAATGTTTGCAGTGGGACTCTGTTTTCACTGTACCCTACCCCAACCAACGGGAGATGCTTTCTAATGAAATCACAAGAAACACATCAGATAGATACAGACAATAAAAGCACAGGTCAGCTGGGAAGACAGCCAGATAGCTCATCCCCCTCAGGTATCCACAGAAGCCAAAGGTTATTCACTTTATCACTTGTGGGAGAGAAGGGACATCCTGAAGGTCGGTGCCTGTGCACTACTGCTCCCCTTGTAACAAGGTCACAGGGTCATTCGCATTTAGAACTATGCTAGCTTCCTGAAATAGGAGTGTGGCTCCTTGCCTTAGGGAGCTTCCGGTTTGTCTAGAGAAAGAAGACATGTGTTTCTGGGAAGAGAAAAATCAAAACTATAATGAAGTCTAAAATAGGCAGTCAAGTTTACAGGTGATAAGGGTGTGTCATTGGGAAATTGACAGAATGAGGCTGGAGGGCAAAAAGATAAACTTTGAGGAACAGGAGTGCACCTACCTTTTGATGGCCTTCATGGTGACACCAGAGAAGAAACACATTGGAAAACAGATCCTTAAAAAGCAGGAAGCAGGGCTTCCCTGGTGGCTCAGTGGTGGAGAGTCCGCCTGCCGATGCAGGGGACACAGGTTCGTGCCCTGGTCCGGGAAGATCCCACATACCGCAGAGCGGCTGGGCCCGTGAGCCATGGCCGCTGAGCCTGCGCATCCGGAGCCTGTGCTCCACAGCGGGAGAGGCCACAGCAGTGAGAGCCCTGCTTACCACAAAAAAAAAAAAAAAAAAAAAAAGGAGATAGTCCTTATGGAAGAGAACTAAAGGTGCTCCAGCTGACAGTCAGCACCAAGGCCCCAGACACGTGGCTGAGGTCATCTTGGACATTCCAGCCCCAGCAGAGCACCCAGATAAGCTCCCAGATGAATTCAGCCACATGAGTGACCGTAGCCACCACCACATGGAACAGAAGAACTACCCAACTGAGACCAACTAACACAGAAAATTGAGAGAAATGATAAAACATTATTGTTTTAAGACGTCCTGTTGGGATGACCTGTTATGCAGCAATAGATAACTGATACACCTGGACTGGATGATATGATATTGTGTTTAAGGAAGAAAATATAGGGTCCCTACTCTCTAAGGCAAAGATACTGAACTGGAGATCCTTGGGTTTTTAGGGGCTCTGAGGATGGACTTCAGAGAGCCTACAACTCTCCCTGAATGGACATGCAAATTGTAAGTCCCTGCACATGTGTACACTTCTCAAGGGAAAGAGATCATAAAATTAATCAGATTCTCTCATCTCAGGAGTTCCCAAGCCAGTTGGGTTAGCCAAGGAGTGGAGAAGACTTAAGTCTCCTTTCTGTCACTCTAGATGCTGTTTCATCTGGTTTAGCTTATTCAAACTCTTTTTAAAGTATAGAACAAGTTTTTCAAAGGAACAAAACCTCAGTGTATAAAATAGATAAAAGTGAAGCTTCTCTAAATGAAGCAGAGGCTTGGATTCTTCCCGATGCTACCTAACCCTTACTCCCCACTGAGGTCCCTGAGATACCCCTGGGATTGAAAACTACTTGACACGGGAGTAATTTTCCCCCAAACGTTGCCTTTTCCAGAATGTCATATAAATGGAATGATACAGCATGCAGTCTTTGGAGTCTGACTTCTTCCACTTAGGACAATTCTTTTGAAATTCATCCACACTGGTCCATATTCCAATGGATCCTTCTGCTTTATTACTGAGCAGTATGCCATCGTGTAGATGCTACGGATTCTTTATCCATTCACTTGTTAGTGGACATTTGAGTTATTTCCCCATAAGTTTGAAATACCAAAAGAGGTTTCCAGGGAAATTTGAGAACTTCCTTTCCTGGGCTTCAAAATTTTGTTTGAGTTTTCTGTGAGGGTGACAGAGACAGACGAATATCCCAGCGACCTGGATTTTGGAGAGGGCAAAGCTAAGCACTTCACTGAAATCAACAATCTCGTTTTGTGCTGATCATTCCTGCCAGTGTGTCATTTGGCAGATGTAAGAGTTCTGCACAGCCAAAGAGGGGGAATAAAAGCCAATCTGACCCCTCCCTCCAGGTGCCCACCCACTTTGAGGTCGGTTGGCACCATGGCACACATGAGGATGCAGATGAATTCCCAGACGGTTGTGTAACAGCCTCAGTGTAACAGATAGGCAGGTGTCACAAAGCATGGATGCCCTGAATCAAACCAGCTTTATCACATTTCACAGTGTTTCAGGCCTCCCCTTCCCAGCCCTGATTCCACGCAGGGCCCTGAAATCGATATGTGCCCTGGAGAACACAGGAGGGCCCCCATCCAAAAGTACCTCGGCAGGATGTGCCTTAGTCCTGCTGCCTGAAACAGGCCCCCCAGCTGCCTAGGAACTCGGGAGATGATAGCAGTTGCAGGGCATTCTGTTTACTTCTGGCGCCAGTGGTTTCACGGGCATCTTTTCTTGCTTGGCAGCCCCCAGGAAGCAGAGATAATGTAGACTGGGAACTCTGCTTACGGGATTATGAAATATGCTCAGTCATTTGTAATAAGGCAAGGAAAAGTGTTTGCCCCCAAAACATAGTTCTGTGCGTTGGCACTGGAAAAGAGAAGTTCTCAGTGGAGATGAATCGAGTTGGAAATTCACCTTTCCCTGGAATCCCTGCTTGCCTGTGCCTGCTGTCACTGTTGCAATGACCTCCTCCCCACCTGTTGGTCTGGCCCAAGGTGGACCAACATAATGCCCTGCAGAGACTGGGCTGGGAGCCCAAGAGAAGCATGGAACTAAGAGGTCTGTAATGGATGCTGCAAGAGATGTTCCCTGCAGAGTTCTTGGTCTCCCTCAGACCCTTCTCAGCCACATCACTCGGGAAGATATGCACAGATCCCTGGATTCTTGGGATCTCTACCAAGAGTCAGAAGCTAAGCTTGCTCTCCCAATCTGCTGGAAACTGCAGCCTTCACTGTCCAAGTTCTCATGTGAGAATTTGTCTCCTTCTTAAGTGAGTGCAACAAAAAAAGCTGCATTAATTGTGGGAGACTCCACCTCTGACTCACACGGTCGTGGCTTGACTGCAACATCCCCTGAAGGAAATCAAGGCACAAATGGTGCAGCATGCTCAGTAACAGCTGTGGTGGGGTGGAATGGGATTGGAAGGTCAACATAGCAGAGAGGTTAAGGGCAGAGCCTCCGTGATCAGACAGCCTAGCCCACCACCTCCCAACTGTGAGACCATGGCAAGTCACTCAACCTTGAGCCTTGGTTTCCACACCTGTAAAATAGGGTGGTAATAATGCCTATCTCATTAGATTATAACTGAGTAATAAAAGTTTAAATGAAGCAAATACTTTGGTGCCTGGCACATAATAAGCCCTCAGTAAATAAAACATGTTGTTCTTATTGATATATTCCAACAATGCCCTGTTAGGGAAAAGTTTCTGGTTAACTACAAAGTTTCTACTGGCCAATCAGCCTTAGCTGCCCAGCACTCCCTCATTTTCAAGCTGGGTCCCGAGGCTCTGAGTCTAGACTCTTCGTAGGGGTCTGGCAGAATAACAGGGCATAATTTACTGGAGGCCAGTAGTGCTTGCCCCATGGACAGTTCCTTGCAGCATATGGGCAGAGGTGGACAGTCAAGCTGGCCAGACCATCTCACTTGGGCATCAATCCCATGGGGCTGATCATCCAGGTATGAAGTCAAGAAACAGACCTCAGCATTCTCCCCATGACCTTCTGGACTCAGGTAGATGTATGACCACCTATATCCCACCCCAGCACTTCACACCTGCTCCTCTCTCTGCTGCAATGCTCTTCCCCCTGCTTCTCTTGGCTCAAGCCAACTCATCACTTGGGTGCAGCCTAAATGGCACTGCCTGTGAGCCACCCTCCTGGATTTCCCCCATTATTCTTTTGTCACCCCGAATTTTTACTGACAGCACCTATCACAACTTTTAGTTATATGCTTATTTGAAAGTTGGTTTATTTTCTGTCTCTCACTCTATCTTATCATCTTCTTCATTTATTACTGTACAGTCAGCACCTGGCAGAGCCGTCACTTGATTTGTTGAATGACTGATGGAATGAATAAATGAATGGATGAATGAATGAATTCCAGTGGGTTGTATCAGGTTGAACCATATAAAATTGCCGTTATTCAATCATCTTTAACCTACAAAAACAGCAACTGCATGTATTGACCTAATATTTACCATATGGGAAATTTACCTTCACTTATGTATGATGAATTTATACTTATATATTATAAAGGGCAGAAGAAGCCATCTGTTAGTGCAGACTCACCTCACTCATTGGGAGCCCATACAGTATCTCCAGAAATGTAACACACGTGAAGTACATATAACTGTCCTTGATTCATACGTGATGAAACCAAGCAGCGGAGTTCAATGGCCCACCCAAGGTCAGTGCTGCTCATGGTTTAGATTATACACATGTGTGTTTACATATACCAGCAAATTTTAAAGCCCACATTCAGTAGCAAAAAAAAGCTTTGCAAATTGAGGGAACATATATGGTTGAATTTAAAACAACACAGTTAATAAAATGTTTTTACTGGTTTGGAACTTAATGGCAAGTGGGGTTTTATTGATTTCATTCGTTATACTCACCATTAACTCAATAAAATTGCTTTTTAATTTAACTCAAGTGCTCTTAGCTCACAATTTTTGAATTCAATAAAAGTCATTTTTAAATTCACTTTATTGCTTTGCTCATTCTTAATTAAGCATTTCTGTGAACTTGAACAAGACCCCTTTGCAAATAGATGCGTTTCTGTGAATACGCTTCTATGTATACTCATTACCATCTTCTAGCCTTTCAATCTGATCACAAGTCAATGGGCACAATCACCAGTCAATTTCCTCATTAGTCAGAAAGTTGTGGCTGATATCAAAGCCTGGTAAGCGTAGAAATTATGTGATTATTAAATTCTGACAGGTGTCCTTCTAATTTTCGTTGTGACAGTAACTGCTATAAGTTGTGCAATTTTATTCAATAGTGTTGAAAACTTTAATTGACATATAAAACTTTGGCAAATGTGAAGATAAGCTAGTTATTGTTAACTTTGGCATCATTCTGGACATTATTTGAAGCAGCAGACTGGTTTCCTCACTCCCTACCGGCACACTCCCAAGCAGCAGTAAAAATCTATAATTGGTTCTGACAAATGCTGCTTATATTTGCTTTAGGAATGTTCTTTAGGTGTTCCACTACCACTATTTCCCCAGAAAAACCTAGATTTGAGGTTACAGTACAAGTTCTACAAGTGGCATTGTTACCACATAAAAACTTTATTAGCAATTTACAATCTTAAGCCTTTTTAATGTTAAAAATTCCTCAAAATTGACATTCCCATAAACATTGGCCAAAAAAAAAAGTTCATCACTCCAGTAGTCTGCTGAGTGCAAACATATTTTCCATGCACTCCTCATCTTCCCATTCCTCTTAATGCCTGTAAGAGTCAGTGACTTTACCTCCACTATAGAAAAAAAAATGCAAAATTTAACAGAGAAGGATATTTCCTATTTTCTCAGGCTCTAGTGTAAAAGCCAGGGCACATTAATTTTCTGAAATTAATTGATTATTAATGCATCTACCTTCTCTCTCCATGGTATGTGGGAGTGACATTTTATGGGACATTGTATGAGACAAAATTGTTTTGGTATGGTGCTCTCTGAGGTAGAAGATTAAGTTAACGATCTTGTTTAAACTCCAGCCACAGGCATTCAGCCTCCTCTAAACCCAGCTTCAGTGTGTCACAGGCCCACAGCTCCACTGGTGCTGGGAGAGGCATGTCTCCTGAGGGCGAGAGAAGCATGGAGGACAGTAAGGCAGGTGGATCCTCCTGAACCCTTTCTCTAAGAGAAGAAGTAAAAGAAAAAAAATAAAACGTGAAAGAATTTATCAATGAAAGCAACAGACCAAAATAGCAGAAGATGGGGAACAAAACCGAGCTGGGTGTACATGTTCTCACAGCAAGCCTGGGGGAAGGGGAGATAATCATAAAAGTATGTGTGAAACTCAGTGTGTCAAGGCAACACAAAGCCTGCTCAGATGGGACAGAGGCAGTGTTTGTAGCAAAAGAAGGGCAGAGCCACGAAATAGCACACAGACTCCCCCAAAATGAGCCTGAGGGTGGCTGGCCAGTAATGTGTGCAGCCACTGACAACTCAGACCACAGGCATCCACTACAATATCAAAACTTCTTTTAAAAAACATTCATGGCCATCCATATGTCTTCTTGGGAGAAATGTCTATTTAGGTCTTCTGCCCATTTCTTGATTGGGTTGTTTGTTTTTTTTAATATTGAGCTGCATGAGCTGTTTATATATTTTGGAGATAAATCCTTTCTTCATTTACAAATATTTTCTCCCATTCTGAGGATTGCCTTTTCATCTTGTTCATCATCTTGTTCATAGTTTCCTTTGCTGTGCAAAAGTTTTTAAGTTTCATGAGGTCCCATTTGTTTATTTTTGTTTTTATTTCCATTATTTTGGGAGATGGGTCAAAAAGATCTTGCTGTGATTTACGTCAAAGAGTGTTCTTCCTATGTTTTCCTCTAAGAGTTTTATAGTGTCCTGTCTTACATTTTATATCTTTAATCCATTTTGAGTTTATTTTTGTGTATGGTGTTAGGGAGTGTTCTAATTTCATTCTTTTACATGTAGCTGTCCAGTTTTCCCAGCACCACTTTTTGAAGAGACTATCTTTTCTCCATTGTATATCTTTGCCTCCTTTGTCATAGATTAGTTGACCATAGGTGCATGGATTTATCTCTGGGCTTTCTATCCTGTTCCATTAATCTATATTTCTGGTTTTGTGCCAGTACCATATTGTCTTGATTATTGTAGCTTTGTAGTATAGTCTGAAGTCCAGGAGTCTGATTCCTCCAGCTCCATTTTTCTTTCTCAAGATTGCTTTGGCTATTTGGGGTCTTTTGTGTCTGCATACGAATTTTAAGATTTTTTTGTTCTAGTTCTGTAAAAAATGTATTGGTAATTTGATAGGGGTTACATTGAATCTGTAGATTGCTTTGGGTATTACAGTCATTTTCACAGTATTGATTCTTCCAAACCAACAGTATGGTATATCTCTCCATCTGTTTGTGTCATCTTTGATTTCTTTCATCAGTGTCTTATAGTTAGTTTTCTACATACAGGTCTTTGACCTCTTTAGGTAGGTTTATTCCTAAGTATTTTATTCTTTTTGTTGCAAAGGTAAATGGGATTGTTTCCTTAGTTTTTCTTTCTGATCTTTCATTGTTAGTGTATAGGAATGCAAGAGATTTCTGATTTCTGTGCATTAATTTTGTATCCTGCAACTTTACCAAATTCATTGATTAGCTCTAGTAGTTTTCTGGTGGCATCTTTAGGATTCTCTATGTATAGTATCATGTCATCTGCAAACAGTGACAGTTTTACTTCTTCTTTTCCAATTTGTATTCCTTTTATTTCTTTTCCTTCTGATTGCCGTGGCTAGGACTTTCAAAACTATGTTGAATAATAGTGGCGAGAGTGAACATCCTTGTCTTGCTCCTGATCTTAGAGGAAATGTTTTCAGTTTTTCACCATTGAGAATAATGTTTGCTGTGAGTTTGTCATATATGGTCCTTATTATGTGGATGGCCAAGAAGCACATGAAAAGCTGCTCAACATAACTAATTATTAGAGAAATGCAAATCAAAACTACAGTGAAGTGTCACCTCACACCGGTTAGAATGGGCATCATCAGAAAATCTACAAACAACAGATGCTGGAAAGGGTGTGGAGAAAAGGGAACCCTCTTGCACTGTTGGTGGTAATGTAAATTGATACAGCCACTATGGAGAACAGTATGGAGGGTCCTTAAAAAACTAAAAATGGAATTACCATATGATCCATCAATCCCACTACTGGGCATATACCCAGAGAAAACTATAATTCAAAAAGACACATGCACCCCAATGTTCACTGCAGCACTATTTACAATAGCCAGGTCATGGAAGCAACCTAAATGCCCATCAACAGATGAATGGATAAAGAAGATGTGGTACATATATACAATGGAATATTACTCAGCCATAAAAAGAAATGAAATTTGGTCATTTGTAGAGACGTGGATGGACCTAGAGACTGTCATACAGAGTGAAGTAAGTCAGAGATAGAAAAACAAATATGCATATATATGGAATCTAGAAAAATGGTACAGAAGAACTAGTTGGCAAGGCAGAAATAGAGACACAGATGCAGAGAACAAATGTATGGACACCAAGGGGGGAAGTGGGGGTGGGTTGGTGGGATGAATTGGGTGATTGGGATTGACATATATACACTCATATGTATAAAATAGATAACTAATAAGAACCTGCTGTATATAAAAATAAAATAAAATAAAATTCAAAAAAAAAAAAAAAAAACCAGGCAGCTTCTTCTTGTGGGACTAAGGTGCAGCTGTATAAGTTGAAGGACACCAGCTGCGGAGTCTGTGCATTTTGGAAGATTGAAATCATGGAAGGTCCAAAAACTGGATGCCCAGTTCCAATTCACTGGTATCAAAAAAGATTTCAACACTTACACTCTCACAGGGAGAATGAATTGTGTACTGGTCACATATGAAGGTATTGCTTTGATAGCCTTATACTTTAAGTTAAGGTCTAAAAGAACTCCAGCTGTGAAAGCAACATAAATGGATTCTAATCTGTTAGAATCCTCATCTGTTATGCTCCCATGCCTGAAGAAGCTAATGTCAACTCATCATGTGATACTCAGTTTGTACAATAAATTATGAACCTGGAAAAAAAAAGAGTTAGTTGCTCAGTTAGTAAAAATGGAAAACAACTAACACTTTTTTCCACACTCTTCCAGTGGATATCTATACCCAGACACAGAGCAGCAGTCCTGTTTACAAGTAACGAGCAGGTGGCCTCCAGCGGACCTCTAGAAATGGTCCACAGATGAGGAGCTGTTTCCTCCTGCTCTTGAAGATTAGAGGTTTATGAGTTGATTTGTGGCTGTAGACCCTTCCCTGGGCTCTTAACTTGCATACTTAAAGCTGAGTCTTCATAACCCAAGAGTAAGCACAAGGACAATCTCTCATTTACCCTCCACCTGGGACACTGGTCAGCCATGTGTACATACCTCACTATCTGTCATGTTCCCCAAAGCTCTGTGGTTAAGAAACTGAGCTGTAGTCAGAATCTTGTTCTATCACTTCCTGTCACTATGATATTGAGCAAGTTACTTAAACCTCTCTGTACTTTCATTTCTTCACCTGCTAAGTGTGAATAATAATAGACATCTATTTCATGAGTTGTTACAGGGATTAAATGAGATCGGCATTGAAGTTGCTTGTAATAGCATCTGGAATATTGTAAGCCCTCAATAAATATTAGCTAATATTATTACTACTATAGCTATTCCCATGGGCAAGACTGCTGTGAACCCAGCCTCCTCACTCCCAGTTATGACAGAAAGTACAACAAAAACTTTTCTAGCTCTTTTAAATTCTAACTCTACTTTATCTTTTTCACCTCCAGTCTATGAACTTTATCTCTGGCTGGACCATAGTTTTCCTTACCCCTCTTTTCCTTTTGATGTGGTTGCCTCACTTACTGTTAATAGCCACCCCCTACAATCTCTATCACTAATATCAATACCTGTACCACCACCAGCACCAGGACCACCTCCACCAGCAACACCAGCGCCAGGACCACCTCCACCAGCAACACCAGCGTCAGGACCACCTCCACCAGCAACACCAGTGCCAGGACCACCTCCACCAGCAACACCAACGTCAGGACCACCTCCACCAGCAACACCAGCACCAGGACCACCTCCACCAGCAACACCAGCGCCAAGACCACCTCCACCAGCAACACCAGCGCCAGGACCACCTCCACCAGCAACACCAGTGTCAGGACCACCTCCACCAGCAACACCAGCGCCAGGACCACCTCCACCAGCAACACCAGCACCAGGACCACCTCCACCAGCAACACCAACACAAGGGCCACCTCCACCACCTCTACCTCCACCAATACCACCACCACCACTTCAGCATCTCCAGCTCCCCCTCGAGCCCCCAAAACACCAACACCTCCATCACCACCTCTGCCATCATCATCACCACACTATCAGCTCCATGAAAACCATTTATTGAACTAAAAAAAAAGTTACATGTTCAGCTTATTTTGGTTTTTTTGAAGGTAGTATTATATTGTATTTTTGAAGCCACTTCAAAACCTTTTTGAAACAAAATAGGATATAAACATATAGATATATAACTAGTCATGATTTAACAAAAAGACATAAAGGCAATATGTGCCACCTAAATTGTACTATAAATCTAAATGATAGTAAATTAGCAAATAATGCCATATATTACTAGAAATTAAAATGCATAGACTTATCTTGTTCTTGTTCTTGTTTTTGTTAATGATGTGATATGTGCATAATCCCATGCAGGTTTCCTAAATTCTGGGAGACTCCATTTCTTCTTCTGTAAAATAGGGATGACAATCCTGGCAACAACATACTTTTATGGATTGTTTTTAGATGATCTGCATGAACGTATATTGGCACAAATATAGCCTGTGTGCAAATGTCAGGCGGTACTCATTTAATCAAATGTCCTAAAGGGCCTTCACTCTAAATCACATGTGACAGAATGAGCCTTACTTTATCCAGGTTTTTGCTAAAGTGTGTTCTTAAGTGAGTTGAGGGCAAATTGGTTTTCATAGAAAGTGTGGAGCTAGAGAGACCCTCAGGATCACATGTACTTGCTCCTGCTGAGACTGAGGCCTGAATTGCCTTCCTTCTTCAAGGAGTGAGAGAGAAGCCTCCAGACAAGCGGTCAAGGATTTCTCGGTGTTCAGTACACACAGATCTGCCTCTCAGTCCCATGGCATGAAGTTTGTCACATCCAGCCTCTTCTCTTGCATAAATGCTATAGCCAATTAGAGATTTGATGTTCAAATCTTCCTCTAACAGTTGAACAAAATGTCCATCGAGAAATAAAGTGCTCCGGATATATTAACTGTCCCCAACCCCCATTGCCCTAAATAGTAGACATAAGTAATAAAAACTACTTCAAACACCAATTCCTATTTTATCCCACTTGGAAAAACATAAGATATATTTCCTCACCATCAACGCATAATGCTTGCCATAATGTTTGCCCATAATGCTTTCCCAGGAGTCACTGGGAAATCTTCACCCCTCACCACCCTCCATCTAGCTCCACATCATTCGTCAGGTATCTTCAACCCAAGCCTTACACCAGACATCACATAAAACAAAAATGGCAGCATATTCACAACCTTAGTTGTGAACTGCTGATCTCTTTCCCATTCTCCATTCTTGTTATTGATCCTTGAAGCTACTGTCCTCACTATTAATTTATTCACTATCTTCAGACTTTGTCCTTCAAACTTGACCCTTGGCACTTTCTTCTTGGGTTCTACCTAACCAGCCCCATCTCCTGCCCTCCCCTCCCACAAAGCCAGCCAAGCACTGACTCCCTTCTCTAAGCTACCTTGGTCCACCTGAGGCAGCCCCCCAGGTTCAACCCAGCTCCAAACCCTATCCACTGTCACCACTTTCTTCCAGGTGGTATCTCAGCAGAGTTCACCTGAGTCACTTCACAGTTCCCTACCCACTGTCACTCTATTTCTTGAAACTTCTTGAATAGGGAACATATTTCCTATCTGGAGAAGCTTGGTCCTAATTACTCTCTAAGAAGGCCAGAAAATGGAGCCACTGGTGTGCCCAGAAGGAAGGTCAGGCTGCACAGACACTCAGCATTGTTCATCTCTTTAGCTACTTAAAGTGACTTCCTACTACATCCCCACTGAATTTCACAATGGACATGAACTTGCTTTTTCTTTTCTTGGTAATATGGTAGTAGTAAATGTGGACTTCATGGAAGGTTAAGTTCTACAGGAAAAGTGTAGGGAGAGCAGGAAATAGTAAGAGAAGAAATACGTGTGATGGATCAAATCTCTTCATTAACTGGGGTGCCAGGCTTGGGCACTATCTACTTGGTTTGGGTCTGTGGGGCTTGAGTAGGGAGGACCCAGTTAAGATAACAGGAGGTGCTGGGGGCACAGAGTGGTTGAGCCAGATCCCAGCTACAGGGACCACAGGGATGAATTGCATCAAAGGCAAGAAGCAAAGGCAGTCTCAGAGACTAAACTTTGGGACTTAGAATTGAGAAATCAAGATCTAGTGAAATCTAATTTGTCAAGCCGATGGGAGAGTGAGTTAGGATGGGATGGGGCTGATGGGGACGTCCACAGCAACTGCCTAAAACAGCAGTAGAAGTGTTAGTCTTGCCTTCATGGACTAATGGGGGTCTGATGGAAGTGTCCACCTGACTTATTATAGGCTTTTTAATTTATTCACGTATTTAGACCTTCCTCCAGAGAGTTTTCAAGGAGGTTCAATCTCGTATGGAAAACACCACCACAGAACATTGTAGAATTGATTTTATCTTCCCAGTCTCATCTCATTAATTCTGATAAATTCAGGGGAAAGATCAGTCTGCATGAGAGCCTGGTCTAAATTAAAGGAAAATTTAAAGAAACGCCATTTGGTAGTGAGTTCTTCAACACTGCTTGAAGTCACAAGCTATGTGAATATTGGATAGGATGTGAAAACAGCAATTTAGGCACTAGGTTAGAGTGGTGAAGGGAAGGGGTGTTGTACTAATTGACTCAAGGTTGTTCCCTTCATATTCTGAGATCCTAGATTCTAAGTGCACATAAAAGCACACAAATATTTATGTCTATGAATACTTAGAAGATTAATTAGGCTAGTTTTGTACAGCCCATGACTAAAAGTAAGGAAACAATGTTGGCTCTCCCCAGGGAGTGTTCTTTGTTGGATCTCTCCAAATAAAGAGGATCACTTTGTAAGGTAGCAAGCTTCCCACCTTGCAGTATCCAAGATAAGATGGAGAGGCAGTTGAAGGGGATATTGTAGAGGTGGTTAAATGGGAGTAGTCCCACGTAATGACCCTAGACTCCATGATTCTGGAAAATAACATATAAATAACTACGACTCTGTTCAAAGAACTAGAAAGCAGCAGGCTTATAACCCTTGTAAACTTAATTACACTATTAATTTGTTTGGTAAATTCTTCTTTATGTAGTTGGAGCTCATCCTTGGCCAAAATTACCATTACTTCAGCATTAGTGGCATTTTAATTTAGGAGGATTTTATCACATCACCAAATAATCTAATTGTAATTCAATTTGCAGCTAGTACTTACCCCACAAAAAAAAAAAAAAAAAAAGTGGGAGAGGAAGATTTTTACTTACACATGACCTGGATCTAAATTATAGACTGATTTTAGCTGTTCAAAAAAAAGGTGTTATTCAGGGAAGATTTGTATAGTTTATAAAGGACCAAAATGAACCTAGTAATTACAGAAATGTTGATTAAATTGTCTGTGGTGTGGACGTGGCCTCCACCACACTTTCAGTCCAGAGAGCAGACCTGATTACCTGGCTGACTATTTTTCAGCATCCTCTGCTGCTAATGCTGACTGCAACGGGATCAATATTTACTCAACAGCAAATGTGTGTTATACTAGGAAACAGAACAAATAACCCAGAACAAACATTCAACTCGGTTCAAAGAGCTGTGAAATCCCCTCCTTGAGGTTATTATATTTCTCTGCAAGCAAAGGCGGAAATAACCCGCTCCTACCTGGGTTGTGGGTGCTCTTGGGGCTCTGGAAACACACTGGACGGCAGCAGTGGCAGGGCTACAGGCCCACACAATGGTCGTGGATTAGTGTCTCCTCAGCACCTCAAGACAATAGACACAGAAAGAAGCCTTGTGCCTCAGACTGCCATCTGTGGGTCTGAATATTCACCATGTGCAGGGCCAGCTCCCTCCAGCTCAGCCCCGGCTCTCCGTTTTATTTGTCCCATGAGCTCCATGCGCCCAGATAGAAGCCACCAGGGGCAGTGTGTTTATTTCATTTTCGGCCAGGTTAGAGTCTTCAAGAGAGAGGTTAGTTGTTTCTGCAAAGCCCATGAAAGTCAGGATGAGAAACGGCTCCTGTAGGTGGCCGGTCAGTGTGCCTCCTTCTTCCCTTTGCATTGAGAGCAGCCTGGGCTGGGAGCTCCTTTTCTCCCTGCAGTCCTTGCCTTTCCCTGCACCTGACCCAGGTAGCACACTTCTCCACCTGGCTCTCTCCTACACTTCCTTGAAGACTCAGCAAGCCTTCCCTGACTCCCCAGTGCTCCCACCCTTTCCTGTGTCCCCATCATACCCAGGCTTCCTCCTGGTACAATTTGGAGCCTGTGGGCAGAATCTGACCCTGCCCACATCTCTCCCCACTAGACTGGAGCTCCTTAAGGATGAGGACGGTGTCTTGTCATCTCTGCTTCCAGTACCTCGCCCATAGTAGGTGCTCATCAAATATGTTCTGAAAAGACAAACCAGATGCTTGGAATTGACCAACAGTTGGCAGTTTTAGATGTAAATATTTCTCTAAGAGAAAGAAGCCTCATTTATGCCTTCCTGGAACCCCCTGGGGTGCTTAACTTTCCAAAGAAAGGGTTTGATGAGATGCCTGCCCCTGAGGTCCCTTCTGGAAGACAGTATGGTTTCTAAGACACATCCCCACCACCACCATCACTGCCCTGGGAAGCAGGGCACCACGTTAGCAACTCTAATGCATGTGAGTGACACAGCCTGCAGAACCCCACCTGGGCTCCTCCACTTTCCCTGTAGCCAGGCCTCAGGCAGATTCCACGCCCCTGTCATGGACCCAGTGCTTCTCACCCGGGAAGATCTGCCACAGCCTCTAGACATTCTCCTCCCTCTCCACCCAAGGAACTGGATTACTGAGGCCCTTTTAGAAGTGATCTAGTCAAGTGTCCACAAGCTTTCCATTCTTCTGAAATGCCTTCTCCTCAATAACCAATAAAGGACCCCCGTTAACCTTACGTGGTTCTCCCACCTCTTCATCCTTAAGAGTCCTGCTCAGTTGTCAAGGTTAATGCTACTTTGCTGAAGGCTTGAGTGTTAAGGAGAGACACTGAAGTCCTCTTTCTAATTTCTTTCCCATGCCCTTCCAGAAGGAATCCTTAGTGCGGTCTCTCTCTTCTCTTGGCCCTCTCATGCCTCCATGCTGAGGGGGTATGTTCCCAATTGTACATCTTTTCTCCCCTTTTCTTTTGCCAGTTTCAGAATCACAAATTCCAGGCTCCTGGTCTGTGAAGGAAACACTAAAAATCCCTTAACATTCAGAAAGCATTTGGTCTGCTCAAGCTGGCTACTCTTTGACTTTTGCACACAGGACAAGTTAGCCCTTATCACCCTAACTCTTGCTGTTCTGGAAGAAACTCGGGGGCTAACACTGCTACCACCTAACAGCCCCAAAAGCATTTTCCTAAATAAAGTAGGAGCTTCCCTTTGCCAAGGACACCTTTCCACAGCACACTCGCCCTCTACTCTCCAGCCTGGAATATAGAAATGGCTCCCAATTATTTAAATAGCAAATGTTACTTTTCTGTTTGTTGATATAGCTCTATCTGCGGCTTTGTTTCATGGGACCCAGGGAAGGAGAAATCCACAGCCTCCACCAAGAAAAACTTTCACAGTGCCATCTGCTCAATGTGGAGGAAACCTCAGTCAGAGAGCTTGAAAAGGAGACCCGAGAGATCATCTCCTCCCCCCTCCTGCCCCCTGAGCTCATGCCCCTCTGCCACAGCACCCAACAGACTTCTCTCCCATTCCAAAGTCTCCCCCAAGCCTTCCTTGATTTAACGTCCTCAAATCACCTTTGCTCAAGTCTCCTCTTGCTGAACTCAAGCTCACTTCCTCTCTGTCCCACAGGAAGGATGACCGGTCAGCAACCTCCTTCAAGGACTGTTTCTTCATTATAAGATCAGGGAACAGCTTGTTGGATGGTATAAACACAAATTCCACCTTCTGGGAGCTCAGACTGAGACAAGAGGAAAAGCACTCCTGTCTGGGGGAACTCCAATTCCAGTGGAAGGCATGCAGGGTAACAGGGCATGTGCAAGTGAAAAGAGACCCAGTAGAAATTGAGGCTGCCTTTGCTGGCTGCCCATTCATTAGTGTGTTCAGCTCTTGCAAGAGAAGCTTGGGTAGCAATGTGGATAGGAACAGCTAACACTTTCATAGCCTTATGACATGGCAGACACTGTTCTCTCTTCCCAACTAACTGTCCTTGAGATAATTAGCTTTAACTGCATTTTACCGATGGAGAAACTGAGGCACCATAAAAGTGATGATATGCATATGGTTAGGGGACTTTGGCTACCTATCTAGCCTTGCCACCTAGATATGAGATCCTAGAAGAGATGAGCCTTGTCGGTAGGCAGTGCTTGCTACCCCTAGAGACTAGAACCAAGGGAATTGACATATCCAGCAGGCTATGAAGCGCATCACTGTTAATAAGGCTCTCTAACCAGATTCTCTCTCCAAAAGCAAATGGCTTCTCCTAGCCAGATTCAAGCAAGTATTGAGCATTTGGTACCACATGCACTTTGAAAAGTCACATCAAACATTCTTTATATTGAAGGCAAGTCTAAATGCAGAAGTAAATAAAAAATAAACTATCACTGCTTCAAATATTAAGTAAGTAAGAGGCAAGATAAATCCCCATTGCCCTTCTAACAGCTCTGTATTTGGCCCCAGAATACCTGGAAATAGCCAAATACATAACACTGTCAACAATATACATAACACTGTCAACAATGTACATAACACTGATTACACAATTTATCAGGATACACTGTAGTCATTTATTTGTCCATCTCTCTGTCCCAATGGACTATGAGCTCAAAGGGAGAGTTTGGATCCCCAATGCCTGGAGTAATCATTGCTAAATATTTTTTGAATGAGTGGATGAACAAATTAATAAGTAAAAGAAGAAACAAATGAGTGAATGAAATGTAGATATGTCCCCCAAACACCTGCAAGTATGTCATGTATGTAAATTATATACTAAGTAAATCTCAAAAATGGGATTATATAAATGCTAATGAGCAGTTTGACTTTAGTTTGATTTTTTTTCTAAATTTCTTTTTCCTACAGCAAGATGACTTCAGAGATAGGGACCCAGGACTGCCAGGTGATTGATTGCCTGTAGGACCAATCGGAGCTCCCATTTGTTCCAAACTTGATGGCTCCAGCCCCACCGTGGTGGTGCAGTTTTTCATTATATGAAATGGAAAAGTGATTTAATAATTCTTTCTGTCTTATATTGCTTTAAAGAATTTCAGACAGTTAAAACTTGCATGGATTTTTCCACCATCTGTGTGAGAGTGGGGAAAAAATGCTGATTGTGTTTTTCCTATTTTTAATACGAGCCAGATGAAACAAAAAGATTGTTTCCCTGCAAACTATAGGTCAAGTACCTATAGAGGCTTGGGGATGCTCTGTAAGTTATCATATTATCTTTCTTTCTTGACAGGATACCATTAGGTGGTGTATCATTTCAACATTTATTATCTTTCATGTTCTTTTATCTTCACACTAGGATTTCTTTTAAAATTCCAATCTACGCATTTGGTTTCATTATACAGCACTGTCTTTTACCAAACCAATTTTTGAATGGCTTTCAATATTCTTCAGTTTCACATTTGTCATATCAGCCTGAAACAGTGCCCTAGTTACGTCTGTTTTAGCTTGTTAAAAAGAAACATATCCAGGGAATGAAGTGTTGGGAGATCACACCTTTAAAGGTAAGCATTACGCGTCCTGGAGAACTGGAAAACACTCAACTAGGAAAGGCAACCATTATAGAAAATAAAACAAAAATGTTGAAACCACATGTAACAACTGGTGTTCGTTTTTAGAAAATCGTCAATTATGTTAACATCTGGAAACATTCCGTAAACTGCCGCAGTTTTCTCCTACGGCCCATGTGGGGATCTGTCCTGATTCACAAATGGGGTTGCCATACCCAAGTGTGAAGTGGTCCACAGATTTCCTTGCTTTCAGAGTCAGCAACATAAAGAGCTTCTAGCTGAATATAAAAATATTAATAAAAAGAAGCTTTCAGCTTAATTTCCACTTAGTTGAAAACAGGACAGCCAATGTTTGCATGACTACCAGTGGCCTTCTGAAGCATCTTGAAACTGTCTTAGGATGTTCTGAGGACTTTTTCAGGATTTGTTTGGATGTCATTATTTCTACCATAGCTTTACTAAGCTAAAGAGATTTGCATTTCAGGAAATTTGAAGGATTTTGGAGAACTGCTTATAAGTCTCTGTTGCAATGGTGTCAATTAGAGTTGCATGAAGCATAACAGATTGGCTGGACTGAGATGTGTTATTTCAACAGAACCAGACACCAGCAAGGTCCTGACATCATCTTAAACATGCGTTCCACAACCTCCCGCATCATACTGACAAAGGCAAGAGCCTTCAAACCTCGTTCACTTACCCAGATGACAGGATGGCTTCAGCACCCTTTTGGTAAAACAAGAAAATTCAGGTTACACGTTGATTAGGGCTACCATTATAAACTACCACACATTGGGTGGCTTAAAACAACAGAAATTTAGTCTCTCATGGTTCTGGAGGCTAGAAATCCGACACCAAGGTGCCAGCAGGGCTGCGCTTCCTATGAAGCCTCTAGGGAGGGATCCTTCCTTGCTTCCTCCAGCTCCCGGTGGTTCCTGGCAATCCTGGGCATTCCTTGGCTGGTAGATTCATCCATCACTCCAATCTCTGCTTCCTTTGTCACATGGCCTTCTTCCCTGTCTGTATCTGAGTCTCTGATATTTCTCTCCATTTAAGGACACCAGTCATTGGATTTAAGGCCCACCGTAATCTGGTATGACCTCATCCTAACTAATTATAACAATCTGTAAAGACCCTGTTTCCAAATACGGTCACATTCTGAGATTCTGGGAGGGCATGTACTTTGGGGAGACACTATTCATTCCAGTAAAGAGATCAATCATGGTCTTGGAGAGCTTTGTAAGTTTTCTCAGTCCCAGTTGAGCTTTGAACACAAAACACACAACAACCTCTCTAACAGGCCCCTTCCAAGTTCTTCTTAAGTTTCATAGTACTATTCAGACAACAGAGACAGAATTTGAAACTTCTGAACCACACATTTGCATTGGATCCAGTGCTCTCTTTGCCTCTAGAATAGGTTAACATTTTCTACTTTGTAAATCTAACCTTTACAGGGCTTTGGCTGGTAACTACAGCCAAATTGGTCTCAGACCTTAACATCAGGTAGGATGAGTTGAGGAGGAATTCATTAATGGTACAAGATTTTCATATACTGCTTGGATTGAATACCAGTCTAGATAAGAAGTGCTTGACAAAAGTAGAATTGAAGACTAAATCACGGTTTGATTGCTTGGACAATTTTGGATAATTATACCAGTTTAAGTTAAGCCATAAAAGAGACTCAGAATAATAGTGATTTAAACAAGGCAGGTTTCTCACTTTGTGCAACCTAGAAGTCCAGAGGTAGGTAGATATCTATGTAGTATGGAATCCTTAGGGACCTGGGCTCCTTCAACTCCCCACCCGCTCACCCTAGCAAAGCTAGCCCTCATCTTCATGGTCCAATATGGCAGCATCCATTTTCCAACATAAAAAGGTAATGAAAAGAGCACTTGCAAGATAACTTTTAACTCTGGACCATATGGGTCAGGCACCCTAGATCAGCTGGTTACTCCTCCAGTGGAGCCCAGCCATTTCTAGCCTATATTCTGAGTTTAGATGCCGAATCCATGAAAATTTGTATCTTGATGTCCTGCTGAAGAAGCAGCAGGCACCTGTCTTTATTCAACACGTAAGGATACTATTCTTATTTTTAATAAACTTTTTGAGGTATAATTTGCATACAATAAAAAGAATATATGCATTTTTTGAGTGTATAGGTTGATGAGTTTTGACAAATATGGATATCTCTGTAACCACCACCCCAATCAAGGTAGAGAATATTTCTCTCACCCCAAAACCTCCTTCGTGACCTTTTTAGTCAATCCTTCCTCCTGGTCCCAGGCAAACATTGATTTGATTTCTATCATCAATATAGTTTATTTTTTCCTGTTTTAGAACTTCATATAAGTGGAATCAGACACTGCATGTTCTTTTATGCCTGGCTTCTTTTACACAATAAAACCCTTTTGAGATTCATCCATGTTATTGTGTGTATCATGAATTTGTTCCCTTTTTATTGGAGAGCAGTATTCCATTGTATGGATGTATCATAATTTGTTCATCCGTTACATTACTGATGAACATTTTGACTGTTTCCAATTTGGGGCTATTAGGACAAAGCTGCTATAATCAGCCTTGTATAAATCTTAGTGTGAGCACATGTTTTCATTTCTTTTGGGTATATACCTAGGAGTAGAATTGCTGGGTCATGTAGTAAATATATGTTTAACTTTATAAGAAACAAAAATTGTCTTCCAAAGCAGCAGTACCATTTCACACTGCCACCATATGAGATTTCTAGTTGTTCTTCAAATCTACCAGAATTTGGTTATTATCAGTCTTTTTACTTTTAGCAATTTTAATGGGTATATAGTGGCACCTCATTGTGATTTCAATTCACATTTCCCTGATGATTAACAATGTTGACCACTTGTTCTTATGCATATCGATCATCTTATATCTTCTTGTGTTAAATGTTCAAATAATGTGCCCATCTTTATTAGGTTGTTTGCTTTCTCAATATTGAGTTATAAAAGTTCTTTATATATTCTGGACACAAGTCCTCTGATATATTTATGCATGGTGCATATTTTCTTCTAAGGTTGTAAAGAAGTTTTTCCCATGTTTTCTTCTAGAAGTTTCATAGTTATAATTTTTACAATTAGGTCTATGATGCATTTCAAGTTTATCTCTTTGTATGGCATAAGCTAGAGGTTGAAGTTGTATTTTGTTTTTGTTTCTCCTTATGGATGTCCAGTTCTTATAGCATGGCTTGTTAAAAGGAGTATACTTTCTCTGTTGAATTAACTTGGTACCTTCATTGAAAATCAATTATTCAAATATGTGTGTGACTAGTTATGAACTCTCTATTCTGTCCCATTGAACTTCTATCTTTACACAAGTACCACACTGTCTTAATTATTATATCTTTGTCTTGAGCCTTTAAATGGGACAGTGTTTGTCCTCTAACTTTCTTCTTCTTTATCAAAGTTGTTTTGGCTCTTCTGTGTTCCTTGCATTTCTGAATAAATTTTAAAATCAGCTTGCCAATTTTTAAAATAAAAAGACCACTGGTAATTTCTTCTAGAAATTGACAATGTGATCCTAAAATTTTTACAGAAATGCCATGAATCTAGAGTAGCCAAAACAACTTTGAAAGAGAACAAAGTTGGAAGACAAATACTGCTTGATTTTAAGTCTTTTTATAAAGTCTTAGTAACCAAGACTATGGGATATAGTACACATCAAAACCACATAAACAGATCAATGGAACAGAATAGAGAGTTTAGAAATAGACTCACACATATGTAGACAATTGGTTTTTAACAAAGTGTCCAAAGCAGTTCAGAACAAATGGTGCTGGAACAACTGGACATCCATATGCAAATATATATATATTTTTTTTTCCTAATTTTAACAGATACTTTGCCAAAAGAGATATGTGGATGGTAAAAAGATTCTCAATATCTGTTATGGACTGAATGTTTGTGTTCTCTCCAAATTCATATGTTGAAGCCTTACCCTCCAATGTCATAGTATTTGAAGATAGGACCTTTGGGAGGTAATTAGGGTTAGATTAGATCATAAAAGTGGGGCCCTCGTGATGGGATTAGTGACCTTATAAGAAGAGGAAGGGTTTTCCCTCCTTCTTGCTCTCTCTCTTCTCCCTTTCACCATTCAAGTGCACACATTGAAAAATGGCCATATGAGAACATAGCAAGAAGGTAGCCATCTACAAGCCAGGAAAAGAAGCTCACCAGAATCCAATTATTCTGGCACCCTGATTTTGGACTTCCAAACTCCAGAAGTGTGAGAAAATAAATTTCTATTGTTTAAGCCACAAAATCTATGTTATATGGCAGCTCTAGTAGATTAAAACAATATTATTAGTCATTAAAGAATGCAATTTAAAACTACAATGAGAACTCTAAAATTAAAATTTTTATTAGAAAATTTTATTAAAATTCTATTAGAATTCTAAAATTGAAAAGATGGACCATACTAAGTGTTGGTAAGGATGTAAACAAACTAGAACTCTTACATACTGCTGGTGGGAGTATAAAGCCATATGACCCTTCTGGACAGCTATTTGGCAATTTCTTAAAACTCTACATATACATCTGCTATATAAGTCAGCCATTCTGCTTCTAGGTACTTGCTAAAGAGAAATGGGAGCATACAATCAAACAAATATTTGTACCTACATCTCATAGTAGCTTTATTGGAAATAGCTCCAAACTGAAGCAATCCAAATGTCTATCAACAGGTAAATGCTTAAAAACATAGTGGTATATCCACTCAATAGAATAATGATTAGCAATAAAAAGGAACGAATATTAATCTAATACAGTGTGCCAGGCCAAAAAATGCACAGGGCATATGGGGAGGAAGTTGTCTTGCACAGGGAAACCATCATGGGCAAAAGCTTGACAATGAGAGATACCCTAGGTTATGCCTTTCCCTATGCATCTGCTAATGACTTTTCACCATAAAGGCTCTTAAAAAGTTGTACCACTTCCCAGATAGCACCTTCTTTTTATTCAGTATAGCAAGTTGTTCAGCCCAAAAACTCCAAATACACATGTTATAAGAAATGAGATTTCAGCATTATGGTTTCAGGAAAAGACTCACTCATCAATTTACTTGACACCACAGTTTCTAGTAAGAATATCATCAGGGACAAATTTGAATTCTTTTCTGAATAAATGCAAAGCATTTTGGTTTGTGTACACCAAGCAAGAGAGATGAAGAGGTGGCATCTTCTCTGATTCTATGTTCATTATGGACATGTGTTATTTCCATGCTTTAGTATAATTGGCCTTTATTGTGGTTTAAGGTGTTTGCTAAGCAAGGGACAAATACACAATGGGGACTAATTCCAATTAGAGACACACTCCAAAGTGAAATTCCAATTTTACTTTCTCTCCCTGCTCTTTAAGATGATCCAAGTATATAGTCCCCAACCCCTGGGAAACTGTCATCCTTCCCCAGGAGAACATTCATCCAGGGCCATCTTGCTCACACCATCTTGACTGCAGTGGGTCCCCTCTCACCACAGCCAGCGGGGCATGTGGATCTTCGAGCTTGATTCTCTCCCCAGGGAAAAAGGGGGCAACAAGCAGTCAATGCCCAAATGTTCTGCTGCAGGAGTGGAAAGAGAAAACCATGAATTCCTTCCCGTTAGTCTCTTGTTTGTATACATATCTATAGAAAATTTGTAATGGCACTACATTTCTATAATAGCTCCTGGTTCGCCTGCCCCACCGAATCTCCCTCCAGCCTCATCCCACACTTCCAGTCCATCCATCTCCCCCTCGTTTCTCCTCACACATGTCTCTGGCCATGTGAGGTCTTCCCAGCCACTCCCGCAGCTCCACTCTATTCCTACCTCTCTCCTCAGGGTCTCCTCACTCCTTCCCTCACCCTCTTTGTCTGTTTCAAAGTTCAGGGCTTCGAGGCCCACAGCATGCCTCTCTTCTCTGCTGTACTTTTGTACTTATATATAATGACTGTAAATGTAACCCTAGATTGTTCATCAAGGGTTTCATTCTTGTTCCCCGTTAGATGCAGTGAAGGTCAAGGTTTTCCACATCCTAGTGTATAGCATGTAGTGGGTGCTCTGTGGATCTGAGAAGAGACATGAGTAGCACTGTGCACAAGTCTTACGTTATCTGTAGTGCTACCAATTAGCTGTGTAACTTGCTTAATGCTCTGAAACCCAGTTTGTCTCCTATATACCTGCAATACAGAGGGATAAAAACAAAAAAAAAAGATCTCTGCTAGACTTCACTTTAAATCATTTTAAATCATAAAGCCTCTTCTAATTCTTCCTTTCCAGAATTTTCTCTAAATGGTCCAATCTAAAAACTGACCCTCAAAAGTCCATCAGATTCTATGGACCACCTATACTTGTAGTTGAACCCCCATGCCCCACTGTTGACATCACCACAGAAACACTCACACCACACACTTGGACTGGTACCTAGAACACAATTATTGTTCGATAAATGCTCAAGGATTGGCTTTTCATACATGTACTTCGCAAGGTCATAGAAGAGATGGAGCAAAAGATTCAGACAAGGAACAATGGAAAATATTATGCCACTATGTAAGTGCTCCAGAGGTGCAGAAATCAGCATATTTGAGATAGTCTAGAGAGGAACGTCGCTAGGGGCAATGACCTGAATCAAGCTGAGGAGATGTGGTGCTGAGCAGGAAATTCCCCAGTTGGCTTGTTACACCAGGCTTGACAGCCCCAAGGAGCCAGTGGAAACTCGTGTCATTAAGAAGCTCTTGCAGTTATACATTGCTAATGGGAATAACCCCACTTTGGTGGGATTAGAGAATGCCTTTTAGACTTGACAGCTCGACCCCTTCATTTTTCAGGTAAAAACCCTGGGACCCAGGAGAGGGAAATCACCTTTGCAGGATCATGGAGTTAAACTTGAAACTGACTCCGTGCACTAACTCCATTTCCTCATCCTCATTCCCTGGCAAACCCAGGTAACTCCCTCCAAAATTTCTCTGCCATTACCTGCAGGCCACTAGGGATAATTTGCAGTCCCCACCTTGCTTGCTGTCTAGGAATCATCTGGCACATTGAATGCTTCCTCTTCTCTTGAAACACCCCTCCTCTGGTTGCCATGATTCCAGCCTCTCCAGTGGCTTCTTAGCAGTTGTCTTGGCAGGGACATCCTCAAGCCTCAGTCCCAGACCCTCACCTCCTCCCTATGTAGTTGTATCCTCTACCACAAGGTCAGTCTTCCCAAGTCAATATCCCCATCTCAGTCCCTTGTCTCACTCCAGGACTCGAGACTCATGTATCTAGCTCCACAGTGCACCTTTTCTTAGACATCTCATGGGTATCTCAAAGTTGACACAACCCAATCAGAGCATCCACACACTGCCCTCCCTCCATTCTTCTCCATTTCAGGAAGGATGCCACAATCCCCTGTGCCTCAACCAGAACCCTGGGCATCATCCTTGACACCAACAGTTCCCTCTCCAAGTCATGTCCATACCGCCTCCTATACACCTCTCACATCAGCCTACTTCTCTCCACCTCCACAGACAACACCCTGGTCCAGTCCACCCCCATTTCACCCCTGGACACTGCAACAGCCTGCTTACTTCTGCCCCTGCCTGCATCCCCTGTGCCACAAAGCATCCTCTGTGACAGTCAGAAAGATTTTTTAAAGTGAAAATCAGAGTCTGCTACTCCCCATTTAAGATCCTTCAATTAATTTCATCCCATCGCCCTGCATTTTCTGGTCCCTGCTGACTTCTCCATTCTCAGTTTATAATGCTCCCCATTTTCCCTCCCCACCACCCATCACATACAGACACTTATCTTCTTCCAGACACTTTTAGTTCTTTGAATTTCACCAAGGTCTTTCCTGCTCTGGGGGTTTGCACAAGCTGCTCCTTCCTCCTGGCCCACTCCTTCCCCCTCACTCCAGATTACTATCCATCCCTCAGGTTCCAGCTTAGAAACCACACTGTCTGGGCAGCCTCCCCTGGCCCCTCAAAGAGGCTGGGTCTCCAGGATGTTGCTCTCACAACACTCTTTCTCCTAAATCGTCATGTCACCACAGTGATCTGAAAGGACTCGGCGATGTGTGCCTCATCCCCTGTAGACTGTGAGCTCCAGGAGGACAGGGCCCATGTCTGCCTGGTTTGTTCCTGTGCCCCAGGTGCCAAGCATGGAGCAGGGCATGTAGCAGATGCTCAGCAAGCATTTTGGAAAACTGAGTGATGTGACATCTGTACGTAGGTCTAGCAGCAGGCCGCTCTTCCTGTCTTTCTCCTTGGTCTCCCTTTAAGAAGATGGCATCGTGATGTCTGATTTATCCAACTCATCCACTTCGTAATGTTGGGTTCAAGTTTGGGGACAGGCCAAGTGAACATATGGCCCTGGAAGACGGCTCTGGAAAGGCAGACATTCGGTGAACAGTATGCACTGGGCACTGCACAGCAGACTCAGAAGACTTCATGGCAGAGGCTAATGGAACAGCAGACACATTTCCTGCCCTAGAAAAGCTTAACATTCTCAAGGAAGAACTGAACGGAGGCCTATGAAATAAAAGACCTGGAAACAAGAAAGCTGACTTTTAGCACAGTATATCTGCTACCCTTAGCAGCTGGATGTCCTTGGCAAGTTACTGAACCCCTCTTTAAGCCTCAGTCTCTCCACCTATAAAAAGGAAATAAGAATTCCTGTTTGGAGAAAGACAAATAGCATGTGATATCACTTATGTGTGGAATCTAAAAAAATGATAAAAATGAACTTATTTACAAAACAGAAACAGATTCACAGACATAGAAAACAATCTTATGGTTACCAAAGGAGGAAGCGGGGCAGGGATAAATCAAGAGTTTGGGATTAACAGATACACACTATTATATCTAAAATAGATAAACAACAAGGACCTACTGTATAGCACAGGGAACTATATTCAATATCTTGTAATAGCTTATAATGGAAAAGAGTCTAAAAAGGAATATTTATAAAACCGAATCACTTTGCTGTATACCTGAAACTAACACAACATCGTAAATCAACTATACCTCAATAGGCCAAGCTGGAATTCTTTTCTTTAATTAAAAAAATTATTTTTGGGACTTCCGGGGAAGATGGCAGAAGAGTAAGACGCGGAGATCACCTTCCTCCCCACAGATACACCAGAAATATAGCTACACGTGGAACAACTCCTACAGAACACCTACTGAACGCTGGCAGAAGACCTCAGACCTCCCAAAAGGCAAGAAACTCCCCCACGTACCTGGGAAGGGCAAAGCGGAGAGATTCCCGCACAGAGGATCGGTGCCGACCGGCACTCACCAGCCCGAGAGGCTTGTCTGCTCGCCCGCCGGGGCGCGCAGCGCTGGAAGCTGAGGCTCGGGCTTTGGTCAGAGCGCAGGGAGAGGACTGGGGCTGGCGGCGAGAACTCAGCCTGAAGGGGGCTGGTGTGCAGGAGTCCGGGAAAACTCTGGAGCTGCCGAAGAGGCAAGAGACTATTTCTTCCCTCTTGGTTTCCTGGTGCATGAGGAGAGGGGATTAAGAGCGCTGCTTAAAGGAGCCTCACAGACGGGCGCAAGCTGCGGCTGAAAGCGCGGAGCCCAGAGACGGGCGTGGGACGCTGGGGCTGCTGCTGCCGCCGCCAAGAGGCTTGTGTGCGAGCACAGGTCACAGTCCACGCCGCCCTTCCAGGAGCCTGTACAGCCCGTCACTGCCGGGGTCCCGGGATCCAGGGGCGGCTTCCCTGGGAGAACGCATGGCGCGCCTCGGGCTGGTACAACGTCACGCCAGGCTCCGCCGCTGCAGGCTCGCCCCGCACTCCATGCCCCTCCCTCCCCCCCGGCCTGAGTGAGCCAGAGTCCCCGAAGCGGCTGCTCCATTAACCCTGTCCTGTCTGAGCGAAGAACAGACACCCTCCGGCGACCTACATGCAGAGGCGGGGCCAAATCCAAAGCTGAGACCCGGGAGCTGTGGGAACAAAGAAGAGAAAGGGAAATCTCTCCCAGCAACCTCAGAAGCAGCGGATTAAAGCCCCACAATCAACTTGATGTACCCTGCATCTGTGGAATACATGAATAGACAACAAATCATCCCAAATTGAGGAGCCAGGAGTCAGTGCTGTGCCTCTGAGGTGGGAGAGCCAACTTCAGGACACTGGTCCACAAGAGACCTCCCAGCTCCACATAATATCAAACGGCGAAAATCTTCCAGAGATCTCCATCTCAACACCAGCACCCAGCTTCACTCAACGACCAGCAAGCTACAGTGCTGGTCACCCTATGTCAAGCAACTAGCAAGGCAGGAACACAACGCCACCCATTAGCAGAGAGGCTGCCTGAAATCATAAAAAGTCCACAGACACCCCAAAACACACCACCATATGTGGACCTGCCCACCAGAAAGACAAGATCCAGCCTCATCCACCAGAACACAGGCACTAGTCCCCTCCACCAGGAAGCCTACACAACCCACTAAACCAACCTTAGCCACTGGGGACAGACACCAAAAACAACGGGAACTACGAACCTGCAGCCTGCAAAAAGGAGACCCCAAACACAGTAACATAAGCAAAATGAGAAGACAGAAAAACACACAGCAGGAGAAGGAGCAAGATAAAAACCCACCAGACCTAACAAATGAAGAGGTAATAGGCAGTCTACCTGAAAAAGAATTCAGAATAATGATAGTAAAGATGATCCAAGATTCTATTTCCAAGATCCAAAATCTTGGAAATAGAATAGACAAAATTCAAGAAACAGTTAACAAGGACCTAGAAGAACTAAAGATGAGTCAGGCATCGAATAAAAACACAATAAATGAAATGAAAAATATTCTAGATGGGATCAATAGCAGAATAACTGAGGCAGAAGAACGGATAAGTGAGGTGGAAGATAAAATAGTGGAAATAACTGATGCAGAGCAAAATAAAGAAAAAAGAATGAAAAGAACAGAGGACAGTCTCAGAAACCTCTGGGACAACATTAAACGCACCAACATTCGAATTATAAGGGTTCCAGAAGAAGAAGAGAAAAAGAAAGGGACTGAGAAAATATTTGAAGAGATTATAGTTGAAAACTTCCCTAATATGGGAAAGGAAATAGTTAATCAAGTCCAGAAGGCACAGAGAGTCCCATACAGAATAAATCCAAGGAGAAATACGCCAAGACACATATTAATCAAACTGTCAAAAATTAAACACAAAGAAATCATATTAAAAGCAGCAAGGGAAAAACAACAAATAACACACAAGGGAATCCCCATCAGGATAACAGCTGATCTCTCAGCAGAAACTCTACAAGCCAGAAGGGAGTGGCAGGACATAATTAAAGTGATGAAGGAGAAAAACCTGCAACCAAGATTACTCTACCCAGCAAGGATCTCATTCAGATTTGATGGAGAAATTAAAACCTTTACAGACAAGCAAAAGCTGAGAGAGTTCAGCACCACCAAACCAGCTTTACAACAAATGCTAAAGGAACTTCTCTAGGCAAGAAACACAACAGAAGGAATATACCTACAATAACGAACCCAAAGCAATTAAGGAAATGGGAATAGGAACATACATATCGATAATTACCTTAAATGTAAATGGACTAAATGCTCCCACCAAAAGACACAGATTGGCTGAATGGATACAAAAACAAGACCCATATATATGCTGTCTACAAGAGACCCACTTCAGACCTAGAGACACATACAGATTGAAAGTAAGGGGATGAAAAAAGATATTCCATGCAAATGGAAACCAAAAGAAAGCTGGAGTAGCAATTCTCATATGAGACAAAATAGACTTAAAATAAAGACTATTAAAAGAGACAAAGAAGGACACTACATAATGATCAAGGGATCGATCCAAGAAGAAGATATAACAATTGTAAATATTTATGCACCCAACATAGGAGCACCTCAATGCATAAGGCAAATACTAACAGCCATAAAAGGAGAAATCGACAGTAACACACTCATAGTAGGGGACTTTAACACCCCACTTTCACCAATGGACAGATCATCCAAAATGAAAATAAATCAGGAAACACAAGCTTTAAATGATACATTAAACAAGATGGACTTAATTGAAATTTATAGGACATTACATCCAAAAACAACAGAATACACATTTTTCTCAAGTGCTCATGGAACATTCTCCAGGATAGATCATATCTTGGGTCACAAATCAAGCCTTGGTAAATTTAAGAAAGTTGAAATTGTATCAAGTATCTTTTCTGACCACAATGCTATGAGACTAGCTATCAATTACAGGAAAAGAGCTGTAAAAAATACAAACACAAGGAGGCTAAACAATACACTACTCAATAATGAAGTGATTACTAAAGAAATCAAAGAGGAAATTAAAAAGTACCAAGAAACAAATGACAATGGAGACACGACAACCCAAAACCTATGGTATGCCGCAAGAGCAGTTCTAAGAGGGAAGTTTATAGCAATACCATCCTACCTTAAGAAACAGGAAACATCTCGAATAAACAACCTAACCTTGCACCTAAAACAATTAGAGAAAGAAGAAGAAAAACATCCCAAAGTTAGCAGAAGGAAAGAAATCATAAAAATCAGATCGGAAATAAATGAAAAAGAAATGAAGGAAACAATAGCAAAGATCAATAAAACTAAAAGCTGGTTCTCTGAGAAGATAAACAAAATTGATAAACCATTAGCCAGACTCATCAAGAAAAGAAGGGAGAAGACTCAAATCAATAGAATTAGAAATGAAAAAGGAGAAGTAACAACTGACACTGCAGAAATACAAAAGATCATGAGAGATTATTACAATCAACTCTATGCCAATAAAATGGACAACCTGGAAGAAATGGACAAATTCTTAGGAATGCACAACCTGTCAAGATTGAATCAGGAAGAAATAGAAAATATGAACAGACCAATCACAACCACTGAAATTGAAACTGTGATAAAAAATCTTCCAACAAACAAAAGCCCAGGACCAGATGGCTTCACAGGCGAATTCTATCAAGCATTTAGAGAAGAGCTAACACCTATCCTTCTCAAACTCTTCCAAAATAAAGCAGAGGGAGGAACACTCCCAAAGTCATTCTACGAGGCCACCATCACCGTGATACCAAAACCAGACAAGGATGTCACAAAGAAAGAAAACTACAGGCCAATATCACTGATGATCATAGATGCAAAAATCCTCAACAAAATACTAGCAAACAGAATCCAACAACACATTAAAAGGATCATACACCATGATCAAGTGGGGTTTATCCAGGAATGCAAGGATTCTTCAATATATGCAAATCAATCAATGTGATATACCATATCAATAAATTGAAGGAGAAAAACCAAATGATCATCTCAATAGATGCAGAGAAAGCTTTCGACAAAATTCAACACCCATTTATGATAAAAACCTTGCAGAAAGTAGGCACAGAGGGAACTTTCCTCAACATAATAAAGGCCATATATGACAAACCCACAGCCAGCATCATCCTCATTGGTGAAAAACTGAAACCATTTCCACTAAGATCAGGAACAAGACAAGGTTGCCCACTCTCACCACTCTTATTCAACCTAGTTTTGGAAGTTTTAGCCACAGCAATCAGAGAAGAAAAGGAAATAAAAGGAATCCAAATTGGAAAAGAAGAAGTAAAGCTGTCACTGTTTGCAGATGACATGATACTATACATAGAGAATCCTAAAGATGCTACCAGAAAACTACTAGAGCTAATCAATGAATTTGGTAAAGTAGCAGGATACAAAATTAATGCACAGAAATCTCTGGCATTCCTATATACTATTGATGAAAAATCTGAAAATGAAATCAAGGAAACACTCCCATTTACCATTGCAACAAAAAGAATAAAATATCTAGGAATAAACCTACCTAAGGAGACAAAAGACCTGTATGCAGAAAATTATAAGACACTGATGAAAGAAATTAAAGATGATACAAATAGATGGAAAGATGTACCATGTTTTTGGATTGGAAGAATCAACATTGTGAAAATGACTCTACTACCCAAAGCAATCTACAGATTCAATGCAATCCCTATCAAACTACCACTGGCATTTTTCACAGAACTAGGGCAAAAAATTTCACAATTTGTATGGAAAAACAAAAGACCCCGAATAGCCAAAGCAATCTTGAGAACAAAAAATGGAGCTGGAGGAATCAGGCTCCCTGACTTCACACTATACTACAAAGCTACAGTAATCAATACAGTGTGGTACTGGCACAAAAACAGAAAGATCAATGGAACAGGATAGAAAGCCCAGAGATAAACCCATGCATGTATGGTCACCTTATCTTTGATAAAGGAGGCAGGAATGTACAGTGGAGAAAGGACAGTCTCTTCAATAAATGGTGCTGGGAAAACTGGACAGGGACATGTAAAAGTATGAGATTAGATCACTCTCTAACACCATACACAAAAAGAAGCTCAAAATGGATTAAAGACCTAAATGTAAGGCCAGACACTATCAAACTCTTAGAGGAAAACATAGGCAGAACACTCTATGACATAAATCACAGCAAGATCCTTTTGGACCCACCTCCTAGAGTAATGGAAATAAAGACATAAATAAACACATGGGACCTAATGAAACTTCAAAGCTTTTGCACAGCAAAGGAAACCATAAACAAGACCAAAAGACAACCCTCAGAATGGGAGAAAATATTTGCAAATGAAGCAACTGACAAAGGATTAATCTCCAAAATTTATAAACAGCTCATGCAGCTCAATAACACAAAAACAAACAACCCAATCCAAAAATGGGCAGAAGACCTAAATAGACATTTCTCCACAGAAGATATACAGACTGCCAACAAACACATGAAAGGATGCTCAACATCTTTACTCATTAGAGAAATGCAAATCAAAACTACAATGAGATATCATCTCACACCAGTCAGAATGGCCATCATCAAAAAATCTAGAAACAATAAATGCTGGAGAGGGTGTGGAAAAAAGGGAACACTCTTGCACTGCTGGTGGGAATGTGAATTGGTACAGCCCCTATGGAGAACAGTATGGAGGTTCCTTAAAAAACTATAAATAGAACTACCATATGACCCAGCAATCCCACTACGGGGCATATACCCTGAGAAAACCATAATTCAAAAAGAGTCATGTACCAAAATGTTCATAGCAGCCCTATTTACAATAGCCCGGAGATGGAAACAACCTAAGTGTCCATCATCGTATGAATGGATAAGGAAGATATGCCACATATATACAATGGAATATTACTCAGCCATAAAAAGAAACGAAAGTGGGCCTCCCTGGTGGCGCAGTGGTTGAGAGTCCGCCTGCCGATGCAGGGGATGCGGGTTCGTGCCCCGGTCTGGGAGGATCCCATGTGCCGCGGAGCGGCTGGGCCCGTGAGCCATGGCCGCTGGGCCTGCGCATCCGGAGCCTGTGCTCCGCAACGGGAGAGGCCACAACAGTGAGAGGCCCGCATACCGCAAAAAAGAAAAAAAAAAAAAAGAAACGAAACTGAGCTATTTGTAATGAGGTGGATGGACCTAGAGTCTGTCATACAGAGTGAAGTAAGTCAGAAAGAGAAAGACAAATACCGTATGCTAACACATATATATGGAACTTAAAAAAAAATGTCATGAAGAACCTAGGGGTAAAACGGGAATAAAGACACAGAGCTACTTGAGAATGGACTTGAGGATATAGGGAGGGGGAAGGGTAAGCTGTGACAAAGCGAAAGAGAGGCATGGACATATATACACTACCAAACGTAAGGTAGATAGACAGTGGGAAGCAGCCGCAGAGCACAGGGAGATCAGCTCGGTGCTTTGTGACCGCCTGGAGGGGTGGGATGGGGAGGGTGGGAGGGAGGGAGATGCATGAGGGAAGGGATGTGGGAACAGATGTATATGTATGACTGATTCACTTTGTTATAAAGCAGAAACTAATAAAAAATTAAAAATTAAATAAAAATTTTTAAAAAAAGAACATAGGGGTAAGACAGGAATAAAGACACAGATCTACTAGAGAATGGACTTTAGGATATGGGGAGGGGGAAGGGTAAGCTGTGACAAAGTGAAAGAGCGACATGGACATATATACACTACCAAACGTAAGGTAGGTAGCTAGTGGGAAGCAGCCGCATAGCACAGGGAGATCAGCTAGGTGGTTTGTGACCGCCTGGAGGGGTGGGATAGGGAGGGCGGGAGGGAGACGCAAAAGGGAGGGGATATGGGAACATATGTATATGTATAACTGATTAAATAAATTAAAAAAAAAAAACCAATCTAACCTTACACCTAAACTAGAGAAAGAAGAACAAACAAAACCAAAAGTTAGCAGAAGGAAAGAAATCACAAAGATCAGATCAGAACTAAATGAAAAAGGAATATAGGAAATTATAGCACAGATCAATAAAACTAAAAGCTGGTTCTTTGAGAAGATAAACAAAATTGATAAACCTTTAGCCAGACTCATTAAGCAGAAGAGTGAGAGGACTCAAATCGATAAAATCCGAAATTAAAAAGGAGAAGTTACAACAGACACCGCAGAAATACAAAGCATCGTAAGAGACTACTACAAGCAACTCTATGTCACTCAAATGGACAACCAGAAGAAACAGACAAATTCTTAGACAGGTATAACCTTCCAAGACTGAACCAGGAAGAAATAGAAAATATGAACAGACCAATCACAAATCATGAAATTGAAACTGTGATTAAAAATCTTCCAACAACAACAACAAAAAAAACTTCCAACAGGGCTTCCCTGGCACAGTGGTTGAGAGTCCGCCTGCCAATGCAGGGGACATGGGTTTGTGCCCCGGTTCGGGAGGATCCCACATGCGGCTGGGCCTGTGAGCCATGGCTGCTGAGCCTGTGCATCCAGAGCCTGTGCTCCGCAGTGGGAAAGGCCACAACAGTGAGAGGCCCGCATACCACAAAAAAAAAAAAATACTTCCAACAAACAAAAGTCCAGGACCAGATGGCTTCATAGGTTAAAAAAAAAAAAATTATTTTTGAATCTGCAAAGCAATCTACAGATTCAAAAATAATTTTTTAAATTAAAGTAAAGAATTCCAGCTTGGCCTGAATCAGAAGGCCACCGTAACAATAAAATAAAGAGGTGTGTGTGAAGTAGTTATGTAAACTGTAATCCACTGCTCAAGAGTGAGGGAGGCTACAACAACTGGACCCGACATTCATGCAAAAGCAGGAACACCAAAGTAGAGGAGGGAATCACTGAGGCCTCCACCTAAGTGAATCTGTCAGGGGGTTATTTGTCTGTCCAGAAAATTCAAGTGTCCCAGACACCACAAATTACCTGGGCTCTGGACAGATGCAGCAGCAGGACTCCCGATTCCAGGAGGACTCCAGGGCCCCAAGAGGTCCCTGAGTCTCCACAGAGCAGGCTGGATAGCACTGCTTCTCCCTGAAAGCAGCCGGGCTCCCGTAGGAGAGCTTGCTGTTCTCCTCAGGTGGGGCTAGTTGAAAGCTATCGCCTCTAATTACAGCTTTCTATAGCAGTCTCCTTCCCTTACCCAGGGCCCCAGAACCCATGGCTGTCTACTGGAAAATAACACAAAATCCTTCTGACTCACTTCAGATCCTTAGCCTAAACTCACCGGGAAGATGGTTGAATTAGCCCTAATTTGTAGAACCCAAGTGTTTTCTGTCTCCAGGACTCCCTAAAGTCTTCAAATTCAAGGAACCACTCTTACTTTTAATTCCCATTCACCCACCCAATCCAGCAGATTCTGATGTGCCAAGGGTCCAGGGAGGCAGTATGTCAAAGTTAGAAAGAGTGATGTCTTTGGAGCCAGATACCTGATTCTGAGCTCAGCTCTATCACTTCCTGGCTGTGTAAACTTGGGTAAATTGCTTAACCTCTCTGGGCTTAAATTTTTTCATCTCTAAGATGTTATGAGACTTCACTTAATACATGTAAAGATCTCAGAGGAGTTCTTGGCCATAGTAAATGCTGGATAAGTATAGCAATTTTGTTACTATCAGAAGAGAGGTCAGGCATAACAACTGAGCACACTCTGAGCTACAAAGTCCTGGACCCTTTGTGTTGGGAGCCTGGAGCCTCTTGGCCCATGAACCTGAGTTGTCAAGCCCCACACATATTTTCTTCTCTCTCATATGAAAACCTCTGGTATGAAAGTCCTCAGCACCACGATTTGACTGGGAGATGCTTACCCAGATAAGGGGATAGGACGGTGGTTCTCAACCTCGGCTATATACTAGAATCACCAGGGGGGCTTTAAAAAACTCCTCATGCTTAGGTCCCACCCCCAGAGATTCTGCTATAATTTATTCTGGGATTTGACCTGGGCATTTGGAAGCTTGGAATGCTTCCCAGGTGATTCCAATATGCAGCCAAGGTTGAAACTACTGATGCAAGATAAAGTTACAACTCAGTGGTGGGAAGTAGGCTTTTCCCAGGGCAGGGGGAGGTATTATCATTTCCACTGTCAATCTTCCAAGACAGAGATGGACCCTCAGCCAGGAAATTGCAACAACTTGGAGACTGGTATTAAACTTGCAGAGTGGGAATTCTCATCTCTTTCTGGGCTTTGTGGTCTTAGGTCTGGTGTCAAGTTCAAAAGTAGCCTCTCCCACTGGAAATTAGGCTGGAGACCAGACAAGGTGGCAGTGGCCTTGAAAGAGTGGCTTGGTTGGGTTGTTCAGGCTCTCTCAATAAGGTTGCAATCAACTTAGATTACAGTCACCTAAAGGCCTGATGAAGGCTAGAGGACCCTTTCAAATGTGACTCATTCAATGGCCATTGGCAAGTTTCAGCTCCTTGCTGGTTATTGGCAGGAGGACTCAATTCTTCACCATATGGATGGAACTCTCCATGGGGCAGCTTGAGGGTCTTTGCAACTTGGCAGTTGGCTTCATCCAATGCAAGTGAGAGGGAGAGACAGGGACAGAGAGAGACAGACGAGGGAGCGGGGAGGAGGAAGCTTCAATGCATTTTATGACCTAATCTCACAAGCAATACATCACTTCTGCCACATTTGGTCACTAGAAGCAAGTCACTAAATTCAGCTCACACTCAAGGAGAGGGGAATTAGGCTCCATCTTGTGAGGGGTGAATGGTCAAAGAATGTTTGGACACATCTCACAACCACCACACTCTCCATCCTCAGGTTTCAGGTGAAATGACTTCCCTTCCAGGAATATGTCTCTGACTCTGAAGTGTGAACTTGGGATTCAAGGTCGTCCTCTGGCCCTTCCACCACACCCTTTGCCTACCTCTGTCACCATACTTTGCTCTCTGCTGAACTGACAGTTTCTAGTCCCATCTTGAAAAAATAAATAAAACTGGGAATTTCTAAAGGACAGAAACTGAGTATTTATTGTCATATCCCCCATGCCTGTCACGGGATTTGTTACTGAGAAGATTCTCAAAGTGCTCATCAGAGAATGGACCCAACTCTATGAGTAGCTCATCAGAGAATGGACCCAACTCTATGAGTAGCTGAGGGATCTGGGGTGAGAAGGGCCCCCCTTCATTTGGTTCCTAGCTGGAGGAGTCTTACTCAAGCTTCTTTACAGCAGAGCATCTGACTTCTAAGACAGCAGGGAAGCTGGTAAGTCTCTTAAGGGTTTGGCCTAGAATGACACAGTGTCACTCTCCCCACACTGTGCAAGTCACAGGGCCAGCCCAGATTTAAGTGTAGAGGAAATGGACTCTCCCTCTTGATGGGAAGCATAGTCTGTGTTTACGAGAGATGGGAGGAATTGTTGATAACCATTTCTACCACAGCAATCAAAGAGATTTGGAAAATGTGAAATTAAAGTGAAAGAGATTTGTCTTTATTTTTGCAGTACCTGCAGGAATACTCAAAGCATTTAAAATCCTCATGATCATTATGAGTCTCCAAGAAGGCGATATTGTATACAAAATTTTCCAAACTTACTGGACCACAGAACGCCTCTCTTCCTTTTTTGTTTTCACCTTATAGGACTAGTATTACTCAAAACACAAGACCTTTAATGGTGCTTCCAGACTTAAAATCTTTTGATTTACAAACAGAATGGGTTTTTCCTGTATGGATGAGGGAAAAAAAATGGCCAGGTCGGAGAACTCCTGGCTTCCAGTTTCTTAAGTGACTAACACACACATAAAGATGAACATCACCAAGATATGATCTTTTCCACAAGTAGAATGAGATAAGACCAAAGAGATATTCAGAAGGTACGAGGGACAACCAAAAAGGAAAATTAGAGGGTTGAAATAAATGATAGCTGACATTTCTTCCAACTCTAAGTTTCTGTAACTCTTTTGTCTGCCTCATGACCTCAAAGCTAGAGAGATACATGGAACAGAAAACAAGTCATTCTGTTTTGTTTCTCTTTAATGCAGTTGTGCTTTTTGTTTGTTTGTTTGTTGTTTGGTTTTTTAATCATGGGTAGGAAGATGGAGGTAAGAGAAGGGCAGAAAACAGAGCCAGAGGTTATGTATGTTTTTTCATTATCTGTGCTCTGTAGGTTCTCTATAACCATTTTACTTTTGTTTTAGGATCTTTGGAAAACACAAAGAAAAAGGAAGAAAATAAATCTTGTTTATAATCCCATCAGCCAAAGGCAATGTTGTTAATAGTATATTTTCTTTCAGAATGAAAGAATACAATTTGTATAAAGCAGCATGTACTCAATTTTGTTAAAAATACATGTATATATATTTTTATAAATAATATCAATTTATTCTTTTCATTATGCTTTACAGGAGTCCTTATATAGGATATATACCAGTCTTTTATTAAGTTTTGTGAAGCAAATATCTTCTCTAATTTGTAATTTGTTTTACAGTTGTAATGGTGTCATTTGATGAACAGAAGTTCATAATGTCCCCAAATTTATCAAAAGTTTCCTTTATTGTTAGTGCAAGTGTGTCTTTTAAAAGATATCCATGACTTGAGCAAATGAATGTATTTTCCATTATCATCTTCAAAAAATATATATAGGTATATATATACTTCATTGACTATATACATATATGTATATACATACATACACATATATGTACTTTTTTTTTAAGAAGATGTTGGGGGTAGGAGTTTATTAATTTATTTTATTTATTTTTGCTGTGTTGGGTCTTCGTTTCTGTGCGAGGGCTTTCTCTAGTTGTGGCAAGCGGGGGCCACTCTTCATCACGGTGCGCAGGCCTCTCACTATCGCAGCCTCTCTTGTTGTGGAGCACAGGCTCCAGACACGCAGGCTCAGTAGTTGTGGCTCACGGGCCCAGTTGCTCTGCGGCATGTGGGATCCTCCCAGACCAGGGCTCGAACCCGTGTCCCCAGCATTAGCAGGCAGACTCTCAACCATTACGCCACCAGGGAAACCCTGTACTTTTAACAGAATTGAGAACATGATGTATATGCAATTTTGTGTCTTTCCTTTTTCAAAGAACTTGATTATATTTGACTGTATAATATTCCATCTGCATCTACCTTTCCCTATGCTATTTGTGTGCATCTGTTATTTTGTATGTCTGCCACAAATATTTGTGCATAAGCCTTTGTATCTTTGATTATTTCATGAGGCAATATTCCTAAACAATGGAATTACTTGAGCATGTGGAAGGCTTCAAGTTTCGTGATACACACTGAAAAATTACACTTAAGAAAA
The DNA here is from genome assembly GCF_025265405.1 of Mesoplodon densirostris. Lineage (NCBI taxonomy): Eukaryota > Metazoa > Chordata > Mammalia > Artiodactyla > Ziphiidae > Mesoplodon > Mesoplodon densirostris. The sequence continues at coordinate 110,409,983 of NC_082668.1, read as the reverse complement.
GTTGTGCTAAACTCTATTCCAACTAACAATATATGAGTGCTTGTTTATTGCCTTACTTGTATTTACAGATTATTTTACTCTTTCCAACATGAAAAGAGAAAAATGGTAGCTGGCTCTTGTGCTAATTTTCACCTCATTGACTAGTAGTAAGAATGAAATTTTTTTCATAGATATATTCAGTCCCTTCAATTTGTTCATTAATTATGTAGTCATGTTCTTTACCTATGAGTTTTTAAATATTTTTTATGTTTCACTTATTAATTTTTTTTTTTTGATACACGGGCCTCTCACTGTTGTGGCCTCTTCCATTGTGGAGCACAGGTTCCAGATGCACAGGCTCAGCAGCCTTGGCTCACAGGCCCAGCCGCTCCGCGGCATGTGGGATCTTCCCAGACTGGGGCACGAACCCATGTCCCCTGCATCGGCAGGCAGACTCTCAACCACTGCACCACCAAGGAAGCCCTTCACTTATTAATTTTTAAAGCTTTTCTTATACATAAGATATTCATCTTTTTCAATTTTCTTATAAATATTTTTCTCAAATTGTCATTTGCCTTTAAAATTTTTTATGTAATCAAATTCACCTTTTTCTCTTTGTTTTCTTCTACTGTAGAAAAAGTGTTTCCCAATCCCCAAATCAATTAAATGTCTGTTTTCTTTTTTTCCCCATTTGGTGATCTTCTATTTCTATTCTGCTGTCTTCAGTCCAAAAAGAATTTAGTCTGTTGTATGGTGGTTAGTGTGGAGGTGATTTTTCCTCCCAGCTAGCAGCAGGTTTGCTTGCTGATGCATCACTGCTCAGACAGCCAGGGATCTTTCAGAGCTGATTACTTTGAAGTTTTAATCTGTAGGTTTCAATTACAACTTTAGTATTAGGTAGAGAAAACCCTTACTCCTTACTTTCATCTATTTTTGCCACAGTATTCTTCCAGATGAACTTTAGAAACATTCCGTCCTGTCAAAGGGATTTATTTTAAAACTAGGAACTGTTTTGGAAGTAATGAACGTCTTTACAGCATTCAATTTGCCATTCAAAAGTATGGAGCTTACTCAGAACCCTTACATCTCTCCATGAAACTGTGTATTTTCATATAGATCCCAAGCATCTCTTGTTACTGTTATGCTTAACTATTCTGTTTTCCACTGCTATGAGGACTTTTAAAAATCCCATTATATCTTTCAACTGGATATTGCTGGCATTTGGGAAATATAATGATTGTTGTCTACTTATTGTATCAGGCAATTTTGCTGAAATTTCTTATCAATTCTAAAAGATTTTTTGTCAATTATCTAGGAATTTCTAGGCATAAAATCACATCATTTGAAATACTGAGAAATGTGCTTCCTCCTTTCGAGAGTAATTCTACTACTTTCTGTTGTGTGTTCTACTGTTCTCATAGGAAGAGTAAGCATTCTTGTTTTTTTTCTGATGTTAATGGAAGTACTTCTTATATTAATATTTTACTTTTTTTTTTTTTTTTTTTGCGGTATGCGGGCCTCTCACTGTTGTGGCCTCCCCCATTGCGGAGCACAGGCTCCGGACGCGCAGGCTCCGGACGCGCAGGCTCAGCGGCCATGGCTCATGGGCCCAGCCGCTCCGCGGCATATGGGATCCTCCCAGACCGGGGCACGAACCCGTATCCCCTGCATCGGCAGGCGGACTCCCAACCACTTGCGCCACCAGGGAGGCCCATATTTTACTATTAACTGTGATGTAAATCAGTTAGGAATTCATTATTATTAAGAAGAATCCTCCTATTCCTGGTTTCATAACTTTTTAAAAGCAAAAGTGGTGTTTAATTATGTCTAATGCTCTTTTAGCATCTAATAACATTAACATGAGTTATACCACATATTTCATTGATTATAAAACACATTGTGGGAGAAGGATAAATTAAGAGTATGGGATTAACAGATATATAAAATAGATAAACAAGAAGGACTTACTGTGTAGTACAACGAGATTCAATATCTTATAATAACCTATCGTGGAAAAGAGCCTGAAAAAGAATATATATGTATATGTACAATATAACTGAATCACTTTGCTGTACACCTGAACTAATACAATACTGTAAATAAACTATAGTTCAATAAAAAAACACTGTAATTTCAGAGATGTTAAGACATAAAAGAGAAAAGGTGTATCTTAGCATGAAGATAGATATCCTACTATTAAAACATAAGGATGAGCCCCACTATTTCATAGAGAAATGTGTTTATATATTATTGTTGAATTTGGTTTGCTCAACTTTGTGAATTTCAAAACATACTCATATATGATATTATTTCATAGTTTTAAAAATGTACATATATATAGGGTTTTATATTGGGGTATCTTTAGTTTCATAATCAATTCCAATTCCAAATTGATTAGCTTTCCCATTTTTATTTTGCTCAGGAATTGTTTACATAGCACGGGAATTATGGTCCTTGAAAGATTAAAGTATCACATCAGTAAAAGTTTTCTGTCTCAGAGACTTTTTTTACAAAGTAGTATTTTAATAAATTCTTTATTTGTATGGTTATTGAACTCTTCTGATCTCCATTTCTACTTGAGTCACAATGTATCTTTTATGTTTTTTCTAAAAAGTATCATTTCCTTCAAGATATTTTTATCTGTTGGCAAAGAAATGCACATGATATTTGCTTAATCTTTAAAGAAATATCTTTGATTTATCCCTTTCTTATCTTTAATTTTATTTGTGTTCTTTTCTCTTATTTACATTTATGAGAGATTTGTCTCTTTTTCAAAAGTTGTGTTTACTTTTTGTGTTTTCCTATTCATTATAATTCTTTAATCTTTCTTCCTTTTTCTTGTTTTACTTGTTAGATTTTTAAATAACCTCTCACATTGACTATTGACTGGTTACTCCAGTTTTTATCTTAGCACATTATTATACTACTATTATATTATTGAAGGCAAAAAATAAACCTATGGTGGAGATTGGCCATGTCACATCCATTTTGATATGTAATATTCTCATTTTCATATGTTTTTTAAAATTGCTAACTAATTTGGAATTTTTTGTTTATGTATCTCTTTCTCCGTGGGTCCCCTTACCTCTATTTTTAGTTTTACCATGTTGTAGGTGAGAAATTTTTGCCTTTAAGAAGATTTTGATTTATTTCTATTTTTGAAGAACTTATTATATTATCAATTTTCTGTATGTTTCATGCATGTTTGAAAAGAAGACACAATCTCCACTGGTAGGGAGCAAAACATTTATTATACCAATTAATACTGTCTTTTAGATTATATTATTCAGATTCTCTATGTATTTATTTGTCCTATCCAATAACTATTAAATACTAGAGAGGACATTTCTCATGGCTAGAAACTGTTGTTTCTTCACTCTATCTTTCATTTTTGCTTTTTATAGTTCATAACAGTCATGTGGTATATATTACTTTTATACTTTGATTGTAGATTTCACCTTTCATCATTATAAAAGGACTCTTTCCATCCCATGTAACACAGTTTGCCTTGCAATCTATTTTGTGTGAAATTTATATTGCCACCCTGATTTCCTTTGGTTTACATTTCCATGGTAAGTCTTTTCCCAATTTTTATTGTTAGGATGCTGCATCACTTTGTTGTACTCAATATAGAGTTGGATATTTCAAACCTATTTGAAGGTATTTTATTTTTAATAAAGAGTAAGTCATTTATGTTTATATTCTTAAATGATATGTTCAGTTTTCTGCCTTTATGTAAATGTTGGCTTCTGTTGTTAAATTTTCTTTATCCTTTCCTGTCTTTTGTTACCAAGAATGTATTTTGTTTGCTTTAATATTCTCCTTGACTTAAATGATATACACACTGTTTTTATTTTTATCAAAGGTTACTTTTACTTTTTCTCTAGATAACTTTTTATTCTATATTTTTCTAATTATTTATATGTGTACTCCTTTGACTCCCTGATTAAGTGAAGGACAATTTATTGGGCTTAATGCCTTGAATTGTCTCCAACTTTTCATTTTTTAAATGTAGTCTTGGGTTAAACAAAATTATTCTTGATATTTTCTGCCAATTTTTCAGGCAGGTTTATAAAAGTTATTTAAAACTGATTGCATTAATCTATTCATTCAATAAACACACACTGAGCATACACTATAGATCAGGTACTAGGGATAAAACAGAGTATAAAATAGACAAACCTCCTAAACTCATGAAGCTTAAATTCTGGTGTAGGAGATAAATATTAAAGAAATAAAGTAATACTGGCTAATGAAAACTGCAATTAAGAAAAAATTAAACAGAATAATTTAATAAAAGAATTAAGGTGTCATAAGCTTAGGTGGTTGGGGAAGCCTCTTTGGGGAAACGGTATTTGAGCAGTCATCTGAATGATGAACTAGAGCCATCTATACATAAACCTGGGTAAGAGCTTCTAGGCAGAAAGAGGAACAAGTGCCAGCTTGACACAATCAAAGAAAAGAAAGGGTAATGAGACTAAACCATGAAAGCAAGGGGAAGTGGGGTTCAAGATGATGTCAGAGGGACAGACAGAGTCCTGTAGGACTGTATTAGTTAGATGGTTGTAGATAGATATAGATATAGATCTTCTCTATATAATGAAGATATATATTATATAAGTAGAAGATACACACATGAAGAGATTTGTTATAAGGAATTGGCTCAGGTGATCATGGAGGCTAAATTGTCTCTGCAGTTGGCAAGCTAGAGACCCAGGAGAACAAATAGTCTAATTTAAGTCCAAAGGCCTGAAAGAACCAGCCAATGACCCAAGTAAGGCAGTCAGGCAGGCATCCCCTCTTACTTGTGGGAGGTCAGTTTTTTGTTCCATTCAGGCCTCAACTGATCAGATAAGGCCCACTCACATTAGGGAGGGCAATCTGCTTAACTCAGTCTACTGATTCAGATGTTAATCTTATCCCCATAAAGCCTCAAAGGCACACCCAGAATAATGCTTGAACAAATGTCTGGAAACCATATGGCCCAGTAAAGTTGACAAATAAAATTAACTATCACAAGGCAGATTTTACTTTAAATGTGATAGCAAGTCATTGAAGAATTTTAAGCAGGCAACTGATATAATATGATTAATTCATTTAATAAAAAAGAAATGAATCAGATACAGTGTGAAGAACTGATACAATGGTGGCAAGAATGTAAACAAGAAGAGAATTAAGAAGCCGTTATAGTAGCCCCAACAGAAGAGCATGGTCGTTTAGATGAGGGTGGAAGTGGATGGATTTAAGATACGTTTTGTATCTAGAAACAATAAATGCTGGAGAGGGTGTGGAGAAAAGGGAACACTCTTGCACTGCTGGTGGGAATGTGAATTGGTATGGCCACTATGGAGAACAGTATGGAGGTTCCTTAAAAAACTACAAATAGAACTACCATATGACCCAGCAATCCCACTACTGAGCATATACCCTGAGAAAACCATAATTCAAAAAGAGCCATGTACCAAAATGTTCATTGCAGCTCTATTTACAATAACCCTGAGATGGAAACAACCTAAGTGTCCATCATCAGATGAATGGATAAAGAAGATGTGGCACATATATACAATGGAATATTATTGAGCCACAAAAAGAAACGAAATTGAGCTATTTGTAATGAGGTGGATGGACCTAGAGTCTGTTATACAGAGTGAAGTCAGAAAGAGAGACACATACCGTATGCTAACACATATATATGGAATCTAAGAAAAAAAAAATGTCATGAAGAACCTAGGGGTAAGACAGGAATAAAGACACAGACTTACTAGAGAATGGACTTGAGGATATGGGGAGGGGGAAGGGTAAGCTGTGACAAAGTGAGAGAGTGGCATGGACATATATACACTACCAAACGTAAGGTAGATAGACAGTGGGAAGCAGCCGCAGAGCACAGGGAGATCAGCTTGGTGCTTTGTGACCGCCTGGAGGGGTGGAATAGGGAGGGTGGGAGGGAGGGAGACGCAAGAGGGAAGGGATATGGGAACAGATGTATATGTATAACTGATTCACTTTGTTATAAAGCAGAAACTAATAAAAAAAATTTTTTAAGATATGTTTTGAAGGTAGAAGATATGGGACTGACTCATAGTTTGGATGTTGGGATGAAAAAAAAAAGTTTCAAGGTAAGAATCATGCCTATGCTTTCACCCTGAGTAACTGGGGGTGGGTAGAAGCTTTCCATTTACTAATAAGGAGAACTCTCAAGAAGGAACATAGAAATCAGAATTATGCTAAGTACATCTAAAAGCTCTCCAAGAAGACATGCAGAGTAAACATTGTACCTATAAGCCTCGCACTCAGGAAGAGATCAGGGCTTTCTGTTAGTTTCTTCGTGCTGCTGTAACAAATTACCACAAACTTAGTGGGTTTAAGCAACACAAGTTGTGATGACATCACAGAAGATGGGGGAGTACAAAGCTCCAGGAATAAATCCCTCCAGTGAAATAACTACTGAACTGGCAAGATCCATCAGAATCAACTATTTAGAATTCTGGAATTTTATTCAAACACTTTCAGCATTTAGGAGAGTACTTGATGAAGAAAGAGAGTAGTAAATTTTGATTAATTTCAGAGTTTTGCATAGCAGCTACCATCCTCCATGTTCCAATTCCATGGCAGGCAGCTGTGAGGATGGTGGTCCATATTCCTGGTAAGGCTTGCTGGTGCCAGGTTGATCAATAAGGGCATTGATCTCCAAGGAGCAAGATTGTGTGCTTCAACCTGCCTGTTCAAAGGACTACCAGAGTGGCTGGCCATTGTTTCAACCACCATGTGCTGAAGCAGATTCCTGGGCAATGTCTGTTGAAGACTTTAAATAGACAGAACTTTAAAAAAATAAATTCTTTCATTCCTTATTGTATTATGTCACTGGCTGACCACAGAAATAATTAAAAAAAGACTACAGTGATCATCCATGACAAAAGATACTGTCCTTGCAAAAATAGTATGGAGAAGTCACTAAACAAATGAAAAACTTCACCCCCCAGCAAGCAACATCAGCAATCCCTGGGAAGGAAAATCTGGCATCCAGAGTTACCACATTATAATATTCAAAATGTCCAGTTCTCCACAGAAAATGCAAAATGTTCAAAAAACAAGAGAAAAAGAAATCAAGAGAAAACATCATTGAGAATGCCCAGACATTTGAAATGCTAGAGAAAATAAAAATTAACTGTCATAAATATGCTCAAAGAGTTGAAGGAAATCATGGGGAAAAAAAAGAGGAAATCAGAAGAACCCTGTATGAGCAAGTAGGCAATAGCTATAAAGATTTAGAAATTATACAAAAGGAATCAAACAGTAATTTTTGAGCTGAACAGTACAATAGCTGAAATTAAAAATTCACTAGGGAGTATTCAACAGAAGATTTCAGCATGCAGAAGAAAGAATCAGCAAACGTGGAGACAGGGTAATTGAAATTACCCAGTTTGTGGAGCAGAAAGGAAAAGAATAAAGAAAAATGAACAGGGGACCCTGATGCCCAAGGAGATGGGAGGAACCCCCAAGTGAACTGGTAGGACATCAGGGGACTGAGGAGGGAGGAGAAGTGGAGGCCAGACAGGATCGGCGTCCTTGAGGCCAGGGACATAAGGAGAGGCAGGCCAGAGGGGCCATCCAGGAGGAATGGGAGAGGAGCAGAGGGCGTTTGCCCTGCCCACTTGGGCCCAGGGATCCTGCTGAGCTCCCAGGCCTGTACCCACCTTCCAAAGCCCCCTCCAGGCCACTTGACTCCTGGGGGCATAAGAGGGAGGTTGGGGAGATGAAGACAGGCAGACAGGAGGCGCCCTCTGGGAGGAGTAGGAGAGAGCATTTGCCCCAACCACTCAAGCCTAGGAAGCCTGCTGGGCTCCCAGGGGAGGTCCCTTGCCCTCTGAGACCAGGGGTGGGGGACACTCATGGGCCCCTCCTGTTCCTGTTGGGCTTAAGCCCCACTCCCCACAGTCCCCAGGGCCTTTTCTAGCCCTGTGGGTCCTAAGCATTGGCCGAACCCACCTTCAAAACCTTGCCCTTGCTTAGACCCCACCCTCCACAGCCAAGGCCTTTCACCTCTTTTTTTTTTCTTTTCCCTCCTCTTTTTTAATACTGTGGTACTGTTTTACCATCTGGTTGTTGATTCATCTATATTTTTACTTTTATATTCTTTCTAACATATCTGTTAGTTTCCTAGTCTAATTTTATTTTGTTATTCTTTTTTTTTGCCCCCCCCATGCAGCTTGCAGGATCTTGGTTCACCAGCCAAGGATCAGGCCGAAGCTTCTGCAGTGGGAGCTCCAAGTCTGAACCACTGGACTAACAGAGAACATCAGACACCAGGGAATATTCATCAGAGTGAGGCCTCATGGAGTTCCTCATCTCAGCACAAAGACCCAGCTCTACCCAATAGCCTACAAACTCCACTGTTGGAAGCCTCAGGTCAAACAATCAGTAAGACAGGAACACAATCCCACTCATAGAAATAAAAATAAGAAAAAAAGAAAGAAAAATGAGACAGCAAAAAAATAAGTCACAGATGAAATAGCAAGGTAAAAACCTACAAGACCAAATAAATGAAGAGGAAATAGGCAATCTACCTGAAAAAGAATTCAGAGTAATGATAGTAAAGATGATCCAGAATCTCAGAAGTAGAATGGAGACAAGGATTGAGAAAATACAAGAAATGTTTACAAAGATCCAGAAGAGCTAAAGAACAAAAAAACAAAGATGAACAACACAATAACTGAAATGAAAAATACACTAGAAGGAATCAATAGCAGAATAACTGAGGAAGAAGAATGAAAAAGTGAGCTGGAAGACAAAATGGTGGAAATAACTGCCGAGGAGCCAAATAAAGAAAAAGGCATGAAAAGAATTGAAGACAATCTCAGAGACCTCAGGGGCAACACTAAATGCAGCAACATTTGAATTAAAGGGGTCCCAGAAGAAGAAGAGAAAAAGAAAGGGTCTGAGAAAATATATGAAGAGATTATAGTTGAAAACTTCCCTAATATGGGAAAGGAAAGAGTTAACCAAGTCCAGGAAGCACAAAGAATCCCATACAGGATAAACCCTAGGAAAACTACACCAAGACACATATTAATCAAACTAACAAAAATTATATTCAATTAAAAAGTATTAAGCCCGGAGGAAGATGGCAGAAGAGTAAGACGCGGAGATCACCTTCCTCCCCACAGATACATCAGAAATTCATCTACACGTGGAACAACTCCTACAGAACACCTACTGAACGCTGACAGAAGACCTCAGACCCCCCAAAAGGCAAGAAACTCCCCCACATACCTGGGTAGGGCAAAAGAAAAAAAGACTAAACAGAGACAATACGATAGGGACGGGACCTGCACCAGTGGGAGGGAGCCGTGAAGGAGGGAAGGTTTCTACACACTACAAGCCCCTTCGCGGGCGGAGACTGCAGGTGACGGAGGGGGAAAGCTTCGGAGTAGCGGAGGAGAGCACAGCAACAGGGGTGCGGAGGGCAAAGCGGAGAGATTCTGGCACAGAGGACCGGTGCCCTCAGGCACACACCAGCCCGAGAGGCTTGTCTGCTCGGCCGCCGGGGCGGGCGGGGCTGGGAGCTGAGGCTCGGGTATCGGCTTTCAGTCGGAGCGCAGGGAGAGGACTGGGGCTGGCGGCAGGAAGAGAGCCTGAAGGGGTTAGTGCACCACGGCTAGCCCGGAGGGAGTCCGGGGAAAGGGTCTGGAGCTGCCGAAGAGGCAAGAGACTTTTTTCCCTTTTGTTTCCTGGTGCGCGAGGAGAGGGCATTAAGAGGACTGCTTGGGGAAGCGCCGGAGACAGGCGCGAGCCGCGGGTAAGGCCCGGACCTCGGAGACGGGCGTGGGACGCTGGGGCTGCTGCCGCCGCTGCCGCTGCCACCATGGGGCCTGTGTGCGAGCACAGGTCACTGTCCGCCCCGCCTTCCGGGGGGCCTGTGCACCCCGCCACTGCCGGGGTCCCGGGACCTGGGGACGGCTTTCCCGGGAAAGCGCACGGAGCGCCACGGGCTGCTGCAATGTCACGCTGGCCTCTGCTGCCGCAGGCCCGCCCCACACTCCGCGCCCCTCCCTCCCCTCTGCCTGAGTGAGCCAGAGCCCCCGAATCAGCGGCTGCTTTAAACCCGTCCTGTCTGAGCGAAGAACGGACGCCCTCCGGCGACCTACGCGCAGAGGCGGGGCCAGGTCCAAGGCTGAGACCCGGGAGCTGTGAGAGCAGAGACAGGGAAATCTCTCTGTGCAGCCTCGGAGGCAGCGGATTAAAGCTCCACGGTCCATTTGATGTGCCCTGCGTCTGTGGTGTGCATGAATGGACAGCGAATCATCCCAAATTGAGGAAGTGGACTTTGAGGACAAGATTTAAGACTTTCCCCCCTTTTCCTCTTTTTACAACAAATTATCCCAAATTAAGGAGGTGGACTTAGAGAGCAAGATTTCAGACTTCTCGCCCTTTTCCTCTTTTTACAACGACTTATCCCAAATTGAGGAGGTGGACTTGGAGAGCAAGATTTTTGATTTTTCCCCCTGCTCTCTTTTTGTGAATGTGTATGTGTATTCCTCTGTGTAAGATTCTCTCTGTACAGCTTTGCTTCCACCATATGTCCCAGGGTTCTATCGGTCCGTTTTTTTTCAATAATTACCTTTTAATTTTAATAACGCTACTGTATTTCATACTTTATTCTATTTTACTTTACCTGCACTTTCTTTTTTTTCCTACCTTCCCTTCTTCCCTCCCTCCCTCCGCTCCTCCTTTCCTTCTTTCTTTTTCTTTCCTCCCTCCCTCCCTCACACCCTTCTTCTTTCCACTTTCTTTTTCTTTCCTTCCTCCCTCCCTCCCTCCTGTCTTTATTTCTTTCCTTCCTCCCTCCATCCCTCCCTTCTTCCATTTACTCTTCCTTTTGCTTTCATTCCTCCCTCCCTCCCTCCTTTCTTTCCTTCTCTCTTTCCATCCTTCCTCCCACCCTCCCTCCTTTCTTTCTTTCTTCCTTCCTTCCTTTCTTCCCTTCTTCCTTTCTTTCCCTCTCTCTTTCTTTCTTCTACTAATTCTTTCTTTCTGCTTTTTCTCCCTGTTATTCTGAGTCGGGTGGATGAAAGGCTCTTGGTGCTGCAGCCAGAAGTCAGTGCTGTGCCTCTGAAGTGGGAGAGCCAACTTCAGGACACGGGTCCACAAGAGACCTCCCAGCTCCACATAATATCAAGCAGCGAAAATCTCCCAGAGATCTCCATCTCAACACCAGCACCCAGCTTCAGTCAATGACCAGCAAGCTACAGTGCTGGTCACCCTATGCCAAGCAACTAGCAAGGCAGGAACACAACCCCACCCATTAGCAGAGAGGCTACCTAAAAACATAATAAGGCCATAGGCATCCCAAAACACACCACCAGACGTGGACCTGTCCACCAGAAAGACAAGATCGAGCCTCAGCCACCAGAACACAGGCATTAGTCCCCCACACCAGGAAGCCTACACAAACTACTGAAACAACCTTAGCCACTGGGGACAGACACCAAAAACAATGGGAACTACGAATCTGCAGCCTGCAAAAAGGAGACCCCAAACACAGTAACATAAGCAAAATGAGAAGACAGAAAAACACACAGCAGGTGAAGGAGCAAGATAAAAACCCACCAGACCTAACAAATGAAGAGGTAATAGGCAGTCTACCTGAAAAAGAATTCAGAATAATGATAGTAAAGATGATCCAAGATTCTATTTCCAAGATCCATAATCTTGGAAATAGAATAGACAAAATGCAAGAAACAGTTAACAAGGACCTAGAAGAACTAAAGATGAATCGAGCATCAATTAAAAACACAATGAATGAAATGAAAAATACTCTAGATGGGATCAATAGCAGAATAACTGAGGCAGAAGAACGGATAAGTGAGGTGGAAGATAAAATAGTGGAAATAACTGATGCAGAGCAAAATAAAGAAAAAAGAATGAAAAGAACAGAGGACAGTCTCAGAAACCTCTGGGACAACATTAAACGCACCAACATTCGAATTATAAGGGTTCCAGAAGAAGAAGAGAAAAAGAAAGGGACTGAGAAAATATTTGAAGAGATTATAGTTGAAAACTTCCCTAATATGGGAAAGGAAATAGTTAATCAAGTCCAGGAGGCACAGAGAGTCCCATACAGAATAAATCCAAGGAGAAATACGCCAAGACACATATTAATCAAACTGTCAAAAATTAAACACAAAGAAATCATATTAAAAGCAGAAAGGCAAGAACAACAAATAACACACAAGGGAATCCCCATCAGGTTAACAGCTGATCTCTCAGCAGAAACTCTACAAGCCAGAAGGGAGTGGCAGGACATAATTAAAGTGATGAAGGAGAGAAACCTGCAACGAAGATTACTCTACCCAGCAAGGATCTCATTCAGATTTGATGGAGAAATTAAAACCTTTACAGACAAGCAAAAGCTGAGAGAGTTCAGCACCACCAAACCAGCTTTACAACAAATGCTAAAGGAACTTCTCTAGGCAAGAAACACAACAGAAGGAATATACCTACAATAACGAACCCAAAGCAATTAAGGAAATGGGAATAGGAACATACATATCGATAATTACCTTAAATGTAAATGGACTAAATGCTCCCACCAAAAGACACAGAGTGGCTGAATGGATACAAAAACAAGACCCATATATATGCTGTCTACAAGAGACCCACTTCAGACCTAGAGACACATACAGACTGAAAGTAAGGGGATGGAAAAAGATATTCCATGCAAATGGAAATCAAAAGAAAGCTGGAGTAGCAATTCTTATATCAGACAAAATAGACTTTAAAATAAAGACTATTAAAAGAGACAAAGAAGGACACTACATAATGATCAAGGGATCCATCCAAGAAGAAGATATAACAATTGTAAATATTTATGCATCCAACATAGGAGCACCTCAATGCATAAGGCAAATACTAACAGCCATAAAAGGGGAAATCGACAGTAACACAATCATAGTAGGGGACTTTAACACCCCACTTTCAGCAATGGACAGATCATCCAAAATGAATATAAATAAGGAAACACAAGCTTTAAATGATGCATTAAACAAGATGGACTTAGTTGATATTTATAGGACATTCCATCCAAAAACAACAGAATACACATTTTTCTCAAGTGCTCATGGAACATTCTCTAGGATAGATCATATCTTGGGTCACAAATCAAGCCTTGGTAAATTTAAGAAAATTGAAATTGTATCAAGTATCTTTTCTGACCACAATGCTATGAGACTAGACATCAATTACAGGAAAAGATCTGTAAAAAATACAAACACATGCAGGCTAAACAATACACTACTCAATAACGAAGTAATCAGTGGAGAGATCAAAGAGGAAATTAAAAAATACCTAGAAACAAATGACAATGGAGGCACGATGACCCATAACCTATGGGACGCAGCAAAAGCAGTTCTAAGGGGGAAGTTTATAGCAATACAATCCCACCTTAAAAACAGGAAACATTTCGAGTAAACAACCTGACCCTGCACCTAAAGCAATTAGAGAAAGAAGAACAAAAAAACCCCAAAGTTAGCAGAAGGAAACAAATCATAAAGATCAGATCAGAAATAAATGAAAAAGAAATGAAGGAAATGATAGCAAAGATCAACCAAACTAAAAGCTGGTTCTTTGAGAAGATAAACAAAATTGACAAACCATTAGCCAGACTCATCAAGAAAAGAAGGGAGAAGACTCAAATCAATAGAATTAGAAATGAAAAAGGAGAAGTAACAACTGACACTGCAGAAATACAAAAGATCATGAGAGATTACTATAAGCAACTCTACGCCAATAAAATGGACAACCTGGAAGAAATGGACAAATTCTTAGAAATGCACAACCTGCCAAGACTGACTCAGGAAGAAATAGAAAATATGAACAGACCAATCACAAGCACTGAAATTGAAACTGTGATTAAAAATCTTCCAACAAACAAAAGCCCAGGACCAGATGGCTTCACAGGCGAATTCTATCAAACATTTAGAGAAGATCTAACACCCATCCTTCTCAAACTCTTCCAAACAATATCAGAGGAAGGAACACTCCCAAACTCATTCTACGAGGCCACCATCACCTTGATACCAAAACCAGGCAAGGATGTCACAAAGAATGAAAACTACAGGACAATATCACTGATGAACATAGATGCAAAAATCCTCAACAAAATACTAGCAAACAGAATCCAACAGCACATTAAAACGATCATACACCATGATCAAGTGGGGTTTATTCCAGGAATGCAAGGATTCTTCAATATACACAAATCAATCAATGTGATACACCATATTAACAAGTTGAAGGAGAAAAACCATATGATCATCTCAATAGATGCAGAGAAAGCTTTCGACAAAATTTAACACCCATTTATGATAAAAACCCTGCAGAAAGTAGGCATAGAGGGAACTTTCCTCAACATAATAAAGGCCATATATGACAAACCCACAGCCAACATTGTCCTCAATGGTGAAAAACTGAAACCATTTCCACTAAGATCAGGAACAAGACAAGGCTGCCCACTCTCACCACTGTTATTCAACATAGTTTTGGAAGTTTTAGCCACAGCAATCAGAGAAGAAAAGGAAATAAAAGGAATCCAAATTGGAAAAGAAGAAGTAAAGCTGTCACTGTTTGCAGATGACATGATACTATACATAGAGAATCCTAAAGATGCTACCGAAAAACTACTAGAGCTAATCAATGAATTTGGTAAAGTAGCAGGATACAAAATTAATGTACAGAAGTCTCTGGCATTCCTGTACACTAATGATGAAAAATCTGAAAATGAAATCAAGAAAACACTCCCATTTACCATTGCAACAAAAAGAATAAAATATCTAGGAATTAACCTACCTAAGGAGACAAAAGACCTGTATGCAGAAAATTATAAGACACTGATGAAAGAAATTAAAGATGATACAAATAGATGGAGAGATATACCATTCTCCTGGATTGGAAGAATCAATATTGTGAAAATGACTCTACTACCCAAAGCAATCTACAGATTCAATGCAATCCCTATCAAACTACCACTGGCATTTTTCACAGAACTAGAATAAAAAATTTCAAAATTTGTTTGGAAAAACAAAAGACCCCGAATAGCCAAAGCAATCTTGAGAACGAAAAACGGAGCTGGAGGAATCAGGCTCCCTGACTTCAGACTATACTACAAAGCTACAGTAATTAAGACAGTGTTGTACTGGCATAAAAACAGAAAGATAGATCAGTGGATCAGGATAGAAAGCCCAGAGATAAACCCACGCACATATGACCAACTTATCTTTGATAAAGGTGGCAGGAATGTAAAGTGGAGAAAGGACAGCCTCTTCAATAAGTAGTGCTGGGAAAACTGGACAGGGACATGTAAAAGTTTGAGATTAGATCATTCCCTAACACCATACACAAAAATAAGCTCAAAATGGATTAAAGACCTAAATGTAAGGCCAGAAACTATCAAACTCTTAGAGGAAAACATAGGCAGAACGCTCTATGACATAAATCACAGCAAGATCCTTTTGGACCCACCTCCTAGAGAAATGGAAATAAAAACAAAGATAAACAAATGGGACCTAATGAAACTTCAAAGGTTTTGCACAGCAAAGGAAACAATAAACAAGACCAAAAGACAACCCTCAGAATGGGAGAAAATATTTGCAAATGAAGCAACTGACAAAGGAATAATCTCCAAAATTTATAAACAGCTCATGCAGCTCAATAGCAAAAAAACAAACAACCCAATCCAAAAATGGGCAGAAGACTTAAATAGGCATTTCTCCAAAGAAGATATACAGACTGCCAACAAACACATGAAAGAATGCTCAGCATCATTAATCATTAGAGAAATGCAAATCAAAACTACAATGAGATATCATCTCACACCAGTCAGAATGGTCATCATCAAGAAATCTACAAACAATAAATGCTGGAGAGGGTGTGGAAAAAAGGGATCACTCTTGCACTGCTGGTGGGAATGTGATTTGGTACAGCCACTATGGAGAACAGTATGGAGGTTCCTTAAAAAACTACAAATAGAACTACCATATAACCCAGCAATCCCACTACTAGGCATATACCCTGAGAAAACCATAATTCAAAAAGAGACATGTACCAAAATGTTCATTGAAGCTCTATTCACAATAGCCCGGAGCTGGAAACAACCTAAGTGTCCATCATCGGATGAATGGATAAAGAAGATGTGGCACATATATACAATGGAATATTATTCAGCCTTAAAAAGAAACGAAACTGAGGTATTTGTAATGAGGTGGATAGACCTAGAGTCTGTCATACAGAGTGAAGTAAGTCAGAAATAGAAAGGCAAATACCGTATGCTAACACATATATATGGAATTTTTAAAAAAATGTCATGAAGAACCTAGGGGTAAAACGGGAATAAAGACACAGACCTACTTGAGAATGGACTTGAGGATATGGGGGGGGGGAAGGGTAAGCTGTGACAAAGCGAAAGAGAGGCATGGACATATATACACTACCAAACGTAAGGTAGATAGATAGTGGGAAGCAGCCGCAGAGCACAGGGAGATCAGCTCGGTGCTTTGTGACCGCCTGGAGGGGTGGGTTGGGGAGGGTGGGAGGGAGGGAGATGCATGAGGGAAGGGATGTGGGAACAGATGTATATGTATGACTGATTCACTTTGTTATAAAGCAGAAACTAATTTTAAAAAAGTATTAAAAGCAGCAAGGGAAAAACAAAAAATAATATACAAAGGAATCCCCATAAGGTTATCAGCTGATTTTTCAGCAGAAACTCTACAGGCCAGAAGGGAGTGGCAGGATATACTTAAAGTGATGAAACAGAAAAACCTACAAGCAAGATTATTCTACCCAACAAGGATCTCATTCAGATTTGACAGAGGAATCAAAAGCTTCTCAGACAAACAAAAACTAAGAGAATTCAGCACCACCAAACCAGCTTTACAACAAATGCTAAGGAAACTTCTCTAGGTGGGAAACACAAGAGGAGAAAAAGATCCACAAAAATAAACCCAAAACAATTAAGAAAATGGTAATAGGAACATACATATCGATAATAACCTTGAATGCAAATGGATTAAATGCCCCAACCAAAAGACATAGACTGGCTGAATGGATGCAAAAACAAGACCCATATATATGCTGTCTACAAAAGACCCACTTCAGACCTAGGGACACATACAGGCTGAAAGTGAAGGAAGGGAAAAAGATATTCCATGCAAATGGAAATCATAAGAAAGCTGGAGTAGCAATACTTGTATCAGATAAAATAGACTTTAAAATAAAGATCGTTACAAGAGTTAAGGAGGGACACTACATAATGATCAAAGGATCAATCCAAGAAGAAGATATAACAATGATAAATGTTTATGCACCCAACATAGGAGTACCTCAGTACATAAGGCAAATGCTAACAACCATGAAAGGAAAAATCAACAGTAACACAATAATGGTAGGGGACTTTCACACCCCACTTACACCAATGGACGTATCATCCAAACAGAAAATAAATAAGGAAACACAAGCTTTAAATGACACAATAGACCAGATAGATTTAATTGATATTTATAGAACATTCCACCAAAAAGTGGCAGAATACACTTTCTTCTTAAGTGCACATGGAACATTCATTCTCCAGGATACATCACATCTTGGGTCACAAATCAAGCCTCAGAAAATTTAAGAAAATCTAAATTTTATCAAGCATCTTTTCTGACCACAATGCTATGAGATTGGAAATCAGTTACAGGAAAAAAATTTGTAAAAAACACAAATATGTGGAGGCTAAACACTGTGCTACTAAATAACCAAGAGATCACTAAAGAACTCAAAGAAGAAATTTTAAAATACCTAGAAACAAATGGCAATGAAAACACAATGACCCAGAACCTATGGGACGCAGCAAAAGCAGTTCTAAGAGGGAAGTTTATAGCAAATCAATCTCAAGAAACATCTCAAATAAACAATTTAACCCTACACTTAAAATAACTAGAAAAAGAAGAACAAAGAAAACCCAAAGTCAGTAAAAGGAAAGGAATCATAAATATCAGAGCAGAAATAAATGAAATAGAAATGAAGAAAAGAGTAGCAAAGATCAATAAAACTAAAAGTTGCTTCTTTGAGAAGATAAACAAAATTGATAAACCCTTAGCCAGACTCTTCAAGAAAAAAAAAAGGAGAGGACTCAAATCAATAAAATTAGAAATGAAAAAGGAGAAATCACAATTGACACTGCAGAAATACAAAGGACTAAAAGAGACTACTACAAACAACTATATCACAATAAAATGGACAACCATGAAGAAATGGACAAATTCTTGGAAAAGTACAATTTTCCAAGACTGAACCAGGAAGAATTAGAAAATATAAACAGACTTATCACAAGTAATGAAGTTGAAACTGTAATTAAAAATCTTCCAACAAACAAAAGTCCAGGACCAGAGAGCGTCACAAGCAAATTTCATCAAACATTTAGAGAAGAGCTAACACTGATCCTTCTCAAACTCTTCCAAAATATTGCAGAGGGAGAAACACTCCTAAGTTCATTCTACGAAGCCACCATCACCCTGATACCAAAACCAGACAAAGATATCATAAAAAAAGAAAATTATAGACCAATATCACTGATGAACACAGATGCAAAACTCCTGAACAAAATACTAGCAAACAGAGTCCAACAACACACTAAAAGGATCATACACCATGATCAAGTGGGATTTATCCCAGGGATGCAAGGATTCTTCAGTACATGCAAATCAATCAATGTGATAAACCACATTAACAAATTAAGGAATAAAAGCCATATGGTCATCTCAATAGAGGCAGAAAAAGGTTTTGACAAAATTCAACATCCATTTATGATAAAAACTCTACAGAAAATGGACATAGAGGGAACCTACCTCAACATAATTAAGGCCATATATGACAAACCCACAGAAAGCATCATACTCAATGGTGAAAAACTGAGAGCATTTCCACTAAGATCAGGAACAAGCCAAGGATGTCCTTTCTCGACACTCATTCAACATAGTTTTGGAAGTCCTAGCCATGGCAATCAGAAGAAAGTGAAATAAAAGGAATCCAAATTGGAAAAGAAGTAAAACTGTCACTGTTTGCAGATGACATGATACTATACATAGAAAATCCTAAAGATGCCACCAAAATACTACAAGAACTAATCAATCAATTTGGTAAGGCTGTAGGATACAAAATTAATGCACAGAAATCTCTGGCATTCCTATACACCAACAACGAAAAATCAGAAAGAGAAATTAAGGAAACAATCCCATTTACCATCACAAGAAAAAGAATAAAATACCTAGGAATAAATCTGCCTAAGACTTGTACTCAGAAAACTACAAAACACTGATGAAAGAAATCAAAGATGACATAAACAGTTGGAGAAATATACCATGTTCTTGGACTGGAAGAATCAATATTGTGAAAATGACTATACTACCCGAAGCAGTCACAAATATATAATCAATGCAATCCCTGTCAAGCTACCAATGGCACTTTTCACAGAATCAGAACAAAAAATTTTACAATTCGTATGGAAACACAATTGACCCCAAATAGCCAAAACAATCTTGAGAAAGAAAAATGGAGTTGGTGGAATCATGATCCTTAAGTTCAAACTATAACACAAAACTACAGTAATCAAGACAGTATGGAACTGGCACAAAAACAGAAATATAGATCAATGGTACAGGATAGAACGCCCAGAGATAAACCCATGCACATATGGTCACCTACTTTATGACAAAGGAGGTAAGAACATACAATGGAGAAAAGACAGCCTCTTCAATAAGTGGTACTGGGAAAACTGGACAGCTACATGTAAAGAATGAAATTAGAACACTCTCTAACACTATACAAAAACAAAAAAAACTCAAAATGGATTAAAGACCTAAATGTAAGGCCAGACACTGTAAAACTATTAGAGGAAAACATAGGAAAAACACTCTGATGTAAACCACAGCAAGGTATTTTTGGACCCACCTTCTAGGGTAATGGAAATAAAAACAAAAATAAGCAAATGGGACTTTTATACTTAAAAGCTTTTGCACAGCAAAGGAAACCATAAACAAGACAAATAGACAACCCTCAGAATGGGATAAAATATTTTCAAATGAAACAACAGACAAAGGATTAATCTCCAAAATATACAAACACCTCATGATGCTCAATATAAAAAAAAAATCTAGTTAAAAAATGGGAAGAAGACATAAATAGACATTTCACCAAGGAAGGCATACAGATGGCCAAAGAGGCACATGAAAAGGTGCTCAACATCACTAATTATTAGAGAAATGTAAATCAAAACTGCAATGAGGTATCATCTCACGCCAGTCAGAATGGCCATTATCAAAAAATCTAGAAACAGGGGCTTCCCTGGTGGCACAGTGGTTGAGAGTCCACCTGCCAATGCAGGCGACACGGGTTTGTACCCCGGTCTGGGAAGATCCCACATGCCACAGAGCGGCTAGGCCCATGAGCCATGACCACTGAGCCTGCATGTCCAGAATCTGTGCTCCACAATGGGAGAGGCCACAATAGTGAGAGGTCCGCATAACGCAAAAAAAAAAAAAAAAAAAAATCTAGAAACAATAAATGTTGGGTAGGGTGTGGTGAAAAGAGAACCCTCTTGCACTGTTGGTGGGAATGTAAATCGATACAACTGTTATGGGGAACAGTATGGAGGTTCCTTGAAAAACTAAAAATGGAACTACCATATGACCCAGCAATCCCACTACTGGGCATATACCCTGAGAAAACCATAATTCAAAAAGAATAGCAGCTCTATTTACAATAGCCAGGACATGGAAGCAACTTAAATGTCCACCAACAGATGAATGGATAAAGAAGATGTGGCACATATATATAATGGAATATTACTCAGCCATAAAAAGAAACAAAACTGAATTATTTGTAGTGAGGTGGATGGACCTAGAGTCTGTCATCCAGAGTGAAGTCAGAAAGAGAAAAACAAATACTATATGCTAACACATATATATGTAGTCTAAAAAGAAATGGTACTGATGAACTTAGTGGCAGGGCAGAATAAAGATGTAGACATGGAGAATGGACTTGAGGACACAGAGTGGGAGGGAGAAGCTGGGGCGAAGTGAGAGTAGCATTGATACACATACACTATCGAATGTAAAATAGATAGCTAGTGGGAAGAAGCAGCATAGCGCAGGGAGATCAGCTCAGTGCTTTGCGATGACCTAGATGGGTGAGATAGGGAGGGTGGGAGGGAGGCTCAAGATGGAGGAGATATGGGGACATATGTATGCATATGGCTGATTCACTTTGGTGTACAACAGAAACTAACACAGTATTGTGAGGCAATTATACTCCAATAAAGATCTATTTTATAAAAATGAACAGAGTCTAAGAAAGAGATTTATGGGACACCATCAAGTATACTAACATATTCATTCTGGTAGATCTAAAAAGGAGGAAAGACAGAAAAAGGAATAGAAAGAAAGTTTGAAGAAATTAAGGCTGTTAACTCCTGAAATTTGATGAAACACATGAATCTAAAAATCTAAGAAGCTCAATGAACTCCAAGTAAGTTAAACTTAAAAAGATCCACACCAAAATCATATCAAAATCACATCATAATTTCTCTTTATCAAACGACAAAGAGAAAATCTTGAAAGAAGCAAGAGAGAAGCAGCTCCTCAGTAGAAAATATCCTTAGTAAGGTTAACAGCTAATCTCTCATAAGAAACCATGGAAGCCAAAAGGCAGTAGGATATTTTCTTTATTTTATATTCAGTTTATTTAAACTAAAAAAAAAAAGAAATGAAGGAAACCTGTCACCCATGTAACACACCCACTAACCCCCACCTCTGGCAACCACCAATCTGTTCTCTATATCTACAAATTTGGTTTTATAGATAAATATATACATTTAGGGTCCACATATTTAAAAAATCACTCAGAATATGTCTACCTCTGTCTGAATTATTTCACTTATCATAATGTCCTCAAGGTCTATCCATGTTGTTGCAAATGGCAAGATTTCATTCTTTTCTACAGCTGAATAGTATCCCATTATATATATGTGGCACAATTTTTTTGTCCTTTCATCCATCAATGGTCACTTAAATAGTTTGCTTATCTTGGCTATTGTAAGTAATTTTGAGATAAACATGGGGTTTCATATATCTTATCAAATTAGTATTTTTGTTTTCTTCAGATAAATAACCAGAGTAAAATTCCTGAATCACATGGTAGTTCTATTTTTAACCCTTTGTGGAACTTCCATATTGTTTTCTATAGTTTCTGCACCAATGTGCATTCCCACTAATAGTGGATGAAGCTTCCCTTTTCTCCACATCCTTGTCAACACTGTCTTTTTTATTATATCTATTCTCAAAGGCATGAGGTGAGTCTTACTGTGGTTTTGATTTGCATTTCCCTGATGATTAATAATGAAGAGCAGCTTTTCATGTACTTGTTGTCAATCTGTATCTATTCCTCATAAAAATATATATTCAGGAGCTTCCCTGGTGGTGCAGTGGTTGAGAATCTGCCTGCCGATGCAGGGGACACGGGTTCATGCCCCGGTCCGGGAAGATCCCACATGCTGTGGAATGGCTGGGCCCGTGAGCCATGGCCGCTGAGTCTGTGCGTCCGGAGCCTGTGCTCCACAACAGGAGAGACCACAACAGTGAGAGGCCCGTGTACCACAAAAAAAAAACAACAACAACAAAATTAGAAAAAAAGAACAAACTAAACACAGTAGAAGAAAGGAGATAAATATTAGAGCAGAGATAAATAGAAGAGAGAATAGAAAAACAAGAGAGAAAATTTTTAAAATTTTTGGTTATTTGAAAAGACTAAAGTATTGACAACATTTAGCTAGATTGACAAAGAAAAAAAAGAGAGAAGATACAAATAACTAAAATAAGAAATGAAAGTAAGGACATTACTACTAACCTTACAGAAATTAACAGCATTCTAAGAGAATATAAACAATTGTATGTGAAAAAATTTGGTAAATTAGATGAAATGGACAGATTCCTAGAAACACACAAATTACCAATAAAGATCCAACAAGAAATAGAAAATCTCAAAAAACTTATAACAAGTAATGAGAAAAAAATCGGCAATCAAAAATCTCCCAATAAATGAAAGTTCAGGAGCAGTGGGCTTCATTGGTGAATTCTACCAAATATATAAAGAAAAATTAACACCAGTACTACTCAAACTCTTCCAAAACATAGAAGAATAGCAAGCACTTTCTAACACATTCTGAGGCCAGCCTTACCCTGATACTAAAGCCAAACAAAGATACAACAGGAAAAGAAAACTGCAGACCAATATTTCTTATAAATGTAGATGCAAAAAATCCTGAACAAAATACTAGCAAACTGAATCCAACAGCACATTAAAAGGATTATGCACCATGACCAAGTGGGATTTTTCCAAGGAATGCAAGGGAGATTCACCAGGAGAAAATTAATGCAGTACATCATATTAATAGAATGTAGGGAAAAAAACACATAATCATTTCAATAGACATAGAAAAATCATTTGACTAAATTCAAGGCCTTTTCATGATTAAAAGAAAAAAAAAGTAACACTTAACAAACTAGGAGTAGGAGGGATCTTTCTCAATATGATAAAAGACATACACCAAAAACCCACAGCTAACAAAATGGTGAAAAACTGAAACCTTTCTCCTAAGACTAGGAACAAAACAAGGATGCCCACTTTTGCCACTGCTATTGCATTGGACATTGCACTGGAAGTCCTACATAGAGTAATGAGGCAAGATAAGCCATCCAAATTGGAAAGGAAAAGGTAAAACTATCAATATTTGCAAATGGCATTATTCTATGTGTAAGCAATCCCAAAGAATGCACAAACAAACACACACAAATATATCAGAGCTAACAAACAAAATCTGCAAAGTCATAAAAATCAGTTGTGTTTCTCACTAATCATCAGGAAAATGCAAATCAAAACCACAATGAGATATAACCTCACACCTGTCAGAATGGCTATCATCAAAAAGAACACAAATAACAAATGTTGGTAAGGATTTGGAGAAAACAGAACACTCATACACTGTTGGTGGGAATGTAAATTCGTGCAGCCACTATGGAAAACAGTATGGAGATTTCTCAGAAAACTAAAAATAGAACTACCATATGACCCAGCAATTCCACTCCTGGGTATATAACTGAAAAAAACAAACAAACAAAAACAATGAATTTTGAAAGATACATGCACCCCAATGTTCATAGCAGCATTATTTATAATTGCCAAGATATGGAAGAAACGTAAGTGTCCATCAATGGATGAATGGATAAAGACAATGTGAGATATATACACACAATGAAATATTACTCAGACATAAAGAAGAATGAAAGTTTGTCATTTGCAGCAACAAGGATTACTTGGAGGGCATTATGCTAAGTGAAATAAACCAGACAGAGAAAGACAAGTACTGCATGGTATCACTTACATGTGGAATCTAAATAATACAACAAACTGGTGAATATAACAAAAAATAAACAGACTCACAGATGTCAAGAACAAACTAGTGGTTACCAATGGGGAGAGGGAAGGGGGGAGGCGCAATATAGGGGTAGGGGATTAAGAGGTACAAACTATTAGGTATAAAATAAGCTTTTGGCACTTCCCTGGTGGTCCAGTGGTTAAGACTCCATGCTTCAACTGCAGGGGCAAGGGTTTGATCTCTGGCTTGGGAACTAAGATCCCGCATGCCATGCAGCACAGCTGAAAAAAAAATAATAATAAAATAAGCTTCAAGGATATATTGTACAACAAGGGGAATACAGTCAATATTTTATAATAATTGTAAATGGAGAATAGACTTTAAAAATTATGAATCACTATATTGTACACCTGTAATTTATATAATATATATCAAATATATTTCAATAACTAAAATATACATTACAGTAAAAAAATTAGTTGTGTTTCTATATAACAACAATGAACAATCCAGAAAGAAAATTAAGAGGACAATTCCATTTATAATAGCATCCAAAGGAATAAAATACCTAGGAATAAATTTAATCAAGGAAGTAAAAGACTTGTACACTGAAAACTGTAAAACGTTGCTGAAAGAAATTAAAGAAGACACAAATAAATGGAAATACATCTGATTTCATGGATTGAAAGACTTATTGTTACCTCCTGAAGTTATCAACAGATTCAATGCAACCCCTATCAAAATTCCAATGACCTTTTCTGTAGGAAAGAAAAGGTTGATCCTCAAATTTACACACAATTGCAAGGTACACCAAATAGTCAAAACAATATTGGAAAAGAAAACCAAATTTGGAGGATTCATACTTCCCTATTTCAAACTTACTACTAAGCTACAAAAAATCAAAACTGTGTGATACTGCCATAAGACATATACACCAATGGAATAGAATTGAGAGTTCAGAAACAAACCCAAACATCTATGGCCAATTGATTTTTGACAGGGATGCCAAGACCATTAAAAGAGGAAAGAACAGTCTCTTCAAAAAGTGGTGCTTGGATAACTGGATAACCACATGTCAAAGAATGAAGTTGGATCTTCAATTCACTCCCTATACAAAAATTAAATGGAACAATGATCTAAATATAACAGCTAAAACTATAAAACTATTGGAATAAAATGGAGGAGTAAATCTATATGACCTCAGATTTGGCAATGTATTCATAGATTTGGCATGAAACCCAAGCAAGAGGAGGAGAAAAATAGATAAATTGGACTTCATAAAAATTAAACTTTTGTGCATCGAAGGTGATTATCAAGAAAGTGAAAAGGCATCTTTCATATAAAGAACTCTTACAACTCAACAACAGCAAAAAAAAAATCTAATTTAAAGGTAGACAAAATACTTAGTTATTTCTCCAAATGGACCAACAAGCACAGGAAAAGATACTCAACATTATTGATCGTCAAGAAAGACGACCTTTCTTGAATGAGAAAGATCTTCCTGAATGAGAGATCGCCTCACACCCACTAGGATGGCCATAAATTTTTTTAATGGAAAGAAAAATAACAAGTATTGGTAACAATGTGAAGAAATTGTACACCTTGTACATTCCTGGTCAAATGTAAAATAATGCAGCCACTGTAGGACACAGTTTGGAAGTTACTCAGAAAGCTAAGCATAGAATTACTATATTACCAAGCAATTCTTCTCCTAGGTTTATAGCCAAGAAAAATGAAGTACTCTTCACATGGAACCTAGCCCTTGAATGTTCATAGAAGCATTATTCATAATACCCCAAACATGGAAATGACTCAAATGTCTATCAGTAGATGAATGGAAAAACAAATTGAAGTATGTATGTACAATGGAATATTACTCAACCATAAAAAGGAATGAAGGTTTTTGTTTGTTTGTTTTATTACTTAGGCATTTTATTTACTTACTTACTTATTTATTTATTTAGACATCTTTATTGGAGTATAACTGTTTTACAATGGTGTGTTAGTCTCTGCTTTATAACAGTGAATCGGCTATATATATACATATATCCCCATATCTCCTCCTTCTTGCGTCTCCCTCCCACCCTACCTATACCACACCTCTAGGTGGACACAAAGCACTGAGCTGATCTCCCTGTGCTATGCGGCTGCTTCTCACTAGCTATTTTGCATTTGGTTGTGTATATATGACAATGCTACTCTCTCACTTCATCCCAGCTTACCCTTCCCCATCGCCTTGTCCTCAAGTCCATTCTCTACATCTATGTCTGTGTCTTTATTCCTGTCCTGCCCCTAGGTTCTTCAGAACCATTTTTTTTTAGATTCCATAGATATGTGTTAGCATACAGTATTTGTTTCTCTCTTTCTGACTTACTTCACTCTGTATGACAGAATCTAGGTCCATCCACCTCACTACAAATAACTCAATTTCATTGCTTTTCATGGCTTAGTAATATTCCATTGCATATATGAGCTACATCTTCTTTTTTTTTTTTTTTTTTTTTTTTCTTTTTGCGGTATGTGGGCCTCTCACTGTTGTGGCCTCTCCCGTTGCGGAGCACAGGCTCCGGATGCGCAGGCCCAGCGGCCATGGCTCACGGGCCCAGCCGCTCCGCGGCATATGGGATCCTCCCAGACCGGGGCACGAACCCGTATCCCCTGCATCGGCAGGCGGACTCTTAACCACTGCGCCACCAGGGAGGCCCGAGCTACATCTTCTTTATCCATTCATCTGTGGAGGGACAGTTAGGTTGCTTCCATGTCCTGGTTATTGTAAATAGAGCTGCAATGAACATTGTGGTACATGACTCATTTTGAACTATGGTTTTTTCAAGGTATACGCCCAGTAGTGGGATTGCTGGGTTATATGGTAGCTCTATTTTTATTTTTTCAGGAACCTCCATACAGTTCTCCATAGTGGCTGTATCAATTTACATTCCCACCAACAGTGCAAGAGGGTTCCCTTTTCTCCTCACCCTCTCCAGCATTTATTGTTTGTAGATTTTTTGATGATGGCCATTCTGACCGGTGTGAGGTGATACCTCATTGTGGTTTTGATTTACATTTCTCTAATGATTAGTGATGCTAAGCATCCTGTCATGTGTTCGTTGGCAATTTGTATATCCTCTTTGGAGAAATGTATATTTAGGTCTTCTGCCCATGTTTGGATGGGGTTATTTGGTTTTTTTTTTGATACTGAGCTGCATGAGCTGCTTGTATATATTGGAGATTAATCTTTTGTCAGTTGCTTCATTTGCAAATATTTTCTCCCATTCTGAGGGTTGTCTTTTCGTCTTCTTTATGGTTTTCTTTGCTGTTCAAAGTCTTACTTCATTAGGTCCATTTGTTTATTTTTGTTTTTATTTCCCTTTCTCTAGGAGGTGGGTCAAAACGGATCTTGCTGTGATTTATGTTATCAAGTGTTCTGCCTAAGTTTTCTTCCAAGAGCTTTATTGTGTCTGGCCTAACATTTAGGTATTTGATCCATTTTGAATTTATTTTTGTATATGGTGTTAGGGAGTGTTCTAATTTCATTCTTTTACATGTAGCTGTCCAATTTTCCCAGCACTACTTATTGAAGAGGCTGTCTTATCTCCATTGTATATTCTTGCCTCTTTTACCAAAAATAAGGTGACCACATGTGCATGGGTTTATCTCTGGGCTTTTTATACTGTTCCATTGATCTATATTTCTGTTTTTGTGCCAGTACAATACTGTCTTGATTACTGTAGCTTTGTAGTATAGTCTGAAGTGTGGGAGCCTGATTCCTCCAGCTCCATTTTTCTTTCTCAAGGTTGCTTTGGCTAATCAGTGTCTGTTGTGTTTCCATACAAATTGTGAAAGTTTTTGTTCTAGTTCTGTGAAAAATACCATTTGTAGTTTGATAGGGATTACACTGAATCTATAGATTGCTTTCGGTAGTATAGTCATTTTCACAATGTTCATTTTTCCAATCCAGAAACATGGTATATCTCTCTATCTGTTCGTATTGTCTTTAATTTCTATCATCAGTGTCCTATAGTTTTCTGCATATAGGTCTTTTGTCTCCTCAAGTAGGTTTATTCCTAGGTACTTTATTCTTTTTGTTGCAATGGTAAATGGGAGTGTTTCCTTAATTTCTCTTTCAAATTTTTCATCATTACTGTATGGGAATGCAAGTGATTTCTGTGCATTAATTTTGTATCCTGTTACTCTACCAAATTCATTGATTAGGTCTAGTAGTTTTCTGGTAACATCTTTAGGATTCTCTATGTACAGTATCATGTCATCTGCAAACAGTGACATCTTTACTTCTTTTCTGATTTGCATTCTTTTATTTCTTTTTCTTCTCTGATTGCTGTAGCTAAAACTTCCAAAACTATGTTGAATAATAGTGGTAAGAGTGGGCATCCTTGTCTTGTTCCTGCTTTTGGTGGAAATGATGTCAGTTTTTCACCATTGAGAATGATGTTGGCAGTGGGTTTGTCATATATGGCCTGTAT
This sequence comes from Mesoplodon densirostris, assembly GCF_025265405.1. Classification (NCBI taxonomy): domain Eukaryota; kingdom Metazoa; phylum Chordata; class Mammalia; order Artiodactyla; family Ziphiidae; genus Mesoplodon; species Mesoplodon densirostris. The sequence goes on along the minus strand of NC_082668.1, from coordinate 110,381,054 downwards.
TATGTTGAAGTAAGTTCCCTCTATGCCTACTTTCTGGAGGGTTTCTATCATAATTTGGTGTCAAGTGTTGTCAAAGGCTTTTTCTGCATCTATTGAGAATATCATATGGTTTTTATCCTTCAGTTTGTTAATATGGTGTATCATTGATTTATATGCATATATTGATGAATCCATGCATTCCTGGGATAAACCCCACTTGATCATGGTGAATGATCCTTTTAATGTGCTATTGGATTCTGTTTGCTAGTATTTTGTTGAGGATTTTTTCATCTATGTTCACCAGTGATATTGGCCTGTAGTTTTTGTTTTTTGTGACATCATTGTCTGGTTTTGGTATCAGGGTGATGGTGGCCTCATGGAATGAGTTTGGGAGTGTTCCTCCCTATGCTATATTTTGGAAGAGTTTGAGAGGGATAGGTGTTAGTTCTTCTCTAAATGTTTGATAGAATTCTCCTGTAAACCCATATGGTCCTGGACTTTTGTTTGTTGGAAGATTTTTAATTACAGTCTCAATTTCAGTGCTTCTGATTTGTCTGGTTATATTTTCTATTTTTTCCTGGCTCATTCTTGGAAGGTGTGCCTTTCTCAGAATTTGTTCATTTCTTCCGGGTTGTCCATTTTATTGGCATATAGTTTCTTATAGTAATCTCTCATGATCCTTTGTATTTCTGCCATGTCAGTTGTTACTTCTCCTTTTTCATTTCTATCTCTACTGATTTCAGTCTTCTCCCTTTTTTTTTTTTTTGCTGTACGCGGGCCTCTCACTGCTGTGGCCTCTCCCGTTGCGGAGCACAGGCTCCGGACACACAGGCTCCGTGGCCATGGTTCGCGGGCCCAGCCACTCCGCGGCATGTGGGATCTTCCGGGATCGGGGCACGAACCCGTGTCCCCTGCATCGGCAGGCGGACTCTCAACCACTGCGCCACCAGGGAAGCCCATCTTCTCCCTTTTTTGCTTGATCAGTCTGGCCAATGGTTTATCAATTTTGTTTTCTTCTCGGAGAACCAGGTTTTAGTTTTATAGATCTTTGCTATCATTTCCTTCGTTTCTTTTTCATTTATTTCTGATCTTATCATTATGATTTCTTTCCTTCTGCTAACTTTGGGAGGTCTTTGTTCTTCTTTCTCTAGTTGCTTTAGATGTAAGCATAGGTAGTTTATTTGAGGTGTTTCTTGTTTCTTGAGGTAGGATTGTATTGCTATAAACTTACCTCTTAGAACTGCTTTTGCTGCTTCCCATTGGTTTTGGCTTGCCGTGTTTTCATTGTCATTTGTTTCTAGGTATTTTTTGATTTCCTGTTTGATTTCTTCAGTGATCTCTTGGTTATTTCATAGTGTATTGTTGAGCCTCCATGTATTTGTATTTTTTACAGATATTTTCCTGTAATTCATATCTAGTCTCATAACACTGAGGTCAGAAAAGATACTTGATATGATTCAATTTTCTTAAATTTACCAAGGTTTGATTTGTGACCCAAGGTATGATATACCCTAGAGAATGTTCCATGACTACTTGAGAAGAAAGTGTATTCTGTTGATTTTGGATGGAATGTCCTATAAATATCAATTAAGTTCATCTTGTTTAATGTATCATTTAAAGCTTGTGTTTCCTTATTTATTTTCTGTTTGGGTGATCTGTCCATTGGTGAAAGTGGGCTGCTAAAGTCCCCTATTATGATTGTGTTTCTGTTGATTTCCCCATTTATGGCTGTTAACATTTGCCTTATGTATTGAGGTGCTCTTATGTTGGATGTATAAATATTTACAATTGTTATATCTTCTTCTTGGATTGATCCCTTGATCATTAGGTAATGGCCTTCTTTGTCTCTTGTAATAGTCTTTATTTTAAAGTCTATTTTGTCTGATAAGAGAATCGCTACTCCAGCTTTCTTTTGCTTTCCATTTGCATGGAATATCTTTTTCCATCTCCTCATTTTCAGTCTGTATGTGTCCATAGGTCTAAAGTGAGTCTCTTGTAGACAGCATATACACAGGTTTTGCTTTTGTATCCATTCAGCCAGTCTATGTCTTTTGGTTGGAGCATTTAATCAATTTACATTTAACATAGTTATCAATATGTATCTTCTTATTACTATTTTCTTAATTGTTTTGTGTTTGTTATTGTAGGTCTTTTCCTTCTCTTGTGTTTCCTGCCTAGAGAAGTTCCTTTAGCATTTGTTGTAAAGCTGGTTTGGCGGTGCTGAATTCTCTTAGCTTTTGCTTGTCTGTGAAAATTTTAAGTTCTCTGTCTAATCTGAATGAGATCCCTGCTGGGTAGAGTTATCTTGGTTGTAGGTTTTTCTCTTTTATCACTTTAAATATGTCCTGCCACTGCTTTCTGACTTTCAGAGTTTCTGCTGAAAGATCTGCTGTTAACCTCTTGGGGATTCCCTTGTATGTTATTTGTTGCTTTTCTCTTGCTGCTTTTAATTTTTTTTCTTTGTATTTAATTGTTGATAGTTTGAGTAATATGTGTCTTAGTGTGTTTCTCCTTGGATTTATCCTGTATGGGACTTTGCATTTCCTGGACTTGATTGACTATTTCCTTTCCTATATTAAGGAAGTTTTCAACTATAATCTCTTCAAATATTTTCTCAGTTCCTTGCTTTATCCCTTCTTCCTCTTCTGGGACCCCTATAATTCGAATGTTGGTGGGTTTAATGTTGTCCCAGTGGTCTCTGAGACTGTCCTCAATTCTTTTCATTCTTCTTTCTTTATTCTGCTCTGTGGTAGTTATTTCCACTATTTTATCTTCCAGGCCACTTATCTGTTCTCTGCCTCCATTATTCTGCTATTGATTCCTTCTAGAGAATTATTAATTTCAATTTATTGTGTTGTTCATCATTGTGTGTGTGCTCTTTAGTTCTTCTAGGACCTTGTTAAATGTTTCTTTTATTTTCTGCATTCTATGTCCAAGATTTTGTATCATCTTTACTATCATTACACTGAATTCTTTTTCAGGTACACTGCCTATTTCCTCTTCATTTGTTTGGTTTGGTGGGTTTTTACCTTGCTCCTTCATCTGCTGTTTATTTCTCTGTCTTATCATTTTGCTTAACTTACTGTGTTTGGGGTCTGCTTTTCACAGGCTGCAGGTTCGTAGTTCCCATTGTTTTAGGTGTCTGCCCCCAGTAGCTAAGGTTGGTTCAGTGGGTTGTACTGACTTCCTGGTGGAGGGGACTGGTGCCTGTGTTCTGTGGATGAGGCTTGATCTTGTCTTTCTGCTCAGCAGGACCGCGTCCAGTGGTGTGTTTTGGGGTATCTGTGACCTTATTGTGATTTTAGGCAGCCTCTCTGCTAATGGGTGGGGTTGTGTTCCTGTCTTGCTAGTTGTTTGGCATAGGGTGTCCAGCACTGTAGCTTGCTGGTTGTTGAGTGGAGCTGGGTCTTAGCATTGAGATGGAGATCTCTGTGAGAGCTTTTGCTGTTTGATATTATGTGGAGGTGCTGTTTGATAAAATGGGAGGTCTCTGGTGGTCCAAAGTCCTGAACTCAGCTCTCCCACCTCAGAGGCTCAGGCCCAACACCCAGCTGGAGCACCAAGACCCCGTCAGCCACACTGCTCAGAAGAAAAGGGAGCAAAAGAGAGAAAGAAAGAAAGAAAGGAAGGAAGGAAGAAAGAAAGAAAGAAAGAAAGAAAGAAAGAAAGAAAGAAAGGAAGGAAGGAAGGAAGTTATTAAAATAAAGAATATTTTTTAAAATATAAAATTAATTCAAAAAAAATAAAAAAGAAAGAATGAAGAGAGCAGCCAAACAAAAAAACAAATCCACCAATGATAACAAGCGCTAAAACTATACAAAAAAATAAATAAAAAATAAAACAGACAGACAGCACCTTAGGACAAATGATAAAAACAAAGCTATACAAAGAAAATCACACAAAGAAGCATACACATACACACTCAATTAAAGGAAAAAATATATATATATAAAAGGAAGAGAGTAACCAAATCAATAAACAAATATACCAATGATAATAAGCTCTAAATACTAAACTAAGATAAACATAAAACCAGAAAGAAATTAGATGCAGAAAGCAAACCCCAAGTCTATAGTTGCTCCCAAAGTCCACCACCTCAAATTTGGGATGATGTGCTGTCTCTTCAGGTATTCCACAGATGCAGGGTACATCAAGTTGACTGTGGAGATTTAATCCGCTGCTCCAGAGGCTGCTTGTAGAAATTTCCCTTTCTCTTCTTTGTTTACACAGCTCCTGGGTTTCGGCTTTGGATTTGGCCCCTCTTTTGCATGTAGGTCACCTGAGGGCGTCTGTTCCCGCCCAGACAGGACAGGGTTAAAGTAGCAGCTGATTAAGGGGCTCTGGCTCACTCAAGCCAGGTGAGAGGAGGGGTACGGAATGTGGTGTGAGCCTGCAGTGGCAGAAGTTGGCGTGACATTGCAACAGCCTGAGGCACGCCATGTGTTGTCCTGGGGAAGTTGTCCCTGGATCACAGGACCCTGGCAGTGGCAGGCTGCACAGGCTCCCGAGAGGGGAGGTGTGGATAGTGACCTGTGCTTGCACACAGGCTTCTTGGTGGCTGCAGTAGCAGCCTTAGTGTTTCATGCCCACCTCTGGTGTCCACACTGGTGGCCGTGGCTTGCACCAGTCTCTGGAGCTCGTTTAGGCAGTGCTCTGAATCCCCTCTCCTCATGCACCGTAAAACAATGGTCTGTTTCCTCTTAGGCAGGTCCAGACTTTTTCCTGGACTCCCTCCCAGCTAGCTGTGGTGCACTAGCCCCCTTCAGGCTGTGTTCACGCAGCCAACCCCAGTCCTCTCCCTGGGATCTGACGTCTGAAGCCCGAGCCTCAGCTCCCAGCACCTGCCCACCCCAGCGGGTAAGCAGACTAGCGTCTCAGGCTGGTGAGTGCTGGTCGGCACCGATCCTCTGTGCAGGAATCTCTCCACTTTGCCCCCTGCACCCCTGTTGCTGTGCTCTCCTCCATGGCTCTGAAGCTTCCCCCGCACCCACCTCCCCATCTCCACCAATGAAGGATCTTCCTACTGTGTGGAAACCTTTCCTCCTTCACAGCTCCCTCCCAGGGGTGCAGGTCCCTTCCCTATTGTTTTGTCTCTGTTTATTCTTTTTTCTTTTGCCCTATGCAGGTACGTGGGGAGTTTCTTGCCTTCTGGGAAGTCTGAGGTCTTCTGCCAGCGTTCAGTAGGTATTCTGTAGGAGTTGTTCCACATGTAGATGTATTTTTGATGTATTTGTAGGGAGGAAGGTGATCTTCACATCTTACTCCTCCGCCATCTTGAAGATCCCTGGGAATGAAGTATTGATACATGTTACCACTTGGATAAACCTTGAAAACATTATACTAAGTAAAAGAAGCCAGACACAAAAAGTAACTGCCTAATGGGTATGAGTTTCTTCTGGAGTAGTGAAAACTTTTTTAAAATAGAGAGCTGTAGTGGTTGCACATCACTGTGAATGCACCAAATGCCACTGAATTGTATCCCTTAAAATGATTAACTACTATGTATATTTCACCTCAACTTAAAAAAACACACACACTATTTTATTATCTTCCAATCTGGACGTCAGAATTTCAAAATCAGTCTCATTGGATTAAAGTCAAAGTGTTAGCAGGTCTGGTCCCTTCTGGAGGCTTTGAGGGGTAATCTGTCTCCTTGTCATTTTCAGACACTGTTTACATTTCTAGGTTTATGATCCATTCCTCACACCACTCCAATTTCTTGCTTCCATTGTCACATTTCCTATTACTCTCTCAATTTTGATTCTCCTGCCTCCTTTTTATTGATATAAGAACACTTTTGATTGCAAATGAGCCCATCTGGATAATGCAGGAAACCTCCCATCTCAATATTTGTAACTTAATCACGTCTGAAAATTTCTTTACATATATATACTTCTTTCTCTCTCTCTCTCCCTCCCTCCCTCCCTCCTTCTGTGTGTGTGTGTGTGTGTGTGTGTGTGTGTGTGTATATATATATATATATATATATATATACTTTTTTTTTTTTTTTTTTACCATCTGAGGTAACATATTCACAGGTTCCAGGGATGAGGAGGTGGACATCTATAGGGGACCATTATTCATACTACTATAAGGACTAAAGGACTAAAGATCTAAATGTGGGAGTATTTTGTCTATGAATGACCTTTAAAACTACAGGAGCAGAGTATGAGTACCCCCACCCTCCCTTTATATCACCTCTTCCCCATTATCAAGGTCTTATTTTTTATTCATCCCTTTTTATTTTTATTTATTTATTTATTTATTTTTGCAGTATGCGGGCCTCTCACTGCTGTGGCCTCTCCCGTTGCGGAGCACAGGCTCCGGACGCGCAGGCCCAGTGGCCATGGCTCACGGGCCCAGCTGCTCCGCAGCATGTGGGATCTTCCCGGACCGGGGCACGAACCCATGTCCCCTGCATCGGCAGGCAGACTCTCAACCACTGCGCCATCAGGGAAGCCTATTCATCCCTTTTTAAAAGAAAAGCACATGGTAATTATAGTATCTAATCCTCTAGTACATGAGTATAAAATTCTTTCAAAAGTTTTGCAGACATTGCTCTATTGTTTTCCTTCATATACTACAGCAGAGGATAAGGACGATGTCAGAAAAAAATTGTTCACCTGTAGGCAGGGAAACTAATTTTTTTCTTCCATTGATGCCTCCAATTCTCTTTCTCTTCTAAAATCTTGCCATTGCGTATCTAAGAATGGCTCTCTTAATTTATGTGACCTGATATGTCAAGACACCCAGGTCTTTCTTCATTCACTTATTCAATAACTTTTTTAGTATCTACTCTATGACAATGGTGAACAAGAGAGATTAGCACTCGTGGAACATAAATTCAAGTGGAAGTGAAAGTAACAAAAGTATAATATAATTTCAAGTAGTGATATAAACAGTGAAGAGAAATGCAGAGGGTAGAGGAAAAGATAGTAATGAAGGTAGTGACACTCTCTCAGTGTTGCTGAAAACTGTTGGAGCACGAGTACGAGGCCAGCGATACTGATGGTGGTCAGGTGGGCTGCTGGAAACCAAGAATTCAAAAATAGTAATTGTGTTTGTAATTATCGCTGCTCTGATTATTTAACTCTCACCCATTTTGATGGTTATGTTCTTAAGTTTAATTTTTACCCTCTGTCCTCCATGTCTGTAACCTTATTGCTTGTTTTTTATTTAAAGAATATACTATACTGTTTACTATATACCAAATCCTCGTTTAAACATCTTATCAATAGTAATTAATTTAATTAAAGGTCACAAATCCATTTGAGGTAGGTAATTATTATTAGCCCTATTTTAAAATCAAGAACACTGAGGCACAGAGAGATTATACAACTAGCCCAATGACACACTGTTAGTACGGTTGGGGTCAGGATTTGCACCCAGAGCGTACACCTTCAGAGTCCTTACTCTTGATTCTATTTTATGTTGCCTCTCCATTAATCACTGTGTCCATTTTTCTCTCCTTTCTGCAGTGAGAGTTGGGGGAACTATCCAGTTTGTCTGTAATATAGTTGCTTCAGTCTTCTGCATCATCAATTTTGCTATTTTCTGTCTTCAGTGAGCATTTAAATTCTGCCGTTCTACATTTATTTTCTTTACAGTCCTCATCATCAACATTTCAGGCTATTTCTTCCTCATAGGATTTTGTTCCTTTCATGGAACAAGGCTTCATGCATCCTTCAGAGTATTTCAAGAAGTTTCTCAATGTTTTATCTCCTTATCGCTTGTTGTGCAACTTTTTAATATGTTCCATGTTAGATTTTTCCATTTTTCCAATCTTAAAATTAGCAGAGATGCATCCAGACTTGGCATGCACCTGCAGGTGTGCTTTGGGTAGTTCTGTTCACCTCCTTTGCTGACCACTTTGGTTTCGGTAAAGCCCCTTCCCAAGTAGGTAACCAGAGGGCAGAAGGATGTGCCCAAGGATTCAGAGTCCCAGTGGACAGCAGATCTCTAGTGCAGCCCAACTGCAAAAATGTCCGTCTTCAATTCCGCAGCTCATTGACTCTAAAGTGAAGAAGAGTCAAATGAAACTCCAGCATGCAATGCTACTGGGGTTCTTCCTACCTCACTTTACTCACTGAGAACTTTACTCACTGAGACTACATCTTCCATGTAATAATATCCACCTCCTCATCTATATTCCTTCCTTCTCTGTAGTTTTATTAGAGTTTTATTCTCTCAGGAGGGGACATAGAAAGGAGAATTACTGGGTGGGTGGGAAGAGGAACCACATTCTGAGCATCCCAAAGAACAGTAAAATGGGAGAAGAGACAGTGTTAGTATTTAACTGGTTGGCTCCAATTCCAATTGTTCACAGCAGCCTCCACTCTGATGGCTAATGCCTGTGTGGCCATGGTCATTGAATATATTGAATATCATCTCTGAGTAAAGACACATTCTACGGGAGATCAAGCCTGCCCTGTTTCTTTGGCAAAGCATATGTTGCCCCCACCCTAGTTGCAGTCCTCACTTTCGTTTTTATAGGTCTTGTAACCTTTGTGGGCATTCCCATAGATTCTGGTAGCACATTGCTCATCACTTGGGTTGTTGATGTGGTTCGTTCATTCCCCAGATACTAATAAGAAACTACTAAGTGCCAAGAATTCTGCTCGGCCTGGGGGCTACAAGTCAAAGTCATAAATGCATAACTCTGCTCCCATAAAGTTCCATCTTTTCCTATGTTTTCATAGTTGGAATCTGGAAAACTCTCTAGAACTGCTATCAAGAAATCATTTTAAACTGGAAAATGATAATGTGCTTTTAATGAAAATCATGAGCCAAGCAATGTGGAAAATAGAAAAAGAGCATTGGGCTGGAAATCAGATAGCTTAAGTTCTCATCCTTGCTTTGCCACTGGTATCCGAGGACCTTGGGTGAATCACTTAATCCTTCAAGGTCTCAGTTTCCTAAAAGTGTGAAATAAATGGGTTGGACCAAATTCTCTCCAAGATTCCTTCCAGCCAAAAATGTATATGTCTTCAAGATAAATGTTCTTCTCATTAATGTGGGTGTCTCAGAAGCCATTTTTTATCAGTGGATTCTAACCTTATGTTTATCAATACAGTAGTCTGATTCTCCTGACCCTCTTTATACCATTCCTAATAAGAAATGTACCAACCATATGTGAAACACATGGGCTCTGCCCAAAGGCCATGCAAGATACATAAATTTCACAAGGGAAAGATGCAAAACACATGTTGACACATCTCAAATCCACATGTACATTTTGGTTAGGGTTTAATGGTACTTAATTTTGAGGGTTATTCAGAAATCTGTTTAAGGTACTCCTATAAAACTGACTTTTAGATAAGGCCCAAGAAGTTCTTGTGTACTTTAGACAACAAGTAAAGTTGTCCAAATTTCTGTGGGTTACCCATAGACATAGAAGTCTTCTGAAGTTGATCATAGAACTAGGCATCTCACACCTTGCAGCATCTTGATAAAGTCACAGTAAAATAGAAGGTTGAATGAATATCAAACTAGTTGTCTCATATCAGGGGACTACAGTCCCACCTATAAGCTCACAATGGAAAGACACAGCTGGACCATCTGCTTTGGCCATCAGCCCCAATTTGGGGCCCTCCAGAATTTTACATGTGCTGGCCACACAAGTGTAAATTCATGCCCTTCTTTCTGCCTGCTGAATTTCTACTCATTCCTTGGGATCCCACTCAAACGTCACCTCCTCTGTGAAGACTTCCTTAATCTCTCCAAACAAAAGGGCTACTCCTCCATTTATGTCCCTTACCCTTTCTCTCACTCTCGCTCTACATCTGTTATTGTACTTGTCATGCTAAACAGCATTTATTTGTTTTCATATTGAGTAATTATTGAGTAATAAATGTGCTTTTGTGATCTTTGGAATTCTAGTACCTAGCAGTATGCCTGGCATGTTTGTTAATGAATCTATGAATGAATGAATGAATGAATGAATGAATGATGTTGACAGTGAAAGTCTAAGATTCAGTAGGATCTTTAATCTTAGAAGTTTAACAGGGGTAGCCAAAGTCAATATCCTGTTTCAGAACAGAGAATTTGTGAATTTTCCATCATGGAAGAACTCAAGTCAAAAGTAGACTATATTAAAAAAAAAAATGCTTTAGGGCTTCCCTGGTGGCGCAGTGGTTGGGAGTCCGCCTGCCGATGCAGGGGACATGGGTTCATGCCCCAGTCTGGGAAGATCCCACATGCCGCAGAGCGGCTGGGCCCGTGAACCATGGCCGCTGAGCCTGCATGTCCGGAGCCTGCACTCCGCAGTGGGAGAGGCCACAACAGTGAGAGGCCCGCGTACTGCAAAAAAAAAAATAGAGTATACTAGGTCAAGAAAACATAGTGAGCACCTGCTACCATGTCCCACATCATCCTTTATCCAGAAGAGTCGGCAAGGAAAGGAAAACATGGTACCAGTGTGGGAAGGGTGTCCTCAAATTGCTTGCTTAATGTTGAGAAGAAGATAAAGGCACATGATACAGAGGATATGGGATACACAAGAAGGGAGAGACCAAGATCTGACTGATCAGGGCCAGCCAGCAGCAAAGCCAAGGAAGCAGTAAAGCTCTTACAGCTGCTAATGCCCCCATCTATCTTCTAACCCTGCACTGTTCAGTACAGTGGCCACTGGCCATGGGAGGCTAGTGAGCACTTGAAATGCGGCCAGGATGTGCTATAAATGGAAAATACACACCAAATTTGGAAGAGTGAATTAAACAGAAGAAAAACAATGTTAAAATATCTCATTTAATTATTTTTTATATCAACTACATGTTAAAATGTAGAAATGACAATATTTTCGATATATATATTTAAAATTCAATTCACTCATTTCTTTTTCTTTTGACAATGTGGCTACTAGAAAATTTTAAATTATATATGTGGCTCACCTCATATTTTTTTTGGACAATGCCTTTCTAAACCATTGCTTTTCCTTTAGTTCCAGCCATCATTTCATCAGCTTAGAGTTATCTTTGATCTTGGAAGTGTTAACTGGGAAGCTCTGAAAGGATCATGTATTTTCAAGACCTAGAAATGTCTGCCCTCATGGTGAACTGACATACCTTCATAGAGGCAAGAGGCCTTGTTCAGTAGCCAACTCCCTGGACTTCGTGTTGACCACCATTGGTGCCCGCATGTCTTCTTCAGTTCTGCCCGAATTTTCCCCTTCACAGCAGGAGGAAATTATGAAGAGAGATTTCTAGTTTCCACAGACACATACTGATAAGAGCAACTGGCCCAGGCTAAGGGCAATAAACTCAAATGTCTACAGGGGCCAAGCAGGTAAAAAGTGAAGCAAGCCAAGTGTATTCTTTCAATAGAGTCACACTTCATCTGCATATTAAACACATAGGAATTTTCTTCACCTCCCCAATGAAATATGCTCTCTTCCTGTTCTATTGTTTTGTTTGTTTTTGTTTTTGAACATGTGATGCTCTTGGCCAATGTTTCATTTTTCTGCTTTAAAAAGAAATTTCACTAAAAACTCAATTCGAGAATAAAAAACGGTGCAAACACAGTGACAGACTATAGCTGACACTGGCCTCAGTGTTGGGGCTCAGCAGGGAGTCGTGCAGACTGTGGAGAAGTGGGAATGAGGCCCTGCCCACAGGAGCAGCCCTGGCTCAGCTCCAGCCAGTAGGTGTCAAGTGTTCATGTGGGCCTTCTGATTTTTCAAGAGATGTTGGAAATCTGGATGGTTATATAAAATTTCCTAGTTTTCAAGTGTCACCAGCTAATGCAAATATTTTTAAAACACAGTGTAAACTAGAATTCTGTGATCTGGGTAAAACAGTGCCTACAAATTAGATTTGGCTCATAGACCACCAGTTTCCAATCATTGGTCTGGGGCTAGCCATTAGATAATGTAGGAAAAAAGAGAGAAAAGGAAATGAATATTTTTGAACACATACTGTATGACTGGAACTTCATCTTCTTTCCCTCATTTAATCATCCCAATAGCCTGTGAAGTATTAATAGCCTCATTTTCACAACTGAAGAAACAGAGGTTCATTTGAGTTAAACGATTTTTCCAAGATAAGTCAACTAGAAGCTTCCAAACTGGGGGAAGTTGTGTATTGTTCCCGAAACCTATCTTCATACTGGTGCTTTCTGCTCACTCCCAGCTTGGGAGACCTCATTAGGCTACCTGCTCTCCAAGTCATCTCCTCATCACCCTGCTCATCATGTGCCTCCTCTGACCTCCTGGGTGCTCACTCCCTGGGATTCATTCTTGGCAATTAGGAAGGGACCCTGTCTTCATCATCTCTTCCCACGTAGGCAGGGATTGAGACCCATGTTTCTGACCCCTCGGTATGAAACATAAGGACCTACACTTACCATAGACTTAATATATGTTTGTTGGTTGTGATACCATATCATCTCTTGGCTTGCCCACTTGCCCCGCCCCTCTTTGTGTATGTTCCATTCATATCTTTTACCTCTTCACCTGGATCATTCATGGTGACTCTGTTACAGCACTGATGAAAGGAATGATTTCACATGAGATGCACAGAATACGTTCCCATATTTGAGAGGGTGGGAGGGAGGGACCAGCCCTTACAAGCCTTCATTTGTCACACACGATCCCGAGGCCCAGAGGGAGTAAGGGCTGTTCCAGTGTTACTCAAGACTGGAGTCACAGCGCTGGAAGGAGAATTCAGCCTCGCAGACAGACTGGGAGTGAGAATTAGAATCCCAACAGGCTTGCCGGGACTGAGTTCTCCTTTGCCCAGCGTCTTCCTCTTTCCCCAACACTCCCAGCTTGTCTCTGAGCTCTCTTTCTTCAACACAATGAAATTATTTTTGGCTAGACCTGCTAGTCTCCATTCAAGCAAAATAGCTTCCAGCTGGGATGAGCTCCTCCCCTCTTCTCCAGAGTAGGTTGCCAGCTACCCACACCCACCCGGAGGGCCCTCTAGCAGACACTTATGGGTCCCCCGTGAGGGGAGGGAACATAGCAATAACCAGAATCTCATATATTCCTGAAGCAACTTAACTAGTAACTGATAAAGCACTTCCACACCCCTTATTTTGTTTGACATTTACAATAGCCCCATAATTAGCAGGCAGATGTTATTATGCTCGGTTTACAGATAAGAAAACTGTAGACTATAGAGGTTAAGTGACTTGCCTAAGTCATAAGGCAGTGCTGACATTTGAACACAATCTTCTGAATCTCTAAATGGTATCCTCTTGGGTTATTTTTCTTCCACAGTAATTTTTATTCTTCTGATTTGAAAACTTCTTCCTCTCCACAGTGCAAAATTAGAAAAATATTAAAATGTGGAAAGAAGAAAATAAACAGCCTTGCCACTCAAGGTAACTATGATTAACATGTTGATATATTTTCTTCCTTTCTTTTTTCTCTGTGCGTGTGTTTTTTTTTTTTTTTTTTTTTTTTTTGGCTATGTTGGGTCTTTGTTTCTGTGTGAGGGCTTTCTCTAGTTGCAGAGAGCGGGGGCCACTCTTCATCGCGGTGCTCAGGCCTCTCACTATCGCGGCCTCTCTTGTTGCGGAGCACAGGCTCCAGACGCGCAGGCTCAGTAGTTGTGGTTCACGGGCCCAGTTGCTCCGTGGCATGTGGGATCCTCCCAGACCAGGGCTTGAACCCATGTCCCCTGCATTGGCAGGCAGTTTCTCAACCACTGTGCCACCAGGGAAGCCCTTCTGTGTGTATTTTTAATTGATTAGGAGCATACTATCTATACATAGTTTGTACTATGTTTATACTTAACATTATGTTAGAAGAAGTTCCTATGTCATTAATGTCCTATGTCATTCCTATGTCACATTTATTGAAAATGTGATTTTTAATAATTGTAAATTATTACATTTAATACATTTAATTGTAAATATTCAATCCAACATAAGAACTTTCCCCCTATTTGAACATAATTTTGCAATTAAATGTGACACTAAATCAAAAAGATATGTGCAGTCCTATGCTCATTACAGCTTTATTTACAATAGCCAAGATATAGAAGCAACAAGTGCCCATCAATAGATGAATGGGTAAAGAAGATGTGGTATATATGCATACAGTGGAATATTACTCAGCCATTAAGAAAGAAATCTTGCCATTTGTGATAACATGGATGGACCTAGAAGGTATTATGCTAAGTAAAATAAGTCAGTCAGAGAAAGATAAATAATGTATGATTTCTCTTATATGTGTAATCTAAAAAACAAAACAAATGAACAAATATAACTAAACAGAAACAGAGTCATAGATACAGAGAACAAACAGGTGGTCACCAGAGGGGAAAGAATTGAGGGGAGGAGAGAAATAGGTGAGGGAGACTAAGAGGTACAAACTTCCAGTTACAAAATAAATGTCACAAGTCTGAAATGTACAATGTGGGGAATATAGTCAATAATTATGTAATATCTTTGTATGGTGACAGATGACAACTAGACTTATCTTGGTGAATATTTTGAAATGTACAGAGATATTGAATCATTATGTTGTATACCAGGAACTAACATAGTATTATAGGTCAATTATACTTCAAAAACAAACAAACCCACAGAAAAGAGATCAGATTTATGATTACCAGAGGTAGGGGTGGGAGGAGAGGAAATTAAGTGAAAGCAGTCAAAAGGTGCAAACTTTCAGTTATAAGATAAATAAGTACTAGGGATGTAATATACAGCATGATAAAGGTAATTAACACTGCTGTACATTATAAATGAAAGCTCTTAACAGAGTAAATCCTAAGAGTTATAAGGAAAACAATTTTTTTCTATTTCTTTAATGTTGTATCTATATGAGATAATGGATGTTCACTCTTGTGATAATCATTTCATTATGTATGGAAGTCAAATCATTACGCTGTGCACCTTAAACTTAGGCAGTGCTCTATGTCAATTATATCTCAGTGAAACTAGAAAAAATGATACTGTGATAAATATATTATGGGTAAATTTTGGTCCTCATCACTGGATAGGATAGACAGTGAAATTTTACCTTAAGGTATGTGATGAACCAAGCAATTAATCAACAAACATTCAAGGCCAGGGGGTTAAGCATCTCATAAGTGCTGGGTGAGGGGGAATACAGGGAACCAAAACTACGGGCACTGTTTTCTCAGTGGGCAACCCTTTTCATGTTTGCTACCAAACTATTTTCCAAATCTGCTCCTTCTCTACCACCACTGACCTAGTTCAGGGGGTTCCTGCTGTTTACCCTGCACCGGTCTCCTGCTCCTATAGCCTCCCCTGCCCCAAATCTACCCTCTGGATGGAGCCTGGATGAGCTCTCCAACGCTGTATCTGTGCCATTCTGCAGGGAAAAACCTATCACTGAATTCACATTGGTCTCCAGAAAAACGTCTAGAGTATCTTAAACTCTGACACTATACGATCAGAATCAAAAACAAGTTCTGGCACTCAGCAAGCACTCGAAACATATATTTTTATGCCCCTCACTCTCTAGACCAGGTGGTGCTCAGTGATTCTGTTTTGAATGTTCTTCTTCCTCCCATTACCCAGAAACCTTTCCACAGGGTCCCCGCTCTGTCTCCAGACGCCAACACAGCCTCCTCCTTTGGGAGGGGGTGTTGATGGAGTTCTAGATGTACTGGTTCTTTACGTTTTTAGAAAGGAGTCAGGAATTAAACCTATGATCCAGCCAATCTCCAAGGAAAACCCTGCTCAGAGAATTTGAGAAGCTGCTAATAGTTTCAGGCAGAGTGTCATTAAAATTTAGAAAATATATTAAAAATATAGTTTGAACACCATCTCCCCTTTTTTCAGGGATGAGCATCTCACCCCCCCTCCCATCCTTTCAATGATTTTTCAGCTTTGGATGGGGCCACCCAAGTTCTGAAAGTTCTCCCAGCAGAGCCTCGTCAGTTCTGGTTTAGGGCAGATCACCGTAATGAGTTTGAACAGCATCCTCAAGCTATTTCCTCTTCTATTCCTTCTTAAATGTGAGAAAGCAGTGTCAAAGTTGGCAAGGCCAAGATGGTTACTTTCTAGGTAGGGAATACATCCTTGCTCTCGTGTAGTTTCTCCCTACATCCAATGCTCCACCATCTCAGCAGCGAGAGCTGTGACAGGACGCTGATTACAGTCTATGTACAGTTCATATATACTCTCTGACTGGATTCTTACAACACTGGGTGAGGTAACTACGGCAGGCGTTACTACATCTCAAAAGTACAGATAAGAACACTGAGGTTTGGAATGCGTTAGTGGCTTGGCTGCAGCTTGGAATTAGTGACAGGCCAAGTCAGGATGCAGGCCCATAACTCTATCCAGACACTGGGCACTTTAGTGTCAGCCTGAGATGTCCCGGTCTTGTGGGGTAACTGTCCCTCTTTCCCTGCCTTCAGTTTTGCCTCTAAATGGTGAAGAATCATACCTTGTGCCAGCACTCCTGGAAAAGCCATATGGACAACCAGAGCAAACCTCTCAAGATCCTGGAAGGCAAAGATTCTAGTCATTCTAGGAGTTGGCACTGCAAATTTTACCCTCACCCAGGCAGCCCCTCAGAGTTAAGGGGGTCCCTCGGCACCTGTTGCTTTGTATTCCCCACTTCCCTGCTCAGGGGGTTCATCACCTCATGCTGGGACTTTTTCCAAACTAACCCAACTGGTTCCCTGTTTCTGATCTTACTTCCCTCCAATCTTTCCTCTAACCAGATATCTTCATTTTTTCTCCTCACTGCCCTACTTAAAACGGTAATTGATGTCCATTCTCTGCACAAGGAAGTAGACACCTTAGCCTGGATGAAAGGCTGTCTGCATTGTGCTCCTATGCTGTGGAGCCAACATCATTCCACATCCTCCACACACGGACTGAGAAGTTGGCCTGTCTTCACTCCCAACACTTTACTCACATGCTGTTCCTTAAGACTTCTGAGACTTTCTCAAGCCCTGCTCCTTTCTGGAATTCCAAAACTTCAAACTTCCAAAACCTGCTTCAAGTTCTGCCTCCAAGTCTCCTCCCAGAAGCCTAGGCTTCTCCAACTTCTGCACTCTGACATCCTGAGGAATGGGACTGATCCACTTACATCAACCCTGACCTATAAGCTGCCATTTGCACATGAGACTATGTGTCATATTAGTCTTGACTCTCCAAATTGCTAACAAATTCCTTGAAGGCCAAAACTATGCCTGAATGACTTCCTTGTGAGCCCCAAACCAAGCTACTTACTCCCAAGCACAGAGTAGGTGCTCAAAAGTCCCTCGCTGGATAAGTGGATGTGAATCAGTGCCATGACAGCAGGTGTGACATAGGGAAGGCTGAGCTGCGACTCAGGGAATCTGGTCGGTTATGAGGATTTGGGAAACTCTCCTTCCTGAGCTCATGCTACTCATTTATAAAATAAAGGCATTGGACAAGATAATCTCAAATACTGCTTCAAGCTCTGTGAATCCCTTAAATATATGGGGTAGATGGAAACTTTGCTGCTAGGAGATGAAAGGATTTTTTTTTCCTTGAAGGGCCATACCTCTGCCATGGATTAGAAACAAAATCATTGAAAACCTGCTTTCTCACCAAATGTTGACCATGCATCCTGCAAATCCATTGATTTTTTTAAGGCCTCCAGACCCCATGGCCATAATGAGATCCACACACTTGTCAGGTGTTGAAGTCATTTGGCCTTTGGCCTTCATCTCACCAGCCCCCAACACATGGGAGTTGGCCACGACTTTCACACACGTGTTCCCTCTTACCTAATCTTTCAAAAGGAAACACAGCATTATACAGTTTAGACAAAGAAGGGAGAAGAAAGGAGGTGGAGAAAAAGAGAACTTGAAAAATAGTTTTCCAACCAAGAAAGGAATATCAAATGCATGGGCCATTAAACCAAAAGCCAATCTGAATCTGGGGGGACAATTTTTGTGAATGTCTGGGGTGTAGTGGTCGCAATACTCACGAACACACACCCTTTAGTCCCATCTGAACATAAATACATACAAGGCTTACAAGTGAAGCATATTTGTTAAGCACCAAGATGGTGGTAATTAAATTCATGGGGTTTGTGCATTACGTAAAAAGCAGAATACCAGCAGCCCAAGACCTTATAAAGTAGTTGATCATCACCAGCACCATAATTACTCATGAGCCCAAGGAATGTACGCCAGGCCTCCTCAGACTTGCCTAATATCAGGCAAGAAAGCACCATAATTATATTTCATATCTGGGGACAACCCTAGAAATGTATGTACAGAGAGAAACGTCGTCTCAACTCTGTGCTCTCTGAGATGAATCCAGGTACTTGGACCTGTTGCCTTAGAGAAGAACAGTAAATTCTGATTGAGCTAATATTAAAAAGAAAAGAAAAATCAGAAAAATGTTCACAATTGTCAAACCAAGGGAGAAAAGTTCCATTTAGCTAAGTGAAAAAAGCTGAGTGAAATTCTAAACGGGAAAAGTATACATTATCTTGGAAGATGAAAATTAAATTAAATTAGTAAAATTAGGTAAATTAGATGGGAAAAAGCTCAAACTCCATTATTACAGAAAGTAGGACATTTTCATCACAAACATAAATGTTTTCTGAACTGGATGCTATAAATTTTGAAAGTATTTTAATTCCATATTTCTCTTGATTCCAATATCTGATCAGTAAGAAAAGCAAGGTTTATTAGTCCCTTAGTTGACCATAGATAAGACTGAAGTCCGGAGAGGTGAAGGGACTTATCCAAGATCACACAGCTGTTTACCAGCAGAGTTGGAACTAAAGGAGCCCTCTGAGACCTGATCAAACATCCATCTCTCTCTTTCACATTTCCTCCTAGGGTTGAAGGCATGTTGATTTACTTCTTACTTCTGTAAACTCTTGGCTAGAAAGGGCTAATACATTTATACTGGATTTGGATTCAGAACAAACTTTTTAGTGTGAAGACAAACAGTCTAAAAAAGCACTTTCACCTGCTTAATCTGGTTTGAATCACAAAATTCTAAAACCTTCCCATGAAAAGAAGTTAAAACTTTTTTCTAACATCAAGTGTAAGCAGTCTGATACATCCCTAAATGCTGAGGCAGTGAGCCTCTAATAAGGAAGTGCTACAGTAATTACATCTTTGAAACCATTCCAACATGGGAGTCCTGGGTCTGAACCACAGATCGACTACTCATTAGCTGTGTGGCCTTAGGCAAGTGATTTAACCTCTCCAAGCCTCAGTTTCCTAATCTGGAAAATGGGACAATACCTACCCATCAAAGAACATGAGAAATTTCCTGATACATACAAGTACCAACAGTTACTAGTACTCTCCCTTTCCTTACTTTATCTTCTTAAAATTTAGCTTGTTAAAACAGAGTGTGCTTCTAGGCTCAAAAGCCACTTGACCATTGCACTGGTTGGTTTTTGATTCAGAATCTTCATATAATACCATTCATTCACTGACACATATTTATGTGCAGCCACTGTTCTAAGCACTTGCCTCAGGGAGATGAATGAAACAGCCTTCTTCTTCTTAGAGTTTGTGTTCAACAAACTGGACAGCTGGTCAACAAACTGGACTTTGGTCATTATTTCTGCGTATGGAGGATGGGAGGCTTAGTGAGCAAGTTCTTTGGTAAAACTCTCATGAAATATGGTCTAATCCATCTACTTCCCCAAGGCAAAGACCATATCCCTAGGAGGCATGCTCCCTGATGCACAGAGAGGTATAAAGCATCTACTACGTGCTCCTTTGCACCCACTAAAGCAGTCAGTTGACTCATTTCTCCAGAATCATGGTCACTGGGATCCTATCTTCATCTAATCTCATGAGATACCCCTGCCCACCAGGCTAGGGAAGACTTAGAGGTGACTTGGTGTATCTGACAACTTTCTTAAAAATTGGGTTTATCCCTAAAACCTTGGCTCTGACTTTCTCCAACTAATAGATGCATGTGCAGCACACGAGAAATGGAGACAGCTTACCTCACCTCGAGGGACCCAGATCTTCACCAATGTCCTCCCCTTTCCTCTCTGCCACAGAGCTCACTTCCAAGTGACCATTACAATGTAAAATAAAACAAAAGGCCAGCCAAGTCTACCAAAGTGGCCTTCCATGCTCTCCCAGATCTTCTCCGGGCTTGGGGTCCAGGCCTAGGGTCCCTGGGAACACCCAGTGCCGAGCAGGTTGCCAGTGGGGGACAAGCCACAAAAGTATCAGTGTGGCTGTATAAGTAGGCCCAATTTTTTTTTCATTTTTATTTTCCTTCTTACTGACTCCTAACAGAATCATTTTCTGGTTTTGAAAGGCATCTGCAGGAATGCAGAGAACAGAATGGTGACTCAGAAGATGGTGACCGAGTCATCTGCTTTGCATTGTCGAGTACATTTTTCACATGTTACTGGGTGAAACTAGCAATAAAGGGCACCAAATGCTAGAAATAGAACAAAAGAGATAAAGAAAAAGAAGAGGAAAAATATCTTATTTCCTCTAGAGAAATCTGCCTTGATTCGGGACACTGGTGTTTTAGGAAAAATCATTTTGCTTTGAACAGCTCTCTTTCTGACTCACTTTTTGGAAAGAATGTGCTGAGCAGATAACTGCCCACCTCCCCCCGCAAACAGCTCTGCTGAAATCTGAACACTATAAGTCCTCCTTGTTGACTTGTGAAAGAGATCTCTCTATATTCATTCGGGCTCTGTGCTCGTCACATGATACCAATACATTCCAAATGCTAAGATACAAGATTACTACTTAACCATAGAACAAACCAACAGGAATTTTAATCAAGACAATATCCAATAATGAATAAAGATGGAATGTTTTTGGAGGGGTTCCAGAATACACATTTGGGAATTTTTAATCTTGCTCATCTTTGAATCTAGCAAAAATATTTTAAACTTTTCTGACCATGCCATTTCAGGCTGAACCCAGAAACTAGCTACTATCTAAGGTATTAAAGCATTTCATCTACACAGACATTGAATTTTCCAAATCTTGGTCAGTAATTGATACCAGATTAAATGAAATATGAATCAGACAAGTTCCTTTACATGCAGTGTTTTAGCTGAATTATTTTATGATATAAAAGATGAAAAGAAATCAAGATAAATAACGAGCAGTGTGGGACAAGATTATACTTTTAATATTGTTATATTTTAGGA
Organism: Mesoplodon densirostris; assembly: GCF_025265405.1. Taxonomy (NCBI): domain Eukaryota; kingdom Metazoa; phylum Chordata; class Mammalia; order Artiodactyla; family Ziphiidae; genus Mesoplodon; species Mesoplodon densirostris. The sequence goes on along the minus strand of NC_082668.1, from coordinate 110,360,011 downwards.
TTCGTTTTATTTTAATGTTTGTGTTCAGACCAGATTGATGTGTCATAGTTTATCAAATTGCTTAAATAAACCATTGTCAGCTATGGGTGGCCAGATATTTACCATGAGTTTGAAAGTTGTCTGAATCAACACTAATTGTAAAGGAAGCTTTTTTATAACAGTTTATAATCAGCTGTAACTTACCTAAAATGTGAATTTCAACACTATTTTAATCGTGTTTGAAACAGGAAGAAGGGAGTAGCCCAGTATTGAGATTGAAGTTTATAGGCCATAGAGCTATTCTTCCTGTTGCCCCGTGGGGTTTTCCCACCCCACCCTAAGCCCCACCACCAAATGGAAACAAAGAAGACTTTGCTCCCACAAGGCTGCTTGGAGCATTGGTGTTTGGGTCTTTTAAAAGGACCAAGTGATGGCTGGAAGATAGATGGGAAAGATGGAACATAGATTAAATGTGACATGTTACACTATAGGAAAGGTATTTTTATAGAACATGTACGCAGTAGATCAAAGACTTCACTGCACTTATTTTTGTCTTCACACACCTACTAAAGCTGCATTTCTGCTGATGAGTGAAATTCTAGCTCTTTGGTCATCCCAGGACCCTAAATTGATACATCACCCAGCAGCATTAAAATGTTGGTTTTGTATGATTAAAAGTGTGGGTGCACAATTTCACTGAGAGGAATGAAAGTTGTAGTCATTTGAAGTAAATCAAGACTAAACAACGAAAATGAGAATAATGGTCTGTGTAATTGCCCTGTTGGTCGTCTCAGGAGCCCAGCTGAAAGGGAGATTAGAACCAAAGTCTGCGCTTGGGATTTTTTGGAGGTTGCTAGTCTTAGGGCAGGTTCTCTGACAAGTCCTGAGTAAGCCTCTGATTTGGATGAGAGAGGGCTAAAAAAAGCATTTCTGAAACCCTCTCAGACAGTAATTGATTGGTCTGCTTTTTTTTCACTTATTTGTTTATTATAAAAAGAATTATTTTCAAATCATCTTGAATATTACAGATTTTATCTGTGTCTCCTGACCAAGCATTTCAGATAGAATCTAGTATATGTAGTGAAAGTTTAAAAGCTGAATAAGTCTAAGCCATGGAACAAACTCATCACAGAAAAGAATTGACAGTATTCCCAAAGAATAGGAGAAGCTAATAGAGTTATACATGTTTTAAGAGGTAGATACGATCACGTGTGCACAATATAAAACAGAAGGTTTCTAATGATTGAAAAAGGAGGGGGGAAAAAGCTATTTGGTAGTAGCTTGGTGAACTTTGGCTGAACTTCTCTGTTTGGCAGGCTCTGGTGCGGACAGTCTAGGATGAGGCATTAGGGCTCGCATCTGAGAAGTTGACATCAAGCAGACAGCAAGACATGATATCTTATTTTCCTGAGCCATGCTGACACAAATTGAACTCCCCTTATTATTTTCTTATGCCAGTAAAGTTGCACTTGGAATTTAAGCATTTTGTGTGCAGATGTTGAAGGCTGGGTTGGTTTAATTTAAATAATTTGCAGATTGTTTAGTAGCACTCCAAAGACGGGAGCGTTCTTCATCTGAGTTCAATTTTATGAGCTTTGGTTTCTGATCTTCTGCAAGGTAAAACTGAACTATTTCAGTTTCAGTAAAACCCAAGGGCTAAAAGACCCTGCCGCTCCCTCTGGCGCTGCTGGCTTTGTTAACTGAAGAAAATGGCAAGGCCCTGAGGTTGTCTCTAATTTGCTCAACTTTTTACCTTTTCATGGTTCTCCACTTTAAGAGAATGTGCCTTAGGAAGGATGAGATGGGGGCTGGGAGGGGGATAGACCCATATGGTAAACTATCAAAATTAAAAATCAGATATAACGAGGACTGACTTTTTGTCCAATACCCATTCCTGGCTTTCTGGCTTTAGAATCACTTGGCTTCCAATTTTTCTGAGCCATAGCAATTATGCATTTCACTGTTTATGCAGCCCCCTTTCGCCCTCAGACCTTTCTTTCTCTGATGTTTACTTACCCAGTTTTTCTAAAGCTTATACGTGAGCTCCCTGGAGCCCGGGAATAGATGCGTGATTGTATTCCCATCTTAGGAGTCGACTGCCTTCATTTTCCAGCACAGGGTTTGTTTGCCCAGCCAGGCCCCACATACTAAACAATACAAGGGAATGCTTCTTGGAAGAAAGTAAGATGTCAGTGTACATTACAACCCCCCTGGGGTAAGTAGAGAGCATTCATAAAGGACTAAAGAAATGTACTTTATAATGAAATGTACCTCATATAATTTATGACCCAATACTCAGGGATGAGTTTTTCTCTTTGAGAGTGTATGTCTGCACGTGAGAGAGAAGAGCGTGTGATTGTATAAAATTCTTAATAACGATCTGGGGAAAAAATGTTCTTTCCCATTTGGGCAATGACCAAAAGTGATTTGCATTGGCCTCTGTGACTTCCCAAGGAGGATGTGAGGTCCCCCTCCCTACTCGGATTCTAACCCCCTGCTGTGGTCAGTGTGCTGGGTGTGGTCATGGCCTTGACCTCAGCTACAGAGAACCTTCCTTTCCTGCGGTGGGGGGGGGGGGTGAGATATGCAGAGAAAAGTGTCCAGTGAGTGTGTGTAGGGGGGGAGATCTATCAGACTTCTCCATCTGCAGCTGATTCGGAACTCCCTTCGCCAAACCAGCCCTCAGCAGTGATGTACTAAACTGCAGAGAGAAAGAGCCGCAGTTGGAGTTGAAAGTTGTGGGTTGTTAGAGTCTACTTTTCCCTTGTGATAGACAAGATAAGAGTGCCTCCGACCAAATCCTTTTTTTTTTTTTAGAAAAGAAAATACCATTAAACACTTTTGTTTCTTCGCCTTTGCTCCCATATTGAAAAATCTCACAGGGGCATCAATTTGACCTTTTGGATAGAAATGGAAACATCTTCCATACAAATACAGTCAAAGTGGCAGGAATCACATTTTATCATAAGGTTTTAGAGTTGCAAGTGATCAAGGGGATAATCTAGTCTAAGCCCTCATTGTTCAGATAAGAAAGCTGGCTCCCAGGGAGGCAGTGTGACTTGGCCAAGGTCACAGAGCTCGTCAGTGGAAGAGCCAAGCCCAGAAGCCAGGGCTCCTGCCGTTCTGCCTGGTCCTCATCCCACCACGTGACTCAGCCTTCCCCTACTTCTGCAGGAATCCCATTTCCCCCAAATCCACCACAAGAAGAAGGGATAGTTGTCTTTAAGCTACCTCTCAAAAGAAAGCCCACAGATTACTAATGTAGCTTTACAAGTGATTTGGCCTATAAACCCTCTTTCTTACCCCCTCCTAAGCCAGAGACGCTCAAACAAAGCCCCACCACCTGGCCAGAGCACCAGATGAGGGTGAGGGACTCCCACATCTAGATCCATCACAGGGCAGAGCCCCCACTCCCTCTCTCTCCCTATATTCCTAGCCTGAGTCCCCCAGAAAGATGAGCCTGGGGAAAAGGCTTATGGGTTCTTCTTCTACTAAGAATGCAACCCAAGAGATCAGGTGTGGAGGGGTGCAGAGATTAAACCAGGAAATCAAGGCAGCCCAGGTGAGGATGTGTTACAAAGATGATGGGGCCAGTTGAGACCATCCATCAGACCGCAGCCCCGGAAGCCATGTAAACTCCTCTCCAGACCATGTCTGGTGAGGGATGGGAGGACAATTGTATCCATGGATCCCGTCTCCCTTCAGAGGTTTGCCTCACAGACCTCAACTCCTCTGCATTTCCTGGTTGTGCACTTGTGGCCTGAGCACAGTCCCAAGATGGCATCAACAGGGAAGCTTGGGCCTCCCTGGTGGTGCAGTGGTGGAGAGTCCACCTGCCGATGCAGGGGACACGGGTTCGTGCCCCGGTCCGGGAGGATCCCACATGCCACGGAGCGGCTGGGCCCGTGAGCCATGGCCGCTGAGCCTGCGCGTCCAGAGCCTGTGCTCTGCAATGGGAGAGGCCACAGCAGTGAGAGGCCCGCGTACCACAAAAAAAAAAAAAAAACAGGGAAGCTCTAGGACTGGAGTCAAGAGGTGGGACCACCTGTCAGAAATGCTACCTGTTGGAGGTGAAGCACTGCTGGGTTGAGTCTTCACAGAGATGGAACAAGAGGCAGGTGAGCAAGAGCCCCTGAAGTAGTACATAAAGGAGCTTGGCATGCCTTGAGAAATAAATTCCCTCCTTTAACCTCATCTTCCAGTATATAGGGATATAAAAATACAGATAAAGATATAGATATAGCATCTATAGAGGGTAAGGCAAGGCACACCAAGTCACAAACACAATATGCTACGGATATGTTTCTGTCTTGCCCTATTCTTTACACTTACAAGTATTTTTTTTTTTAAATAACAGCTCTCATAACTAAGGCTTGGACACCACATAAATCCCCTGATCAGTTGGCAGGTGCTAACGTTCAAAATGATTGCATAACGAATGTAACCTACGTCTCTCAAAGAAAAGTAAACCATCGAACACTTTTTACACTAATCAAGGTCATAAGTTTAATTCCTAGGAACTTTCCCAGGAGTCTCTCTCCAGCTTATGCCTCAGTCTCCAAAATACCTTCACCTTGATCTTAATAAGAGAAGCTTGGGCTTGATTTGCTTTATAGGTTTGGTTCTATAAGCAATTATGTATGAGAGAAAAGCCCCCAAATACCCCAAAACCATAAGGCTCACTGATGGCTATTGCTCCAGCCCCTCTAGGAACCTAGGGAGTCCATGAAATGGTTAACAGGAATGGGAAACCAAGGCAAATGCGTAGTGCCCAAACAACGGCTGGATGAGGGCATGAACCCTTCCAGAAGATTTCTGTGGGTCTGGGGTAGCTGGGTCTTACGGCTGATTGGAACAGATCCCTAACTCCCAGGGCCATAGCCAGGGAGGGCCAGGATGCCTCCCCTACACCCCCTTTGGGGGCCTCAATCAGATAGGAAGCCAGAGTGTGCGAGCTGTGAAGGCCTTTTAAAGACACCATGTGGTTTAAGTACTTGATATGAATTTAATTGTACCACCCCCCAAAAAAGATATATTGGAATCCTAAGCCGCCAGTATCTCAGAATGTGACCTTATTTGGAGACAGGGTCGTTACGGAGGTAATAGGTTAAAATGAGGTCATTAGGATGAGTCCTAATCCAATATGACTGGTGTCCTTATAAAGAGAAGAAATTTTGACACCAAGACACGTACATAGGGAGAAGATGATGACAGAGATCAAGGTGATGCCACAGACTGCCCACAAACCACCAGAAGCTAAGAGAGAGGCATGGAACAGACTCTCTGTCACAGTCCTCAGAAGAAACCAACCCTGCCGACCCTGAACCTCAGACTTCCAGCCTGCGGAATGGTGAGGCAATACATTTCTATTCTTCAAAGTCACCCAGGTTTTGGTACTTTGCTATAGCAGCCTTAGGAAACTAATACACTACCCCTTTCCCATTTTAGTGTGGAAGTAAATGGGGGAAACCCAGGGATGAGAAGTGACTTGCTCTGATAGCTTATGCCCCTTCCCCCCACCCACTGAAGAAATGGCTGACCTTTAGAAATGAAAAGATGGATTTGATGGGAAAGCCAAATAAGGGGAACACAGCGGAGATGTGGATTGGGAATGGAAGAAAACAAAGATGACAAAGGGCATTTCCTGGCATGTCCCTGTGGCTGGAGACGCTAGGCTGATGGCTGGAAGTTCAGTCGGATGAGCCAGGCACCAGATTTACAAGCTGCAAATGGTTGGCTGACCCTCCGCCGTGGTGCCTCAGTTAGCAGATGGCTCTGGGTGCCTTGAAGTACACTGTCAGGAGGTCCCAGAATGAGTTGGAGGGTCTCCCCCATCAGGGGAACAGAGGAAGGAAAAGCCACAATTCATGCTGTCAAACAAATAACTCCCATCCCAAATAACTTCCGGTGGGAAGACTCACTCCCTATCTGCAGAGAACACTCAGTGTGATGGTGTAGTGGAGACAGTGGTTTTGCAGGCAATCACACCTTCATACAAATACCAGGCCCAGCATTTAAAGATTTGGCTGAGCTACCTTCATGGTAGATGTAGAAGTACACCATCCACAGCCTACTTTACAGAGGGACTTTTGGGGTCATGCCTTCCTGAGGCAACCACACCTGGGGTCTGGTCCAAGGATGGGTATAAGGAGTATAAGGACCTAGCCAACATGAAACAGTCCCGATGGGCAAACCCTCCCTAGTTTGGCTGGGGCTCTGCTGGATCTACCTCCCAATTCAATTTGTCCCTCTCCCCAGTCCTGTTCCCACCTCCCTTCTTTTACAGTTGTTGATGTCTAATAAACATCTGAACTCCAGCATCTGCTTCTGGAGAACCACCGACACCAATCTCACACAGCCTCGTTGGATCATTTGTGAAGTCACAGTAGTGGTGGTTTTTCTGCAGGTCTGTTAGGAGAGAAAGTGAGAGACCTGCACAGAGCTTCCACCCTGGGGCTGGCACACAGGAACTTTAGTAAGTTCGTTCCCCTTCCTTTTGCTTCTGAAAGCCCCTGGTGCTGTGGGGTAGAGACATCTCCACCCTCAGGCTATCCCCAGACCACTGATGCTTCCTGAACACCAGCAAAAAGGCAGATAGCACCCCTATGGAGTAACCACCAGGCTGCCATCACCTCCACCAGGAGACGAGAAGATGGGTCGTTGAAAGAGAGGAAGACCCATGTGCTTAAAACACAGGAACACAGGAGCCTCTGCCACAAAAGCTGCAGAGAAATCTGACTGAAACTCAGTCCGCTGAGTTTAGACCGATGGCTACTCATTTTCAAAAATAATTGATTAGATTTGGTTCAACTAAGTGACAGTCTCACAGAGGCTTGATGGGAACGTCTCTCTGAATTTGACTTGAGATTAAAGTTACTTTTCTGTAACAAAACAGTACCTGGAAGGCTTTGGGAGCAAGCCTGGAGAGTCTGCCTTTCCTGAGAATGCCCCCATGAAAACTGGGTCAGGGCTGGGAAGAAAGAGTCCACCGAAAGAAAGTGAATCCAGGATAGAAATTCCACCACACAGTAGTTCTCTGGGTGACATCCAGCCTAGTTTAATAAAGGAACCAAAGTTTCCATCTGATAGCTATTAAAGCAAGGGAGTTAAAAGAATTATTGGTCGTATTCAGATTCCACGTGTCCTCGGGACCAGTGCAAGAATGGAAAGTGGAATGAACATTAGCATCCGTGCCCCGTAATCGCAGTGATGGAGTCCAGCCCCTGGGGCCTGAGAAGGCTCCGTGCTCCTTTTTTCCTGCCCAGGGAGCTGCTCTGAGGGAGGTTACTCTCAGGCTTCGGCTGGGGTGAGGTTGTCAATAATCCAAGGACATTCATTTGGAGAAAAGCTGTCCAAGCTCAAGCTTGAGAGACTTGAGAACTGTGTTTTGAACTGGAGCTCAGCATTAGTGGCGATTCCTCCTAGAGAAGGAGGCCTGAGCAGAGGGCCAGATAGAGGAACGCGTCCTTAAAGTCCTTGGAAGATGCAGTTAAGCAGTTAACTAATTCCATTAAGAGGCACTAAAGGAAGAGGGGTGGTCCGTACAGCAGAGTGGAACGGAGTGCATCCAGGTGAGGTGGCGGGAAGCCGAAGAAGGTGAGGAGGGAGTCAACGTAGGCACCAAGAAAAGACCGCAGCCAGAAACCCAGCACTGGAAATCCCGCTGGGAAGAGGCTAGGCTGAGCCATCGGATTTGGTCTCATCAGGCAAAAGACGCACAGCAGCTTTGGGGGTGCAAAGGAGAGGTTTACTAGAGAGAGACTTCCTTACTGCTGGACGGGGAATGGATTCCTTACTGGAGAAAAAGCCCCACAGAAACTCAGCCAGGGGACCCCTGTCACTATAAAGAGGGTCATCTGAAACCGCAGGTATTGAAACAAGGCCCCTCACACGCATCCTGGATTCTTTTTGTGTGTGTGTGCGTGTGTGGTATGCGGGCCTCTCACTGTTGTGGCCTCTCCCGTTGCGCGGAGCACAGGCTCCGGACGCGCAGGCTCAGCGGCCATGGCTCACGGGCCCAGCCGCTCTGCGGCATGTGGGACTGGGGCACGAACCCGTGTCCCCTGCCTCGGCAGGCGGACTCTCAACCACTGCGCCACTAGGGAAGCCCCACATCCTGGATTCTTTAGCGAGACTGGTCTGTAAGGAGAGATGGGAAAATATGGGAGAATGAAGTGAAGAGGAAAGAGATGGGGAAGAGAAAGTCAGGGTTCTATAAATAACCAAGGAAACCACAAAATAAGCTTTTAAACAGAGGTATGTGGTGGTTTCCTCGCATCCCCCAAGAAATACAAACTCTTCAACCAGCCCAGTAGATTCTGGTGTGCTTGGCAGTACGAGCAGCAGGGCAGAGTCAGAGGGAACAGCATTTCCCTGGAACCTTGCACACAGTGGGTGCCCTGTGAAGTTCTCTGTGTGTGCTAAGGCACTGACTCACAGCCACCTGGGCGAGGGGATCCTCACCCCCAAGTTGCCACTGGGGAAACTGGCCTCGAACAAGGTGCAGTGACTTGTCCGGCTTCCCATAGCTGAAAAGAACCAGAGTAGCCCTTGAACCCAGACCTCCTCCCTGTTAGCCGAGGTAAAAGCATTCCTAACCTAGCGCTCAGTCTCCTGAGGGCTTTCCAGCACAGAGAGAAGGCAACTTGTGTGGGAAGGGGGTTCATAGACCAGAACGGAGACCCTACAACTCAACAGCCACCCCTACACTGAGAAGGATGGGAAAACAAGTCCCAACTCCAGTACATGAAGGTGTGCAGAGAAGTTTACTCTCCCCATCTGGAGAGGAGATAGAGAGGGGAATTTGCTGAAACATCTGGCTCATGAAACCAGAGTTCTAGAGGAAATTCCAACTGTCAGGGAGGCCCTGAATGAAAGGCAGACAGGATCTGAGTATCTCTGTTTTGTTTCCCTTCGTTTGTCCAAGGCTGCCCAGTGACCTATGTCCCCAGAAGGATGGGTTTTTTCGGCAAGTCAGGGGAGGGAGGGAGGGTGTACATTTCCAAGTCAGGGGAAGCAATTAGGCCAAGAACAGCTCAGGTACAAGTTCTGATCAGAGAGAACTACATTGAGAGAAAAGATGAACCAAGATGCTCCCTGGGGGAAGGGGGAGACGGGGCACCAGGGAGGCAAAACTGGGGCAGCCCTGAGCACCCCCCTGCCAGACGCGGAGGGCAATCACTCACTGTCAGGGCATTTCCGGGGGGCAGAAACGCAGACCTGCGGGCTGTGCCAGCCCATAATTACCCACTCCCTTTCCTGCACTTTTAAACTCCTGCGGTAGGTGTTCATCAGCAGCTCATTTCCAGTGAAAGAACCTGACTTTTCAAAATTAATATGTGCTTGTTAGCTGTGCCCTAAGTCAATGTATCATGTTAATTACACTTGGCAATACGAATTCTTGCGTTTGGGAAAGCAAGTTGATGCAGGAAGCTTGTTATGACTGATGAGTGTCGGAAATGTTTTGGAGAGGCAGCTATGAGGCAATTGTGGGGCATCCCCTGGGCCGGGAGCCAGGCACAGTGGCGGGGAGCACCACGCTGCCATTCACTTCCGTGGAGAGGGCCCGATCCACAGCCCCGAGGATCCCATCCATAAAATGGAGCACATCCTTAAGCGGCAGACATATCGTGGGTGACATGGGAAATGTGAAGGCCCTGGGGCATCGTAGGCACCCAATTCATGTAATGGTACCTCTGGGTATCTTCCGTTTGGCCCAGATCCACACTCTCCCAGTCCTGACACTGCTCTAGGCTCCTGACCTGCAACCCGCTTCCCCTGCGCAAGTCTCCCTGTTGAGCGGACCAAGGCAAACACCAGTAGGGTGAGGAGAGGCAGGGAAGTGAGTAAAATAATCCCTTAATTAAACTCTCCCCAGATAAGTCCAATCTGAGGGTGCCATTGGCTTCCTGCCTAACATCCAAAGTTTTCCTCTTGCCTGGCAGGCTGGTGGGAGAGAGCCGGGCACAGAGAGCTGTGACCTCCAGTCACATCATGGACAAGAGGTCAGCCAAGGCCATGGCTCATCCGCCACCCCTAGGTCTGGGGACTGAAAGGGAACAGGCAGGCCTGAGGTAGCTCACGGGGGGAGAAGAGGCCTGGGGAGGGGAGAAGGGGGCTCTAGGGACACACCTCCTATGTCCCACTGTCTGACCCATCGGCCTCCTGCCCGTGGCCCAGGCGACCAGTCTCCATTCTCCACAGCTCCGCGCTCTGCAGCCCTGAGTGGCGCCAAAATTTCTTTCCATGAGTCTCATGGCCACATTGGCAGAAGAGTGGGAGACAAGGAGACGGGAATAAGGGTGAGAAGGGCTGCAACATGAGACAGAAATAAAACAAAACCTGAGATCGGAAATGTAAAACGTGGTTGGCGCGCAGCTAGTACAGAAAGCAATGGGTTTAGGTTTGGTTGATAATATAAACAGAAGGGTGGGCAGAATGTGCCTTGCTGAGTGGCATGAACTGAGGGGACACACCCGAAAGACCCCCGCGAGCGTCTCGAGTCTGGATTTACATCAATGGAGATTTCCCTCCCCCCTCCCCCAGAATCTTTATTAAAAGGCAAACAACACTTTAAGAGAGTGAATTGGAAACATTCTTCCTCGGATCATCCAGAATTCTGAGAAAGGGACCTTAAAATGTGTTTGGGGGCAAGGAAGCTAGGAGAGGGGTTTCTGGTGGGCAAGGGTCCCTCTCCCACCCCGACACCAGCTCTTCCTTCAAGCGTTTCACTAGAGGTAAAGGATTTTGGAAATCACTGATTTAAAGACCATTACGATCTTGGATTAATAAGTTAATAAGAGTCTACAGCAGAGTTAAGAGACTAGGTCTCAGGACCTGTGGGCTTTACTAGGTATGGCAGTTTTAAAACATGGCCACAAATTCTTGGACACCCCTCCCATAGACAGGCGGTCTCTATCCCCTCCCCTTGAGCCCTGTGGGCCTGTGACGGGCTTGATCTCTGGTGAATGATGGCAGTGACACTGTGATTTTCAAGGCTGAGTCAGAAAAGGCCTTACATTATCTTCTTTGTTCACTGGAACACTCCTTCTTAAAGATGGGAGCCCCTGTGTAAGGCGTCTGATGACTCAGAGGCCACCATGTTGGAGAGCTTCAAGGAGGCATCCTGATCCGTGGTCCCAGCCGGTCCCCATGCCTCAGCCATCCTGGCCAGGTGCTAGGCCTGAGAGTGAAGAAGTCTTCTTGGATGTGCCTCCTCCAGCCCCAGCCAACCCAGCCCCTGTCGCTGGCAAAAGCTAAGCTGTTACCATTGTGCCCCTTCTGAATTCCTGACCCACAGCATCCATACACAGTGCACAAAATGATGATTGTTTTCCTCTACTAAGTTTTGGCATGTTGGTTGCATAGAAATAGATCACTGAAGCCCTGAAAAAGAAGTGGAAGCATTAATGAAGGAAAAGATGAAGGAGGTGCTTAAAATCCTCTGATAGTTATTTTTTCCTGTTCAAGCTCCTTATATGTCCTCATACATCCTGTTTGGGATCTGGCCTCAGCCACCTCTCCAACCCCAGTCCACCCCACATTGCATCAATATTTGCCACCTGCACGGTCCTTAACACTTGTCAGTTTGATCCTTGCCTGTCTCCTTTCCTTCTACCCAGAATGCCTTTCCCTACCCCCTGCATTTACCTGAAAAACTCCTGTTCATTTTCCACAATTAAACTCCCATGGCACCTCCTCCAGGCAGCCTTCTTGGAACTCCCTGCCTCTCTGCTGCTGCTGCTGAAACCTGAGCTTGTCCCTGTTATAATACTTTCCATCCACCTTCTCTATGAGCCTGTGACCACCACAGCATCTTTGTCAATCTCCCATCCAGCACCTGGAGCATAGACACTCTTACTTCATACTTGCTCAATAAATGAATATGGAATTTCAAACTCCATCCTCTCAACTGTGTAAACTTTAGACTAACTTCTTAATCTCCCTGATCTCAACTAGGCAGAGCTAACATAGAGCAAGTAAAGCGTAAGTGGTAGTACCTCTCGTTATTACCTACTTACCAGCAATGGTGTATGTATGTCCGTGATTCTGTAGCTTAGAAGGCGGAAAGCAAGGGCCGGGGAGCCCTTAGTTCTCTGAGGGTCTTGAGTATTGCATGCGTTCCTAAACTCAGGCAGGAAGGAGAGGAAAAGGGAGGCAAAGAAAGAGAGAGTGGAGGGCATCCCTCCCGGAGGACCAGGGGCACCACCCACACGGAGTTAATATCAGGAAGCAAGTTGGCCTGACTTGCTGGGGGAAGGACCCGGCCTCACCCTTCTAGGTAGAAACTGTGGTCAGGCTGTACGCTGGCTGGCATCTTCAGACGTGGTTATCATTTCACACTATCAACTTTGGGGACTTAATTAACTTCCACTAATTGCTTGAGAAAATCCTTCCAAACTCCCTCAGCTTTCTGGCCTTGTGAAGGATGCAGTGGTCTGTTGTTCCAAGTAGTAAGGGTACTAGGGGCAAAGATGCTGCCATTTGGGGCAAGAGATGAAGGCCCCACACTGAGCATCAGCCTCCGGGTAAGTGGCCCCAGGAGAGCACAGAGCAGGCGCAGCATTGAAGGGAACCAAATGCCTCCTCGGATGGCTCCTCCCGTGAGCCAGTGATACACGGGCAGGCCTCTATTCTATTCTAGCAGGCAAGGGGTTACATCTAAACCTGCCCCCTGTCTTTCTGTCTATCTCTCTCCCTGACTGGATTGTGAGTCCCACAAGGGCAAAATGAGTTTGTCTGTTTCCTCTTTGGACACAGTGTATGTGCATTCAATTAATTACTAATTATTCAACTATCTAGCAAGAACCATCACTCTGACCACAATTAGGTCTGTGGGTCTTTAAAATAGAAACTGACCTGTAGGTATCTTGACTATTCAATAATCACAGTTTTGAACCACAGAATATAAAAATGAAGGAATTTTTAGGGGTCAACAGCCTAGCGCAATGAGAATCTGAGATCTGGAGAGAGGTGACCTTTTCCAAAAGAAGAAGGAAGAAAGGAAGCGAGGGAGGGAGGACTAGCACTCCAGCACATGCCATGAATCCATTGCTTGACATACATCATGTGATCTTCACACATACCCTGAAAAGCCCCATTTTTCAGGTGAGCAAACTGAGACACGAAACCCTGAAATAATGTTTCAAAGTCACCCAGAGGCTACTAAGTGTCAGAGCTAGGACTCAGACCCTGGTGTGTCTTCTGAGTATGTCTGAAGCATGGAGCATGCTGTCTCTCTAAAGAAGACAACATATAAGCTAGTTCTCCAGAGCCAGGGAGACCAAGGCAGCACAGAATCGGAAAAGTAAGGTGAGAGGGGATTGGAGCCAAACTTCAGCTTAGCCAGAGAAGCCCCAGGGACCAGGGCTGAGCCAGGAGACTGAGTGGACCACCAGAGCTTTTGGCCCGCTGCTCCATGTCTACCTTCTTCTCAGGCACAGGGGTCTCTGGGCCCATGGGGGTTACCAAAGCCAGAGGGGGTCAGAGGCCCACAGACCATTCTGTTCTAGGATGAGGCGGGGCTCCAGGGGAAGGCTTTCTTCACCACTTTCCTGTCGAGAGTCTATTCTTTATCTTCTTTAACCAAAGAATTCGATTATTTCCTTCCATAGACTATTCCAGTAGAATGACCTGAAAATAACTGGATATCTAGAACTTCATAACTGTTTGAGCTTGGGGAAGTTTCTTTACCTCTCGGTGCTTCTTTGCCCTCATCTGGGAAAATGGGCTCATAATGGGATCTAGCTCACAGGGCTGTTGCAGGAATTAATCGAGTTCATACACCTTACCACACAGTAAGCACAATATATGTGTGCTGCCATTATTATATTTTGTTTCTAATTCTTTCATTCATATGGATTTTAAAATAATTGATTGCTGCATTAGTAATTATAATCTCAAAATACGGGCTAATTTTGATGGATATAGTCTTGACCTATTTTTTAAATAATTGCTGCTTTAAATTGAACAGTCCTCCTTATAGCTTGACAAGTGGCATATTTCATTGATGTTCTAAATTTTGTGGGGTTTTTTCTCAGTCGTGTCTAATATCATTTTATTCAGAAGGTAAAAAACACTCCATCTGTCAGACTAGTAACTACATAATTGCTTTAAAGCAAATCTTAGCAGGTGGGGTTTTTTTTGTTATTGGTTTTTGTTTTGTTCTGTTTTGTTTTTTGTTTTTACAGAACCAGTTGTGGCAACATGTGTTTTCTGACGTACAAGAGGGGAAAAAAATGAGGATCTAATAGCTGCAACATCATTTCACATCTATATGAAAGTTGAAACGTAGAGAGGGAATATAAATTCTTGGTTGAAGCAAAGGAGACCCAAGATCTATTTTTAGAATAGAAAAGTTCAGACTAGCAGCTCTGAAATAATTCTATCTGCTACCTTGCAAATTACTGTAAGCCAGACGATGGAGTAACAAAGGACAAACGTTACTTTCATATTAGCATATATGTCATGTTTAATCAATCACAGAAAGAACTGTAATTACTTTGCTCTCTTTTTAGCAAACTTTAAAGAAAGGGAGCCATGAACTTATAAAGTAAATGTCATCCTGTTTGGATAGTTATAGTTTTATAGGTAATTTGCTGCAGATTTTATTCAGATAACATGTAATTATTTCCTTTCCTGCTCATCTTCAATCCTACAGGCCGTTTCAAACACAAACATAAGGACTACAGATGTAAAATGGATCGATATTACAATCTGATTATTGTAATTTGCTGCATGCAATGTGTATCTGTTTATTGGACAATGACTTATGCCCACCTCTTCAATGAAATGTCACCTGGATGAAAAAGAGCAGAGATTAAGGGACAAAATTCCCTCCATTGTCAATCAGGGGACACAGCAGGGTTTGGAGAGTAGTGAGTGGGAAATACGGGTTTTGGAGTCAGATAACTTTGGATTTATTTGATATTGAATTGAGATCACACACACACACACACACACACACACACACACACACACACAAGCAATGTAACTGGCTGTAGTCATTTGTAGTGAGCACTTAAGAAATTACCTCTTTTGTTATGTCGATCATCCTCTACACTTTTCCTTTCAAGTTCTGGCATTTTGACCGCATAACTATTAGACTTTTCTGCCTCTAAGCTGGAGAAATGTCTCTGGAGTGTGCTTCTCACATCCCCTCCTGTCTCCCCACAGGGAAGCAGCAGTCTGGTGGGTATCTCTCAGGCTGGACTCAAGAGGCAAAGTGAGCTACTCAGAAGCTGGGTAGGAAAACTGGGACTAAAAGAGAGAAGATGGCTGCCTTGGAGACTTGACTCACCGAGTCCTTGTGCATCGCCCTAGGTACTCAGCCGACACTGCATCCAGTCCATGGATTTCTCTGTGGTTTAGGAACCTGGGATGTCTCCAGCAAAGACTCCAGCCCAAATCATCAGATACACCTACGACCTCACATTGCAGGAAATGGGCCAGGCCAAATGGCTTCTCTCAAACTTCACAAGGCATGACCTGCATTGAAAGATAAGAACTCATTCCCCAGGTGATGACACGGTTTGGGTGCGTCCATTTCTGAACTGATTCACTCTTTGATGAATTATTCTTGGCGGGATGATTCTTCCATATTGAAATAATCATTCAACCAGAGTCTTCAGACCACATGAGCTTTCCTTTTTGGCAGTAGAATCTACCCCCAGACACCTGGCTTGGTTTGAAAGAGAACTGGATTGGAATGCAGAGGCCTGGCTTAGACTCCATCCTCAATGGCAGACCTGGCCAAGTTATCGCTTGGCCTCAGTACCTTCCTTAGTAAAGAAGAAGAGCTAATTCTTGCCCTACCTATCCCACCTATCTCACCAGGGTTCTTCAAAGCAACTATTGTGCATGAAAGGCTTTGAAAAGGTACAGTGTTATATGTCTGTAAGGAACTCATACTATTAATTGTTCCTTTCTTAGAAGTATCTGTTGCTCACCAACCATACGCCTCTTTGCTTGGGACTCTCGCTGCATCTCATGTCTACCATCTGCCTCCTGCCAAGGCGCCATTCTCTTTGCACAAGAGATCATGTTTTAAAAACCTTTTTTTTACCCTCCACAAAACATGATAGGTGCCTGATTTTTAAAAAGTAATAATTACCCTGTACCAGTCACATAATAGACACCTGATTAAATTTTTGATGAATTAAACTGAATTGACTTAATCACGCACGTCAAAAAGCCTACAGAGGCCAGGCTGGCCATGCAAATTAGTGAAACTGGCCAGGTCTGAGCAGAGCAGGGTGAGATGAGAATTCAGGGACACATGCCCCAACTAGAGGAGCAGCCACTGCTTAGCATCAGCCAACTGGGGACAAACAGAAGTGTGGCCCAGGTTTGCCAGGTAAACTGATTTTTCAAGAGAGCCAGCATCCATGGCTTAGTTGACATGTGATTCAAAGTTTACCAAACACTGTGGGAACCAGCATGTGCAGGACAAGCAAAAATGTCCAAGGGCCGTATTTGGCTGGTGGGCAGCCAGTTTACAATCTGTGACTTACCAATTTAGAGTCAGTCATCCCTCATTATACCAAATAAAAACACACACAAAGGTTTCCCATCACACTCAGTTCTAATTCTCCCAGCAGCATATTAGAGCAACCAGTCTCAGCCCAGCCCCTGGTCATACTGCAGACCCTAAACCTTCCCAACTACCTATGATGAAGGCCACTGTGCCCCTACTGGGTGTGACAAGCATGCAGCACATGCCATGTGCAACTCGGTAACTGCTAGAGACTGAATGTTTGTGTTCCATCTGCCCCCAAATTCACATGTTAAATTCTAATGCTCAATATGATTGTATTTGGAGAAGGGACCTTTGGAAAGTAATTAGGTCATGAGGATGGAGCCCTCATGAATGGGATTAGTGCCTTTATAAAAAAGACTCCAGAGAACCCCCTGTCCCTTCCACAATGTAAGGAAACAGTGAAAAGATGGCCATCTATGAACTAGGAAGCAGGCCCTCACCAGACACCAAATCTGCTGGTGCCTTGATCTTGATTTTCCAGCACCCAGAACTGTAAGAAATAAATTTCTGTTGCTTATAAGCCATTCAGTCTATGATATTCTCTTACAGCAGTCCTAACAGATTAAGACAGTGGCTTAGCACAGAATCCAACAGTACCCAAACTGGCCAATACTCCATTCAATGAGATGAGTCCACTGACCACAAGTGTGGATGCCATGACTATGTGAAATCACTTTACAGTTCCAGGCATTTGCTCCCTATTTCTGCAGTTACCTACTGGTGCCTGGCCCCAGGCTGCAGGCCACACTGAGCACACATGGCCCACACCTCCCTCTGGAGCTTCCCTTCCACTCTCTCTTCATTTCTCCCACAGAGGAAGAGCAGAAGCAAGGCAGAAAATGCTGTGGTGAACTAGAGTCTCTCTTACAGCTGTTACTCGATTTCTCCTCCTCAATTTCTCTCCTCCCAATCACTGGACCAATCCATCTCTGTAATTCACCCCTCTCTGTTGATTCCTGCTTCCCTCCCAGGCCCCACTCCCTGTGCACAAACACTCTAATCCAGAATCATCCAAGTTTAAATTCCCTGTGACCCAGGAATGGCTTCAGTCCCAGGGTCACCCTGCACTCTGTCCAGTGGCTGTCTGCCTGCTCTCCTCAACAGGGCTTGCCCACCCTCCAGCTCAGTCCCCTTTTTCAGTGAGAGGCATAGAGCCAGAGGCCAGGGTGACACCTGACTTTAGTGCCAGTTCTCTCAGTGCCCAGCCAGTGACCTAGGACTAGGATGCCTGTTCTCACAGCTGTACCATAATGATACCAACCCTTCCCTGGGTAGCCTTCCTCTGCAGTTATTGAGACCAGGTAAGTGAAAGCAATTCATAAAGCAGAATGTGCCAGCCCAACAAGTAGATTCTTAAATTGAATAATTCAGTGTGGTCTCGACTCCCAGCTCCAATGCCCTTGCTGTGAAGTCTCATTCTCTACATGAGCTCTGATCTTGCCTTGGACCTCAATCACTTCCCACTTACATTGTTGCTGGTCTTTGTCTCACAGATTCACAATTTCCTTAAGGAGAAAGTCGTTGTCTTGCTTATAGATCTGACTATCAGGCTCTTCAGAGAAAACTCTGCTGGTTCCCCATCCCTATAGGAGAAAGAGCAGCTCCAGCAGATTGCTTGTTCTCCAGTCCCATCTCCCACTGCGACCCTGTCCCAACCCACACTGTTGCCTTTTGGAACTATTTCAGTTCCCCAAACTGGCCACACCTTTCCATGACCAATACTAGTAAGCATCATAGCAAACCACAGGTCCAAACACATTACAGACTCATGTAATGCTTACATAACCCTAAAAGCTGGGCATCAATATTATGCCCATTTGCAGATGGGGAAACTGAAGCATGAAAGAGTCACTCACCCAAAGTCACAAGTAAAATGTGCTGGAGCCAGGATTCAAACTGAACAGTAGCGGCTCAAGAGTCCAGCTCTTGCTTTTTCCCCCTGCCCCAAACACTCCTTGCTTATTCTTACCTTTGTCTTCAAGGCTCAACTCAAACGGCACTTCTTTTAAGGAGGTGTCTTCTCCTTACCCTCCCTCATACCCACCCTATCATCCTCCATCCTTTAGTTCATCCTGGTACCCAGTATATGCTCCACTGTTGCTCTCCCACACTGCACTGTAACCATCTGTTGATTCGTCTGTCTCTACATGTGGAGTTGAGGACTGGAATCCTGTTCATTGTGGAGACCCCAGCACCTGGAGTGGCCTGGTAAGACCAGTGTCAATAGGTGAAATGGCCTG
Organism: Mesoplodon densirostris; assembly: GCF_025265405.1. Taxonomy (NCBI): domain Eukaryota; kingdom Metazoa; phylum Chordata; class Mammalia; order Artiodactyla; family Ziphiidae; genus Mesoplodon; species Mesoplodon densirostris. Next base: position 110,341,255 of record NC_082668.1, on the reverse strand, counting down.
AATGGATGGATGAATGGGTAGTGGTCAGGTCTCATTTACTGCCTGTCCATCAGAGCCTAAGGTAGAGAAAGCTTTTCCCATAGCAGAGAATTGAGAGAGGACTGGTGATGCATGGATTATCTTCCCTCCAAAGTCCAGGAAAATGGAGTTGGTGGGGGAATGCTGGATGACCCCCACATAGAATGTCCTCATGTTGTCTGAGTCCATCCTACCTCTAAAATCCTTCTTAGTCCCTCCAGATGGCATTTCTACTAGACTTTTCTTGCATCTCTCCCCCTCCAGCCTTGACCCTCATCTTGACATGAGCAGCCTACCCCTCAGTCCTCCTCCCACCCAGAATTCTAACACCGGAGAGAGCACGAAGGAAGCCACCCACAGCAGATGCTGCCATGTCCCTGATACAGGGCAGGGGCCCCAGCTTGTTTGCTGAGAAAGGTGGCAGCCACTTCTGCACTTGGGGAGAGGGACGGAGCAATGTGGCAGAAGGCCACTCCCACAGTTTCTGAATGGGACAGCCCTCCACAGTGGCCCAGCTCACCCTGCTCATCTCAGCCTGTCCACAGATCCCCGCTCTTTCCCACTTCCCAGCTGATTTGCTTGTGACCCCCTCCACCAAGGCAATGAGCACTTCTGGTTTGTATGCCAACTCCAGGTTCAAAATGATAATCCCACTTATGTGAAAAATCTAATCTATGATGAGATTTATGGACTAATTCTCCCCAGGACCAGGGGAAAGAAACAGGAAAGGAGGTTGACTTAAAGGCCAGCCATATACCTTGAGGCTAACCATAGAAGAACAAGAGTTTCCTCTTGGAGACCAGTGCTAGGTTTTGAGAACCCTGGGTGATTCCCATGTGACACCCTGTTTAGGACCCACTCTTCCAGAGAGTAGGTGACTAGAGGGGTTCCCCAGGTCCATGGACTGGTGCCAGGCTGGATTACCTGAGGGGCTTTCTCTAAAAACCACTGGAGAGGGTTTCCCAGGGTCTTCCCATCCCGATATATATCCAGCTTCTCTTCCCTGCCACTGAAAGGGCACGCCACCTACCACCCACAGGGGGGCCCTGAATGCAGGACTTGAGCTGTCAGTGGGGACACAGGGATTTCTATCTGATTTATTTTTTGCACTAATTGAATGGTGGGGTTAACAGAGTGAGGTCTTCATTCTCCAAGAGTAGTTGGGAAGGGAAACACCAGAATCCTCTCCCAGCTGTCACTCAGATACCAGCTGTCACTCAGGTAGATGTTCTGTGACCAAGGGAAAAAAGTCAGCCAGCCTCCAACTGAGCATGCGCCCCCAGGCCGTGGGGTGTTGCTCAGAGACTGCTGACAGCCCCTTGCCACCACATGCCTCCTCCAGAACGCCCTCCAGAGCCCACCTGCTCAGCCCAACAGGCAGTTACCTAGACGTGTCCCTGCAGTGGCCACGGGAAGGGAGACCAACAGAGCTCAGCCTGGGAGACACGAGTTCCTTCACCACCCCTGAGGGGACAACATCTGGAGGGGAGACGGCCAGAGGGGCACTGGGCAGGCCTGTGGAAGCCCCCCATCGACCCCCTTCCAAAAACTGAGTGGCAGTGTCTCCTCCACTTACCCCGTGGAGGGAGCAACAAAAGGTAGTGAAGTAAACACACAGAGAGAAGGCAAAAATGACAGAGAAAGAGGGAGAAACAGAGACAGACAAGGAGTGAATATTGGAGCTAGCTGAGCTCCTGATTCCAGGTGTTCCTGGGGCCTTTTGGTATCTCGGCCCCACCTGCTTCGACTATTCAACGGTTCATTTGAGTTTGCACAATAACCCTCCTTGTTCAATTCTCCCCTTTCTCTAAGCTAGTTTGATATGAGGTTTTGCCTCTCAGAGCCTTAGGAGACCTCATTAGCTTTCGATCATGTTAGAGATGTGTGTGTGTGAAGAAGAGATGGCCTCTGCCCTGCAGGAACTCACAGCTCAATGAGAAAGACGCTCAGATGCCCCAGGTAACTGCAATGCACAACATAGGTAAGGACAAAAGGCTAGCGCAAAGACAGCCTTCCCAGTGTACAGGGTGGGGGCAGGGGCTTCTTGGAGGAAGGAATATCTGTGCTGAAGGATGTATAGGAGGCAGCCAGGTGAAGAGGCGGCAAGGCAAAGAATGACACTAACAGAAGGAACACCCATCATTCCCAGGGGCTTTAGTTATCATCTGTAAATGGATAATACATGTTACAGAATTCTAGGATGTTAATGTATCAGGATATGTTTGACTGCAAGTGTTGTACCTGCCTAAGAATAGCTCAAACAATAAAGGCATTTAATAATCTCTGTGACAAGAGGTACTGAGATTTTGGTGCTGGGGCTGGATCAATAATGTCGTTAAGGACCCAACTCATCCTACCCCTTTGTCATGCAACCTCAATGTCTTATCTTCTCTCATGTCATTTTGTCTCACCTCATGACCACAAGATGGCTGCTATAGCTCCAGGAATCACATCCTCACTCAGTCATATCCAGCAGAAAGGAAGTGAGTGGGTGGAAAAGTGTCTTCTCTTCTCGAACTTCTGTCCTTTTAATGAGAAGAAACAGCTTTTTCAAGGTGTTCCAGACTTCTCTCTTATATCTCACTGGTCAGGACTGGGTCAGAAGACCACTCCTCAATACAAGGAAGGCTGGGAAAGAGAGGACCTGACTTTTTCAGCCTCTGTGCAGAAGGCAGGCAAAGAGGAAAAAAGCTAATCGCTGTTAGATAGGTAACCAATAATGCCTAGTATCTAGCAGAAAGCTTCAAGGTCTTTTTTGTTTGTTTTTAACAGCTTTATTGAAGCATAATTCCTACACCAAAAAAACCCAAAAGTACCGGTTCAATGTATACATTGATGAACTTAGATGTATGCATATACTTGTGATACCATCACCACAATCATGGTAATAAATGAATCCATCACCTCCAAAAGTTTTCTTGTGTCACGTTTTTTAAATTTTTGTGGTAAGAATCATTATGAGATCTGCCTTATTAAGTTTTTAATTAAATGTATAACACCATATTGTTAACAATAGGCACTACATTATACAGCAGATCTTTAGAACTTATTCATTGTGTATAATTAAAATTTTATACCCATTGAATAGCAACTTCCCATTTTCCCCTCCCTCCAGCCCCTGGCAACCACTATTTTATTCTCTGCTTCTATGAGTTTGACTATTTTAGATTCCATACATAAGTGGAATTATGCAGTATTTGTCCTTCTGTGACTGACTTGTTTCAATTAGCATAATCACTTCCAGGTTCATCTGTTTTTTGCAAATCGTAGAATTTCCTCCCTTTTTAAGGCTGAATAATATTCCATTGTATCTGTAGACCACAATATCTTTATCCATTCATCTGACAATGAACACATGTGTTGTTCCCAAGTCTTGGCTATTGTGAATAATACTGCAATGAACACGGGAGTGCAGAGATCTCTTCAAGATCCTGATTTCAATTTTCTTGGATATTCAGGCATACCTCAGAGATATTGCTGGTTTGGCTCCAGACCACTGCATTAAAGTGAATATCACAATAAAGTGAGTCACACGAATTTTTTGGCTTCCCAGTGGATATAAAAGTTATGTGGATATAAAAGTTACGTTTATGGTAGACTGTAGTCCATTAAGTGTGCCATAACATTATATCTAAAAAAAAGTACATACCTTAATTAAAAAGTGCTTTTTGCTTAAAAAGGCTAACCATCATCTGAGTTGTAGTAGCAACATCAAAATCACTGATCACAGATCACATGACAAATATAAGAATAATGAAAAGGTTTGAAATATTGCTAGAATTACCGAAATGTGGCACAGAGACATGAAGTGTGCAAGTGCTGTTGAGAAAATGGCACCCATAAACTTGTTCCACACACCGTTGCCACAAACCTTCAATTTATTAAAAAAAAAAAATAAACAGGGCTTCCCTGGTGGCGCAGTGGTTGAGAGTCTGCCTGCTGATGCAGGGGACACGGGTTCACACCCCGGTCCGGGAAGATCCCACATGCTGCAGAGCGGCTGGGCCCGTGAGCCATGGCCGCTGAGACTGCGCGTCCGGAGCCTGTGCTCCACAGCGGGAGAGGCCACAACAGTGAGAGGCCCGCATACTGCAAAAAAAAAAAAAAAAAGTTAAAAAAAAAACCAAAAAAACAAAAACCAGTAACTGTAAAACACAATAAAGTGCAATAAAATGAGGTATGCCTGTATACCCAGAAATGCGATTTCTACATTATATGGTAGTTCTATTTTTAATTTTTTGAGGAAACTCCATACTGTTTTCCACAGTGGCTGCACCATTTTACATTCTCATCAACTGGAAATGGAATCTCACTGTCCAAGGGTTCCATTTTCTTCACATCTTCACCAATACTTGTTATCTTTTGTTGTTGTTCTTGTTTTTTTATGTAATAGCCATCCGAACAGATATGAGGTGATAGCTTATTGTGGTTGATGTGCATTTCCCTGATAGTTAGTGATGTTGAGCCCCTCTTCATATACCTGGTGGAATGGATCTCTTCACCAGAAAAATGTCTATTTGAGTCCTTTGCCCATTTTTTAATCAGGTTATTTGTTATTTTGTTATTGAGTTGTAGACGTTTTTTAAAATATATTTTGGATATTAACCCCTTGTCAGATAAATGGTTTGCAAATATTTTCTCACATTCCATAGGTTGTAAGATAGACACATAGACCAATGGAACAGAATAAAACCCCCAGAAATAAACCCACATATATACCGTCAACTGATTCTCAACAAGGGTACCAAGAATACACAATGGGGAAAGAGTAGTCTCTTCAACAAATGGTTTCGGGAAAACTGGGTATGCACATCCAAAACAATGAAATTGGACCCCTGCCTTGCACCATACACAAAAATCAACTCAAAAATGGGTTAAAGACATAAACATAAGACCTGAAACTGTAAAACCTCTAGAAGAAAACATAGGGGAAAAGCATCTTAACATTGGTCTTGACAATGATTTTTTTTGGCTGTGACAGCAAAAGCCCAGGTAACCAAAGCAAAAACACGTGGAACTACAGAAAATGAAAACTCTTCTGCAGAGCAAAGGAAAAACTTAACAGCATAAAAATGTCTTTTTTTAACTGATAAAGAAGCTACAAACCAGTCACATGAAGTGCCTCAGCAAAGTTCAGACAATAGTTGGCAGCAGAATCCAACTAGAACCCAGGACTCCTGTCTCCCTGTCTAGTATCCTCTCCACTGGACCCCACTGCCCATACCTCATAGCCCCCAAATTTGAATTTATCTACACGATAGCCTTGTCTCTAGAATCAAAACATCTCAGATCCCCTTGAAATGAAATCATGAATACCGTGGGGATCAGACAGCATGACGGATGTGGAAGTATTTTAGGTGTGATTTCAGGGGCTCTGAAGTCTCCCGGCTCCCAACCTGCCCCCTCACCTTATTACCAGGCCTTTGCCCCAGGCAGCAAGTAAGGATCCAGCAGATTGAAAGAAGGAAGGCGAAGGAATTACCAAAATGGCGCAGCTCATCCATGCCCATGCTCTCTCCATACCTGTCTTTGAACACACATAGATTTATTTAATCCACAGTCAAAATAAATACGAGCCCTGACACAGAGGCCCAGAGCATCAGTTCCCATCCTGGCTCTGCCCATGTGGTGGTCACACTGGAGCCTCAGTTTTCTTGTCTGGAAAGTGGAGAGTGGGACTGGACCCCCAGAGAGGAGTTTTCAGCTTGAAAATGTTTAAATGTATTTTTCCCCAAAGTTCCAAAACTGCTGGTTAAGTGGACTCCTAATACATGTGAACAGAGGGTCTCCAGCCTTCAGGCAAAAGGCCCCAGTTCTTTGGGCCTCTTCTCAAAGGACCCACTTCCACATACTGTCCCTGGCTCTTCTCAGAATCTCGCTCCTCCTTGTTTCCCGACATCACGCCAAGTTCAAGAGCCTGGGCAGGAACAGGATCCCAGAAGCCTTTTCCCTTCCCTCCGCTGCAACAGCAAAGTGCTGTGCGGAAACCATAGCCACACCCCCTGACATGTGAGTGGGGCAGAGGGGGCAGTTTGGGGGGTTTTGTCCCCTTCGTACTGCAGGGAGAGGGCAAGAGAAGGAGGAAGGAGGAAGAGGTAAAGGGCCAGAGGCTCACACCTCACTTATTGTAAGTAGCCCATGTGGTTTGACTTTGCACCCACTTCTCCAGTGGGAGTCCGCGTGTTAGCACCTGGGGACACCTGTCTCCAATTAGCCCAGCCATTTCCCGAAGAAATGACACCCCCAAGAAGATGGGCCTCCAGCAGAGGTTTGTCCATGCTCTCAGCCAGCAGTGGAGCAGAAACAGGAGAGGGATAGAGGCGGGGAGGTTTGGGGCGGGCTTCCATGAGGGTCAGGAAGAAAGAGCAGAAACACCTCCCCAGCCCTGAACCTTCCCTCTGGCCCGAGCACACCTGGTGGCCTTGTGGCTGCCAGGCGTGGAGATGTCTGGCATTCCTCAGTGGCCACGCTGAACAAGAAATGGAAGCCAGCCTACCCGGAGGGCTTCAGAGGGCACTGGGGCTGCGGGGGTCACCTTTTGGGGGTCTGGCTGGATTTCATGGTCCTGGCTGTCTGGATGATTTGCTGAGGATTCCAGCCCACTGGGCCCCCTGCTGAGAGAACTCACCCAGCTGCGGAGAGGCTGCCAGTTGCTCGGTAGGGCCTTCAATAACATTAGAAAAACAAAACAATCCCTCTTGCCCTGGGCTACCTCCAGAGTTCCCCCTTAACACATTTGATTGACTGAAAGTAAATTACTTATTCTCACATCTTCAGCAGGAGATTAGACTTCTAATACGGAGCTAATAGGCCTCCGTCCTAATACAGAGACTGAGAAGGGATGGATTTCTGGAACCACAAACACACACTGTAATTCCATTTTCAAAGTGAATGCATTGATTAATTCTTACAATTGGATTCCTAGGTCCCTCAGCAAACAAGCCAGGTAAAATCCTCATGGCATGGCCATTTGTATTTTTTTTTCTTGGTTTTTTAATTCATGTACCATAAAATTGAGATGTAATTCACAAACCATAAAATCCACCCAATCTAAAGTGCACAATTCAATGGATTTTAGTATATTCACAGAGTTGTGCGACCATCCTCACAATCTACTTTTCAAACATTTCCATCTCCCCAAAGGGAAACCCGTTAGCAGTCCTGCCCTGTTCTCCCCGCATTCCAGCACCACACAACCACCCATCTAATTTCTCTCTATATACATCTGCCTCGTCTGGACATTTCATAGAAAAGGAATCAGACAATATTGGTCTTTTCGTGTCTGGTTTCTTTCGCTTAGAGCTTAACGTTTTCAAGGTCCATCCACATTGCAGTATGTATCAGTACTTCCTTTTTTTTTTTTTTTTTTGTGGTACGTGGGCCTCTCACTGTTGTGGCCTCTCCCGTTGCAGAGCACAGGCTCCAGACACGCAGGCTTAGCGGCCATGGCTCATGGGCCCAGCCACTCCGCGGCATGTGGGATCTTCCCAGACCGGGGCACGAACCCGTGTCCCCTGTATTGGCAGGCGGACTCCCAACCACTGCGCCACGAGGGAAGCCCATTTTGTGTGTGTGTGTATGTGTGTGTGTGTGTGTTGTTGATTTTTAACGGAGGGCCACTCATGAACCTGAGCCATGGTGAGCAAGGTCACCCATAAAGGACCATCTGAAGTCCCATCCATGCATGGTGACAGGGAGCTACTGTCCATTCTGGAGCCAGAGAAGGGACATAATCTCACAGCCCTGGAATACTTGAGCAGTCCCTTGAGACGATCAATCTCATTTCCTCTTTCCAGAGACTATGAAGCTCTCTCCCAGGGAGAGCTCTGGCCAGAGTCAGAAGACCTGAGTTTGAGTTCTGACTTCACCACGGTAGCCACAACAGTAGCCACAAGTAACCAAAGACCTTACCCAAGTCACTCCATCTTTCTGAGTTTCTATTTTCCATCTATAAATCAGAGACCCAGTGTATATGCACATGACTACACACACACACACACACACGTTCCTGAAACAATCATGGTGGTGGCTCCATTCTGTTTGTAAGTGACTGGTTGACCTATGCGTTGCCCTCCCTGCTTTGGCAAAAAAGAAATGGTTCCTGAGTCTTGGGGGTCAAATCTTGGGTTACCGGGGAGTGTTGGGACCATATTGAAATGGATCTTCCTTCCCAAGAGTGTGGCTTGACATGGTAAGCGGAATCCACCCATAAGAGGTTGTAGAGTGTGAGGTTGTCAAGACTGGCCACCCAAAATATCCCTACCCACTGTGATGGAGTGCTTACAGGGCCCCAGCAAGGGGGTCTCTTGGAACTCCCATAAGAGCTGGCCAAAGCACAAGGCAGCTGTAAACATCTGCCAGATGCAGACAGCCTGCAGTCCCTGGGACTGTCACTGGAGACAGCAGCTAGTGGGTGGAGAAGAAGATGGGAAGAAAGGAAGCAGCCCTCTCCCGTCCGAAGCCTGTGCTGGAATCAGGCCAGCTGGGAAGAGAAGACTGGATGCCTCCAAACCGTTGGTCACAGCAACACAGGACTTGGTCAACGAAAGTCGAAAACAAGGATCATGGGTCTGCTCAAGTTGGCTTCCAGGGCAAAGGGGAGGGCTATCCCCACTGAGTAAGATTTAAGTGGCAGTAGGGAAAAAAAATACAGTGGCTCTGATTTCGGAGTTTCTAATGTCCTGGTTTTGCCTTGAGATGATGTTCTTTATAAGGTGAAGAACCCTGTCTGGGTTCTCTGGCCCTCAGAGATGAAGGACCAGTCCAGAAGGCCTTGACACTGGCATTAGAGGGACGGGGGTCTGCATTTCTGGGCTGGCTCCAACCATCTGTGTGAAAATGGTCACCCTACTGACTATCCTTGAGTCTCTGCTTCCTTATTTGACAAATGGACACGATTAGATCTGTCTCAAAGGGTTGGAGTACTCTTTATCTACACAGACGCATGGATGCAGAGAAAGCATTTGGGGGAAAGATAAGCAAACTAACAAAACTGTTTCATGTGGCACCTCCAAGGATAGGACCAGGATTATGTGGCAAGAGAGAGGCACTGATGGAGAAGACGAACCCCCTTTGCACTCTACACTTCCATGCAGGCTGGGTTTTCGGTGGCCGGGAAGGAGATGGAGGGACTCTCTCTGTGTGGCTTTCCCAATGGTGGATACACTTCAGTTTCCGTGCCCTAAGCCAAGCCCTTTTTATGTATCGTGTTGTTTAATCCTTGCAAGCACACAATGAGATTGTTACTAGTATCGTCCTGTATTTTATTCCTGAGGACAATGAGGCATAGAGAGAGTAGACCCTGAGCAATAGAACCAGGATTAAACCCCAGCAGTCTGCTTCCAGTCCCACAAACATAGACAGAGAGAAAGTTGGTAGGTTTTTCTAATTGGTGCCTACACTAGGGCCAGGGACATAGGATGTACTCAATAAAGTTGTAGAATGAATAAGTGGATAAATTAGAAACTCTGGAAAATTCAGAAAATGTATAGAAGAAAATTTTAATTAACAATAATCTCTTGATCCAGAGATAACCACTGTATTTTTGTACTTTTCCTCCAACATTTTTTTCTGAAAATACATAGTATTTAATGGGGAGCAGTATTTACATAATGAATTTACAATGTACATATAATTTTCTGTACAGCTTTTTTCAGTTAAAATGATATCATGAGTATTTTCCCATGTCATTTAAAATTCTTCAGAAGCATTGTTTTAATGATAGTGTGATATTTCTCTGTGTTGTTATATTACAGTTTACCATTCCACTATAGTTGGACATTTGAGCTGCTTCCAAATAATTCTGCAATAAACACCTCTGTACATATAACTCTTTGTCCCAGTTTCTATTTCCTTGGCAGACATTTCTAGAAGAGGAATTAAAGGTCAAGTATCAGGAACAGTTTTAAGTCTCTAGGTACATACTGCAAAATTGTTTTCCAGAAAGGTAATGCCAGTTTGCACTCCCAAAAGAATGTGTGACTATCTTATTTTCCTCTCACGAAAATTGCAGATTAATTATTCAAAGCACTTTGCCAGTTTGACAGGTTAAAAAAATTTCATTTCTATATGCATATTTACTATTAGCAAAGCTGAACATGTCTCTATGTTCATTGCTCTTTTATAGCTCTTCCATGAGATATTTCTCTCCTTACTTCATTTCCCTATTGTAGTATTGTTTCTTATTGATTTGTAAGTGCTTTTTATATATGAAAGCTATCAATCCTTTGTGAGACTTGTTTCACTGAAATTTGCTTTTGATTGACAGAATCTCCCACCTTTACCTCTTAACCCTTTTCTCTGGTTGTCCACGAAAGTGTTGTAACTACACTGCCAGTGACATATGTAAACCTTGTCACTTTACACGTTCTGTCAGAGGATGAGCCATCAACAAGGACACGTGATATCAGGAGACAGCCTCATGCATCACTCAAAACTCAGAAAGTGAGGTGCCCAGCTCATTGCACTGGATCCAGTTTCTACCACCTTCACCCGTGTCAGCTGTCTGCCTGCTCGCCTGCCCTGGGGCCAGGCTATGCAGCTGACATTGACTGCTCTGACAGGCGTGCACTTGAAGTGGCATTTTACCAATCACCAGTCTCAGATCACAGAACTCTGGGCTCAGCTGCAGGTGTCAGCAGCCAGGATGGAAACCATGACAATGATTAGTGACACAGGGGCGCCAACAGATGTTTCTGTCCCTTACAGTTGCTAATCTAACAAGTCAGCTCACAGCTGGTACAGCTCTCCTGGGCCCCATGGTTGCAGAGCTGAAGGGAAGGAACAAGGGAACCAACAATTTCTGTTTTTTTGAGGCTTGACCTCAGTGGGGAGGCCCGGGAAAGGATGACTTCCGAGGGCTTTAACCAATAGAGGAGAAAGAATATTGAGCATGTGCGTGGCAGGCGCCTGACTGCCTAAAAATACAAAGTTCCAGAGACCCACATGTCACACACTGATTTATTCCTTCATTCATTCAAAATATGTCCACTAGGTGTGTGAGAGGGGTTGAAAGGAGCCTTCCCAAAGAACATTTTGCAGGAGCTGAATTGTAAAGGAAAATTGGGAGCTCAACAGGAAGGGCATTGCAGAGAGAGGGAACAGCATTCACAAAGGTCCAGGGAACAAGAGAGAACTGTTAAGTTTTATCGTCTCAACAGAATAAATCTCTCTCATGCAGCTGAGGGAGGCCTGCTGACCAACAAAGTAAACTGCACCTCTAAGCAAGGCATTCAGGATGTATCTCAGTGGATCTTATGGCCAGTGAAAAAAATACAGGAGTCCAATAAATGCCCGCAGACTTGCCCGTGCTGTAATTTTCTATACATTATATTCACTGGGCTGCAAGCCACCGAGTCCCTTAAGGAGAAAGCCCATGTCTTATTCATCATAAATCCCCAGGGCTGACAGAGGCCTGGATTTGGAAAAGGCCTTAGAAATCTTGTTGCTCAATCCCATCAGTTTGCTACAAGAGAAACTGAGGTGCAGAGAAGTTACGGAAGGAACATGCTCAGGGCAAGAGGCAGTGCTGGGATTCCAGCCCAGCTCTGGACGTCCTCCACCTGGGGTGCCCCTCAGTATCTTCTGTGGGGAAGGGAGTGAGCCTAAGTGACCCCCGAGACAGAACGGCCCCAGAGAGGGGGAACAGGTGAACTCGGGTACACAGATCGTGCGTTGGTGAGGAGTGACACCTCCAGAAGCGTCCCTGCCTGGCCTCCGGCCTCCGCAGGGTCCCCTGCCTGCCCTGGACAATGGCAGCTTAGCCTCAGCAGGGGCAGGCGTCCGTGCACTGGGCCTGCCAGGGGCTCGCGGGCGGCGGTCGTGACTGTGTCCACCTGCACCAGGGAGAGCCCAGCCCCGTCCCTGCTGACCAGGCACCACACGTCACAGGGCCAAAGGGCCAATGCTAGACCCTTCCTATGGGCTCCCTTCAAATCCCCCTTGGGATAAAATGTCAACTCAGACTCAGTCAGTGATGCAGTGAGTGACTAAGTCTGCAAGTGAAGGCAAGGCTCCGGTGACATGCAGAAGACACCGCAGGACTTGCTGGGGCTCCCGGTAGCAGCTTCACTCTCAGCAGCGTTTCAAAGTGAGTCCATTGCAAAGTGTTTATCATCCACCAGTTTTTTCTTCACTGAAAAATCCATAAATCACACCCTCTCTCATTCATGAGGGCTGGAATCTCCAGGAGGCCACAGCTTGGAGAATAATCACAGGGCTTTTCTGCCCCATGCCTTGCTGTCTGCATTCTGTTCTTAACTTGTCCTCCTAGCCTGGAGAATTTTAGGATCCATCTTGATGCTTAGTGTTCTGAAAAGTAACGGTTCTTGGTTTGAGTGTGTGTGTGTGTGTGTGTGTGTGTGGTATGTGTGTAGTTTGTGAGTGTGTGGTATGTGGTATAGGGTGTATGCATGCGTGTGGTGTATGTGGTGTGTTTGTATGTGTGGTGTAGGATGTGTGTATATGTGTTTTTTTGTGTATGTGCGTGTGGGTATGCATGTATGTGTGGTGTGTGTATGTATGTGTGTGTGTGTGTGTGTGTGTGTGCTGGGCACTCCGTGGACCCTCCCAGTCAGGAAAATCATGTCCTTCAGTTCTAAGAAAACTGCCAGTATTGATTCTTAGAAAATTCCCTGTCCTATATTTCCCTGATTTTTTTAAATTTTGAAAGCTTAGTAATAAAATGTTGAACATCCTGGCTGATCCTCTCACTTTCTTACATCTTCCTCCTATTTTCCATCTCTTTGTCTTTTTCTCCTGAATGTTCTTTTTCACGGCGGGCCCCTGTTCTTGCTCCATAGATATAACCTATTTTACTACTCTGATTCTATGAATGTGTTACAGTGTTTCTGTGTTTCTGCATTTTCTTCTGTCCAGTCTTCAGAACAGAAGCTTTCCTGAAGAGTCTGGCGACCCTTGGCTGCCCGGTCAGATGGAAACGACTGTCGTTGGAAGCAGTTGGAAGCTGTGTATGTGTGGATGGGACATGTTGACAGGAGGCCTCACCACCAGTGAGGTACAGTGAGCCAGCTTGTGTATCGGGATCCCCTAAATGTCATTCTCCACGCGTCTTCCCTTAACTGGTTAGTTTCCTGACATGGCTGTCCCCCACGCCAGCAGGCAGCACGAGTCCTGGAGGCCTGTCTTCAGGGGCCAAGTGACAGAGGGGGAAGGGTGAGTGTGGAGGCTCACTGATCAGAAGGGAGACTTGCCTTCAGGCCCCTGTTCTTAATGTGGCCTCCCTCCCCACCAGGCTGGTGTCCTTGAGGTTAGAGGTTCTTTCGCTTTGTCCAGAGCTGACCTCCCTGACACTGCTGCCGCAAGTAGAGCCCATTGCCTACTTCACGGATGGGGAGAAATCCCCAGTACCTGCTCTTTATAAAGACTTCTGCACTGTCTTACTGCCTAGAGCTCCCAACCTTTAGCATCAGAGGTACTCAGTGCCTCCAACTTCTGAGACTTTCCAGGGCTCTGGGGTGGAATAAGCTTGCTTCCCTTAATCCTGACAGGCGAGGTCTCAGCTCTTTCTCCTCTGCTAAGTCAGTTCCATTTATCTGTCACTTTCCATCTTCAAAAAAATGTGCTGACATCTCTCAACTGCCGTCATCTCCTCTCTCTTTGTCCTTGGGAGTTGTTACTCTTTAATTCCTTACCATATTTTTTTAGGGTTTTGGAAGGGAAAATATTTAAATGAATATTTAAATGCCTTGTTTACCACTAAGTACTTGATCTGTCTTCAAATCCCTATGCTTCAGGTTATTACTCATACAAAAGAGGCCAAAGAAGCCACGTAGAATATTTTTCTTGCCATGGAATTCAAAAATAATCCTCTGCCCAGAGATGAAAAAATTCCGGTCTCTTTATTCTAAACACCGAGCACTTGTTGCATGCCGGGTACAGAGCTAGGTGCAGGGATGCAGACATCCTTGCTGTCAGCGCATTGGTGGTTTAGCTGGGAAGGCAGACATGGAAAAGAGCCAGCGTGACCGTGGGCAGGTGCAGGGGTGGAAAGGTGCGGTGACGGTGGAGAGTGAACAAGTCTGCGTGCGGTGGGGAGGAGGAGGCCGGCGTGGGGCTGAGTCCTTCTTCCTACAAAGCTCCAGATCTGCTCCACACTCCTACCTGCTCACATGCCGGAACATCAACAGCTGCACCAACACCAGTAAACTGGCTGCTGCAAGGACCGTGTAAGGTTCCTGCGTCCCAGCGAGTGCTCGATAAGAAGTGATGGAATAGTGAAAGATCTAGGTCTGAAGGGCTGTTCCACCGTGCATCAGCTGGGTGAATGCGGGGCCGTCTGTTTCAAAAGGACAATAGAGGGAGTGATTAATTCTCTGTCTGGTGGGTTAGGGAAGGCAGGTGACAGAGACCCACCCCTTCCTTCTATAAAGCTCTGAGATATTGCTTACGTGTATTCACACGCACATGCATAAACTCTATCTATCTATTTATTTATCATATACCCACCATCTAAACATCTACCATTCTTATAGGTACACACACACACACACACACACGCACATCACGAAGCTCCTGCCCAGAACTTCCGAGTCATGTGAACTTACAGCGCAGAAGTCTGTAAATTACAGCGTGAGAAACCCCTCTCTCTGTATGGAGTTTACAACAAAGGAGAAGTCAGAATAAGGAAAGAGAATGCCAAGGAGAACAGGGTTTGGGGGCACACATCAGCCAGGGACCAGCCCCAGACACAGAAAAAGAAATTCCCCACCCCACCCCCCGGGGGGAGTCTTACCGCACACAAGCCTGAGAAGGAAGCAGGGACCCAGGGGATGGGGGAGGGGTGGGGCCTCGGAGACAATGCGCTGCCGACTCAGAAAAACCAACAGGTTGCTCGCAACAAAGCAAAAGGTGCCAGTGGGGAAATAGATTTGCAGCAGCACATGTGCTTGAAAGGGATAACTCTAAAGCCTTTGAGCAGGAATCAGAGCGACAAAGAGAGGAGAGTGTGGAGGCTTCTGATAGAGGAAGAGGCAACAGGGGACTCCCAGGCGCAGGGTGCCAAACACAGAGAGTACATTCAATCCTGCCGTGACAAAGGGGCAGCTTACTATCCAGCTGCTATCGATGGTAGCAGAGAGCGCGCGTCCCTCGCGTCCCCAATGCCACCAGGACAGGAGGGTGGGAGGAGAGAGGCTCAGGACAGCCAAGGGAAAAGCAAGTGGACTTCACCCTCCCTGGCCTGCTTTCCCCCAGTCTCCTGTGAAGCAAGACTCCGGTCAATTCAAAAAGAGTGGAGGGGAAAGTGGGGGGGTCTCAGAATCTTAGGACACCGTAGGGTTGCAGGGCAGCTTTGCTCACATGACCCAGCTCACCAGGAGGCAACAGGCACCATGGCAAAGATGAGGTCCAGAGAGGCTGAGCACCTTGCCGAAGGTTGCACAGGAAATCAGCAGCTAAGTTAGGACCAGAATCCGGGTCTACTGACTCTGAGTCCAACATCTATTCTCCCAGAAAATCTGCTCCCTCTTTTATCTAGCAGCGATGCCCAGCTTTAATAGATCTTACAGTTTCTTTTTTTGTTTGTTTGTTTGCGGTACGCGGGCCTCTCGCTGTTGTGGCCTCTCCCGTTGCGGAGCACAGGCTCCAGACGCGCAGGCTCAGCGGCCATGGCTCACGGGCCCAGCCGCTTCGCGGCACGTGGGATCTTCCCGGACCGGGGCACGAACCCATGTCCCCTGCATCGGCAGGTAGACTCTCAACCACTGCGCCACCAGGGAAGCCCAGATCTTACAGTTTCTATGACACCAAAGTGGCCTGGTCACATCCCATCCCTGGGTTGTAATTCCGTATGCCTAACCCAGACGTAGCCCAGCCTTCAGAGGAGGTGAAGCACAGGTTTTAAGGGTGGACGCATCTTTTGCCCACCTCTCCCCTTCCAGCCACTCTCTTTCACCTCACTCTCATTTATCTCCTTCACAAGGCCTATTGAAATCAGAAAATACCCTGCTGATTCGTTGACACGTCTCCTAATTTGTTGTCTCTCTCCTCCACTAGAATCTAAGGGCAGGGCCTTTATCTGCCTTGTTCACTGTGATATTCCTAGTGCTACAACAATGCCTGGAGCATACACACTAAGGACTCAGTAAATATTGGTTGGATGAATGAAGGCATGAAAACTTAGCTCTGAATGCCAGCTCTACCACTTAGTAGCTGTGTGACCTTAGCCAATTGACTTGATCTCTCTGAGTCTCAGTTTCCTTAGCTGTAAAATGGGGATGGTGAGAGCTCCTTTGTAGGTAAGTCATGAGAATTTGTTATCATGGGAACAGCATATCTGGCACATAACACACATAAACACAATACATGGTGGCTGTAATTATCCTCGTGGATGTCCAAACAATTGCCCACCCTGGCCTTGAAAATGAAGGCCCTGTATTGTTAGTTAATGGAAAGTTGTCAGTGAGCTGGGATGTGGGCTTTCATCCCCACCCTGCCAGAAGCCCACCTCAGAAGCAGCTCTAAGACCATCCTCCCTGCTCGTCTGACAAGTGACAAGTAAGTACCATACCTGGCTTTCTCCTGCCATGGGCACACAGGTGCCCTCGACTGCTCCTCCCTCAGATGCAGCCTGCTCTGTCTGCCCCTCCTCCTGATGGCCAGGAGCGCTGCGAGTCCATTTCCCACTCTCTGCGGAAGTAGGGTATGAAGGCTGCTGTAAAGGCTCCCCTCTGGGCAGCAAAAGAGGGAGATCCTGGGGCGGGAGCAGCTGACAAAGGCCCAATGTATCGGTGGGCCTCTGATCTGGAACCAGCAGGGCTGCAAAGAGAGACAGTGGCGAGAAGGAAGTTGTCTCTACAGTGTGATTTAAATGGCCTGTGAGGGTCCCTCCGCCCCAAAATGAGACCCAAAAGGAAGGTTTTTCTGTGTGTTAGGAAGTCTCAATATGCAAATCATACCATTAATTTAAGACTTTCTCTAGGAATCACTAATGTATTTTATCACTCCTTACTTTCATTGATTCATTCATTTGCAAATATTTATTGAGCACCTACTATATGGCAGGCACTGTCTGAACCTTAACACAGTGATGTGGGCACATGCCCCCTCATCAGTCAAGGGCCTTGTCGTAGAAGCAGAGAGGAATCCAAAGTCATCTCCACCCTCCAGAAACTTATCCTACGAGATTCACCCGGGAGAGGATACAGTTTAGCTCATTTAAACTGAGATTCAGGTGACCTAACCCTAAAATCATGTCTATAGCCTAAAACTAAAGGACTAAAACAGCGCCTACAATATGCAGGTTGAAAAGAGCAAAGCATTAAATGAAAAGGAAAAACGCAGAGATAATATTTGGAACTTTCCAGATACTCCTTGGAAGGTAGAAGCGTTTCTGTAGCAGCATTCCTGGGGGGCTTGCCTTAAAGGGAACTGAGTCCTCAGTATGGTTTCCCAAAAGTGACAAAATATTTTGGAACCGAGACAGCCCTGGGTTTGAGCTCCAGTCTTGCTATACTACATACCGAGTCCTGTGTGACCTTGGTTTAGCCACTTGACCTCTCGAGCTTCAGCTTCCCCCTGTGTAAAATGAAGAGCACATTTCCTACCTTAGAGCATCGTTAAGAGTACCAAGTGGGAAAACGTATGTAATTGCTTAATACAATGCCTGACATATGTTCAACGCAAAATAAACCTACTCTATTGTTTCAGTTACTATTGCTGAATAACCATGACCCCCCAAATCAGTAATCTAAAACAATAACCATTTTAATTTGCTCATGATTTTATGATATCGCAAATTCTAGAAGAGCTTGACCTACACTTGGCCTCTCACGGCGTCCGGCTTCCCCCAGAGCAAACGGGTTGAGAGAATAAGAAGTTGCAAGGCATTTTCTTCCCTCCCTGGAAAGTCGATAGCATCACTTCTGCCAAAAGGTATTGATCAAAGCTGTCCCAATCCAGCCCAGATTTGAGAGGAGGGGACATAGACTCCACTGCCCAGTAAAAAGAGTGTCAAAGGATTTAGGGACCATGTTGAAAATAGCCACATCTATAGTTACTTTCATCTGCAAGAACCAATCAATGATACCATCCCCCACGTCACACCTGAAGTAGACTCGGAGCTCAAGGGAGAACCTTGGGTGAAGCAACATACTTTGTTATGAAACCCTTGTTTCCCAGTGTTCCGAAACAGAACACTGTGTGTGTGCTAACAGAACGTTTGAGGTGTAGCAAGGCGATCAGAAGATGACTGCCACTGACTCTTCCCAAGAACAAGGGGCACTCCAGGCCACGGAGGGCCAGACGGAGAAGCAGCAGTGTCGGTGGGAAGGCAGAGGGTGCATGAGGACCTTTCGACAGGTGCCTTTACTGTGGTTTCCACAGGAAGGAACCTGCGAGTCAGGGGAAGCACGCTTAGGATTGGCTGGTCTGAATCATCTCAGTGGCCCCGGCGTGTGGGGACTGTCCCTCGTTACCTGGTACCTGGCCCTGGGCTGATGCGTGCTGGTGGAGAGTGGTCTGGAGTGTGACAGCCTCATAAAACAGGTGTATGGGGGAGGGAGCTCTGGACTGGCTGGTTTGTACTTCAAAAGTGTGCGCCCTAACGAGTTGTTTATTACCTCCAGGAATTGGCTAACCCTGGGAGGGGCAGTCTCTCCAAAGCCAGCAAGGTCCCGAAATGTCAAAGCATCACAAGAGAGAAAATAAAAGCCATGATTAGTCTGTGCACTGGGGCTACCCAGGCCACTGGTTGGTAGATCCAGGTCTAGCCTACACTACCCAAGTCCGGAATGCCCTCAGAGGCAGTCACACACTCGTCCAGTGATGGACTGCTCCCCACTCCGTCTCCAAAAGGGTGCTCTGGCCTGTCTCGGTCCAGCCCCACTCGGACCGCCCACCATCAGCACGCTTTCCATGAACGCAGCCTGTTCGGTCCCTGCCGCCCCCTGCCGCCACTGCAGTCATAACAAAGATAAGAGCTGCGGGGGGAGGCTTTCTCTTAAGTAGTTCAACACCATTTGACAAGATGCTTTCTAAACATCAGCTCATGTGGCCAACACTTCAAACCTCCCATTCCACACCCAAATCACTCTGGCCCTTGATCCAGTTTTAAATAAGCTTCTTGGTGCCAGGAACTAGTTAGACATCTGGTTCCACTTGAATTTGCAGGAGGGTTGTTACGAGTGGGAGTGCGGCTACCTCAACTAAAACCAAACCCTCCAATTCAGAAACACACATCTCATCAGATCCCACAGAACTGCGTTTCAAAACAGTAAGGAGAGACCAGACCACGGAGATGGAGAAAGATAACCGCTAAGAGAAACCCACCTCCACGGAGCCTAGCCTGGCAGGCACTGCAGCCCTGCCCTCACGCCCGGCCAACCCACCTTCTGTACCAGGAGAAGGCCCCGCCAGAAACCTTGGAGGCAGCCAGGCCCCCTCCTTTCTCATCGTCTTCCTCTCCCCCCGCCAATAAACCCTCAGGTCCCCTTGGTTCTCCCATATTCATTTCCTCAGGTCCAGCCTGTTCCCACTGTGCCCACAACTTCCAGCCTAGTCCCAGCTACTCTTGTCTCCCCTGGACCCGCAGGGCCCTCCTGACCAGCCTCCCTGAGCCCACACTTGCCCCTTCTAACACGTTCCCAATGCAACAGCCCAGAGAGAGCTTTTCTGAAAAATGGGTCTGCTCCGAAATTTTCTAAAACACAGACACTTGTCTTCAAAACACAGATTTAATGAAGACCATCCAACGACCTTAAGATGAAGACCAACGTCAGTTACGGTGCCTGCAAGACACGCAGATCCTGCCCTGCCTGCAGCTCCATCACGCGTGGCCCTGCCTCTCCGCTCTGCACTCCAGCCCTGGGGCCTTTCTGTACACACTGTGCCGTCTGCCCTCTGCCCCCAGTCCTGACCTTCACTAGCTCAGCATCACTCACCCTCCAGGTCTGACTCAGTCCCTGCGGCTTCATCTTTCACATTTCAGCTCAAGCCTCGCTCCCCCAGGGACACCCTCCCTACCCCCAGTAACCACAAATCAGAGTTCTTTGTTCCAAGCTCCGGCAGAGATGTGGGTCTTCCCACTAACACCCGCCTCCCACTAACATTTTTTTCTGGGTGGTTACTTGTTTAGCGCGTATCTTCCCTACTAGTCTGAAAGCTCTGGGAGGGGGTTATTTTTGTGTTTTTCATCGCCCGATGTACTGCCTAGCACACACTGGGCTTTCAACTTTTTAAACTTAAAATAGAAAGATAAAAGATAGTGAAGGGGGCTTCCCTGGTGGCACAGTGGTTGAGAGTCCACCTGCCGATGCAGGGGACGCGGGTTCGTGCCCCGGTCCGGGAAGATCCCACATGCCATGGAGCGGCTGGGCCCGTGAGCCATGGCCGCTGAGCCTGTGTGTCCGGAGCCTGTGCTCCGCAACGGGAGAGGCCACAGCAGTGAGGGGCCCACGGACCAAAAAAGAAGATAATGAAGGAATCAGTATTTCTTACAGGTGACCATAAGGGAGAACTGTGGCTACCCACTGGCACCTGCTGGGTCCCCATTTTGGCTCAATAATAGATGCCCGTGGTCAAAGAATGTTTCTTTTATCTAATATGGAGCTTCTCATTTGACTGTTGGGAGACATTAATATGGGTCTTGTGCCTTTGGTTGGGTCAGGATGCTACATTTTTGTTTTCTGTGATGTCCCCAGGGCATTGATAGAGCGGAGGAGGGGGCAGGGGGGAGAACATAGTGATATGAAAGTAAAAAGAAGAATGAAACGAACAAAGGAAGAAACTAAGAAAGAGAGAAAGAAACAAACTAAAAGCTACAAATGACACAGTGTTTTAAAAAAAGGGAGATGAAAGGATGATGTATATCAAAGCAGGTGGGATGCAAACAAAGCTATTCTCAAAGGTCAGTGCATAGCATTTGAAAGATAAAGGACAAAGTGGTCACTTCAAGAAGCTGGAAAAAGAACAAAATGCATCCCTAAGGATAGCAGGCCAGAAAAAAAAATACTATAAGAGGAGAAGGGGAGATTTAATGAATTAAGAAACGGAAATCTGGCAATGAGACTGACTGTGTCTGCCACCATGGACAACAGCCAGTCATGAAAGTCACTAGGTAAGTAGGTGACCTTCTCAGCTTCCCAGATGCCCACTCCCCCCTCCTTCTTCCTCCTTCTACCTCCCACCTTCCATTTTCCAGTGTCCTCTGGGTCTTCCACTTCTTCAGCTCTTCTCTCGAGAAAGAATCTAAGAATCATGCATTTTCAGGAATAAGTGCCTGGTGGCATTCTACAGTGTTATCTTCGAGAAAAGGAAATATTAATTAATACAAGGCAAACTAGAGGTTATCTTATGATAAGAAGATAAACCTCCAGCACTAAAATGTTCAACTCCAGTGAGCCTGGATCAGTGAGGTTGCAATCCACACATTGTAAATTGCTGGGCTTTTCCCCAATGAGTAAAAGATACGGAAAATGGGTGAGTTGAGTGAGTTCTGTAAAGGAAAAGGAAAAGGAAGCTAACATTTGTTAAGCTGCTATTAAGTCAAGCAGTATGCTAAGAATGTTTTACATTTTTAAAAAATTTAATTTGCAGACTAACTCGAGGAAGAATGCACAATTATTACCATTTTGCAAATGAGGAAAATGAGCCCCAGTGAGGTCAGGCGACTGGACCGGGGTCACACAGCTTTGAATGAGAAGCTGAGATTTGAGCCTTTGGGGGGAAACTTTGTTCTTTTCTTGAGTCCTCACTGCAGATACCAAGGAGCCAGCTAAAAGCAGGAACTGGGACTGGACCACTTGGAATAGAATTGAAAGAGAGCCTATGGGGAGAAAGCAAAGGAGGAAAAGATGGGATGGGTGGCAGGGATGGGGTCCAACACCCAGGGTCTCTGAGTAGATTTCATCCCCAGAATTGACCCCAAATAAAAAAAAAATCACCTTTTGTTGATTCTAAGACATATTTTTTTCACAATGTAACATTTCAAAAATAAGGATGCATCTTAGAGTTTATGGCAACCAGGCAACAGTCACAGCGTAGTTGTCACTGCCTGAATGTGCGTGCATGTGGTCATAGATGTTCAAGCTGCTTTACTTCTTACAGTTGTGCTGTGAGTGCTACTGGTACCCTACATGTGGAGTGTAATTGCTGTTTACAATCTCCTCCTAATATTATCTCTATGATTCAACATTGAAATAAAAACGTCATGGGCACACGGAAAGGCATGGAAACTGAGCTCAGGTAAAATGCTGAGATCAGAGGAGCAAACATTAGTATTTGAGCAATGATGGCAATCCCATGTTCTCTCGAAAAACAAAGGACCGTGGGTGCTTGTAAACCAATCAGGACAACCCCATACTAGCCCTGGACTACTCATCCCTGGGCTTTTTAATGTGAGGAATCAATCCCCAACTTTTTAAGCCCCTATAACTGAGTCTGCCTTGTTACCTGCACCAAATGCTCTGGCTGAGCAAGCTGCTGAGAATCAGGCTGCAAAGCACTGGTCTGAGGGTCAAGTGCAGCCCAGAATGCCGGAAGAGACCTGGAGTGTTGGCTTGCACGGTAACAATAATAATGATGATATGATGATGGTAATGATGATGATGGCAATGATGGTGATGATGATGAAATCCATCCCCAATATTTGAAAACTAAGAGGTTTGAAATAAAAATCTGACTCTCCAGCTTCATTTGAAAAATCAGAATTGCCAGTACGGGGCCCTCATACTGCAGTCTGAGGGAGTGGAGAAGAGATGCCTTGCCCAGGCATGGCAGGTGCCCTCCAGGTGACCACAGCCCACATCAGACCCCTTACTCCTTTTCTCCATCTTTCTGAGGTCTGCAGGCATTCGAGCCTTCAACCCCAGACCTAAATAATCTTTGAAGTCCCTTCTAACTCCAAAAGTCCAGTAAAAAATGTCTAGAGAAGAATTTCAGCAAAGTGCAAGACATTTGGATAGAATATGTTTCCATTTTAGCACAATAAGTTGTTTTTATTTGTTTCTTACCTGATGATATCCCCACTGAGATAGCTAATTTTCTATCTTCCCCCTACAGCAAGCCCTCCAGTCTCAAACCCCAGATTTGCAAAGAGACTCCAGGTTTCAGAATTTCTGATTTCCCTGCATTCATCCTGGTCCTTCCTGTACCTGTTCCATGTCTAATGGAATCCATATCCTATATTGCAACCCATGAGTGGAGATGTTCATGTTTATTCACTCTAACCATTTCTAAAATGTGTGATTTCCATTTCCTATGGTTGCACTCACTCTCCCCTGCCCCCCTTCCCCATTCCAACTTCTTAGCTCCATTCCTATATACCCAGGTCAGGGCTTCTCAGCCTCAGCACTAGTGACATTTTGAGCTGGGTAATTCACTGCTGGATGGGGGGGTGGGGGATGTGCATTGCAGGATATTTAGCAGTGTTCCTTGCCTCTACCCAGTAGATGCCAGTAGCATCTACCTTCCAGCTGTGACAACCAAAAACATCTCCAGACATTACCATATGTTCCGTGGGACCAAAATCAGCCTGGTTGAGAAACTTTCCCTTAGACCAGCTCCTCTGGTTGTCTTGTGAATGTACTCTCCCAAGAGGCAGGCAACACCATTTTATTACAAATTCATTTTTGATCCTAAGGGAAAAGTCTGGGGAAGGGAGATATCATAGACAGAATTCTAAGATGGGCCCCAAGATTCCAGCCAACTGGTATGCATACCTTACATATATAATCCCCTCCCCTTAAGTGGGACTTGTGAATATAATTAGATATCACTCTTAAGATTATATTATATGGCAGAAGAGATTTTGCAGTTGTAAATAAGTTTCTAATCAGTGGACTTTGAGTTAATCAATAGGGAGATTATCCTGGGTAGTTCTATTCTAGTTGAGCCCTTGAAAAAAGGTCAGAGTGATTCCAGATAGGAGAGATTCTCTTGCTGGTCTTAAAGAAGAAAGCATTGTGGAGAAGGCCAAATAGCAGGGGATGGCAGGTAGCCTCTAGGAGCTCAGAATAGCCCCTGGATGCCAGCCAGGAAGAAAGTGGGAGTCTCAGTCCTACAACCACAGAAAACTAAATTCTGCCAGCTACAATTGAGTTTGGAAGAAAACCCCGAGCCCCAGATGGGACCACAGATCGAGATGACACCTTGATTTCAGCCTAGCAAGACCCTAAATAAGAACCCAGCTGTGCTGTGCACAGACTTCTGACCTACAGAAACTGAGATAGTAAATGTGTGTTGTTTTAAGTCACTGTGTTTGTGGTAATTTGTTACACGGCAGTAGGAAACTAATACAGGAAGGGAAGGTCCAGGGTTTGGAGGCCTCAAGACATTTCTGTTAGGAGAAAAGGAAGGAAAGAAGGAAGGATGGAAATGAGAGAGGGAGGGAGGAAAGAAAAGAATCCACAGGTGAGTATGCAGTGCTGTATGACTTTAGGCCAAGATTGCCTTGCATGTATGAGTTCTGATACTTTTAATTATCTTAAACAATTAAAATCTCACTTACCCCTTACCAAAATTTCCCAAGCGGGGGGGGGAATCCCCAGGTAATTCAAGAAAGGAAGAAAGAGACAGGTTTATTGATTTACTTTAGGTCTAATTGGTTTATTATAGATCCTAGAAATAAACAATTTCATTTTATTGTGTTATAATCAGATACCTCTCATTTCTTTTCTTTCTTTGTTAGCTGCCTTTCCCCCACCTCCTACTCTCAGTCTGAGTTACCCTGTGATTCCCACTGGGAAAACCATTAGTCACAACCTTGAATTTTTTTAGTGACTTTGGGTATGTTTATGGGTTAGACCGTCTAACAGTTACCCCAGCTTTATTTTTACTTGCCTCCTCCAATCATGGAAGAGAGCAAACTTTGTGTAACAGACTGTCAAAGGATGAGTTTCTCTTCTATTTATTTCTGGTCACAGAGTCATTGTCACATCTCCCAGTAATACCTGATTTTCCAGGGACTCAGTGATCAACCCAACGAAGTTCCAGGTCTCAGTGTCAGAGAGTGTAGTTAATGGACAAGCCCAACACTGCCGGCTGGGGACTTATTTTAATGAGTGCTCTCCTGAATAAGAAGAGTTAAGAAATGGCAACAACTCCGTTGTTTTCTAGCTTCTAGTATGATAAGAAGGATGAAAGGGAGGGAGGGAAACACACTGTAAGTTGTCAGAACCCAGATAGCTTGGCTTCCAGCAGAAGACGAGTCTGTTGGACTACCACCCATTGGTTCTTCTGGAGCAGTTAGTTTTCCTACAGTGGGAGTGAGTTTTCAGGAGACGTCTCCATCGGCCCTCCTGACAAGGAGCAGATCGCTAGCTGGTAAAGCCACTGGCTCAGACCCCAGCTCAGGAGTCTCTTCCAGGAAGCCCTCTTCACCTCCTTCCACTGATCTCTTCTGTCCATGAACTCCCCAAGGCTAAGGCTTTGAGACTTACCTGACAATCAAATTGGTGTCTATTCTGGTCATTGACTGGACGCATTTGTGTTGAGCACAAGTAGCATGCCAAGCAAAGTGTGCGGCCCTGGATGTACACGGGTGAAGAGAGACATCAACGTCCCTGCCCTCATGGAACTTATGTTCTAGCACAGAAGATGAAAAAACCAGTAAAGAAGCCAAGAAGCATAATACATGGGGAATGTGTTAAGTAGTGAAAGGAGGTAAGCAGGGGCGTTGTGAGCAACCAAACTGTCAGAATTTCTCGGGTGCACACCCCGTCACTCAGCATGAGCCTCCACCATAAGCTTGCAGAGGCCTCTCTTCTCACTTAAGTGAAGATGATCAATGTAGCAAGAAGCCTGAATCTTGTGTGCCTTGGTTCTCGATGGTTAGATGACCTCTAGCTGACACAAGAATGGTAGGTTCTCCACAACCTCCCTTCCTTTCATCTTTTCCTTTAGAAGAGCCTGTTGGATGAAAGAATTCTACAAAGAGCCATTCAGAAGTATTTCCATTTGATGACCCAACCATCGTTGGGCCACAGCATGGTTCTCTGACCCCATGGGAATGTGAAATATAGCCATGAAGAGGGATAATAACAAGCAATGAAGCATCCCGCAGTGCCCAGCAGCTTCCAGGAAGGAGGCTCTTCTCACAATCCTGTGAAAGGATAACCAGAAAAGTGACAACATGGCTCCTCATCCATTTGAGGAACAAATATTAACGCCTAAGGGCCAAACTGGTGTAGGCAATTGGCCAATTACAGTATAATATGGTAAGTACAATCATAGGTTTATTAACATGACATTAGGGGACAGCTGAGGAAGGCAGCCTCCACCAGCTTGGGGTGGGAGTGAGGGGTCAGAGAAGACTTCCTTGGGAATTGATACTTCAGATACGGATCCTGTAGTTCAAATGACGTGTCCCGAATCTCTCTCTCCCGTTCTCTCTCTCCACCTTTTCCTAATGCTATGCTCTCCAGCATATTGGCTTTACTTTCAAACATGGTAGAAAAAGACTACCATCGATCCAGACTTAGAAATCCCTTTGAAGATAGACTCTCTTCACATATCCAGGTAAATTCCCAAAAAGGATCCTGATTGGCTAACCTGAGCTATTAGGTAAGGTCATGCAGTTGAAAACTTTCTACCAGGGCAGAGAGCCAACAGACCCAAAAGGAAAAGAAGGATTCTGTTCTGAGGAGAAGAGGCAAGGGGAGCAGGCTAACTCACTTCCCACTAGCCCTGTTCTGGACCCCTTGGCACCCAGGCTAGAATGCTGCCTGTTTGGCTAATGAGCATCTCACACTGACTTATGACCCTTCTCCTCTCATTTGAGCCACTGTAGAGTTGCAGCCCCATAGCCCCTTAGCACTCCCACAGCTGCGGTGCTCAGTCACCTGCTCTCTTGCCCATGACTCTCTTCCTCTCCCCACCCCAAGGGCTTTCTCTGGCACTTCAGAGTTTGCTTGGCTAAGTCAGGCACAACCCTGAAGAGCAGGGGCCTACACTCCACCAAGGACCAAGGACGATGAGATTCATTGGATAAGTGACCAGCCCCCCATGTCCCCTGGGTCAATTCCGAGGCATGTTCCCCATGGTTTTGCAGAGGTTACTTCATGGATTTGAGTGCCCCTCGCCCACATATGTGTCACTGGGCTTTATCCCTTCCTTACTCACTTCTCGCCCCTCCTCCTCCAATTTATCCCTGGGTCTGCTTGGAGGGAATTCCAAACCAAGAAAGCTGGTTAGGCTAAGAGTCTGGGCAAACAAGAAAATGCAATAGGCGTGCACTGGTCTGGACCACACTGACATTGATCAGAATTAAGTGAAAGAGAGACTCTCTTGAGGCATCAACTGTGTGTCCTATTTATCTTTGGTGGTCCTTGGTGCCCAGCAAAGTGGATATTCAGCGAATGTGTATTAAAGGGAATAAGATTGTCCAGAGTATGTGTCCAGGAAATGTATAGCCATGAGTTCACCGAGAGGGAGGTGCTCCCATCAGCAGGACAAATGTTAAGAGTATTTTTAACCAGGGTTCTAAAAACAGAGAGACAGTTAGGGCTGCTTCTCAGAGCTAGAAGAAAGAGAAAAAGAGAGTTCGTTAATAAGTAATTAGGAGAAAGCGGGTAGTGGTGTGTCCCCTCTAACCCACACCTCCACCCCACCGCTGCATTTTCCAGACAAAATAGTATGATTAATCAAAAGCACCCTGGGTACCATGGGGAAAGAGTCCTGTGTCAGGGAGTCTCAATAATTCAGTGAGCATAGGTTTGCAAACGTCAACTTTCTTGTAACTGACCACGGATCCTGAGACCCATGGTAGTCAAGGCCAACAATTGTGAGACCATCATGTCCTCTTGTTTGAGACATTATGAATCTTAAAGAATTATCACAAGAAACCCCAGCCTTTTAAGACTAAGTTTCAGGTATTGTCTTTTAACAGAAGAAAGAGGAATCAAGTTGTCCCTAAAGATTTCTCCATTTCCATCAGGTACCAACTCCAGCATCCCAGCCAGCAGGATGGGAATGGCTGCTCCCAGACTTGTCACAGTGCAGATTGATTATCTAAGAGATTGGACTCTGGTGAATTCTGTACCCAGAACATGAATGAATCTTCCCTCCCAGTTGGAGGGGTTGTCTTCTCCCTTGAATTCAGAAGGAGAGAACTCCTGTAAGATAAATAGGTGCACGCCTCTGCACAATATTTTATACAGGTACATGATTTGGAAAATTAGGTCAGAGGAGGGAGGGAAAATGGTGATTCATTACCGGGACTTGAAAGAGTCAGGATTACCTCATCAGAAATTCAAAGGTAATCCGTTTTTCCCAATTGTCATGGTAATGAATCACCATTGTTAATAAATTGGGAAGTCAGTTACACCTTTGAGTACCTGGATAAACCAGAGTTCCCCGGGCATCTGTCTTCATTAGAAAAGAACCAATGAAATGGTGGATGGGATGGGGCACTGGGTGAACCCTATTGCTTTGTCCACCTACGGTCAAGAAACTAGACTTTTTATTTAGCATTCTCTTCATGGCCAAGTCACCCGAAGACAAATTAACCCAAAGAAGTCTTTAAACCTGAAGTCACCCATCCAAGATCTGTCAAAGTCCCTTGATGAAAAATCAAAGACAGCAGCAATTTATTTATTTAATGGACAAACAGTGGCAGGAAATAATTCCTGAACATCACCCAGCGCAGGTGGAGGTCTTTATTAGAATAGATTTTTTTTCCCATGCAAATGAAAACCAGGAATGGAAAAGGAGTCCATTCCCCCACCTCCTCCCCTGCCTCTAGGAATCTTGAGGGTTTAGCCTCAGAGCTGGTCACTTCAGAAAACCCAAGCCCAGTTCAGATGGAGTGATCAGAATCAGAGTTCAATGCGGTGTTTTATGGCTCAGTGAGGGACGGGGCCTCCAGTCCTAGGAGATAAATCAGCTCAAACTCTGTCAGCCTTCAGGACAGACAAATCTTTGGTCATGGAGTCATCAAACATAACTTGGAATGTGGTTATAACTCTTTATTGCTTTTAGACCCACACACAAAAAAAACTGAGACGAATTCTGATCTATATGATTTGAAAATGGCATTTGACAAGTTCCTATTTATTTGAGGGGTGGGGATAAAAATCTTTTTTGTCTGATCGTTGTGTCAAAATCCTGCAAGTCATTTTCATTTCTCTCTTTGGGGCAAGATTAAAAAGCAAACCCCCATGCGTTCTGTCATATGATCCTGGTGCTGAGAGTTCGAAACATTTCAACAGTAATTTAATATAGGGGATTTGCGGAGATTGAGAGAGAGGGGGAGAGAGAGAGAGAGAGAGAGAGAGAGAGAGAGAGAGAGAGAGAGAGAATGAGTGAGCCCTGGGAGGATGGGAAGCGTTACCTACCTGATAGGAGACAAGGTGAACATCAAACCTGTTACCGTGTCTCGCCCACTCAGCACGGGAGCTGTGTTTGACATCTTCCATAGCCTCACAGAGAAGCCCTGCAGAAAAAGGAGGAAGAGGAGAAAGCCAGTTGGACTGCCTGAACCAGAAAGCAGGGGCCCCGAACCCCTCCCTGCCCCAGCTGTTTCTACCACAAACGCACTCCTCTGATTGGTCTTGATGCTGCTCTTCTGCTGTGAGAGGCTCAAGGCAAATTCATCATTCATTCAAGCACCAGCCCCCAGTTTAGGATCAGGATGGGGGCTGAGCAACTTCAGGTCTCCATGGCAACTTGAATTCCACCCCTCTCCCCTAACCTTTCCCCCAGTGCCCAGGCAGGCACCCTCACACACAAGTATGCACATGCACATACACACACAAACGCATACACACACACACGCCCAAGACTCAGCCACCTTTTTTTTTCTGTTTCTCATAGATTTCATAGCTGAAAACCATTCCTCTTGTCTAACCCCTTGCCAGACATGATTCCAGTCACCCACTTTCTGTCTCTGGTGAAAAATCCATGACTATGCGTTAAGCAAAAATATTTTACATAATTGGTGACTGTTGTTGGGATGTGGAATCTGAACAGAAGAAATACTGATCTCCACCCCCAGAGTTGGGGGCTCAGGATGTGCTGGGGCTGCTCTGCCCTCCGAAGCCACTAGAATAAATGGCTGGCTTCCTTGCAAAGACCTCCGTCTACGTGAAAATTGTCACTTTATTCTCCCTCAGTTTTCTCTTCTTCAGGAGTTTCTCAGAGACATTCAATAATCCATCTTAAGTATTTTTTAATACTTTAGGGCACTGTTTTTTGCCTGGTAGCACCCAACCTTCCCATACATACTTCTTAGGATGTCTCAGTTGATCTCATGGAATCACCCAGCCCAGCAGTTTGGGACAGCTTTGCCCACCCCAGTTTCCAGAAAGGAACACAAGGCTCAACCTGAGCCAATCAGTGTCTCTTGCTCCTGGGCAGGGGATGGGGGCGTGCGGTGAACGAATTCAGTCAAGGGGCTGGTGCGCAGGCTGGGAGAGAGGCAGGTGCCCTCTCACTGGGCTTGAAGCAAGAAGATGTCAAGTCTGGAGCTCCTGCAATCACCTCCGAGGCTGAGGGAGAGCTTAGCCACAGTGGACGTGGAGCCAATGCAGACGAGAGAGATGCTGAGAGCTGGGGCTGAGAAGGCCAGATCCTGGTGATGTTATCGGAGCTTCTATAGGCAGCAAATATAAGAATCCTCAACCCGCCCATAGCACATAGGTACAAAGGAGTCACCACGTGATAGATGGCACCCCTGCAGAACCCCAACTTCCTCCCAAAGTTCCCACTCACTCCAGTTTCTTTCTGTGAGGCCCAGGGAAAATCACCAAGGCTCCTGTGTTCCTACCTTAATCCAGTCCACTGTCTGGAACTCCACGATCAATCCCTCCAAGATACCAACTTCAACTCTCCCTTGGGTCCCATGCCCTTCAGAGGCTCTCTCAGCTGATGGGCTCAGGCTCACCTCTGTCCTGCAGGTGGAGAAATGCCTCCCCTTATCTCAGCCCCCCTTCTCTGGAGCAGCCCCTCAACAAAGTGGGGTGAGCCCCTAGTGCTCAGCAGTTGTACCCATCACCTTTCCCTCCCTCCTTGGCCTTGGCACACACTCCCTGGTGGCTGGATCAAGCTAAAACTCTGCGAAAACTGTGTGCTCAGGCCAAAGCGGCCTCCTAGACCCACAGCGCAGCTCAAATGTGGGAGGATAGCGGGGACCCTGGAGGTCACGGGGCTCTGGGCAGGACCTTATGAAATAGTAGCAGATTAACTGAATATAACTAAGTATAACTTTGTATTAACCTAGCAATCTTTTTGAGTGAGAGGATAGTATACCTAAGTGGTAGTAGAACTCATGTTTTAATTAAAAGTCAAGGCAGACCATCAAAATGGTAAAAATTATACTTATTCATTTAATTTTCTACAAACCGAATCAAAAATGGTTACTACTGGGTTTTGACTGTTCAGTATCTTGGTTCAGCTTAGGGAAATCCAATGTCCTGCAGAAGCATGATTGGGAACTTCTGGCCTAGAAGATAGTGAGGGAGCTGAGGTTGATCAGAACATCACCTACACACAACAGGAAAAATTAAGTGAAAGAGGTGATACAGAGTATAATACCAGATTTTTAGGGGAAAAAAAAACGTATTTGTGTTTGCATGCATGTGAGTGTAGAGAAAAAAATAAGAAAGGAGGTACAGCAAACCGTAGTATGAATTGCTTCAAAGTGGTCACATTTTTTTTTATTTACTGGTTTTAAAAATGGACTCAACTTTATTTTGTATGACCTAATTCCAAAACAGTGTACTAATGTTTAAAAGAGAGGGTAATAAAATTATAATGTATAAAAACAAAGTCTAGAGCAACAAGTTTAAAACAGTTCACCAAGTGTGTGAGTGCATGTTCTTTAGATGAGCAAGCTTTTACAGCAAAAGGGAGTCGGGGGGCTTCCCTGGTGGCACAGTGGTTGAGAGTCCACCTGCCGATGCAGGGGACACGGGTTCGTGCCCCGGTCTGGGAAGATCCCATGTGCCGTGGAGCGGCTGGGCCCGTGAGCCATGGCCGCTGAGCCTGCGCGTCCGGAGCCTGTGCTCCGCAACGGGAGAGGCCACAGCAGTGAGATGCCCGCGTACCGCAAAAAAAAAAAAAAAAAAAAAAAAGGGGGGAGCTGGGGTGAGAGGGAAGAGGAGGACTCCAGGCAGCCAGGAAAGCCACCTGCCGGCTGGGAGGCTGCGAGGGTGGAGGAGACAACTGCACGTCAGCAGCAGCCATGAGAAGACTGCTTGGGGCCACAGAAGGGAGATGCCTTCCAGAGACGGGGAGACATGACAATCAGAGCAGCAACGGCAACAGCAGCTGGACCTGGAGCTGGGGGTGCTGACCCAGGGCCAGAGCAGAAAGAAGATGAAGAAGTCACTTCCAGGAAAGAGAATGCCACCAAGCCTCCCAGCAGTGCCCAAGCCATCTCAGGATTGAGGGAGGAAAGGCAACCGGGGCAGTGAGCCCGGAATTGGCGCCAGCCAAGCCGCTCTGTGGGAAGAATGAGAAGAAGGAATGTGAGCTTTCTGAACTCAATCATTCTGGGCCGCTGCGATTTCTTTGTTTCCTTTTTGTTTTGCTACGGCATCTTAGTAAAGCTCCTTTTGGACAATTGCAGCCTTCTCTCCGAGCTGAGTTGAGACGCAATGGGTTTTTATGTATGCTGAGCAAGGTGGGGGACATGAGACTTGAGGTGGAATAGCCAGAGATAGAACAAAGTCTCTTCTTGAGGCAGCCAGGTTTGGAGAATGCTGGCGTGAGAAAGAGCCAAGTATCCCCAGTCAAGTGAGGGCAAACAAGTTTAGCGTTCAAGGTCAGAGGTCCAGGGACAGAGCACGGCTGGCGTCAAACAGAAGCAGATGCATCAAGATGGAAGGAATGGGACAGGCAAGTGTCTGCATTTGCCTCTATTGACCACCAGACTTATGATGTGTCCGGGGTCTGAGTACCATAAAGGGATATTGCAGGGGGAGCAGCAGTGAGCAAAGTGCCGGGGAATGAGGACACGTGGTTTCCCTAGAAACCGTTCCAGGGATCCTCAAACAGGGCCAATCTAGGTCTCCTCTCGCCCCGACTCCCAACCCTCTCAGATGATGATGGCGAACAGGATGCTGAGCTCGGAGTCTCTTCCTGGGACAGGATGTATTCACTGAGGCAGTGTCTGCAAATCGCGTGGCTGAGCTCTAAAGGCCCTAAGAGCCCCTTCAGGACCTGCCATTTGGAAGAGGGGAGAGCAGGAAAGAAGAGGGGTGGGACCAAACTCCAGGTCCTCAGCCCATGCCCACCAGACCATCACATTCATTTTCACCCACTTCACATCCTGGGCTTCCATGGCAGCTTCCCTTTGGACAAGGACCCTATGGATAAAATACATGTGAAAAACTTTGCTCTGCAGTGATGGTCCCTACAGACCAGTAAGACGGCACAGTCCTCAGGGACTCAGCTGAGAAAGAACAGCAGATCTGGGCTGCTCCCCAGGGCTTTATGCTGGTGTAGCAGTGGGGGTGAAGAAGCCTTCCACCAGGAGAAGGAAAGCGTACTTTACCAAGATGTCAGGAAGTTGTTTCAAGGTCAGAGCAGGAGGCTGGGTTAAGAGAGGGACCAGAAACTTCCATAAATTCTGGGATGCTCTGGAGTGAGTGGAGGCCAATTCCAGTTGCTAGTGGGTTGAAGACCAGACCACCAGTAACCAAGCCTGCAAACTCGGCCCTGCTTCCTTTTCACGAGCCTCCATGTGTGTGGTTAAGTCTAGGACACACTGTCAGTAAGAGTGTGGACAGGAGTCAGGGGATGTGGGTTCAAATCCTGGTTCTGCCTTCTACTGGCTGTGCTACCTTAGGCAAATCACAATGTCTCTGAGCATCTGTTACCATCTGTGAAAATGAACATGATAAGAGCAACCATTCAGAATTGTTGTGAGGCAAAATTAAACACCATACAAGGAACTGTCTAGCAGAGTGCTTTCAGTAGCTGTTAGTTTCCCTTGTCTTCCCCACCATTATCATGATGTAAACAAGAAACCCATCCACCAGGGCTGTCCTCTGTATTCAGTAGGTCATTAGGTTCTTCTCCTGATCAGAATCTCATTTTGGAAAACCCAAAAGCAGAGTATCCTGACATTATATCAGATTTTATCAGAACAGATCCCAGAGACGGGATGGTGGGTCACTAGGCTCCAGGAACTGGGGACCAGGCTAGGGAGGACCACCCTGAACCCTCTCTCTTTATCAAGCCTGCCAGGGCCAGTTGGGAGGACAGGACTTTATCCAGGCAGAAGGCCCTTGTGGTCAGCATCAGTGGCCCAGCAGCTGCTTCAGAGATACCAGCCCTGGGAGACCAGGAAACCCAGAGCTGGAACCTAGATGCAGCCCACACCCTCCAGGGACACCCACACACAACTAGGCGTCTCAGCCCCATCTGAGATCTGCTGCTCCACCAATGCCGTGTTTCCCATGCCTCATCACAAAAGACTCCAAACACCCTCCAATGGCTGGGCCAACCAGGCCAGGTGTTCAATAAAACTAATAAAAGTAATCATCTTTCCAAGATTGTAAATGGGATTTTCATGTTGGAGGCTCCATTCATGATCTTTTCTTTATCTCAGGATTATAAGTGAACTTGTCTTCTTTAGATTTGTCTATGCTTTCCAAGTTTATTTTTTTAATGAGAATATTTTTTTTAGATTGATAAGTGTGAGTTTAAAAAAAAAAGATGGAACTACCCTTGAGATTCTCTTGAGTAGAAATCTTCATTCTCTGGCTCGCTACTCCTTACTTGACTATTTCTCCAGACTCCATCTTCGTTTCTAGGGCAGGAACTGTGTCTGTTCATTCAACAAACATTTATGGAACATCAATCGTGTGCCAGGAATTCTGAACTCAGCTCAAAATGTGCAGTAGCACCAGGCATTCAAATAGCCCATGGCTCCCCATGACCAAGCCCTGTGAGCTTCTGGAGAGCATTGCCCAAGTCTAACCCTTGACACCAAGCATGGTGCCTGGCTCAGAGTTAAGCATCCATAAACCTCACTGAATGAATGGGTGAGTGAGTAGATAAAAGAATAAATTACAAATGTACTAGAATCTTCCCAGATTTTGAGGAAATTGGGGAAAAACAAAACAAGAATTTAAATCTTTATAGAAGAGTTTTTTTTTTTTTCTGGACAGTTTCTGGGAAGTGTTTTGCCCCTCATACCTCTCCATTCTTACCTTAGTCATTCACTTTCCTCCTGGTGAAACCAAATGACAGAAGGTCTTGTTCCAGCCACAGATATCCCCAATTCTGAAAACATACTGGAATTCCAGGGCAGCAGATGGGGGGAATATCCTCAGGGTAAAAGGGCTGACATGCTCTGATAACATTGATTTCCTTTATGTGGCCAATGGGATGGATCCACATTGACCCCAGGCAGGCACTGGGGAAGCTGGTGCTTTGTTTATTTTGGCTAGTATATGAGGCCCTAAAGATTTTGCTTGTACTATCTCTGCAAGGAAATAGTCATATTAACCTGGACCAACTCTGTATTTACACACTCTAACCTCTCTTTTCCACAGAGGTTAAAAAAATCATAGCTTGATTACTGAGATAGTGACAGATGTCACTCCTATCTCCTGTTGGGTTGTGGAGAAGGTCAGAGGGACACAGGAAAGTGTCAATAATTAGAGACTTTTTTTTTCTCTTTTTATCTAGAAACCATGGAGAAAATGATGTTGTCAGTTGACACAATACAAGACCGGAACATCCAGATGATGGGGCACCACTATGCCTAACATTCTGATAAGCCTTCTAGGAAAATGCAGGGTCCATGAGCATGGTTGAGGGAACTCAGCTCCCGTGTCTGAGGTATCAGGTGATGGGAACACAGTTTGGAAGGTGACAATCCAGGACACAATAAGGGAAGAAGAACTCCATGTGTCTTAGAAATCAAGCCGTCTGAATTTGGGTCTTGGCCCTAACACAAGCTATGAGGTCTTAGGTAACTGTGAAATCTGAGCCTCAGTGTTACCATCGATCAAATACAGGTGAAGTGGTCCACTCTTCCTCTTCCCCATCTTTTCTCTTCCCTTCTCTTCTTGAGTAATTCACCCCCAAAACCATTTAGTGGGACTGAACAGGGTCAGTAGTGGACTGAAGAATAGCCCCTCTAAATATGTTGCATCCTAATCCCCAGAACAAAAAGGGACTTCACAGATGTGATTGAGGTAAGGATCACAAAAGGGGGGGATGATTGTGGATTATCCAGGTGGGCCCAGTGTAACCTCAAGGGTTATAAGTAAGAGGGAGGCCAAAGGGTCAGATATAGATGAAGAGGAAATGAAGACAGAAGAAGAGGTCAGAGAGGAGAGAAAATGCTACACTGCTGCCTTCCAAAATCGAGAAAAGACCATAAGCCCAGAATTGTGTGCAGCCTCTGAAGCTGGAAAAAGCAAGGAAGTGGATTCTCCTCTAGATCTCCCAGAAGGAACGTAATCTTGTGGATCTATTTTAGACCTCTGATCTCCAGAACTGTAAGATAATAAACTTGGGTAGTTTCAAGTCATTAAGTATGTGGCAGTCCGTTAAAATAGCGAAACAAAATTAATATAACGTGGATGAGGGAGGGCCCTCATCAGTATGAGGAGGACATTCTCATGAAGGGAAGGTGGCTTTGGTGGTCCCACATGAAGTGTTGGAGTCTGAGCAGCTGAAATCAACATCCATGGAGAGGGCTGCACAGTGCAAGTGATAGAGAGCAAGTGGGGATATGAGAATGTCCACACCAAGGGACAGAAGCAGCAGTGACAGGAGGTTGATTATATAGAGAGGAACTTATCAGATAAATAAATATTATGACGATAATGGGAGTGAGAATCCTCACTGTCAGAGAAAGTGCTAGATTGAAATCAGAGGTGAACTCATGGCTTGCAAAAATAAATATACACATATTCTCAAGTTCTGTCCACTGAGACCAGGACAGTAGCAACAACCGAATAACAATGAGCACTCTTAGAGACCCAATCTTGGATTCTAAATACCATTCTCTATAAAAAGAAGCTGGCTTCTTAGGGAAATGGCTGATTTCAGAACTGGGGCATGAAAGGACAAATTGTGTGTGTGTGTGTGTGTGTGTGTGTGTGTGTGTGCGCGCGCCGGGAATTAAAGAATTGCTCAACGATTGATAAAGTCATATCAAAAGATTGATTGATTGTATTCCAAATGGCCAAATTCAGGATAATTTGAGCATCAATATAAATAGACCAACTGATATAGAGAGAGAGACAGAGAGAGAGAGAGAGAGAGAGAAACCTATTATATATTACATATATATACTGGTAACCTATTGAATAAAATAGGAATATATGAGTTCATACTCTACAAATAAATGAATAGATACATCAAAACTTTGATGAGAAATGGAATATTTATATATATTCCAAGTACCTCTTTACAAAACTTATTAACTACAAAGAGAAAAAAATGTGAAGTAGAGAAGTCTCCAGACACTATCTCAATCAAGTGATTAAAGTTAACATCATCAGTGATAGGAAAATTTAAACACTCTCTGAGAGGATATAATGAAATCTGCACAGCATCACTTCTGTAATATTCTTGCTAAAGTTGTGTAACTGAGGACACCTCCACCAAACCCATATTACAGGTCATTCTATAAAATAAATGGACAATACTCTTCAAACGTATCAAGACCATGAAAGTCAAAGAAAGACTAAGGAACTTTCCCAAACTGAAGAAAACTAAAATGATATGACAACTAAATGCACCTGTGGTTCTGGGCTGAGCCCTTTTGCCACAAGGGACATTACTGGGACAGTTGGCAAACTTGAATGGTTCTGAGGTTAGATAGCAATAATATAACAATGTGAATTTCCTCATTTAGATGGTTGCCTCACTGGAATGGGACTACATTAGGAGCCACACCATGCATGGTCATTGGCTGGGAGGGGCATGGTCTCTACACAAATGTGATGGAAATTTCCTAAGGGCAGCATTTAGGGCCTATCATCAATTATGGTCCTCAGTACCAGGGAAAGCATAGCCTTCACCCACCACCATGAAAGAACTCCTCCTCCCCAGCAAAATTACTGGAAGTTTAAATGCTCATTTTACCATTACTGAAGTTTATTTTAAAATCCCAAGTCAAAACCTACTCTTCAGTAATGAAATACCTATACCATATACAGAAGTTCTACAGATGTCATCCGATTGGCGCAGTAATGGATAAGCAAATATTTCACCCAGAATTTGGAGCCATGAGTAAATCCAAGCATATTACCGTTCAGTGGGAAAAAATAGGAACCACACAAGTCTTAAATTATCTTTATTCTCTCTTCATCTCTTTTGCTTTCTCTTGCTGCTTATTTGGGATCCTCCAGCTCTTATCGGTCCCACTGGTGACTTCAGATGTCCTTTCAGACTTGTTTTCAAGACCAAGCTCTGCATCTGAAAGGGATCAGCTCTGCAACCAAGGCCATGGCCATGACTCTGCCTTTTTTCCAGGGAGGCTTCTGGGCTTTCTGAGGTCTCCACCATCTCTCTCTTCAACTGTGGCACCAACATTCTAACCAGTCTCCCTACCTCCAGTCTTACTTTCCTTCCAATCTGTTCTCCACTTTACAGGCAGAATGTCACTCTGAAATGCAAGTCTAATCATGCCACTCTCCTGCTTGACATTTGTCGGCAATTCTCTGCTGCCTAAGAAGGGAAGAAAGGGTTCTGAACCTGGGCTTCAGAAGATAGGTCAGTCTCTCCAGATTGCAGTCACAATTTTGTGTACGTGAAGATACGCATAGTTTTCTTAGGAGAAGGTCCGTAGATTTCATCAGATTTCCAAAGGGCGCATCAGGAAAAAGTTGAGAACCCCTGACTCAGGATTAAATCCAGGCTCCTTCACCTGGCAGATAAGAACCGGTACAGTCTGGCTGCTGCCCGCCCGCTTCTCTTTTTGTACATTTTTGCTCTAATAATTCCAAACGACTTAGAATTCCCCACATCCGCTGTGCTGTCCCTACACTCCTGCACCCTCACTCTTGCTGCTCTTTCTGCCTAGAATGTCCCCCACCCTGGCTGCACCCTGTTTGCCACTAATGCCACAGTGCGGTTAGCTCCTCCCTCCACCCCCAGGAGCCTTCCAGAACCTCAGACTGGGCTGAGCACCCCTCCTGAATTCCTCTAGAATGCCCTGTGCACTCCTTAGTAATGGTGCTGACCATAATCTGTTCTAGTCATGGATTTGTGTGCCTATCTCCCACTGGGCTGTGGTGCCTTGGGGGCAGAGGCCACATGCTGTCCATGTCTGCATTTCCCGGACCTCACCCAAGGCCAAGCACAGGCTGAGTGTTCAAGATATACTGATGGAACTCAGTGGAACACCACACACACCACTGGTTCAACTGTTGTTTCCTTCCCTAGCATTTTCTTGGCCTGGGCTGACCATTCTGGGAGGCTCTTCCCTCCACCTGGCACAGGTAAAGGACCAGGGATGGTGTCTCTGGGTTCAGAGGGAGACGACCTGGCTCCACTCGTGACCTTGGGCAAATCACCTCACCTCTCCCTGACCCTCCCTTTCTCCTGTGTAAAATGAAGCTGATAGTCCCTGCCCACCCTGCCCCACCCTGACAGTGCAGAGGAGAAAATGAGTCTGAAAAACTTCAGGGAAGACGGCCTTTGCATATGTGGAATGTGCTCCCTGCTCCACATGTGCCAGGAGAGGATGGAGTGTGTCTGAGGCCAAGTCTAGGCTCTGTGAGGGTGAAGTCTCTTGGTTCTGGAGCTCACAGGGAACAAAGAAAGTCAGATAAAATCTGAAGCCAAAGACTCAGCCCATTGGACCCCACCCTAACTTACCCCGGTTCTCTTGACCAAGGAGGCGGGGGGGGGGGGGGGGGGGGAATGCCTGCACCTTAATTTTATCATCTTGATCTGGCCAAGGGGCAAAGAGGGTTGAGGAGGGAGGGGCGGGGAAGGAGAGCTGCTAATCCACCACTGAGTAACTGAGATGAGGCTGCATGCGAATTTGACTTTCCGCTGGCAGATTGCAATAATACCATCCTTTGGAATGTCCTTGGAGCCTCCAATTGCTGTCTTTTGGTTTCGATTAAACCTTGAGATAGCTTGCCAAGATTGAAACCCACCCGACCCTCACGCAGTATATGTTTTGAGCTCAAGTTGAACTTGATGAGGTGCAAGTTAATTTGCATTTGGCAAAATGCAATTTCCTGTTTCTAAGAAAAAGAAACTTTAAAGATTTATTTAAGAGACACAAATGGCTTCCTGGACATCAAATAGTTCTTACAAAGCAATAGTTTAATAAGTTAAGTGTAAATGAATTGAAAACACATGAATCTGATTTCCCTTGAACTGCAGATGGGTTTAACAAATAGAGGGGGAAATGGCTTGGCACAGGGGCTTGGGGGTTTTCTCTGTCCAAAAAGTTTAGGAAAGTAGATCAAGATGTTAGACAAACCCCTCCACGCACCAGGGTTCCCGAGCTCAGATTGTGTATCTCCAGGACTCTCGCTCCATAAACAAAGGGAAGATTCCAAATCGGCTCCACTGGGCAAGTCCCACTTACCCGCTCTGCTTTCTCCCTCTGCCTTTGCGAATCTTCTTCTCTTCTGCATCTTTCTCCTCCCTCACTCAGAAGTACTGAGGCTATGGTTTTCTCCCGCCCTCCCCAAGGCCTCCTGCCTGGACTCCATTGCTGAGACGATACAGGAACTTGTGCTCAGGTGGGCATCCCTCTGCGGTGCCCGGCCCTTCTCTCCACCTCAGCTGCTTGTGTCTGGAGAGCTCACCCCAATCTTGGGAACCATGGAAACCTCCCCAGTCACCTTCCCTCTAAGTCACCAGACCTCTCTCCTCTAATTCCATCACTCTGTAAGATGAAGCCCACCGCTGGACTTGAGGCTGACTCCAAGGATATAACCCCTCCCTTTCTACTGAATGAGTGTACTTACTGTGGATGGATAGGTTGTATGGCAACACAGTTATGCTATGCAGGCTGGGATGGCAGCTGCACACCAGTGTATCATGGTGGAATCTAGCCTGCCAGGGAACAGGGAAAGCATTCTTGGAGTCACGGGAAAAGGCAGTGGTCCTCAGACAGAAAACCAGCAGGACTCAGGACTTAGGAATCTGCCTCTCTTTCTTGGCCTGGATGACAAGGCATCACAAGGTCTTATGCGTGCTCCTGGATGGTAGGCAGAAATCTCTAGAGTTGATCACAATTTGCAGAAGAATGGCATGTCCTGTGAACCAGATGAGCTCAGATCAGGATGACCAAAGAAAGAGCAAGCCAGTCTTCCCTTGCCATCCTCCAGCCTGGATGAGACAAGCTGGAACTTTCAAACAAGTCTGCTCTACACGAGAGGGATGGCAAAGCAGGAATAATCACACACAGAACTATGCACCTAGTAATAGTGCTCCCTGAGGCCTTCAAGATTCCCAAACAAAGGTAGAGTTTTGAGTAAGAGAGTGTCTGCATTGAAGGTGGTGAGGTTTGTTTTAATTAAAGAAGGTGGTACCTCCTCATGAAGTGTAGGGGCATTTCTTAAGGATTCTAGAAGAGGCCATTGATCCATTTTCTTCTTCAGCAATGTTTCCCTGGCATCAGTCACTGTAGGATCATGTTAGGCCCTGCTCATAAGATGCTGGGATGCTATGGGTTCAAAAAAGAGTAAGACCCAGCCATGGCCCCAGACAGGCTGACAGCCTGCTCAGTCATGTCCAGGAGCAGGGTACCTACAAAGCAAGGGTGCAACCTCTCGAGCCAAATGGGAGGGACTCACAGCAAAGGGATAAATGGGGAGGTCATGGGAGGCTGAGATCAGAGGGGCCAGTGTCCCCCAAAGGAGTTGGGACACAACTTGGGCCTTGAAAGAAGCTAGTACAGTAAATTCCCTACATATGAACCTTCAAGTTGTGAACTTTCAAAGATAGAAACCTGAATTCACACGCCCAATCACTTAAGTTAGTTCATGTGTCTGGCATACATTGTCACATACATGCATCCTATACAAATGGTTGTGCTTTTGTGTACTTTACTATACAGTGCTATATAAAGTACAGTATCTTTATTTCAAGCCCAGAACCTGTGCCATCCCTGTCAGGCATGAGTGACATTGCAGCTTGTCCTCCATCTCCTATTGCTGAGGACCCTTCAGCTCTACCATCTCCCACCTCCTCTCGCTCCTCCAGTCAGCAACTCTTCTTGCCCGTTCACTGGATGCCAGCCCCTGGATTCCAGCTGTTGTACTGTACTACTGCACTTTTCAAGGTACTGTACTGTAAGATTAACAATGTTTTCTTTATTCTTTGTTTTTTATGTATTCTTTGTGTGAAAAGTGTTATAAACCTATTACAGTACAGTACTATATAGCTGATTTTGTTAGTTGGGTACCTAGGCTAACTTTGTTCGACTTACGAACGTGCTCTCAGAATGGAACTCATTCATATGTAGGGGACTTACTGTATTTACTGTTTTACTGTATGTAGACTCCTCATTTTTCCCTCCTTTCTTGATTTACAGACTTCCTCTCTGGCCTCTTTGGATTTATAAGTGAAATCCATTACCCAAGTTATTCAACAATGAAGTTACCCAAAATTGCTGACAGCCATGTGGTACAGAAAGGGGAGGGTGTTAGCATACTCAGGTCTGGGTTCCAAGATCATCTCTGACACTTACTAGCTGTGTTACCACGGCAAATTCATTTAACCTCTCTGTGCCTCAGTTTCCTCATCTGTAAAATGAGCCTAATCATATATCTAACAGAGGTATTAAACAAGCAAATATATGCAAAGTGTCCCTGTAAAGACCTTGGCAGAGAGATAACCAACCCATAAAACCATAGTAGACCATGTGAAACCTAAGATTCAACAAACGAGCTGTGCATCCCGCTGCCCCACCACTCACACAACACACATACACGGCCACATACCTTACAAACACACGTACATCCCTGTATTAGTTTTCTATTATCCATAACAAATTACCACAAATTTGATGGCTTAAAATATCACCCATTTATTAGCAGACAGTTCCATGGATCAGATTTGGCACAGCCTGGCTGGACCCTCTGCTGGGTCTATCACAAGGCTGAAATCAAGGTGTCCGTGGAATGAGTTCTCATCTGAGGCTCTGGAAGAATTTCCAGGCTCATTCAGGTCATTGGCAGAGCTCTGTTCTCTGCAGTTGTGAGTCTGCAGTCTGCACTTCCTTGCTGGCTGTCAGCTGGGGGCAATTCTTAGCTCCAGAAGCCAGCTACCACCCCGCACTTTCTCTGCCACACATCCCCTCCCCCTTCTAGCCAGCAATGCAGCCCTTCACCTGAGTCTAACCCTCCAAGCTCTGAATCTCAAACTCTTCTCTTTCTGACCTCTGGACCCAGATTTAAAGGGTCATCTGATTAGGTCATGCCCACCCAGATTATCTCCACATTTTAAGGTCAACTGATGTGGGATCTTAATTACATTTGCAAAATCTCTTCACAGTGGGATCTAGATTAGTGTTTGGTTGAATAACTGGGAGAAGTTGTGTGT
Source organism: Mesoplodon densirostris (assembly GCF_025265405.1). Taxonomy (NCBI): domain Eukaryota; kingdom Metazoa; phylum Chordata; class Mammalia; order Artiodactyla; family Ziphiidae; genus Mesoplodon; species Mesoplodon densirostris. The sequence continues at coordinate 110,297,800 of NC_082668.1, read as the reverse complement.
AGGCCAGGGGTCAGGAATCTTGGGACCTGTTTAGAATTCTGCCTGCCACAATCCCCCCAAAAAATAGGTAGGAAAAAAAGAGAAGAGAAAAGGAAAGAAGGAAGGAAGGAAGGAAGGGAAGGAGGGGGTACACCTTAATAATTTGACTCAAGGATTTTAAAATTTGATTTCAAATCAGATTTTAAAGTCAGAAGATGACAAACTAAAGTCACCTTCTGACTTTAGTTTAGAAAGACAAATTAAGGAACTAATCTGAAATGCAGGGAGAGAAGCCTCATGTGAAGATGTTCATTGCAGAATTATGTATAATAGTGAAAAAGTAGAAATAACATAAATTTCAAGAAATAGATTATAGGTGAAAACTTTTATAGTCAAGTCATATGATGGAATGGAATGAAATGATTTTAAATGACGTTTAAAAAGACTTTTTTGGACAGTAAATGGTTAAAGTGATAATGTTTTTTAAATATGTAAAATCATATATTTAGTTTGAGTTTGACTATGTAATAGTAAACATATATAATATATATATACACACCTATCTGTACGAATAGCTAGCGTATGAATTGATATAAATAGGATGAGAAGGGAATATACCACAATGTTAATAGATATTATCTCTGAGTACTAGAAAGACAGTTGATTTTTATTGGTACTGATCACTTTTTAATATTTATTTATTAGGCTGTGTCGGGTCTTAGTTGTGGCATGCAGGATCTTTTGTTGCAGCACGCGGGCTCTTCATTGTGGAATGCAGGCTTCTCTAGTTGCAGTGTGCAGCCTTCTCTCTAGTTGTGGTGTGTGGGCTCCAGAGCGTGCAGGCTCAGTAGTTGTGGCGTGCGGGCTTAGTTGCCCCGCGGCATGTGGGATCTTAGTTCCGCGACCAGGGATCGAACCCCCATCCCTAGCATTGGAAGGTGGATTCTTAACCACTGGACAACCAGAAAAGTCCCTGGTACTGATTTTTTAATTATAGTAAAATATACAAAACATGAAATTTACCATTTGAATCATTTTAAAGTTTACTTTGGCATGAAATACAATTCACATTGCTGTGTAGCCGTCTCTACCATTCTTTTCCAGAACTCTTTTATCTTCCCAAACTGAAGCTAACTCTACTCAGTAAATAGTAACTCCTCTTTCCCACTCCCCCCCACCCCAGCTCCTGGCAACCATCACTCTATTTCTATCTCTATGAATGTGACTGTTCTAAGATCCTCATTTAAGCGGACTCATACAATATTTGTTCTTTTCTGTCTGGCTTATTTCACACTTTCAATACCTCTGTCTTCAAGGGTTCTTCTGAACCCTCTTCTCAACTAGGACCTTTACCTTGGTCCCTATCCTTGCTGGTCCTGCATCATCCAGTTTTTGCAAGAATTCTGTTAAGTCAGTTTAGCAAGAAGCCCCCGAACATTAACATCTCCTCTTAGGAATTTCCCATCCACTGACCCCCTCACTCTGCTTGTTGGTTGTAAATCCCCAGCTGACTTTGTCATATCTGGAGTTGAGCCCTCTCTCTCTCCCCCATTGTGATAGTCTTGACACCAACTGCAACAATCTTGAAAAAGTACTTTTTACCATTTTAGCAACTGTCAGAATCATTTTTTCTTTAGCAGTCAAAATTGCACTCATTTTTAAGGCTGAATAATATTCCATTGTATGTATTGTTAAATTAATTAAACAAAAGGCCATTAGACTGAAGCGGGCCTAATCCATGGTAGCCTACATAAGCAAACCAAAATCTGAGCCTGTAAATGCCTCAAGGTTTTGAAATTGAAACCTAAGGACAGTCAGTCACAAATAGCCAACTAGGCTTTAAGCTACAACCAATCAAATAATTTCTTTGCTTTGCTTCCTCCTATTCTCTATAAAAGTATTTCCTCTAGCTGCTGCTGGTAGAGCATGCCTAACCACTTAAAGTTTGGTGCTGCTCCATTTGAATCGATTTTTGCTCAAATAATCTCAAAAATTGTAATATGCCTCAGTTTACCTTTTAACAGTTCATACCACATTTTGTTTATCCATTCATCCATTGCTGGCTATTTGCATCCTTTCCACCTTTTGGCTCTTGTAAGTAATGCTGCTATGAACAGGAGTGTACCAAATATCTGTGCAAGTGTCTGCCTTCGCTTCTTTTAGGTATAGTCCCAGAAGTGGAATTGCTGTATCGTATGGTAATTATATGTTTAATTTTTTTTGAGAAACCAGCATACTGTTTTCCATAGCAGCTGCAATATTTTACATTCCCAATAGCAATGCATAAAGTTTCCAGTTTCTCCCCATCCTCTCCAACACTCGTAATTTTCTCCCTTTTTTTTTTTTTTTTTGATAATAGTCACGCTAATAGCTGTGAAGTAGGATCTCATTGTTGTTTTGATTTGCATTTCCCTAATGATTAGTGACACTGAACATCTTTTCATGTGCTTCTTGGCCATTTGTGTATCTTCTTTGGAGAAATATCTATTCAAGTTCTTTGCCTATTTTTTAATTGAGTTTTTTATATTATTATTGTTGTTGAGTTGCAGAAATCCTTTAATGTATTCTAGGTATCAATCCCAGATAGTTGACTTGCAAATATTTTCTCCCATTCTGTGGGCTGCCTTTTCACTTTGTTGATAGTGTCCTTTGGCACACAATGTAAATGTTTTTGTGTATTCCTAAGTTTCCACAATAAACATGTAATATTTCCAAAATAGAGAGAAGAACTTTAAAAACTCTCTATGATGCTTATAAAGAGTTTTCAGTGATATGAATAAATATATATGTAATATAATATTGCTAATTAAGACACAAGAAACTCAATTATAAATATAATCAGATATCAATAATTTATATATATATATATATATATATATATATATATATATACCCAGTACAAAAAGATCAAGAAAAATATCCACGATTTTGTTGTTTTCTCCAGGTCTTGAGATTATGGGTGAGATTTGTATTCTTTTTACTTTTCTGTGTTTTTCTAACTCCCTATTATAAATATGCATCACTTTTAAACACAGAGGAAGAAAAAAGTGACATTTAAGAGGTGACCAAAAAAAAAAACCCTGAACACTCAAGTATCAAATAAACTTTTCAAAAGCACAAAGAAAGCAAAAATGATTTTTGGTCCCTTCTTTTTGTCCTTAGGGTCCCGACCCTTCTTTTTGCAACTGGCAGCTGAGTTCCCTTACCCGGGCCCTGGGAGTGAGGGAGAGAGGCAGGTCTAAACGTCCCTCTCCCTTAGAAGCCGGGTCTCCAATAAGTATTTCCATCTCGTGCTAGCAAGGCAGAAAGAGCAGCAAGTTCTTGTAAGAGATGAAAGTTTACAGTTCTATTTCTGAAGAGAATTGTGACTGAAAACTGCTACTGCCTTTATATAAAACAGGACTTGCAGATGACAGACATTTTCTTTTACTGAGTTTTGCATTAGCTCACCTCGAGGTATGAAACTCAGCAAACACTTTCATATGTTAATCTCCAGGATGAAAGAGTAGAAATAAACCACTGATCTTAAGAAAAGAACTGTAAACAACAGGGTCTTTTTTTTTTTTTTTTTTTTTCGGTATGCGGGCCTCTCACTGTTGTGGCCTCCCCCGTTGCGGAGCACAGGCTCCGGACGCGCAGGCTCCGGACGTGCAGGCTCAGCGGCCATGGCTCACGGGCCCAGCCGCTCCGCTGCATATGGGATCCTCCCAGACCGGGGCGCGAACCTGTATCCCCTGCATCGGCAGGCGGACTCTCAACCACTGCGCCACCAGGAAGGCCCAACAACAGGGTCTTAATTCACGATTTCACTACCTCCTTTGCCCCTGCTTTGGGCAGCAGCCAGAATGTACATCATTTACGTAAGGTGTGTGTACCTATGTACTTTGCAGTAGAATTCATCACATGCCCTTTACTGAGTAATTAGGGGATTCTAGGCTGCCATCTGACTATTGGACTGCAGGCTTCCTTGAAGGCCAGAGCAGTATTTTAAACCGGGTGGAACAGGTTACATTCTTGAGGCCAGAGCAGTTCCCCAGATCAACCACAATCAGCTTGTATAGTCCTGGAATAGTCACTTCATTTTTCTGTGGTTCAGTTTCCAGAGAGGAGTCCAGAAGCATGGCTCCCCCTGACACAAGTGCCTGGCTGATTCTCTCACCCTGTTCAGGTCTCTGTGCTCAGAGCCACCTTCTTTCTACCAACACTTCTATCTCAACCATCCCAGCCTGATTTCATCCTTCCTGGCACTATCACTTCCTGACACTATACTACATGTTTATTTGCTTATTTTTTTATGTTCGTCTCTCCTGTAGAGAGCAAGTCCAATGTCGATAAGTCTTTGTTGTGTTTATTACCCACTCCCGAGTCTAGCGCAGTTTATTACCCACTCCCGAATCTAGCGGCATATGGTAGACGCCCAGGAAGTATTTATTGCATGATGTAATGAGTCAACAATCATTCAACAAATCAACCACTAAAATAAGTTAGCTTCTACCTCCTTCATGTTCTGAAGACAACATGAGACTCTTTTTGTGAACTTTAAAATTCTATATCATTTTCAAATATTGTTCATTTTGTATGGCCCCAGTGTCTAACTCAGTACCTTGCATATAGTTGGAGATTAATAAATCTGGTGAAAGGATGAATAAAATAACACATAATGTACTTACAGTCATTCAACTTCCAATTATCTGCATTAACAAACAGGAGGCAGGCAACAGATAATTTGAAACAGAAGCTAATCTGAAGATGAGTCCCATTGGCTGGAGTGTGTGCCATATTATTCACAGCTTGGTCTACCAATAATCACAGTCGGTCTGTGAGCCAGCGGCTGCTCTGAGCTCAGCGTACCTGATGACTCACCCTCCAGACATTTCAAGTCCCCTTTGCCATGTGTTCCAATAATGTATTCATTTCCTGCTGTCTTTTGAATACTGGCCTGGCCTGAGTTTCTCCATCCCGTCCCTTCAGCTCTGATTTACAGGCCTTTTCGCAAAGCCAGAGGCATCCAAATGCGGCCAGAGCTGGGGCAGGCCCTGCAGAAAGGCTGCAGCAGAACTTGGGGGAGGCTGGGAGGGTGACTCCAGCACAGTACGTTCTCTTCAGCAAGACTTTGGCTTTTCCCCGGGACATCAAATGTCTCCTGCAGAGCAGCAGACTTCCTGGAACCCTTTGCTTTCTTCTTCTCTACTTATTACAAGTGCAGCCAACAACTATCATTTATTTCTTGAAGCTGCTTTTGCCTTGTTCATGAATTATCTCATTTAAAGCTCAGAGCAGCCCTTGGGGATCCATAGAGATAGTCTCTCTCCTCTGACAGATGAGGAAGTGCGGTTCAGAGAGGTGAGATTCCCACCCAGGGTCACACAGCTGGACGGTGACCCAGGATTGGCCACTTCGCCACTCCTGCCCGCATACATCATCTCAATAATCCTATGTTACCTTTAAATGGATGTTTCTCCCTAAAGCACTGGATTCTTTAAGGAGGGTTTTCTTAGCCCTTAGGAGCCCGTTTCCAATGTAGTAGTGAAGACTGATGAGAAAATAAGTTCAGGACACCAAAATTTGGTAGGAAGTTAAATGACTGACTTACCGCTTTGGTTATGTTTTGCTCAGGCCAATATTGCTAGTCTGTGCATACAATCAATAAATATTTATTGAGAGCCCACTCTGTACCCAGTAGTGTTTCAGGCTCTTGAGGGGGTACAACAGTGAACAAAACTGAGAAATATCCACCTATGTGGATTTTACATTCTAGTTGAGGGACACAGAGAATAGAGGTAATAGACAGGGGAAAGATAGGGTAGGTTAGCTGGCAAAACAAAAAAAGACAGTAAGGAACGGAGGTGGCGAGCCTAGGGTTGGTGGAGTATATTCAAACAAGGACTCATGAGAAGATGGTATTTAAGGAAAAATCTGAAAGAAGCAAAGGAGTGAACCATAAGGATATTGGCAAGAAGAGCAGTCCAGGTAGAGAGAACAGCAGATTCAAAGGTCCTGGGGCAGAAATGTGCCTGACGTGTTGAAGAAACAGCAACAAGGCCAGTGTGCTTGAGAAGAGTGAGAGAGGGGTGAGTAGGCGAGGGACGAGGTCTGAGAGGCTAAGAGCAGAGGGTTAGGTCATATTGGACAGGGTCCACATAGAGCACTCAGTGTGATCCATGAACCGGGCTGGGAAAAGAATCACAGCTACATCTTCACATCTAACAGGACATGCATGGTAGTCTTGCCAGAGACCAGCCATGGTTGAAGGTTCTTATTCAAGTTAGGCCACTCTAACCTTCACCCTAATGTGTCCTTCAAAAATTAACTTTTTGGTATTTTTTAAAGTATTTTTATTATATACTGCATTAATAATGAAGTGCATATATCACTATCTCCGATTTTGCTGTTTAATAGTTTGATACCTCTGTTCCACTACAATTAATGTTATGGACTAAAGGTTATGTCCTTCTAAAATTCCTATATTAAAGCCCTAAGCCCCAGTGTGACAGTATTTGGAGATAGGGGGGCCCCTTGGGAGCTAATTAGTTCATGAGGATGGGGCCCTTAATGGTGAAATCAGTACCTTTAGCAGAAGAGGAAGAGAGAGATTTCCAAGGAAAGGTTATGTGAGGACACAGCGAGAAGGAAGCCATCTGAAACCCTGGAAGAGGGCCTGACCATCCTGATCTCAGACTTCCACCCTCCCGAACTGTGAGAAATACATTTCTGTTGTTTAAGCCACCCAGCCTAGGGTATGTTGTTATAGCAGCCCAAGAAGACTATGACAGCTGGTTTCGTTTGAAGTCCTGTTTATTTTATTTTATGCATTTAAAAACATCCCAAGAAGGGACCCGTAGGCTTCACTATGCTTCCAGAGGGTTCCAGGGCACAACAAAGTTTAAGAATCCCTCCCATGGGATCTTTTGAGTCATTACAAGAACATGGACTTTTTTTCCAGTTGGAAGAGGAGGTCATTGGTGAGGTGAATGGATGTGTTACTTGAGCTGACATATGCTTAGGGATCAGAGTGATTTCATAGTTGAGAGTATATTGGGGGCAAAAGCAAGGATGCCAATTAGCAAGCTACTGCAATAATCCAAGAAAGAGATGACGATGGCTTAGACTAAGGTAGTTATTTTTATTTTTTCTTAGTTCAAACAGTAACTACTGAATGAGAAGCAGACAAGACCAAGAGTGAGAAATCGCCAAGGCATTGAAGCCTACAGAGATCATTGAGAGGTGGCTACAGAGTGTAGCCTGGAAGGAGAGAGCAATTATAACAGAGTAGCTGGGTACTTGTTTCCATCAACAGCATCCTTTCATCATGAAAACATTACAGAAAGCCATTTATGGGGCAGCCTAATGCGGACAAATAAGACAGTAGAATTAGCAATAATTAATCCCAGTTAAATCCAGTCTGAGTACCTGTGCACACCCGACTCCCATCTCCCTACCCTCTCTCTTCCTTCTTAAACCCCACCCATCACTTGAGGTCAACTCTTCCTGATAAGATCGGGCTCTTTCAAAATCAATTCAAATGGCATGAAACAGCAGCGCACTCAGCTAGGGACCCCAAGATGGAGGTCTGCTCCAAAAGGACTGGGCTCCAGGTGGGAAGCAAGGCATGCACTCACAACCAGCAAAATAGCTTAAGCAAGAACTATTGTGAGAATAAACGCCAAGCAGACAGGAAAGATTCCAGGAGCTCAGGGCAGGGAGAATGTGCTATTGGGTAGGGGGACCTGGGAATCTTCCCTGTCACGAGGGGCTTGGCCTGACCCTGGAGGGAGGAACCATTTGGGAGCTTCCTTCAAGCGAGGAACATGTCTTAATCATCTTTATAACTTCCATGCCTAGCTTGCACCTGTTGCCCAGTGAATGGAGGCCATGGAAGAGAGTAGACCCTCCAGGTAGGAGTCACATGTGAGCAGAGACAATGAGGAAGGGACACAGGGACGTTCAGATGACCAGGCCACTACAAGGTTTAGGTCAGGGTCAACCAACCCGCAGCCTGTGGACTCAATCCAGCCGGCTGCCTGTTATAGAGCCCACAAGCTAGAACGGGTTTCACGTTTTTCAAGGGTTGAAAAAAATATCAAAAGATGATTCATCTTAGTTGTTTCCATTTTAATTTTGAAATTCAAATTCAGTGTCCGTAAAGTTTTGTTGGAACATCGCCATGCCCATTCATTTACATATTGTCTGCGGTTGCTTTGGTGTGACAATGGCAGAACTGAGTAGTTGTGACAGAGACCGTCTGGCCCACAAAACCTAAAATACTTACAATCTGGCCCTTGACAGAAAGTTTGCCAAACCCTGCTGTGCGTGAATGGCTCGCCCTAGAATTACGCAGTGCACAACCTATACCACCAGACACGCAGCCCTGGCCTGAGATCTTAGTCCTGACTCCAGGTTGGTTTCCACCTCGTGCATCCTTTAATGTAGGCCGACCCCTTACCACTCTGTTCCACTCATATGCCTTCTTGCACATCAGAGATTTTGCACACACCGCTGAGACTGCCAGGAAGTCTCCTACCAGGTCATCACATGCCAGGATGCCCTATTATCATTCAGAACTCCGTTCAGATGCCTTCTCCACAGAGGAGCTTTCCCTCACCCTCCACTTAGGGCTCTGACTTCTCTTCTTCCCACCATTTATTGTTCTCTGAAATGGCCTCTGTGTGCATTTGTAGACCTGCTTACGTCCATCTTCTCCACTAGAATACAATCACCTGCAGAGGAAACCCTGGGTCTTGTCACTGCTGTATCTCCAGCTCCTGTCACGTAACAGGAGCTCAAGGACTGTCTCTCAAATGAATTTAAGAATTTCATGCTAATAGAAATCTTTAAAATACCCAGGGACACAAGAGTTTATGATGTTATTCTATTTTTTTAAGTGTCCTAAGCTGTAATCCAGAATGAAGAGGCCCAGCAATCAATTATATTTTATTTGTAAAATAACAGCTACTGAGGAAATTGCCCATTTCATCATTTGGTATCCATTCCATAAAATGTTCTGTGAGAAAGACCTTACAAAATTTGATGCCAAGAAAGTAAAAAATGTTGACATTCCTTACCAACACCTACTCTTCCTGACTATAAGACTAAGAGAGCCGTCACATTCCCCGTTCTGAATTGGCTTCCAGGAAGCTGAGATGTTATTCTATTTTTATATATGTTTGAAATTTTACTTAAGAAAAAGTAAAAAAAAAAAAAATTTGCATAGAGCCAACCTACCATTCAGGCGTAAAAGCAAAATGAAAACATTTTAAACAAAAAGCAAACAAAAGCCACAAGGAGACACCAGGGCAAATTACAAGACTCGTGCCATTCCAGTTCTGCTGTCTTCTGCCAAAACTGGGTTTTGGGTATAAGAAATAAAGACCATCTCATAGAAAAACAGTGTGATACCCAGGACTCTTTCAGTTGCAAGTGTCAAAATCTAAATTCAGACTCATTTAAGAAAAACAAAACAGAATGTATGGCTCACAAAGCTGAAAATTCCAAGGGGCATGCTCCCTTCAGGCACAGTGGGATTTAGGGATCTAATGGCTGTCTCTGGGTCACGGCCTCTCTCAGGGCTGCTTGGCTGGCCTTACTTCACTCTCAGAAAGCCTCTCTGCATGGCTGCAGGATCTCATAGTCCTAAAGGGAAGGAACACAGCATTCATTCCTGCGAGGACTGTCAGGAAGCTCTGGTGACTCTGACTGACCCAGCTTGGGTCACATGCCCTTCGGGAACCAATCACTGGGGCCAACCAAGAAGGTGGAGTCCTCTGGCCAGCCTGGGCCACTGGGGCAGAGCGGCAGCCATAGTCTCCTCAAGCCAAACCATCAACCAAGCATGAATACTGTGGAACAGGAGAAGGAGGGTTCCCCCAAAGAAAGGGATGCTGGGCTACACATAGGAAACATGGAATGGGGTTTGGTGCTAGGACCTGGCTTTCGCAATAGACTGTAGAGGAACAGAAGTCAGGAAACTGACTCTGGGGGTAGAGCCAGACAGGTGGGCACCCAGCCAAAGATTATGGAGCTCAGGAGCTGTTCCTTCTGTCAATCTTGGATGTGACTAGGTGACTTAAGACAAGAAACAAGGCCACTCAGTGTACCATCCAAAACCAAGAAAAAAATTCAGACCTGGGGATGAAGCCAGCACCAGGAGTTCCGCAGGTGAGGCAAGAGCTTTGATGTAGGGTCAGCCCCAGAGCCCAGGGACTGTTCAAATTCAGGACTGCACCGCCACTGAAGGAAGCAACAGACGGGGTGACCGACATGAGCGCCTTCGCACCTGCCTGGGTCCAGGACGTAGAAGTCAGCCACCACACAGCCTCAGTACATGCTGCACCATGTCCCTGGGGACCACTGAGGCAGCCGAAGCAGGAGCTTCACGCAGATGTGCGCAGTCAGAAAGGAAATGGCCAGGAGCCTTCAAACAGGAAAGGGAACGAGAGAGAAGCAATACAAAGAAAAAGAAGTGGAGCTCAAAATTACCCCCTGTTCTGCCTCCCCCCTCATGATTAGCTTCCCCGTCTTCTATCTAAGAGGCCCACAGTTTTCTCACCTGCAGAAAAGGGAGAGTAACAGTATGTGCTTCGTGGGTTTGTTGAGTGGAATGAAAGACATAGTTGATGCAATGCAGTTGGCACAGTGCCTGGCACAGAGTAAGCATTCAGTACATGCTTATTTTTCAGTATTTATAGTAGTAGTGATACCAGATGTGTACTGGGGGTGAATGAATGACGGAGCAGACGAATTCATTCGCAGGTAGCTACGTGGCTCCCTTCAAAATGACATAGCCCCCTGACTTATACAAAGAGGTGTTCCTCTTATTATTTTTCTAGTTAACTGAAAAAAAATCCAATTTGTGCAAACTCTCCATCCGCCTCTTGTTGCATCCTGTGCAAACGGCTTCCTTAATTAAAAGATCTTAATCACAGCACAGCTTTTCCCGCAGAGCTTTCCGAGGGGAGGCAAGATCTGCCAGGGTGTGTCCTGCAAAATGTCGGAGTGAGGGAGTCACCTGCCTCTGCAGGCGCCTTGGGAACTCCATAGCATGGGGTTCCCTCTCCCCCAGTCTCAATTCCCACTCCTACCTGGCATCAACCCTTTCCTTTCCTCCTAACGATCTTCATTCTCTTTGAGATTCTATCTCTTCTTCATTGCCCCTCTTGTCTCGGCCTATCTTGGTCACTAGGTCATCCTGACCTCTGTGTTCCCTCACTATCTCCCTTTTCCAGTAGGCTCTTCATGTTGAGGCTGGTGGCAGGTGCTGCTTCCACAGCCTTTGGACTTGGTTACTATGGAAACTCCTTTAGAAACCAACACATTGCTCAGTTGATGATGCATCATTGCATAGCTTCCACCTGGGAGCCTTTCCTCCAGTCCCGCCTTACATCTTGCTCAGACCCAAGTGTGTTCAATTGCCTCTTTTAAGATACAGATATACAGCCCCCAATTTCCCTCCTCCAAGAAGTTTCGATCATGGTCACGACGACGACAACAATGGTGATGACGATGATGATTGCCAAGTCCTCCCAGCTTGTATAGAACTCCCTCCAACCCCCAGCCTCTGAGGCCATCACTGGCATGGTACATTTAGCCCCAGCTGGCCCATGACTGTGCCGCAGTCCTTAGAGAGCCTCCACCGCCATGAATCTGTCCGTATCTGCCCTTATCTGCCCTCCCTGGGAGCAGTCAGGTAACCATTGAATAAAATGGGGTTGGCTTTCCATGGGGTCATATTTGAACAGAGTCTATCACAGCTTCATTTGACATACTTTACGCCAAAGTTGTGACCTGATCATAGTTTATAAAAAGAGATGGTTTTGTCCAGATGTCCAGGAGAATGTAGATTCTGGGGAGTCTGAGGCAAGGGTTAAAGCTAAAGTCAGGGAACTGGTTGTTGAGCTCTGGGCACTGAGCAGGTGGGAGGACCCTCATTTCCAGGAAGGCCAGTGGGACCTGCAGATCATCTTCTGGATGGATATCAGTGGTGGATGGGCCACCAGGGAGTGTGAGTCAGGAGGAGTGGGGAAGGAAAGGACAATATTTTCAACTTAAAAAGGACCATAGAGATCTCCTATTCTGTGATTTTTCACGTAGTTTTTGAGCCTCAGAGCCTTCTTCAAACAAAATATTTTGCAAAAAGTCCCAAACAGATGTTGTCTGATTTACTTCATCTAGTTCAGAGAAGCCTGGCCTAGCTTATAGAAATCATTGTTTTGTAGGTCAAAGTTGGTAGAATATTGGCAATTTCATGTAGTTCAAACAAATAGAAATGCTTCAGGATACATTTTTATCAATATTTACCAGCGCTGGCAGCCTCACCACTCACTTTTACTCTAAATCTAAGGAACCACAAAGTTTGCCCTGGATTCTCTATGCTTTTCCTTCTGTGAACACCAAACAAACTTGCAGCCTTGGTTCGGATGGTGGTTTTCCAATCATTACCAAACATGATAGAAGGATCAAACACAGGCTATGCTATGGAACGTGAGCAGGTGCTCTGAGAATCCACATTGTCCCAGAGACAAACAGGGGAAATGTGTGTATTCATGCAGCTTTCATTTCTTCCCCACATGCAACTATTTTCATGGGATGAAATTCATGCAAGTGAATGTTTTATAACCCAAGGAATACTCTCTCCATGGCAACAGAGGCAGACAGAGTGACTATACATTGTTTCTTTATTACTAAACTTATATTACTAACTACAAATGTAATAAAAACCCATTATGTAATACAACATAGATAATACAGATTTAAAAAAAGAAAAAGATGTGTTTTGACCACCAAAAATCCTATCCTTTAGAGAGAGCTGTTGTTAATAATTTGATACATTTCCTTCCAAACTTTTTCTCAAAAAAATAGAAATACACTGCAAATATAAGTAAACATTTGGTGGCATATATATATATATATATATTTTTTTTTTTTTTTTTTGCGGTACGCAGGTCTCTCACTGCTGTGGCCTCTCCTGTTGCGGAGCACAGGCTCCGGACGCGCAGGCTCAGCGGCCATGGCTCACAGACCCAGCCGCTCCGCGGCATGTGGGATCTTCCCGACCGGGACACGAACCCACGTCCCCTGCATCGGCAGGCAGACTCTCAACCACTGCGTCACCAGGGAAGCCCCTGGTGGCATATATTTTTAACAAAAGTAGAGTCACACATACTTATTGATTATAATTTTTTTTTCACTCAGTATCATATTGTGACCATGTGCTTATATCAGCAAATATGCCTCTACATCAATACTCTCAATTACTGTGTGGTGATACATTGTACAGTATAAATGATAAACTATTTAGCCATATGCTAATTGATGTACATTAAAAGTCTTTTTTTCCTTTTTATTATAAACATCACGTTGATAAAATTCTTGTACACATATCTCTGCTTATTTGCCCAATTATTTCCTTTTAAAAGGAAAGTAGCATCGTTGGACCAAAACAGTACACACTCATGTGGACACTCTTGGTTAGCTGACCAAACCCCCATCCGGAGCACCAATCCCTAGTCACATTGTGCACTAACCACAGCTTTTATTTTCTGTATCTGATGACATCTGGGGCCTTGTTGACTTTGGAGAGATGGCCTCCCCACCTCCTTCCAGGGTGAGCTACTTCTTAATGATAGTAAAAGACTCACCTGCGAGGGCACTTTTCAAATAGGAACCAACCAGCCCAGAGCGCACACCCCACCACCTCCTTTATTTGGCTCTCACACTTGGGGTCACTCCCCACCTACCCTAATACCCCAGGGCCAGGTATCAGGCAACTCGGGACAGCCCCTGGGCCCCAGAGCCCACTGAGCTTATTCAAACTAGCCAATCAAAGCCCGCTGACCCTTCCTCAGCCGTTCCTTCCCATGCAAATCACAATCTCGCTCACATTTTCCCCTTTGTCCCTCTGCGTCCTGACTGACCCTGGTGCTTCCCCTTGTGGCACGTCCCTTTCTCTTGGAACCTAGGAGCTACAAACAATCTGTTCAATGGCAATCATCTCCAGTTCCTGTTGGCCTTACTGTACCTCGAAGTTTCTATTAACGCACTACATGGGCAGGGGGTGAGACAGAGGCCTGTCCACCTCTCTTTCTTTTATGACTGCTGCAGAGCCTGCACACGGACAGTATTGGGCTGGCCAAAAAGTTCACTCGGGTTTTGCCAGAAGATGTTATGAACGAAATTTTTGGAAAACCCAGTATGTTGGCATGGCATGCTCTGTGTTTCAGAGTGACTATTCTGTGTTCACAGGAGGAGGGCTTGGGCCCAGCACTGACCACTAACAGAACAGGCTCATCCACAGCCCCACACCTACCACCTTCTCTGGTTAATTCTCCATCTGCCGCTCCCTCGAAGGGAAGCTGTATGACATCCTCTCCTGCCACATCTTGCCAGCTGGCTTCCCATAAACGGGTATGAACTCCTGGTGGGCAGGCTTCTTGAACCTGTACCTTGATGCAGTTCCAAATGCATGGCTTAGCTCTATAGGCAAGGACGGAAGTCAGAAAGTGAAGGGAGCAAGAAGAATGCATTAGACCAAACAGGTTGGTGCTATTGGAAGCGGTGCAGAAAAAAGTTTAAATCATAGGTGTTGGAGTTAGACCACCTGAATTAGAGTCCAGTTCCATTATTTGTTGTTTTGTGAGTTTTGGAAAATTTCTTAGACTCATTGAAGGTCAATTCCTTCATCTCTAAAATGGAAAAAAAATTCTGTCTTATAAGGCTGCTATTAGAATTAAATGAAATCATACATGTAAAGCACTCTATTAAAATTCTTTCAGTTGCAAATGACATAAATGAAGGCCCAAAAAATGTATTAGGTCATATAACCTGGAAGTCCAGAGTGGTTAATTTCAGGCAGTGCTGGATCCAGGGGCTCTAAGGGCATGACCAAGCCTCAGGCTTTCTCTCTGCTGCCCTTGGCTTACAGTCCTTTGCAGAGAGACTTTCTGCATGTCGTGCCAAACTGGCCCCTGGAGACCCCAAGCCCACATTGTCCCTAGGGCTTGTGATCCCAATAGAGCAAGGGTGATTGACCTAGCTGGGTTCCAGTAGGAATCTCAGGAAGGTCTCCGACTGGTCCAGCTTGACTCATGTTGTCAGCCCTCAACCAATCATCTCTGTGGTCAAGAGCAGCCATCTGGAGAGTAACACCAGGAGTGGACTGGGTGGTTGCCTAAAGGTGGGGATGCTGAGAACAACAGCTCTTGTCCATTATAAGTTTTGGCAGAAATTGGAGCTGAGTTTACAAACTGGTACCCTTTGGGGAAACTCTGGCCAGCAGACATGTTCTGTGTGGCTCGCAGTGTTGTCAGCAATGGACATTAATTGACCACGTTAAATATTGCTATGGTGAGTGTAATTTATCACAACTCTCATGAAGGGCAATGTAACAATAACTATCTAAATTAAAAATACACAGTAAGTCCCCTGCATACGAACGAGTTCCGTTCTGAGAGCACGTTCGTCAGTCCAATTTGTTTGTAAGTCTAACAAAGTTAGCCTAGGTACCCAACTAACACAATCGGCTCTACAGTACTGTACTGTAATAGGTTTATAACACTTTTCACACAAATAATACATAGAAAACAAACACAAAGAATAAAGAAAACATTGTTAATCTTACAGTACAGTACCTTGAAAAGTACAGTAGTACAATACAACAGCTGGCACCCAGGGGCTGGCATCGCGTGAACAGGCAAGAAGAGTTACTGACTGGAGGAGGGAGAGGAGGTGGGAGATGGTAGAGCTGAAGGATCGTCAGCAATAGGAGACGGAGGGCAAGCTGCAATGTCACTCATGCCTGACGTGGATGGCACAGGTTCTGGTTCCTTGCTGGATTCAGTTCAATCTACCCTCTTGAAAAAAACAATCCAGTGATGTCTGGGTAGTAGCTCTTTTTTTCTCATCATAGATGACACGGTAGCACTGGATTGCATTCTGAATGGCTGCTGCAACCCTCGTGCACCGTTCTACATTCAGGTCCTGTGCCTCAAAAACTCACAGGGCCTCCTCAAATAAAGAAAATCCCCTTGCTATTTCCTGTGTCACGAACCTCTTCAATTCTTCAGCAGTACCAGCTGCATCGCTGCCGCTTTTACGCTTGCTTCCAGACATCCTGGGCTTGCAATAAAGATACTGTACTCTATACAGTATTGTACAGTAAAGTACACAAAAGCACAACCACTTGTAGAGTATGCACGCATGTGACAATATATGCCAGACAGGTGAACTAACTTATGTGATTGGACATATGAAGGCATGTTCACATCTTTGAAAGTTTGCAACTTGAAGTTTCTTATGTAGGGGACTTACCAGTACATGCTTTTGACCCAGGAATTCCACTTCTAGGTATTTATCCTACAATTCATTCACACATATATATTAATAGTTCCGGGAAATGACTGCATAGAAAGTTGCATACAGTTTATAAGAGCAAAAGACTGGAAACCACCTAAATGCCCATCAACAGAAGATGAGTTGAAGGAAGCAGGATAGAATGATTCAAAGGAATTTTAGAAACGAGGAAACATGAAAAAAATTATCTTGAGGACCTGATATTCACCAATCCATACAATATTGATTTTGTTGAGTGAAAAAGCAGAGTGCAGCATAGGGCATATAGCATGACACATTTGTTTAAGAACTGGGGAACTCTGTGTGTGTGTGTGTGTGTGTGTGTGTGTGTGCGTGCACGCACGCTTTCATGTGCTGGGAAGGATTCAGGAGAAATTGGTAACACTGGTTATCTGCTGGGGAGAGGGGTAGGTCTGGAGGATAGATTGAAATGTCAACTTTCCGCTGAATATTGTATTTGATTAGCTTCTACTTATGTTATATTTTTGAACCATGTGAATATATTAAAATAAAGTAAAAATATCATTATCCAAATCATATAATGTTAAGTACTTTGTAGGGCTGAGGTTTATATTTGGAGTTCAAAACGCAGCCTGGAATCTCAAAGGAAAAAGACCTCAACACATTTACTTCTTCAGCTCTTCCTGCACGTTGCTGGACATCTAGGTGTTTAAGAAACACACAGGGATGGTTTCTGTGGGGTGAAGTGAATCAGGGAAGGCTTCCTGATAGAAAATTCCAACAGGCGCTTGAAAGATGAAGAAGAGCTCAACGTGTGCAAAAGGAGAAGGGTTTCCAGGCCAAGGGAACAGCACAGACTAAAGCCTCTGCATTTGCTGAAAACATTATGAGGGGACCAGGCTAAATTCCAAGACGGTGGAGGAGGCTGTGTGCTGGGAGCAGGCAAGGCTAGGGAGGTCGGCTGAGTCAGGTCTCTACGAAGCGCTCAGGCTCTACCCCATAGGCCACATGAGTCAGGGCAGTGTTCCATGCCACGTTCAGCAGGGATGAAGGAAGCCAGGCCTGACCAAACCACAGCCCCAGGGGCTAATGAAAAGGCCCAGCACCCGGGGACCAAAAATGCCCCCTCTTTGTTGGCTTGGTTTTCACAGGCCGTGTTTGCGGTCTTCCAGTTATAGCATTCTGCCTTAGAAAGGAAGAAGCCAATTACCCCTGCCCCTTGGAGCCAGCTGTATTTATCTCTCCTCCTTCCAAGTCCCCATCTGCAGTGGGTGGTGCAGGGTGCCTCCCAGGGCAGGGCCAGCCCAGCCCACACCTTCCTGTTTGCGACCCACAGCATCTTCTGTTTCTGGAAGGCACCACACTGTGTAGCAAAGCTGTAAAGAAGCCAGCCATCCTGGAACCTCACCCTCAGGCCCCAAGGCTCTCCTTGCCCTCCTCCACCTCCTCTCCCAGACCTCTCTTCTCACAGTCTCTGTCTGCTCTTCCTATCATATCTTGTCCCAGACATGAATTATCCCTGTCCACAAGGATGACTGGGTCGACCAGATGACCTGTCTGACCTGCTGTCCCACCAAGGGGCCATGGACTGAAAACACCTGTGGGAGGTACTCTGTCCCAAGAAAGTGTCCTGAGGAGGGGCAGCATGATGAGGGAGCGGGGATTTGAAAGGGCCTCAGGCCCCCGGAAAGCCCACCTCCCATGCTGGCTCCCGCTCAGCCCAGAGCAAGCCCAGCCGGCCGTTGGGGACCCTGATGTTCTACAGGTCCAATCTGAAAGAAAATAACACTTTCTCACTTTTAGAAAATTACACATGTAGTTCCTATTGATTATTTTTTTTAAATCAGAACATAGAAATCAGCAAAAGAGAGAGAGGGAATATAAAACAACCCGTGAACCAAGTATCCTAAAACACTGATGTTTATTGTTTTGGTATACATCCCTAAGGTTGTTTTTTATTTTTTTTTCAAAAGTAGAATCATACTGTGTATTTTGCTTTGCAACCTGATTTTCCACTTACCAAATCATAGCCATCTTTCTACAATATTAGATATTCTTCTACAACGTCATCTTTAATCAGCTTCACAGGACCCCACTATTTAGATGCACCACAGTGTATATAACCAGCAGCCCTCCCTTACTACTTTATTCCAATTTTTTGCTCTTGAAATCAGTGTTCCAGTGAATATTCATGTACTTGTACCCTTTATGCTTGCTCAGTTATTTCCTTTATGATCAACTGATAGGAGGAAAACTTCTGGCGGAAGGGCTTGTGCTCTTTTAGGCATTTGAGTTATTCTTCCAAATGATAAACAATAAAATTTCTCCACAGAATTATATCCCATCCCAGCAGCTTGTCAAAGGTGCCCTCGATTGACCCTATCTACCCTGGGGATGGGAGGTGACCATGACCAGCAGAGCAGCCTCAAGGAGGGACAGAGAGCCACAGGGAGCACACGAATTAAGCCGTGTAAGGAACCCAGCCCGCTAGGTCAACAGCTTCATTTTCATCATGGTGATACTTATGTGCTAAAGCACTGCCTCAGTCCACCTGAGTCCCCAGGGAGGTAGAATCCCTGTTTCCAGCTGAGGAAAGGGGGACTCAGACCGGTTTGAACGCCTGCTCAGTGTCATGTAAATGGCAGGAGTAGTGCCAGCTCCAAAGGAAACCATCTGGTCCTGCCACGTCCTGAAGAGAGGAGGGTGCTGACTGCAGGGCAACTGGGAGAGCCCTCTTTTTGTCCCCTACTTACGGCGCCCCAGGTCACTGGCATAAACACAGGCCACTCAGAGCCAAGGGCAAGTTCCCAGGTGACTTCCTTACAGCAGCTTTCCAGGAAAAGCTGGCATGAAGGGTTGGAATTCAAGTTCAAACCATTTTCATGTGCGGTTGGTGGTGAAGGACAGCGCTGACGTTTGGGTCATTCGGCTCACAGAGCCCTGTCGTGTGCCCAGAACGTGCCTAGACCACCCCTCTAGAGACAGTGGCAGATGGAGAAGAACTTTAACACTCAGGTTGCCAACAGAGGCTGGAAGGAATGACTGAAGGCCACGAGTTGTGGGCTGCTCCTCTCACCCTTGGACAAGAATCAGTGTTGGTTTTGATATTATGATTGGAACCAGCTAAATAAACAACAGTATCTGCAAAGCCAACATCAGCTGCTTCCCGGCCCTCCTCATGCTTTTCCCTGCCTTTCTCATCTTAAGAATCTGATCCCCATGTAGAAACATAGCTTCTATTGTTGAATGGTTGTTCCACCTGAGATGTAGCTTCCAGTTACAGGCAGAAATGCACGGGCAGACTCTGCCTAGGAGAAATATTCTTGTCACATAAGAATCCCCCTATTAATCAAAAATCACATTATGGCTTCGAGAATGAAGTTTCCTTTACTACTCCTTAATAATAAGCCCGAGATAAGATAAAATTGGTAATTGCACGTTCTCTTCTGATGGGAGATAATACAAAAGTGGTATAGAAATTTGGCTTGACTTAAAAGAGTATATTCACTTGGCTAATAGGCTTCCATTATGTGGTCTTTACTTATTCATTCATTACAATTTTTGCCACATATGGAAAACTTTAATTGGAAGTTACTTATTACATTGTTCCTGAGTGTTTGCAGCAGAGGAAAGTTTTCAATAATCAAAGAAGGTTGAATGCAGTAGAAGCCCGGGATTTTCTAGACAGTGAACCCTGCGGAAGTAGACCACCTGTACCAAGCACGGGAGAGGGTTTCTCCTCAACAGATGACCTTCAGATCAGAGATTAAGAACTAATTGCAGGTTGACAAAACTCAGATTTTTCCAGTGGAAGAAAGTGCAATAAATGGATTCTAAGTACTATATTGACATGTGCATTTTATTTCTTTTATAACCCATATTGCAGAGGGCAGTTGACCCTCAACTACTGTTCACAGGCAAGGGAGAACAATCAGATGCAAGGAAATCCTTCTTTTTATAGGTTTGTGAGATTTTTCCAGATTTCAGGTTATGCCTTAATCACCAGTCATTAATGCCATTAACCAATCAAATCATATTTACATTGCTGACACCAGAATGTCGAACTCAAGCAGCACTTTCACAAGGGAATATTCCTGATCGAGATGCAAAGCCCAACAAACACCTAACATAATTTGTGTAATTGAAGTAGGAAGTGCAGCTCGACAGGCATTCGGTGGTTCCCATCAGCGCCACCTGGGGTTTGGTCCTGCCCTGGAACTCATCTCGCAGGTATGGACTGACTCAGCACTAGGTTATATCTGTGTTCCAGAGAGCTCTGTGAAAGTGTTTCCCTGGGCCTCACTACGTTGCAAAACAGAAGAGTTAGAAGCAGATTTGTCTGTCCAAGTAGTTCTTCAGCTTTGATTTTAACCATAAAATGAGAATGTGTTCATTTGCATTTGGAAGTATATGTGAGCCATACTCAATCCAGATAGCAGATCTACGAGAAAGGCTGGCAGAGGTTTACCATCATCATCGTTATCACCATCGCCATCTTAGAGATGCCAAAGCCAGAGGATTCTGCTCGTGCCCAGCACCGCCCAGCTGGTAAGTGGTAGAGCATGTCCGGAGACCAGCCTTGTGACCCCTCCTAGCCTGCCCCAGAGGTGCCAACTGCTTCGGAGGGACCCAGGGGTAAAGTCCTCTCTACACAAGCAGATGATCCACTTTGGGCTAAACGGAAATCTGTAAATCAGCTCTTCCCTTCAGATTTGGCATGTCACATATTTATAGAGCTTGGATCCTTCCTCAGAGAAGTGCCTTGTGAAAAATACTTTCTGTAGCTAAGCTTGAGTCTAAGTTCTGCCTGCCCTTAGAGGTCTCTTTAATGAAATCTCAGGAGACTGATAAAATGAGATGGCAGCCACCCCTGCATACATTTTTATGGTGGCTCCTCCATCTCTCCTTTCCAAAATCGCCACCATTAATTAAGAGCACACGAGAACAGTACCTAGTCTTGGCACCGACTGGTGGAAAAACTGCACCAAAATAGAGAAAGCATCCCACTGCACGTCCGCAAGGCATGATTCCCAGGAGCTTGTGTGGGGAAATCTAGCATAAAGCAAACTGAATATGCTGTGGAGGGCCTTCCAGCTGCTACCAGAGGCAATGGAAATCAACACACCCCAGCTAGAGCTCCTGGGATACTCTGGCCTCTGTCACTTATTCACTCAACAAACAGTGTTGAATACCCCCCTTGCAGCAATCAAAGAGACCACCATCACACCCCTAAAGGAGCTCACAGTCTGGGGTTGGGGGGAGGGGTTGGCAGAAAAGTCACTACAAGATTATTGAATAATCAGCTTTGGGGGTCACAGTCCAAATGGGATAAGAAGAGACCCTAGAAGGGCAGACCTCACCCAGACTGGGGGGCAGGGAGGTAGGAAAGCCTTATCCATGGAGGCGGTGCTTGAGCTGATTCTTGAATGATGGGTAGAGGCTATCCAGATGGTCACACGAAGGAAGGCCATTCTAGCAGGGGCACAGCATGTGCAAATGCACAGAAGCTAGAGGAACTTGAGGCAGGCATCATGGGGGTGCTGAGGAACTGAAAAACCTGCCCGAGTTCTTTAGCAACTCCAGGAGCCCATCCTCCCATCGGTGGAATACTCCAGGACTCATGAAAGTTTACTGAACATGACCAGCCATCACCAGAGCCCTGGGCACTCAGATGTTTTGCAGCTAGAGCCTGGTTCAGCATTTGACACCAGAGGAAGGTCAGTGTGGAGCCCATACCTGCCCGTGTCACACTAGAGGTCCCTGGAGAACTTCCTTGAATTCTCTCTTCCTCGGTTTCCTCATCTTGCAAACTGGCTTAATAACACCTTCTCCGAAGTTTTTCCGAGCATTTAAAATAATGCCTAGGACACACCTGGAGCAAAGGTTAACAGGAGCCCCATATACAATTGTTCCATTGCTGTTGTTATGATGGGGCATCTTGGCTGGATCTGGGATGATCCTGGAGCCACACAGACAATGCCATCCACACATCCACACTCACCTGCTGATTTTGAGTTAATGGCAGGCCTATGGGATGGCAGTGTTCGTACTTCCAGAGACCTGCAGTCTGTACTCTGCCTTGTCATGAGGCTTACCTCTCCTTCAAAGCCCACAGAATCCAGACACCACCATTTTTCTCCCCTGGGCCTTCTGCCCACGGTTCCCTGTGATTTTAAAGAATGTGCCCTCCCTTTATTATTAGTTGGAATCAAAAAAGAATTGCAAAGTTTAAGTCTGTCGGAGGGAAGAACAGTGGCACATTCTCAAGACAAATAGAAATGTTGTTGGAGAGTCTATCGTTTGGACTGATGGCACCACCTCCCTGCTGCCCTGAGATCTGAATCAGTCGTTTTTCTTCTCCAGCTTTCTTTCTCCCTCAGGTGCTTCCTCTTTTACCAATCAATTTTAGTGGGTCTTTTGAGGTAAGAAAATTAACTTTATTTATTACAGGGATGACTGTTCTTGCCCACTTTCACTAACTCTCCACTGCTACCCAATATATCCTGCAATTAACTCAAAATCAGCACTGAGGGTCCCACATCCCAGGAAAGCCCTCAGCCCCAGGCAGCGTGGGACCATTGGGCAGCCTTGCTTGGGTACCAAGCAGTCCTTATGAATCCCAACTCCACTGTGTATTGTGACCTTGGGCAAGTTACTGACGCTCTCTCAACCTTCATTTCTCATCTGTAAAATACTGATACTATACTTATCACACAGTTGTAAATGCTTGTCACATAGTAGACAATAACTAAATGACAACTGTTTTCTTTTTTTAGTATCTTTATTCTCTCCCTTTCTGACTCTGAAGGGATGTCCTATTGCTGAGGACGTTCGCCACCCCCATGAAGAGCCAAGCAGATTCTAACTCCTAAGCATTTGTTGACTCCAGTCTCACTTACGGGAATAGCAGCCTTCTATTCTACATCTCTATCAAGCTACTGTGTCTCTCCTCCAAAACCCTGGGCAAGAGACACCCTCCTTCAGGAAGCCTTCCTAGATTAACTCTACCTGGGTCCAGTCACGTTCTTTTTTGGTCTCCCAGCAGGAAAGAGAAAGCACACTCAGATGAGATTCCAAGGAGAATTTAAACAGAGGGACCATTTACAGAAATATGATCCACCATGGGAAATCAAAGCCCCAGAGATCAGCAACAACAGAAAGCTGTATCCACCCCTTGGCCTGAAGGGAATTGTGTTCTTGGAGCCTGGTGAGAGCTGGAGCCGGGCTGGAATTGGCCAAACCCAGAAGCCAGAGCAGCCAAGGGGGCCTGGGTGATGCAGTGCATGCAGGTCAGCTGTGGCCCCAGAGCACAGGACAGGGAAGGGAAGGGAAGGAATCTGGGGTGGGGGCATGAATGAAATGCCCATCGACAGATGAATGGATAAAGAAGATGTGGTACATGTATATAGTGGAATAGTACTCAGCCGTAAAAAGAAGTGAAACTGGGTCATTCGTAGAGATGTGGATGGACCTAGAGTCTGTCATACAGAGTGAATTAAGTCAGAAAGAGAAAAACAAATATCGTATATTAATGCATATGGATGGAATCTAGAAAAATGGTACAGATGAACCTATTTGCAAGGCAGGAATAGAAAGGCAGACGTAGAGAACGGACGTGTGGACACAGTGGGGAAGGGGAGGGTGGGCTGAATTGGGAGATTAGGTTTGACATAAAGACACTACCGTGTGTAAAATACATAGCTAGTGGGAACCTGCTGTATAGCACAGGGAGCTCAGCTAGGTGTTACGTGATGGCCTAGTCGGGTGGGATCGGGGGAGGGAGATCCAAGAGGGAGGGGATGTGTATATGCATATGGTTGATTCACTTCGCTGTGTGGCAGAAACTAACAAAATATTGTAAAGCAATTATACTCCAATTAAAAAATAAAAGACTAAAGCACACCCCTGTTAGCCCAGCTCCTCAATTAGGCTCTGCAAACAGGATAACGGGGGAGGAATCTGCTATTTGTGAGACACATTTTCCATTTGAGGATCCGTGGTGGAGGTTGTGGTGTCACATGCCACGATGTCCCCACAAACCTTAAGCCACATCTTCTTCTCCCTCTAGATTTCCCTCTAGCTGGCAGAGAGCTTGCCACTTATTGAGCACCTACTATGTGCCACGCACTGAGCCTCATTTGATCTGCACAGAAATCCTGTAAGGGCTCCTGGTTTGCAGATGAGGAAACTGAGGCTCAGAGAAGCTGAGTCTTGCCCAAGACCACTCAGCTAGGTCTGCATCCAGCTCTGGCTGTGAAACCATCCATTTGCGTCACAAGACTCCACGGTTTTCATGAAAGAGCACCCTCCCTAGCTCCCTCCACCCTGGCCAGCTGCCCACAGGCCTTGTTCAGGCCTTTACTATTCATCTATCTGCACAGGGCTGGTTGATGGGTTCTACCCAGCCTTCAAACCTGAACCCAATGTTAGATGCACCCAAACAGATGGGCACTCTGTGTGATTATTTGCCCTGTTATCACCTCCTGAATGGTGTTGGATAGACCCAACTGCACAATGCACGTCCTTCACCTGGAACTTATCTTCCACGGGTGAGACACTGGAATGAAGCCAAGACAAGCTTCGTCCACAGCACGAGAGCCCAGTGGTCTAGCCTGAAAAGGGACCCGACTTCTCAGCCTCAGAAATGAGAGGAAGGGAATTCTCTGGCAGTCCAGTGGTTAGGAATCGGTGCTCCCACTGCCGGGGGGCCGGAGTTCGATCGCTGGTCATTAAGATCCTGAAAGCCCTGTGATGTGGCCAAAAAGAGAGAGACAGAGAGAGACAGAGAGAGAGAGAGAGAGAGAGAGAGAGGAAGTTTCTGCCACTCTCCATGGTCCACACTATGAGGAACTTCTATACAAGAAATGGGACGAAGAGGTAGGGTGGTCAAAACAGAATGAAACCCGACAAATGTCCACTACTGGGTAAAGTCTTTTAAAAATAAGCAAGATTCTCACTCCATGGAGGCTTTTGGACATGGTTCTGCCTGAACTGGGGAGGGGAGAGGAGATGGGCTAACGTCCACCCCAGCTTTCATTCTGAGTTCCGCGGTGAGCAAGCTCGGTGTCAGCGTGAAGCGGCAGTGGCTTGCTATTTTCAACAGGAGCACAGAACAGACCTTGAAAAGCTGTGTTGTCCATCTCCCTGCTTCTGAACGCAGCCACAGGGTCTTCCTGGTCCCCGTGCCAAGGCCCTTGCCCGTCTCACAGTCTTCTTTCTACCTAGCCTCCATCTCTCCTGCTGCAGTAGGGCAGCCCATTTCCTCTCTTCCCAAGCTTGTGGAGATGGAGAACAGCTGGGCCTTGATCCTCCAGAGAATAACTTTTCAGAGATTTGTTTTAGTGGAAACACCAGGGTCCTGAAGAATTTTCCCCTTTGTTTGAAAACAAATGACTTCCTCCTAGGGCCGCTCTGAGGGGTTTCCACCTGAGCTGTGGTAACTTCAAAGGCACCCCACATTTCTGTGGCAGAGGCCAGGGGCTGTCTGGGACCTCCTCCAGCTGCTTCTGCCTCAAACCCACCCCTTGGCAGCCGGGGGCAGGGTCCCGTGCACACGTGTGATAGACTAGGTGTCTGCATTTGCAGTCATGCAATGACTACATGTGTATGAAGGCTTGTGTTTGAGAGTGTGTGTGCGTATCCAAAACACACTGCTCCCTTTGCATTGTTAAGAGCTGGCCTCGGAAAGCAAAGAGACACGAGGGGAGACAGCGTTCAGCGGAGTTTCTTCAGTTTCAGTCTCTCGTAAGTATTTATGACCAAGTTACAACAAGTCCCGAAAAAGAAGCTTTTAATGGAGACACAGATACTTACTGTTGTGTTAATTACAGGCCTCTGCTGGCCCTTCCAATATACGCTTTATGTTCATTTTTTAACGCTTTCCAGTGATTCTCTTCTTCCTTTTTTAAAAACTGTGCCCAGTGAGCAGCTGTTTTCTATATGCAGCTGGGCCCTGCAACAAACAACTGTTTCTCTATTAGCAACTTTGTCAAGCTTATTGTGAGATTAATCTGACTGCAGGTGTCAGGTAAGAACAGAACTCTGTTCACAAAGACCAAAGACCCTGCAGAGGGTGGGGAGGGAGGCCCAGAAGCCAGAGGGCATGTCAGTGAGAACTCAGGAAGGAAGCTCAAGGACCTGCTGGGCCTGGGATGGCTGCGTCCACCCTCACCTGACTGCGGCGCGGTACCACCTTTCCATCGGGACTCCACACCTGGTTCCCAGAGAAAGAGGCTTTGCGGGCAGAAGAGCAGAGCCTTTCAATTGCCATGTCGCCAGTGACATAAAATCTCACAAACAACCTCCATAAATCACACGCTGACAGCTACCGGGCTTGTCCAACGCTAAACACAAGTGGACTCTCCTTTTAAGTCAAGTCTTAAGTTGTAGGCAGCACCATCACCCTTCAGCAAACATCTGTAGTTCATCTTATCGTTTGAAGAAATATATGAGTTTCACTGTCATTTTTTTTTTTCTTTAAGCCTTTTGCAGCTTCTGCTGCTTGATTTCTTTGAAGACCATCTGCTCCATATAAAATTGGGGGTGGTGGGCATGCTGTGCACAAGGAACATTTGAGAGATAGCTGTATAGGCTGCAAGAAAATGCAAATCCCGTGAAAGCTGTGTCAGCGGTGCTGGCCAGGCCACTTGCCCTCCTGAACCCCCGCCCCTCAGTGAGTGTTGAACCTGGGACACTGTTGGTTCTGGCTGCAGCGTGTTCTGGTTCTGCCTCGTGGCCATGATTCTACCGCTCAGAACGAGAGTCCCAGCGTTGGTGATTCTGAGAAATCTCAAAGTTGGAAAACACAGTGCTGGGGTTGACGTCCCACACTCCCCTAGAGATACCCCGTGGACTGCAGGATGCAAAGGGGGGCCCGGGTGCCTTGGGTGATGTTTCTCACAAGCGTGGCAACAAAGGCCCTGGTCTCGGGAGTGTATGTCATGGCATGAAGTTACCACAGGGGGGTAGAAGTCCTGTTCTCGGGCCTTCTTCTCTAAGAATCAGAGGGGAAAAGAAACCAAACTCTCTGAGGCAAAGGCAGCCGGCAGCCAGAGGCTTCCTGTCCCTCCTGCCCCAGTGGAGGTGTCGGAGCTGAAGCTGGCTTCATGGAAGCACCAGATGTTGAAACATTTGACCCCTGAGATCATCGCCACCCCCAGCCATGCCCGGCTGGGTTTCCTCGGCCCTAACATGGCCCAGGCAGCCTGCATTGCTCAAGTTCCACGAGTACCGCTCCACTTGCCGGGAAATGAATTTATTTAAGGATGCTTTAGACAACCAGGGTGGTGACTGTTTTGCCACGAAAGTAAAGCTAAAACAGTGATGTTGACGGAGATTTCATTACAGTCCCAGGTCTTCCTGCACCCTGGAAGTTTCTGTCCTTCTTACGTTGACCAAAGAGGTCCTTATAAATTCCAAAGCTTCCAACATCCAGTTTCATTTTGCCATCTGTCCCACGAACTCCAAAGTGCTTTAGTAAAACTGACTAAAGCATTTACGGTTCTAATCTTTATTATTAGCAGTATTAGTTTTACCACTAGAATTCACAGAAAAGTTTTGTGAAGTTCCAGCTCAGTCCTTTGTGGGACACCCCCTGCTTTTATTTCTCCTGCAGGGCTCTGGTCCACGGCCACAGAAAAAGATTTTAAGCAATGCACTGAGCCACAGGTTTTGAAGGCTCATTTGAGCCTTTGCCCCTGAAGAGATCAACGCAAGCGTCGTCAGTATTGCTGTGGTTTGTAGTAGAAGGCCCTTCTCTGGCTGAGTGCTCAGTGTCCAGCTGGGTACTCCAGCCAGGTCTGGCTTTGCCCATGCTTCGAAGGCAGCGTGGGACCACAGGGGGCCACGTTCACGTAGCAAGGGGCTGTCAGTGTCCCCGCCCCTCTTCCCAACAAGGCCAGTGGAAAACCCAAAGCACGAAGATTCCTTTGAGCAACAGCAGATTTACCCAACTCTGTCAAGTCTGAAGATTTATGGGACAGAGGAAGTTTTACCCGAAGGAACAACAACAAAAAAAACTTCTTGTGTCAATCACCTCCTACAAGCCGAGAAAATAAACTTGCTTGCAGTTGTTAGCTGCTTGGTGGAGGGTTGCAGAGAAGCTGCTTTGAAAAGCTGATTCAGCGGCAACATGGAGGGGCTGGAGTTACAGTAAGCCTCTCTCGCTGCCAGAGTCACCTTCTCTCCGTAGCTGCCTGGGAAACCCTCGTGTTGCTCTGCGATTACAGCCATGATTTGTTGGTGCTCTTTTATGTAGAAGCGCCTGCCCCTGAGGTCTGCAGCACTACCTCCTCGACAGTTCCAGATGTTGTGAAGATGAAATACCTCCTGCTTGAGGAACTGTGCAGCTAGGAGCCCCAAAAGGTGTTCTGAATGCAGTTTAAAAAGGCATCTGTCTTAACGTAATTTCAACATCTCACTCACCTATTTATAAGCCCTGTCAGGTGGGTTTTTTTGACCCTCTCAGCGTATTTTAAGAGGCTCAGTTTTACATCAACATATTTTCACCGATGAAGCTTCAAACCTTTGCCCCGTTTCTTTCTCCGCCTGGGACCACCCATTCAACCTGCCTTCCAACACTGCGGATATCTTTCTACAACAAGCTTGAGGCAGAAGGGGCTCCCGTCCTTCCCTTGGGCCCATCACCACCAACAGGGCTCAGCACTGGGAGGAGAGTGGAACAGTCCTGGCCTTGACTGATTCAAGATTCATTGGTGAGGGGGCAACGAAAAGCCCCACTTCTCCCTCAGACCTCAGTTACGACTCACCACACTGTCCACCTCTGCAAATAGGAATGAGACCTGACCTGTAGCAGGACTTTGGGGTCCTGTCTGAGCTGGAGTTTCCCTGGGTGAAAACCTACGCTCGAGACCACCCTTTAGAGGACCTGTCTCACTAGCCCTGATGCAGAGTAATGGGATTCTTGGGTCATTTAACGTCACTCTCAGGAACAGTCATGAACGGTGCTAAATTGAAAATCACTGCTCTCTGGAATGGATTTGTGCCAGAACGGACCGAGCTGAACACTCCTGCCTTGCTGGACCATGGTCAAGGGATTATGGTGTGTAAAATTCAGCTAAACATAGCTGTGTTGACTTCCTACTTCTTGGTTGTCCATCTCACTATGAAAGGTTAAGACCGAGGAGGGAAACGGCATCCATGCTGTGGAATCGCTCTCACTCCAGGGCTACCCGGGCTTCTCACTGTTGTGGCCTCTCCCGTTGCGGAGCACAGGCTCCGGACGCGCAGGCTCAGCGGCCATGGCTCACGGGCCCAGCCGCTCCGTGGCACGTGGGATCCTCGCGGACCGGGGCACGAACCCGTGTCCCGTGAATCGGCAGGCGGACTCGCAACCACTGCGCCACCAGGGAAGCCTGCCTTGGGGTGGTTTTAACTGGTCCCTCTCACAACGCTACCAGAACAGAAGGCAGCAAACCCCGAAGCCGGCTTGTGGTAGCCTGCACTTGTAAATCACTCTTCACGTTTGCCACTCACGTGGTTGAAATTAGCCTTCCCTTTTCCCTGATGTCATTACATGAGTCCTAAACCTGCAGTGATGTCATCTTAGCTGATCTGCTTTCCCTACTGGGGGCTCTTCCCAAAATCCTTCAACCCATGTGGATAATAGTTTCTCAAGCTGCAGTCTCTTGACATTTCATCTTTTGTTCCCAATATCCAATTAAAAAAAAAAAAAAAGATGTTCTCACCTCTTCTTGCTCATTTGACCACATATGTCCACCAGCCTGCTGGAAGAGGGGCGTTCTAGAGATGAGAAGGATAATTCACACTGTCGTCTTCAAACCACTGGAAGCCCTCTTGCTTTTTGGAATGTAAGTTTCCAGAGTTGGTTCCCTGAAGGAACATGGCAGATGGTGCCTGGGCTGCAGAAGCAGGTCAGCAGGTGAGAAGGCCAGGATGCCATGACGGAGGGGCCTACACCCCACTCCTGTGTGCACAGAGAGGAGAGGGACTGCCAGCATGACCAGACATGAGCAAAGACGTCTGCACATTAACAAATCCCAGCCTCTAGGGCTATGTCTTGCTGAATGAGGTAGAACCAGAAAGTCATTTTGATTAGCGCTCGTCCAAGCTGTTTATCATAGGAAATTACACAACTGCACTGCAGGCTAGAATTTTGACTCACCTATTGCTGCCTGCATTGCTGTGATTTCACAGCGGAAGGCAGGCGTGTCAGATGGCAAGGTCCCCTTTGCTGAACCTCTGCACCATAGGAGTCAATGTATAAGGAACCCTGAAAGAAGATATTTTAAAATTACAAGCTCAAGAAAACAAACCAGAGTAAAGAGAGTCCCTCTTTCATTTTTTTCCCCACATTAAAGGAGCAAGAAGTAAATGTGTCCCCGCTTGTTGCGGGACCAATCCACCAGCAGCCCTAACTGAGAGTGAAATTTCCTCTGTGTAAGACATGAAAGAAATACTTGCATCAAAATGTTTACTAAGGGTGATGAGATCTTTATTAAGACTGATTTTCCATAAAAGGAAATAGCTCTGGATAAGAGGGGCATTCTAAAAGTGGCATTTATAGGAATTTGTAAATCTGGGCCTGAATATCTTCATACGCATCCAGGCAATTTTGCAAACAATTCATTTTTTTCTCTATTTGTGCTGCCACCGATATAGCACTTTCTTAGTTATATGGAACAATAATGTTTGCAGCCTGCTGAATTTTCTAGGACCTGTAGAGAGGATAGGAAATGCTCAAGAGTGCCATTTAAAACACGCAACGCACTTTTGAAATCGGTAAAGTCAGACCAACAAATCACCAGCAGCTTCTCTTCTTATCTACCAGCCTTTGTTAGAAAAAGAGTGCCCACAGGGTCTAGCCCTGGAAACGCTTAGAGAGATTGTGTCTTTTCGCTCTTAGAGATTTCTCTTTGTCTCCTTGCCTCCATCCAGTGGATGGGTTTGCAGCACAAGGGAGATAGGCAGGCAGGGCTCAGACCAGAACTGGGGGAAGGGCCCAGCCCCCTGGTCCTCCAGAGAGCAGGGCTCCCAGGACCTGGCGAGGACAGTCAACTTGATGAAACTAACGAAGGACACAAATACCTACAGCTAGGCCAGGGGAAGAACTCATTTCTTATCATTTCAGCCATCTCGATTGGCAGCCAAAAGAGAAGCTATCATTCCAGTTTTCCAGAATGGCTGTGTAGACGGGGCTAAATCAGAGCTCTCCAAACCCTGCCATCTGGCTAAAACCTGAAAAATTCAGTCTGAAAAGTGCATGATTTCCCAATACTTCCAAGTCATTCTTCTTTTATTTGAAAATATCTGAATTTCTCGCCACTTGTACATAGATGTTTGACGTCATTCTGAGGAAAGCCTAGATGGATATTGATTGGATATGTTACAAACTTCTGAAGGATAAAGAAGGCTCCTTTATCCACAAGAAATCCAAATATCTTTTTGGCCACAGCAACCCAGGAATCTTTGCAAACATCTGGAAGCATACAGTCTGCCCTGCTTCTCCCCCAGGTCTTTGGTTCTGTACATGCAGTGTCCAGCTACGCGTACAGCCTTAGGACTCATCCTGTACCCCCGTCAGTGTGAGGAAGAAAGAGGTCGTGGTGCCTAGCCCAGCACTGGCCCATGGTTCACACTTAATAAATCCTCAGCGATGTGGTGTTGGTGGAAGATCAGCATTAGCACGCAGATGGCAGCTTCCCAGGGACCGTGCTTGGGGCTTGATGTGCCCTGTTTCGTGGGAGCAGCTGCTTCCCTGAGCCTGGGGATTTCTCACTCGGTGAAGGAAATCCTTTAAGTATTTACAACCACTTAACAACTGCCTATATCCTGACAGTTTTACCTCCCAAATTTCTCTTGATGCACGCCTCTCAGCCTCCATGCCACCCCCACCTCTGACCTCTGCCTGCACTGATCTCCCTGCTTCCACTCCAGCCCCATGGAGGTCCCTGCTCCAAGCAACAGCCAGAGCCATCTCTTTACAATACAGATCTGCTAAAAAAACACACACACAACACAAACAAACAAACAAACAAAAACCTGTAGTGGCTCCCCGCTGCATTCAGAATCAAGACCCAAAACCTTACTGAACCTTTTAGGCCCTGCATGACAGAGCCCTTGCCTCATCCCAGCCACCGTCTCTGGACCCCACCCGTACTGGCTTTCTTGCATTTGCTCAGAGCCTTTGCACATCCTGTTCCCTCTTCTTGGGGGGTGCCCCCTCCCAACCCAGCCTTCGCCCCGAGAGCTCCTGCCGGCCCTTCCTCTCACAGCTCCAGTGCCATGTCCTCGGGGGGGGGGTGGTCTTCCTGACAGCCCTTGACCAGGTCAGAACTCTACTCTCCCCCCGCCACACACACACACACACACACACACACACACACACACACACACACACACACACCCCTATAGCAGCCCCTATGGTGCCCTTCAAAGCGTTGCCCCTTTTGTGAAATCATTTGATTATTAGGGGTTTTCCTTCTAGACTGTAAGTCCCATGAGGGAGGGACAATGACAGCTTGGCTCAGTCTTGTATCTCCAGTGCCTAACACAGTGCCTGAAGAACCTGGTGTATAGTAGGTGCTCAATAAAAATGGACTGAGTGAAGGAAAAACTGACCTACAGACAGGAGGAAAGAGGGAAGGCAGGAAGAATGGCAGGGAGGGAGGGAGAGAGGGAGGGAGGGCGGGGAGGGAGGCTGGCTAGAAACAGTAACAACCAACTCCAACACTACGTGAATTCCTCACCATTTCTAAATCCCCAAATCCCTGAATCCCATACATATCACCTCTCTTCTCTTCACACACTCTTAAGTGACTCAAGAATGCAGTGTTACAAAGAGGAGAAGGAAATGAGCAGAATGGCTGGTTCTCGTGATGACTGGCCGGTTCTCGTGATGACTGGCCCATTCATTCTTTCCATAGCTCACGAAGCACGGGGCCCTGTGCTCATTGGATTCCCAGCTACCCTGTGAGAGAAGTACAGTTATGCGTGACTGTATTAGAACTATGGGAAACTGAGGCAAAGGCGGTTGGCTGACTTGCCAGTGGACAACAAGCTAGGCCATGACAGGGTTGAGGTGTAAACAAACATCCCCGACTCTCCTTTGCTACACGACCTCAAATTGCACAATGCCCTCTAACAAGTCTAGAGGGGGCCAGTCTCAGGGTCACCGTGGGAGACGAAGAGGCACATTTAGTTCTGTGTTTAAAGCAGGACACTGTCTCCACGTGGGGTGACCACCTTCCCTTGGTGCCCGGGAGACCTCTTACCCAGATGTGTGACTGCTTAACTGGACTTCGAGCCCACAGGTGCAAAGCGATGGCATCGCGCAGCATGCTCTCTCCTGACCAGTGTTCGCAGCTGCTGTGGGCATCGTCCAGGAGCTAGTTTCCCCCACTAGACAACTTCCTGACCCAAACCTTCCCTGGTTGTCTCCTGCCTCCATCTGAGGTCATGAGCTGGGGGCTCTCAAGCCAGATATGATTGCAAATAAATTTTATTTGGCCTCACAACATCTGAAAATTGGACGATTTTACATAAAATTCCAGATGTGACTTTGCTTGAAAAACCAAAAGATCTGGCTACAATCCCACATGGCAACAATCAGCTGGAACTGAGTGGGAACTGCCCCTTTAGATAGACAGGCTCCCTTCTCTCTGGCTGACCTCAGAAGCCACCACTCCCACTGTCTCGCAAGGACCCTTGCAGGCCTTTGAGTCTGGCCTCAGAACCAAATCCAAAGACTTTAGCCTGGCATCCAAAGCCCTTTGCAACCTGGACCCTAATTTCTCTTTCCAGCCGACTTAAAACCCTGCTCTCCGTCTCTCTGGAGTGGGCCTGCCTTGCAGGCTTATTTTATTTTATTTTATTTTATTTATTATTTTTTTTGCGGTACGCGGGCCTCTCACTGTTGTGGCCTCTCCCGTTGCGGAGCACAGGCTCCGGACACGCAGGCTCACGGGCCCAGCCGCTCCGCGGCATGTGGGATCTTCCCAGACCCAGGCAAGAACCCGTGTCCATCGGCAGGCGGACTCTCAACCACTGCGCCACCAGGGAAGCCCCTGCAGGCTTATTTTAATCGCACCTCATCCTATGGGTCTTCCCTCTCTTCCCAGAGGGGGTAGGTAACTGCCCCCCTCCCCAGTTACATTTGCTTCTGTATCCTCGGTTCTCTTTCCACTTGCATGTGGCCTAACCGCTCAGCTGGACAAAGCACAGAAGGGGTGAGGACCCCGTCTTTTTCAGGTCTCTGCACGGAAGAGCTACTGAAGGAGGGCCTGTTGCCTGATTCCTCGCTGCTAATCAAAGTGGGATCCACGGCCCAGCCACTTTGGCATCGCCTGGGAGCTCAGTAGAAAGGCGGAATCCCAGGCTCCGCCCCACAGTACTAAATCCAAATTTGCATTTTAACAAGATCTCCCAGGTGGACAGTGTCACGATAAAGTCTGAGGGGCCAGGGCCAAGTCAAAGCCAGGCTCAGCTGCAGGTCCGGGCTTTGCCCTTAAGCCCAGCCCTTATCTCTTCTCCAGGCTGCTCAGCTTTTCCTGTGTCCCAACAGCAGACTCGGTGCGTGGCCACTCTCTGAAGAAGGCAGAACAAAGGGACTCAGGGCCCCAGGAGCAAAGGCCCTGCACAGGGGGAGCGCTAACCCTGTATGAAGGCTTAGAAGGTGGCCCCCAGTTCTCCCCACCCCCGCTGGGGTTCCCACCCCTGTGTGATCCCCTCGCCTTCAGTGTGGGTCACACCTGGTGACTGGCTTCTAACAAACAGGAATATGGCAAAAGCACTAACGTGTCACATCTGAAATTAGATAACAAAACGCTGATTTCCGACTCTCTCTCTCACTCTCTCCCCCATCTCCGGTCTCACCGTGGAAGAAGAAAGCTGCCGGGTGGGAGGAGCCCTATAGGCCCATGTGGCAAAGACCTGATGTCTCCGGCCAACAGCCCACGAGGCCCTGAGGCCACCTACAGCCCTGTGAGTGAACTTGGAAGCAGACCATCCACAGTGGAGCCCTGAGATGCCTGCAGCCCCAGACGCACCTTGGCCATATTCTCGTGAGAGATTTGGACGAGGGGCACCCAAAAGCAATGCCCATATTTCTGGTCCACAGAAACGGTGGCATTAGAAGTGTCTGTTATTTTAAGCCACTAAATTTGGGGTAATATTTTTACATAAAAGGTAATACATTATATAGGCAGGTACTATTATGCATCCATTTTATCTATGATAACACTGAAGCACAGAGAGGTAAATTAACTTGGCCCAGGATACAGAGCAAGTAATTGTCAGAGCCAGGTTTTGAACCACAGCAGTCTGGCTTCCAGGGCCCATTGATTGAGCACCACATGATGCTTCCATAAATGATCGCATTTGATAAAGTATCTATTTGTACATCTGCTTCTCTCATCAGACCGTGCTCTCCGTTTTCAGTTCTTCGTGCCTGGCACCTGGTCAGCACCCAGCACACACAGAAAGCACTCAGCAAAAATTGGCCTAATGGAGCCAGGAGGGTGGCAGTGAGCAGTGCAGGCTGCCCAGTGACTGTGGCTTTGCACCAGAGAAGGGAGACGCAGTAGGGGTGGGGAGAAATGTCCCCCAAGTCCCTATCAGCCCCAGGTCCCCTGCATGGAGATGGAAGCTGATTTTTCGCTGAGACATACAACTCCAAGCAAAGCATGTTAGATTTGGCCCAAGTTTAATATCCTTGATATGATCTCCTAATCTTTTTCAGGTGCATCTCACATTCAGGAATCTTTATTTGGCTTCCAAACAGCAAGTTCTCTCTTGTACCAAAAAATATGTGACTTGTATCTGTTTATCTTAAGTAACCACTGAAAGATATGTTTATAACTTTATGGGAATGTCCTACAAGCCTGTTAAACAACATCTGTTATTGTTGTGTGTACACTTTCGGATCATATATTTTTTAAGATGAATGGTTAGGGAGAATTTTTTTTCACTTTTCTGGTGCTAAGTAAATGTGAACTCACGCCTCCCAAGCATGTAGCTTTGCCCGAGAGGGTGGGAAGTCCAGGGAGCGGACCCTGGGCGGGGGTGGGGTCAGGTGAAGATTGAGCTGACCCTGGGGCAGGGCTCCAGGGCCAGGAGGCAGGAGGTGCAAGCAGGGGATGCACGAGGCAGGAGGGACAGGGACGGGGATGGGGTGGAGATGGGGTGGGGTTGCCTCTCCACCCAGCTCAACAGATCCGTGTGATGATGAGAGCATGCCATCAGCACCAGGTTGAATCCTCCCTCTGCTGCTTCTGCTGTGGACTTTGTCTCTGGTCTCAGTTTACGGATCTACAAAATGGGAGTCTTAATAAACCCCTAGACAATACAAGTAGGGGTTTGCCTTGAATACATTCTCTCAAAGTGACACCTTTTCAACGCTGTTTAGGTAATAGGTGAAAAGGTATTAAAGGAACCTGCTTGAGAACAAAATGGACAATGCTGAGAAGGGACCTAAAGGGGCACCTTTTTCTGTGTTAGTCCCCCCACCCCCTGGCTTGCCCTCCTTAGGTGGAACCTGTCTCCCTCACTGGAGGTAAGTCAGGAAGGCTTTTCTGGAAGCCTGAAGGGTCCTTGGCTCTATGAAACAGATGCAAGTAAAAGAAGAATTTGGTACTGCCTGGGGGTGCTGAGTCCATTCCCTAGTGTCTTGCAATTCCAGGAATACCTACATATGCATCTTTTTTTTTTTTAATTAATGGGCTTTTTGAGCAGTTTTGGATTTACAGAAAAAAAACTGAGTGAAAATACAAATTCCCATATACCCCTTCACACACCCCGATTTCCCCCATTTTTAACATCTTGCACTAGTGTCGTACATTTGTTACAATTGGTGAGCCAATATTGATGCATTATGGTTAACTAAAATCCACAGTTTACATTAAGGTTCATGCTCTGTACTATACATTCTGTGGGTTTTGATAAATGTTATAGTATCATATAGAAAAATAGCTTCATTGTCCTGAAAATTCCCGGTCCTCCACCTATTAATCCCGCCCTTGCTCCTCAACCCCCAGCGCTGGCAGCCATTGATCTTTCTCCATCTCCATAATTTTGCCTTTTCCTGAATATTCTATGGTTGGAATCATATAGTATGTAGTCTTTTCAGATTGGCTTCTTTCACCTAGGTATATTCATTTAAGGTTCCTCCATGTCTTTTTGTGGCTTGAATGCTCACCCCTTTGTATCACTAGTATTCCATTGTACGGATGCACTGTAGTTTGCTTATCCATTCATCTACTGAAGGACATCTTAATTGCTTCCAAGTTTTGGCAGTTATGAATAAAGCTACTACAAACATTTGGATGCTGGGTTTTTATAAACAAAATTTTCATCTCATTTGGTTAAATACCAAGGAGCACAATTGCTGGATCAAATGGTAAGAGTATGTTTCGTTTTGTAAGAAACTACCAGACTGTCTTCCAAAGTCGTTTTACCATTTTGTATTTCCCCCAGCAATGAATAAGAATTCCTTCAAAAAGAGTCATGTACCAAAATGTTCATTGCAGCTCTATTTACAATAGCCAGGACATGGAAGCAACCTAAGTGTCCATCGTCAGATGAATGGATAAAGAAGATGTGGCAGATATATACAATGGAATATTGCTCAGCCATAAAAAGAAACGAAATTGAATTATTTGTAGTGAGGTGGATGGACCTAGAGTCTGTCATCCAGAGTGAAGTAAGTCAGAAAGAGAAAGACAAATACCGTATGCTAACACATATATATGGAATCTAAGAAAAAATAAATGTCATGAAGAACCTAGGGGTAAGATGGGAATAAAGACACAGACCTACTAGAGAATGGACTTGAAGATACGGGGAGGGGGAAGGGTAAGCTGTGACAAAGTGAGAGAGTGGCATGGACATATATACACTACCAAATGTAAAATAGATAGCTAGTGGGAAGCAGCCACATAGCACAGGGAGATCAGCTCGGTGCTTTGTGACCACCTAGAGGGGTGGGATAGGGAGGGTGGAAGGGAGGGAGACGCAAGAGGGAAGAGTTATGGGAACATATGTATATGTATAACTGATTCACTTTGTTATAAAGCAGAAACTAACACACCACTGTAAAGCAATTATACTCCAATAAAGATGTTTAAAAATAAATAAATAAATAAATAAAAATAAATAAATTATATCTCAATAAAGCTGTAAAAATATTATTACCTCCCCCCCAAAAATTCCTATTATTCCACGTCCTCACCAACATTCGGTGTTGTCAGTGTTTTTGGATTTCAGCCCTTTTAATAGGTACGTAGTGATATCTTATTGTTTTAATTTGCAATTCCCTGATGACATGTGATAATGAGCATCACATCCATCATTTTATTTTTTTAATTTAATTTAATTAATTTATTTTTTATACAGCAGGTTCTTATTACTTATCTACTTTATGCATATTAGCATATATACGTCAATCGCAGTCTCCCAATTCATCCCACCACCGCCCCCGCTTTCCACCTTGGTGTCCATACGTTTGTTCTCTACATCTGTGTCTCTATTTCTGCCCTGCAGAAATCTGTACCATTTTTCTACATTCATCTGTACCATTTTTCTAGATTCCACATTTAGGCGTTAATATACGATATTTGTTTTTCCCTTTCTGACTTACTTCACTCTGTATGACAGTCTCTAGGTCCATCCGTGTCTCTACAAATGACCCAATTTCGTTCCTTTTTATGGTTGAGTAATATTCCATTTATATATGTACCAGGTC
Source organism: Mesoplodon densirostris (assembly GCF_025265405.1). Taxonomy (NCBI): domain Eukaryota; kingdom Metazoa; phylum Chordata; class Mammalia; order Artiodactyla; family Ziphiidae; genus Mesoplodon; species Mesoplodon densirostris. The sequence goes on along the minus strand of NC_082668.1, from coordinate 110,258,799 downwards.
TTCTTTATCCTTTCGTCTGTCGATGGGCATTTAGGTGGCTTCCATGACCTGGCTGTTGTAAATAGAGCTGCAGTGAAAATTGGGGTGCATGTGCCTTTTTGAATTATGGTTTTCTCAGGGTATATGCCCAGTAGTGGGATTGCTGGGTCATATGGTAGTTCTATTTTTAGTTTTTAAAGGAACCTCCATACTGTTCTCCATAGTGGCTGTATCAATTTACATTCCCACCAACAGTGCAAGACATCCATCATTTTAAATAATGAAATAAAGGAAATAAGTAAAAACATAAACTGCCTGCTCTAAAATGTGTGCTCTACAATCGTGTACAAATGCCACTGAGGATCACAGGAGATAATGATTCGGGCCTCCTGGCCAAGAAAGCTAGGCTTCTCTTCATGATCAACCTGCTCATTTTCATAATCAGTCATGTGCTTTGTTCCCTTTTTTCTTTGACTACCAGGAATCTCAAGATGATCCCTAAAAATGACACCGGATTTATTGTAGGTATTTCTACACACCAACTTTATCCCTTATTTTATCTCATAGTCTATCTCTATTTTTACAATTTCCTCATTTATTTGGAGCTGAGGAATGGAGGAGGAACTAAAGTAATAAATATGTACACACAGGCTTCTATTGTGTGGGATCACATGTTGAACTGGCTTGAGCTGCCAGCTCCCTCCCTAGGTCCAACCTAGAAGAGAGGAGGAGGCTGGTGACCCCAGAATCTATCACAGAAACTGTGGGAACTCCTTGAGAAAACAGAAAGTGGCTGGGTCCCATTCAAAGGAAAAAAATGCACTCCTGAAGCTGTTGCCCTGGAGGTGGCCACTGATGAGTGATGGGAAATGAGAACTAATCATAAAAGAAATGAAATAAATAAGATAAAATGAGAGGAAATTTGCATGAAGAAATTATGCTTGCCATGACATGCCATGAATTGCTTAACCCAATTTTGTACACCTCAGTGGCAAATAACAGAAAAATGAAAAGATCTATTGGGGCCTCCCTGGTGGTGCAGTGGTTGAGAGTCCGCCTGCCGATGCAGGGGACGCGGGTTCGTGCCCCGGTCTGGGAGGATCCCACGTGCTGCGGAGCGGCTGGGCCCGTGAGCCATGGCCACTGGGCCTGCGCGTCCGGAGCCTGTGCTCCGCAAGGGGAGAGGCCACAACAGTGAGAGGCCCACGTACTGCAAAAAAAAAAAAAAAAAAAAAAAAAGAAAAGATCTATCAAAATAATAAATGCAATCATGCTAAACTATAAAGCACGTTTATGAGCATTGGTTGTTACGATCATGTACTGATTTGATTCTTATTTGAAGTCTTGTGAAGTAAGCAGGACATGCATCATTATTCCCATTTTACTGATAAGAAAATTGAGACCCATTATGCTTAAATTTAAGAGGCCATTTAAATCTACCTGAGGATTCAGGCCCAACTACCTGACCTAGGATCTAGGGAGCAAAGGCTGGATGGGCCTGTTTCCTGAGAAAGGACAAGAGGAAAGTTTCTGAGAGTCAGCCCCAGGACCAAAGGTGAGTTGCTGTAAGAATTTGCAATACTTTTGATGTGACTTTGGGGCTTTCTCTGCATTTTTTACTGCTAGTGTTAATTGGTGTTATGGGTTGAATTGTGTCACCCCCAAAAAAGATATGTTGAAGTCCTAAACCCCAGTACCACACGATGTGACCTTATTTGAAAATAAGATGGTTACAGTTGTAATTAGTTAAATTAAGATGAGGTCATACTGGAGTAGGATGTGCCTTTAAGCCAAGATGACTGGTGTCCTTATAGAAGGAGGAGAGAGACAAAGAGGGAAGATGGCCATGTGAAGACACAGAGACACAAGGAGTCACCATATGAAGATGGAGGCAGAGATTGGAATGCTGCATTTACAAGCCAAGGCAAGGTAAAGATTGCCGGCCATCAGCACAAGCCAGGAGGAAGGCATGGACCAGATTCTCCCTCACAGCCTTCAGAAGGAAGCAACACTGTCAACATCTTGATTTCAGACTTCTAGCCTTCAGAACTGTGAGAGGACAAATTTCTGTTGTTTTAAGCCACCAGTTTGTAGAATTTTGTTATGGCAGCCCTAGGAAATGAACACAGTTGGGGTACGCTAAACAGATGTAACCAACACACCCAAGATGTGTCATGGCCCAAACACAACATAAGTTTACAGTAATGGTCCAGGGCCGAGTTCCATATTAGTGGGTAGATCTATTGCACACAGTCATTCAGTGATCCAGGCTGACAGAGGCTTTGCCATCTTTGACTAGTGGTTTCCAAGGCTGCCCTGGTCCTCACCATTCCAGACAATGGGAACAGAAAAACAGCATGAGAGGTTTGATGGGTCAGGAAGAAATGGCCATATCACTTCCGCTCACATTCCGCTGGAGGGAACTTAATCACATGGCTCTACCCAACTGTAATGGGGGGACAGGGAATACGATGCAGCCGGAGATCCAGCCTCAATGATTAGAGCTCGTATTTGAAAAATAGTCCACATGCTTATTCCCAGGAAGGCTAAAACTAGGGTCTAGGGAAACAATGTCCAACTCTTTGGCTAGTCTTGAGGGTAATGAAATTCAGGAGATGGATCAGATCAGCACTTCTGGGAAAAGAATAGGAAACTAGAGAAAATCAAGGAAGTGGCCCATAGGGTGTAACCATTAGAAAACCCATGGGAATGCCCCATGATTTCATCCAAACAGTCTAAGGAAGCATGAGAGGAACTCTTCCCGCTGTCCCCATGACTTTGCTGTAGGTCTAGTGACTTATTCCTGGTCCTCCTAACACTAATCTCCCACTTGAATTCCCCTGCGGCCATCATCGGGTGAGGGACCCTCAGCTTAACCTGGAGGAGTTCCCATGGGCCTCACTGCCTCAAGCTGCCATTTGAGAATAGACATGAACACTGAGCAGAGTCGTCCTGCTTCCAGCCACAGAGAACTTGAGAGAGGATAAAGTCAGCATGGCGTGGCCAGAACTGAACTCCTAGGAAGACTGCTGTAAAGCAGACACCAAGGGCCGAGAGGTTCACCAGAGAAGATTCAACTTGTTAGTTGCTTGTTTGTTGGTTTGAACCTTTGCTTTGGTGGTAAACTGTCAAGACTGCATGTCTGGGAGTCAGATAGAGCCGGACTTAAAGCCTCCTCTGTGACCTTGAGCAAGTTATACATCCTCTCTGGCAACAGTTTCCTCTTCTGCAAAAGGGAGGTAGCAAAAACCAACTTGCAGGGCCGCGGTGCAGAGTAAATGAAACAAAGTTCGGCCCAATAAATAGTTATCTTCCTTTCCCTCCTCTCCCTCAGTTTTGGAATCAGTGCGTAGATCGCATGTTGTCTTCTTATAGTAAAGTGTACTCATGGGGAGACAGTAGAATCTGTAGTGAGGTCATCTGCCATCACATTTCACATGTTCATGCGATGGAAATGAACATAGTTTATTTCAGGTTTTGCTCACACCCTGCACCTATAATGACCTCCTCACTCTTTTCCACCCACCAGAATTCCTTCCATATTCCAAGGCCAAGGTCACAGCCAGCTCTACGGTGAAGCCCACTCAAGCCTTCAAGTAGGATTTGATGTCCCCAACCTGAGTGTAAACACCCTGAGGGCAGGGTTTATGTCTATCTTGTTCACTGCTCTATCCCCAACACTTGGGAGAGTGCCTAGCATACAATAGGGACTCAATATCAGTTAAATGAATGTATTAATTAATTAACCATTCCCCTCTCTAACACCTACAGCCCTACTCATCCCATCATCATTCATTCATTCTCTCATCTGTCAGCAAATGCGATGAGCCTATTACACAAGGCATTGTGGGAAATGCTAAAATGACTGGGGACACAGACGGACCTTAGCAGAAAGGACTGCCCTCTAGGAGGTCATGGCCAAGGAGAGGACGTAGGCATGTACTGTGTATACACACACACACACACACACACACACACACACACATACATATACATCTATACACATACATATAATAAGAATAATATCAGGTAAGTGTAGTACTGTGGCACAGGGGTTGTTCAGAGGACAGGAAACCTGCCTTCCACTGGAGCGATGGAATGGAGAGAGCATTATCAGATGAGGCTTCTGATTTTAACATATCTCCCACTGCACATCTTGTTACGTATTTTCATACCTGACTGCTCCAATGGCCCACAACTCACTGGAGACATAGTCACCCCCTCATCTTCTGGGCCCCTTGCCCTACTTGGAGGGTTCACCCTCCTTCCTGCTCCTGGCACACAAAAGTGGCTTGAATACATGCTCTTTTATTTATTTTTTTTTAAATTTTGGCTGCGTTGGGTCTTCTCTAGTTGCAGCAAGTGGGGGCTACTCTTCGTTGCGGTGCGCGGGCTTCTCATTACGGTGGCATGTCTTGTTGCAGAGCACAGGCTCTAGAGCGCAGGCTCAGTAGTTGTGGCACACGGGCTTAGCTGCTCCGTGGCACATGGGATCTTCCTGGACCAGGGTTCGAACTGGTGTCCCCTGCATTGGCAGGTGGATTCTTAACCACTGCGCCACCAGGGAAGTCCTACATGCTAAAATGCAGGTATTGCTGGGCAGCAATTGCTCAGGTAGAGCCTGTCTGAGTGACAGGAAGAAATGTGTCTTTACGTCTTTCCTTTTCAGACAGTGAGTAAATCGGGAAATGGTGCCAGCTCAACACAGGTCCTCATTTTCCCACTGAGTTAGTTTGAGGGGGTTTGCTCCAATTCTGCTCCCAGAGCTAGAGGCTGAATCTCGAGGCTTGACATTTGATTCCTTCAAGTATCATTTTTTAATTTACAGTAAAAATACAGACATTCTCACTCTTAACTGGGTTGGGAGTACATGCATGGATGAATATGGACCCAGGTTTGTGGAGTCTTAAGAGAACAGACTTTTATCTACAGCCTCTTGCCTGTTACCTTCTTGTCAATGGCAAATCATTTTGTAAAATCTGGCCCACATCCTGTTAAGCCACCTGTTGCCCCAAATTCACCTGTGCTAGCGACCCTTCATGAAGGCAGGGGTCATCTGCTAAATAACATACCATAATAACATGAACAAGACGTCTCAGCTTTAAAATATCCATCAATTTTCTTGTCTCTAAAAATGTTAGCCTTCACAAACCCAGCAATCACCATGTATAGAAAAGGCAATGAACCTGGAGCAAGGACATCTGTGCCAGGTCTAGGCCCAACTCAAGTCATACCTCTTCCAGAACACTGTTCTGACATCTCTATCCCTCACCAATCTATCCTTTCTTGGAATTTTTATTTCGTTAATGATCCGTTTCAAATGATTTACCTAATGTGCTTAGCACATCCTTGATATATAGTTGGCTCAGCAAATGTTCACTCTCATCATTATCACTGTTACTACACAGTCCACCCCTGAATATATTCCATCTTAAATTATGTTCTCAAAATGTCCTGTGTAAACATCCTGTATAATCAAAAAATCTTAACGTTTAAGAACAAGGACTTAGATCTGTACTCCCCTGGGTATACAGTAAATATTTAATACTATTATTTTTGTTTTTCAATTTTGAAACCACAAGAGAATAAGCATGCAAGTAATCTGTAAGTACAGGAAGAAAATGTGGGAGAATCCTCTGTAACATCTAACATCAGTGGCCCAAATTGCAGGCATGACTATAATTTTCAAGATTCAATTCAACAGGGAAATGTGTTAAGCAGACTTCTTTAAAAAACAAAATCAATCCAGACTCAGGATAAAGAACTAATAGGTAAAGAATCTATACAACAAAGGCACACACAAGAAAAGCAGAGAACCATAGTGGACCACAAGCATATACAAATATATTGCCAGTCATTTGGTTCAGGCTATTTTTAATGGAAGGGATTGCCTGGGAGTGGAGAGAAAGTTGCATAGTGCTTGTTCTAGGATAAAACAGAACCGCTTAATCAGGATTGCTTTGAGCGATCACAATTCAAGAATGATGTGGGAAATATGGAAAAGATTTAGAATAAGTTCGCAAACAGGTCCTAGGAAGAAAGGCAAAACCCTCAAGTGAATTGATACTCTTGAGCCTGAAGAAAAGGATAAAGACTGAAGTTGTGGCCGTCTTCATCTGTGAGCAGGTAGGACGGAGGAAGAATGGTGAGCAGCTGTTCCTCACTCCGCTGAGTCCAGAATGGAGGAAACAGTCAACAAGAAGAATTGAGGTTAAATGTCAGGATTCATTTCCTGACCATGAGGGTTGTTAAATGCTAAAGTGGTTGACCCACAGTTGTTAAGGACTCTCCTTCATTGACACTCATTAAAAGGAAAAATGAATGAAAATGACACTTCTGTCTTGAACAACTTAGGTGAAGACTACCTCCAAGCAGATGGATACAGCAGATGGCTTTTGAAACCTCACGCCCACGTATATATGTGTTACGTTATACATGTCTGTGAGATGGGAGGTAGTCAAGAAATAACTGCTACACACTCAGAAGATAATACTCTGTCCAAGTGCACGCTTCTCCCTGCGATGAAGCTTGAGGATGAGAGTCAGTCCAGCATCACCAATTACCGCCATTACCAAAATAAGCATCTTTAGGAACATACCCCAGATCAGCCAAGCTCAGCATGCCCAGCAATGATGTTCTATAGCCATCCCCAAAGACGGTCCTCTTCTCTTAAATTGAGTAGGTAAACTGAGCAAGAACAAGCTGCAGCTGTCCAACCTGGGCTGAGTCTGCCTGTTTGGTGACATGAACAGTCTTGGTTTGCAGAGGTGGGAGGGGTGCACTGTGCTCAGGGACAAGGGCCTCAGATCCTGTCTTGTGTTGGAGCCCAATCTGCTGTGTGGCACCAGAGAGACCTCACAGCTTCCCTGATACAGTCTGTGTTCCCATTTGTGAAATGGACTGCCAACAAGAACTGTTGTAAGTTAGGATTAGATACCACTACAGAAAATACCAGAGTTTCAAGGCACCATGTGGAATCATTATTGCCAAAGTGAGTTTCCCCAAAGGAACCTTCTGCTAAAGAAGAAGCTGCTGAGTAATATTCCATTGTATATATGTACCACATCTTCTTTATCCATTCCTCTGTTGATGGATGAAATTGGGTCATTTGTCGAGACATGGATGGACCTAGAGAGTGTCATACAGACTGAAGTAAGTCAGAAAGAGGAAAACAAATATCGTATCTTAACGCACATGTGTGGAATCTAGAAAAATGGTATAGATGACCTTATCTGCAAAGCCGAAATAGAAACACAGATGTAGAAAACAAATGTATGGATACCAAGGGGGAGGGGAAAGAGGTGGGGTGAGAGGAATTGGGAGATTGGGATTGACACATATACACTATTGATACTATGTATAAAATAGACAACTGATGGGAACGTACTGTATAGCACAGGGAACTCTACTTAATGCACTGTGATGTCCTAAATGGGAGGGAGATCCAAAAGGGAGGGGGTATATGTATATGTATGGCTGATTAATTTTGCTGTGCAGCAGAAGCTAACATAACAACATTGTAAAGCAACTATACTGCAATAAAAATTAATTAATAAAAAATAATAAAGTTGTGATGGAATATTTTTTAAAAAGGAGAGAAGAGGCTGCTGATTTGGGCTGAGCTGGACTGAGCTCGTAGTTCCTGAAAGCAGCGTTCAGACCCAGCTGAAGGGAAGACCAGGGCAAGTCCTTAGTTTTCCGAATGCAATTAGCTGCCCTGGGGGATCAGCCAGTTGTTGGGGAACTGGGAGTCACAGCTCCCTCTTTCAGCTTCACACGCTCACATGTTTCAGAAAAAGGTCAATTTAAAGATCCTACCCTGTTTAGCAATTGGCTGATCACTCTTCAGAGAAAATGATTTCTGGATGGAACCTGGACAGGGTAACAATGAAGAGAAGCATTAATGACCCAAATGTCCAGTAAGTTAAAATAAAATCACTTCCTCATGAGGATGTGCAGCTGTGTTGGAGGTCCTGTGATTCTTTTTTATAATTATGATTGTTTATGAAAAAAACCCTCAGGGCCATTTCCAGTTGTAGATTCCCAATCTGTGGAAGTAATACTAGAAAATGCCCTTCCCCTTCTCCTGTCACCTTCCCTAAGGACACTCTTCAGCCTGCCTGGTACCCCAGACTTGGTAGCAGAAAGTCATGTGGGTGAAGGTGAATTCACCAAAGTTGGACTTAAAGAAGCCTGGGAGGCCATCAGTGAAACAAATTGTCCATTAAGGCAGAGCAAGAACCCTTGATGTGGAGAAGAAGAAAAGCTGGTGCTGGCTGGCAGGTGATGAGCAATTAATTAGTTCATCTTTTGCACTTCTTTTTTCAGAGTGATGTAGATGAAGCAGCACGGTTTGGTACACAAAGCAAAGGATTCAGAGATAAGAAAACACAGTTCTAACGCTGGGACCACCACGAGCTGACTTAGAGGCCTCAGCAAATCTTCTCTGGGCTTCAGTTTCTCCACCTACACATAAAAGAAATTGGACTAGATCAGCGAGGGCAGACAGAGTTTCCCTTGCACGTCCCCTCCAGTTGACTGACAGTGGCTGCTGGAACACTACATTGAAAGAGATTCCAAGGCTGTATCCTGGCTCACTAAGAAAAAGTGCTGTGATCCATTAATGATGCCTGCCATGGGCGCAAATAGCAGTTGTGGCACGTGTGCCATGGATTTGCCATCCCTGAGGTGAATGAGCTCGGGGCTGCATTCCACAGTGGTGGGATTCTGCGAAGCCTTTGCAGAGTTAATCAGAGCCCAGAGAGAAATCATCCTTGCCTTTTACGAATCAACTTGAAGCTTCTTCAAGCTTTAACTGCTCACCTCCCCCCGCATGTCCAAATTGCTGGATCTGAAATGCCTTCTTTCTGCAGTCCCACATTGTCCCACATGTCCCAACACACAGCTCACTCAGTCATAACCTTGCCCTGTCATTTAGCATGGTGGGAGATGACACCCAGCAAAGAGGTGAATAGGAGCTGAAATCTTTTTTCATAAAATCATATGACGAGGCCGAATCACATGACTAAAGGTAGCTAATGCGGCATAAAGAGAAATGAGCTGTTGAATCAGGAGTCCTGGATGGTAGCCCCAGACTTGCCATCAACCTGAAGGCTCAGACACACCCCAGTCCTCTGAAGGACCCCAAGCCCCCCTCTTCCACCCCTTGTGGGTGATGTCCTCACTTGCCCCCTCTTCACCTGTTACTACTCTGAGATTGTGAAAGTTCCATGAACTTTTTTATGGGAATTAATTACCCCTACGACTTCAGAGCTGAAATGGAACTCAACCTCTTCCCTTGGATAAGGAAGCCAAGGCCTCAAGCAGAATGGGGCTTCTCCCAGAGACCCGAAACTGGGACGAAGTCGCTGGGCACCCAGGTGAGGAGGCCAGAGGTATTGTCCCCCCCTATGACACCCAGTCCCATCCCTATCTTACTCTCTCCTTGGATAATAGCTGCTCTTCCCAGCTGGACTGGAGGCTCCTAGGGGCAGGCAGCATTGTGCAAACAGCAACAAGATGTCATGGAACGTGTACAGATTAGCATCTGCCTCCTGTCACTGTTACCCCCCTCCCAGATGGACTCAGCACCCCTGCCACTCCCTTTATCAAGCCATCCCCAAACCCTCATCCACAAGACAGAACGATATATTCCCTCCTGCACCTCATCCATACTTCCTTACTCACAAATCGCCCGGCATATGGTCATTTATGACGTGTCTATCTTCCTACTAGTCTGCATCTCCTGGAAAGTTTCTTCTTCATGTTTCCTGTCCCCTAGTCTCCAGAGCCAACTGGAGTAAGGTCGTGTCTTCAAACCTCAGTTTCCTCATCCCAACTGAAACAAACAAACAAACAACACTAAAACTAAGCTAAACTAAAACAAGGCAACACATATTGAGGGCTGGGCACTCTCTCATCTGATGGCTCCATCACTATTTCCATTTTACCAGTGGAGCAACGGAGGCTTAGAGAGATTAAGCAACTTGCTTAAAGTTTCTCAACAAGTAAGAGCTGAAGCTGGGAGGGGACCCCCGGCAGGTGGAAGTCAGGGTCCCCTAATCACCACAATGCAGACCAGGCCACCTCTGCCAGAACCCCCGACTGTGCCCACCCTGACAGATGGTTGTGGGAACACATGTGACCCCACCCCACCCTCCCCCATCCAGGCCAGACACCACCACCCTTGTTGCCCAGCATGTCCCTGTAGGACTGATCTGAGTCCCTCTCCGCTCTGACTTTGTCCCATCACAGTCCAAACTCAAAGGTGCCAGAGAGACGCAGGAGGAGATTTTTCAAGGGGCTGGCACCTTTGGGCACTTAAGGTCCCCTTTCCACACTGACGTCTAAAAAGAAGGATGTCCTAAAGGGTAAGACCCTTTGTTTCAAGGCAACGGGGACCACATGACACCCCCCCACCCAGGGAAGCATAGGCTGGAACTAGAAGATGCTTTGTAAAGGGTTTGAAGAAACTCAGAGCATGCTTGGCTGTAGTGAGAGGTCAAGACTGGCAATGTCCCATCCAGCCTACAGCTCCCCATGCACCTAGGTCCCCCTGCCCAGAGCAGTTCCCAAAGAACACATCTGTCATGCTGATGGGAGAGGAAGAGTCAAGGAGGAGTGATAGGCAGGTGCCTGCTACATGCCAGGTGCTGGCTAGAGTTCATGTGTGTCCTCAAAGTTAGGACCACCCTTGAGGTGGCTGTTGTTGGACCCATTTCACAGATGAAAACAGAGGTTCAGAGGTGAAGTGACTTCCCCAATGACTCTCCCAGAGGACAAAGGCATCCTAGGGTAATACCCGCTGTTCACCTCTTTCCAAGCATGGGTACAGTTTGGGGTAGGGGCAGGGTAATGGTCAAGCAGGCTGGTGTGACAAGAATATGCCCATTCTAACTGGGCAGAAAGTGATCCTTCCCTGCAGCCTTCTTCTCTCTCCCTCTCCCACCCCCTCTCCTCTTAGGTATGGCTTGGTTGTAGATGCACAGGCAAGTGAAAAACATGGCTAAATAAAAAATGACCCCAACAGACCCTCTGATCCCGAGGCCTCGAGGCGAGAGGAACAAGTGGGCTGCAGCGGCGACCACGTTCAAGGAGGGACAGCCAGAGGCAGGCCAGGACCGAGGAAGAGGTGAACTTGGATTTCGTGCTTCGGTCAGGAGCTTCCGGAGCCGCCCCGGGCTAACTGCCACGTGTCTGAGTGAAGTTAATAAAGTTGCATCCTAATAGCCTCCGAGGTCTCCTGGGCTGAAGTCCCCAAGGGGTCCAGGCATCAGGAGGTGCTTTGTTCATTTATTTTGGCAAGTTTAGTTCTGTATGCTTCTCACTGTCCTTCCCCGTCTTTCGCAAGCTTAATGAAGTCTTCGTAATGAGGCTCTCCTTCAGTGAGGCTGTGCAGAAGCCACTGAGAAATGGGGCAAGAGTGACAGGTTTTTTCTTTTTCTTTTTTTTTTTTTTTGAAAAAGAATTATTGTGTTTGCAACAGAGAGAAGTAAGAACTAATGAACTTCTCCGTTTAGAGGCTACAGTCCCCATTTCTATAACGCATCTCTTGAAGGGGCAACCCATTTCTACTTGATTATTTCCAGGTTGAGCTTTTACACAGTCACTCTCAGGAAGTGGGGTTCGGGAAGTAAAGACACACCATCCCCGATAGCTGGGCAGAGGCTTTGATATCCACTCAAGGGTAACACCTGCTCCGTCTGTGTGGCTAGCCCTATGCTAGATGCTGATGAAAACCACAAAAGAAAGAGAGGCGCCAGAGGTGGAGGCCATTGCTTGGCCCTCGCAGGATGGGTGGTGGAAGGTGAGGTCTATGTACCTTGGGGAACAGCACACAATGCCTACACTCTACTGACTAGTAAGGGCAGTTGTGACTCACTGCAGGGAAAGGACTTTGGAGCTAATGTTCCTCAGGGAAAGCTTCCTGGAAGAGGGTTCTGACTTTGGTCTTCAAGGAAAGGGGAAAAAAGAATGAGAACTACTATTTGCTGAACATCATGTTAGGTATATTACCTTATCCACCCACCCTATGAGGGAAGTATTGAGATTATCTCTATTTTCACAGAGGAGGAAAACAAAGCCCAGAGAGTTTAAGCAGCTTGCCCAGGGACCCACAGCAGCATCAGAACTTAAGCCCACAACTGTCTGACTCTAAAGCCCACACCTTTCCACTCTTCCTCATGGTCCTGGGGAAATTTAGGACTTGGATTAGCAAGAGAGATTTAGGGAGACGTTCACAGAGAGAAAAAGGTTTAAAAAAAAAACATGAAAAAAAGTTGAATGCGCAATCTCAAAAGATGAAGGTCAGTGTGCCTGCAAACCAATTATAAATTCTAAAAAGAGAACCCAACTGAAGCTCAAAGAAAATTTCTTCCATCAGAGACAGCTCTACTTTACCTGTTGCATTAATTTCCTCAGGTTATCATAACAAATTACCACATCAGAGTGGTTAAGACTACAGAAATGTATTTTCTCATAGTTCTGGAGGCCAGAGTCTGAAGTCAAGGTGTTAGCAGGGCCATGCTCCCTCCAGAGGCTCTAGGGGATAATCCTTCCTTGCCTCTTCCAGGTTCTGGTAGCTCCTGACATTCCTTGGCTTGTGGCAGTATCACTCTGATCTCTGCTTCCATCTTCACATGGCCTTCTTGCTATGTCTCTCTGGGTCTCCTCATGTTCTAGCTTTTATAAGAAAGCTGGTCATTGGATTTAGGGCCCACTCCAATTCAAGGTGGTCTCATCTCAAGATCATACCTTAATTACACCTGCAAACACCCTATTTCCAAACACAGTCCCATTCACGTACCAGGAATTAGGATTTGGACATATCTTTGGGGGAACACAGTTCAACCTACTACACTTGCCATGTTGAAAATTTAATTGAATCCATTTCACCCAGTGAGTGTACAGTAACCAGACCTATAAAGCAGTTTAATAAGGGATTAGTGACCTCCCGGTAGAAGGTATGGAACACCTCCTCCCCAGGGGAGAGCAGAACATATGGGGCAACTTCCATGGCCTCCCCTCCCTCCACTGGAACCACAGTCAAGGGGTGTTGTGACTGGTCTTACGGGTACTGGACATACTTTTCCTTCCATCCTCAGTAACGTCTTTCAGATGTATACCTTCCAGGCAGCATGGCAGAACAAAAAGAATGAGCCTCAGAGTTAGATGAGCTGGGTTCAAATCCCACGTCTGCCAGGTACTAGCTCTGTGACCTTGTAAGTCATCTATCTACCTGTTTTAGCCTCAGTTTCTCCACCTATAAGGCAGAGAAATAACAGAACCTTTCTCATCAGGATGTCATAAGGGTTGACAAGGCAACCCTCACAAACTTTCTGCGCAGTGCCTGGTACATGTTGGCTAATATACCTATAGGACCTTTATCTTATATATCCCTGCAGCTCTAGCACCTAGTACTGAGCTCTGCCCATCCGGAGCAATGGCAGGTGATTCCTGAAGGATGTACACACATAAACTGAATCAGCTGGAGCCCTAGAGTCATGAAAGGTGGTGGATGCTATGGGTTGGTTTCTCAACTTCCTTTGCTCCCTACTTCTTTACTTCTTAAACTGGAAAAGTGGTGGATGCTATGGGTTGGTTTCTCAACTTCCTTTGCTCCCTACTTCTTTACTTCTTAAACTGGAAAAGCTAAGAAATACACTTCCAGAGTGCTTTACCACTGGTGTACTGGATGTGATTTGGGTTCTGTCAAGATTTGGAAGGCTCCTTTCAATGTTTTCTCCCTTCCTCTTCCCTTTACCCCAAGCCAACAAGGAAAATCATGGAGAACAAGGAAATTACACAGCAGGGTTCCAGAGTCTCCTTTTCAGCTTCCTGAGTATCAAGAGACAGGTGAGGTGGAGGCAGCTTCCTGATTGCTGACACCAAGATCACGGCGACTCCATGGTGGTCGAGACAGTCACTCCCCTGGGGGGGACCAGTTTGATAGTGCAGTGTTCCAGGACTCATTCCTGGAGGCCCATCCTAGACCCTACTCCTCCTGCCTTCCCCGTGATTGTATAAGCATCTAATTCCTTCTATGAGATTCTTCCTGCTCAAAACATAGATATGTGTATTCTTTAGCTTAATACCACACTGTCTCGATTACTGTAGCTTTACAGGAAATCTTGAAATCGAGTGCTGTGAATCCTCTAAGTTCATTCTTCTTTCCAAAAACCGTTTAGCTAGTGCATGTGCTTTGCTATTCCACACGTAAATGTTAGACTCAGCTAGTCAGTTTCTACAAAAAAAAAAAAATGCCTGTTGCTTTTGGGGGGATTATACTGGGATTATATTGTATATTGGGAATATATTATATATATTATAATGGGATTATATTGACACTTCCTGAAAATATCTAGAGTTGATTTCACTTCCTGTTCTCTATCCAGTCTGACAAAGGCTCTTCCCTGGCCCTTACTTCTGGGCTGCCCCCTCCATTCAGTTCACCTGGGGTCCCTGTTCAACTAATGACAAAGATATGAGCTCTTTTAGCCTCTCCCCAAGTCCTGAGCCATTGGCTCCAATGGGCAGCTACTGAAATACACCTCTCCATTTATTCTTGGTGATGCATGCCTCATCCCCCATTCCCCTCTCCCATTGCCTGACACTCCATTTTTCTTCCCTCACCTGGCGTCGTCCCTCTTCTGAGCCCCTCATGCCACCCATCACCTCAGCTTAAGGTTAAAAGACCTTTATGCAGATTTATTTTTGCACAAGGAAGTACAGCTCTATCCATTACCCTCATTTCCCTCTCCCTCCACCCACCCACCCAGTTCTCTGCCCCAATACACAAAGCCACAAACACTCTCCCCCAGTCCTAGAGAAAGAGATGACCAAATCCTTCCTCTTCTAGCCTCCAACTGCAGGCTTCCACAGATGGGGAAATTATAAGGTGTGAGGCCTTAGAAAGTTCATAAACTTCTATGCAGATTGGTTTTAGTCTGGTTTAAATTAGGCAACAAAATAGAATTTGCAGATGTTCTATTTGGAATTAACTTGGCTACAGAGGAAAGGCTACTAGGAGGAGTTGGTAATGGGGCTATTTTTACATCTCAGAAAGGGAGTCACAAAAGGCATATGGGCTTGATTAGAAGAGAAGAACCTGCTGGCTGGAGCATTAAGAAGACTGTTCTCATTTATTCTGGTTGAGGACACACAAAGGTGCAATGAAACATTCTCAAGCCAATGGGAAGATAAAGGGCCAGGGCAATGGTGTTTTGTTCCCAGCAGTCAGCTAAAAGCAGTGCAAGGATTTGGGGCAGATGTAAGGAATTCTTTGACTATAAGTCTGATGCTTCTCAAACTTTAATGTGTGTTTAATGAATCCAGAGCAGATCTTATTAAATGCAGACTGCAATGGGTAGATGATGCCATAGCTGCTGGTCCACAGGCCACATGTCATGGAGCAAGGCATTGGGGGGCTAAAATGGAGCTAGAAAAGAAGATCCACTTACACCAGTGTTTCTTAAAGACCTTCCATGGATCAGACCCATATCCAAAGGCTGGAGGGGGGCGGAGACCAAGAGGGAACATGTGAAAATTGGACATGAGTAGAATCTCCAGTGAAAGTGAAGTATGGATAAATGACTAAACAAAATTCAATAACTGGGTCATAGATCTTTGACTCAAAGTGCTACGGGGACCCTGAAGAGGGAGTGGCTAATTCCGTGGGAACAAAAGGAGGTTCAAACAAGCCAGGTTTTGGAGATGATGGTGTGTCAGGGAAGAGAGGGAAGGGCATTCTTTGTGAGAGGGAGAGGATGTGCAAAGTCCCAGAAGCCACGAAAAAGCCACAGCATGTGTAGGAAACAGTGAAGTGGGTGGAGCACATGGTGGATGAGAGAAGGGCTAGAAAAATATATGGAAGCCAAACTGGAAAGTCCTTAGAGTCTTGCTAAGAAATCTGAAGTTAGGGCAAAAACAAGAGTAGCTTAGGTTTATGCCAAGGGTGAGAACTGCAGAGGAGGGAATGAGATGACTTCATCCTTGATTAAGGTGAGATTCTTAAACAGGATTATTGCTGAAAACAGAAAGCCCTGATTTCTAGACTTTGCTAATTTCTGTGGTGTAAATATGTCCCCTCAGCTGATTTCAAGATACCAAATGACATCGTTGAACTGAGTTGGGCAGAAATGCTAACAATAGGCTCTTGTGAGTGGATAAGAGTCAGATCCCTCACACCACTATATGGAAGACCTCCAGGCTTGGTTACGGTCTGTGCGTGGGTATTTCTGATAGTGTCGTTGGCTTCCTGGGTTGTACTGTCAATGTCTCTTTCTCCCATTTTATTCTAAGATCCTCCACTATTTTACTCTAAGCCACCATTATCAATGGTGTAGCTCTTTCAGCAGCCTCCTGTCTGTTCTTACACTTTCTTCTCTTGTTCCCGCCCAGATAGGGTAACTTCTTAACACACAATCTTATCAGGTCAGTCCCTGGGTTTAAAACTTTCCGTGGCTTTCCATTTCTATTAGGATCAAGTCCAAAGTCATCACCACTGCCCACAAGGCTAGTTTTGACTTGGCCCCTGCCTGCCTCTCCAGCTCCATCAGGACCACTCCTGGCTCAGCCACACTGACCAGCTTTGGGGTCTTTGGCTGAGCCAAGTTCCTCTGCAACTCTGGGGCCTTGCAGTGCTTTGCCTCTGTCTGCAAGGCTCTTCCTCCCCCACTGTCTCCTTAGGTCACCACTACTCATCCTTCAGGCCTCACTCAAAGATTTCTTCCTCAGAGATACCTTCAGTGCCCACCCCATCACCACTATTGCTGTCTACCATAGAACCCAGACTTTTAATTTGAAGTGCTGACCCTGTTTGTAATCAAACATTTATTTGTGTGGTCCTTCGTTTAACATCAGCTTCCCACACTGGACTGTAAACTGATGGAGAACACAACCATGTCAGTCTTACTCCCCATCACATATTCAGCATTTAGCATAGAGCCAAGCACATGGTAGAAAATAAATGTTTTTTTAATTGAATTAATACATTAATGGTCTATAAGCCCAAAGAGATAAGCAAGATCTTCATGATGGCCATTCCCAGCATTAATCTTTCAGGAAAGAGAAGGAACCCCAGAGAGAAAACTAGAAGTAAGAGGGCAGGCGTGAGACCACGAGGGAGGCACGTGTCTTTCCCTACATCTAGGGCTTCCCTGTCTTGAACTTGGACTTTGAGGAATCTAGGAGTTTAGACACATGTCCTGGGTGTGGGTGCTGAGGAGGTATGCACCCATGAAGACAGTTACACCTTTTACACCTATAATTCAGGTCCCCTAAAAGCCCTGGTTTATTCCCCAGACTTGGAAAGAGTGGATGCATTTAAGCTGGTTAAGTGGAAATCAGGAAGCCTTGAACCTAGAATCTTCTACTTTTGTGATGGGATCAGGAAAAGAATGTATTTTCTGTCTATGTTTTGGTCAGAGGGTAAAAAAGGAAGCAGCAGCCGTCCTTAAGGTACTACTAAGTGGTGGTGATGGGAATTAGCAGGAGAACTCAAGAGGATGCTGAATCTCAGGACCAGGACAAGACATAGAGCTCTTGGTCCCACTCCGGCCAGCCAAGTGCAGACTCCCTCCAGGTCCAACCTTGAAGGATCTGGTCCTGGCTTTCATGAGGCATAACAGGAAAAGTCTTTATGGTCCTGTGGCCTACGGTCTCTGATCCTCCAGAGTAAGGGCTGTAGATCCATGAGAGCTGCTGCATTCAGGGTCAACATTAAGGGGCCAACTGTAGACACAGGGCCTCGGGCCATGACCTCTGAAGGAACTATGCACTGGCCTAGCCAGGGTGGCTGGATTGCTCCCAGGAAACAAGGAAACTAGGACACATAAGGAGCTCGGATGCAGTGATGGCAAGGCGAAGACGGACGTGGATGGTCCTGGAGAGCGGCAGGCAGACAGGCCAGACCCTGTGGCTCTGCTAGGAAACACAGGACCATCAACTCGGGGTCCCCACGCCCATCACGCTGCTCTGGCTCACCCTCTGTCCGAGGAGGTGGGCTGTCAGTCCCTGTGGGGAAGGAGAGACCAAAAGGGAAGCCACGCCTTCCCAGAGGCTGCCCAGAGGTCCTGCCACAGGGACCCTAATCAGCTCCTGTCTCACTTCCAAATCACTTCACTCATCCGATGCGGACATTCCAGCCCACTTTTCTTAAACTCTACACCACATAACTCTGCACTGCATATCATCATTCTGGATTTGTCTCCAATTCATTCACCTCCAGAGTAGGATGTATGAAGAAAGAATAGGAAATTCTACTTGTGTTATTATCTGGCTAAAGAGTAACACAAACTTTACAAATAACTAATTCAGGATTTGGCATTGTTGCCCTCTCACTGGTTCATTAAGTCAGATCCTCAGGCTCACAGTATGGTGGGAATGATGATGACTCCCTCACTTCTCTGATTGTTTCAGCGTCTTGTGACATGCACAGTGTATGTGGAAGTTATGAATTACATCATCTTAAGTGGTAGAATATTTACAACACTTTGTAATAAGATGTGGAGTGACCATGAATATCTTTTGTACCCTAAGAGGACTGTAGGTTATCTCTTGGCAAAGTATTTTGTTAAAAGTAATCGATTTTAACATGAGTTATATAGTCTTCTTTTGCAAAAAAAAAAAAATTGTTCTAAATTTGCTGGACTTTTTTGTTATGAAACTGGCTCACATAGTGTAACAGCTGGAATATTCTTTTTTTTTTTTTTTTTGCAGTGCGCAGGCCTCTCACTGTTGTGGCCTCTCCCATTGTGGAGCACAGGCTCCGGACGCGCAGGCTCAGCGGCCATGGCTCACGGGCCCAGCCACTCCGCGGCATGTGGGATCTTCCCGGACTGGGGCACGAACCCGTGTCCCTTGCATCGGCAGGCGGACTCTCAACCACTGCGCCATCAGGGAAGACCTGGACTATTCTTAATTTAAAAAAACAATCTATCCTTTCCAGGTAAAAGTAATATTTTAACAAGGAGTGATAACTTGTTTTGCCAA
The DNA here is from genome assembly GCF_025265405.1 of Mesoplodon densirostris. Lineage (NCBI taxonomy): Eukaryota > Metazoa > Chordata > Mammalia > Artiodactyla > Ziphiidae > Mesoplodon > Mesoplodon densirostris. The sequence goes on along the minus strand of NC_082668.1, from coordinate 110,239,830 downwards.
AATAACATGTGCTATAGTAAAAGTACTTTGAGCACAGATGTTTGGAGACGTTTCCATTATTGTATAATTTTCTTCTTCAAGATAATATATGTAATACTTTTTCCTTAAAATGCTCTAGTATTTGCATACCTAAAAAAAACTTGGAAACAAGTTTCTAACCTATTTAAAAATTTTCTGAAAGGAGAGCTTCAGTGGAACTTGAACCCATTTGTTAAAAATATAACTTTTGATTAGCTTACAAGAATTGACATTAAGGAAGGTGGAAACTGACTAGCTGACTACATGAATTTCAATAAAAACCTTTGCATAATTGCTGGATGGGACTTTTTTTTAAATGAGTATCTTGGTTTAGTGAGTATAGCCAGCATTGCATTTCTTCCATTTGGATTTGTATGTCTTTATAAAGATTCTTTTTTCAGCTCTGACAACCATTAAAACTAAGTATTTTTTTAAAACTAAACTTAGGACCAGAACTTTGAATCCAGTGGGCTATCACAAAGGGTTAAACCAACATTAAAACATATTCAAATACATTTTTCTAAAACTAATAATAATTTTGAATGAGAACAAAATGTCTTTTGCCATTAATAAATAAAAACAACTTTTTAAATACTAAAAAGTATTACTTAATGCACCTTTATTGCATCCCCTTTTGTTTCTATAAGTGTTTAGGTTCCTTTGAATTTATTTCTTTTTATATTTAGTTCCTTTTGTCCCATTGATAAATACAATCTTTTAAAATTTTATAAGTATTGATACTCCTTACTTTGTTTTTAGCTCACTCTCAGTCTCTAACTTTGTGTATGTTTTATCCTGAATATAACACTAGTGTAGAAAGAGATACATATGGTTTATAAATAAGTAATCATAATGGGGGACTGATGGGGCTGCATGATCAAAAGTGTATAGTGATCACTCTTGCTTCACGTGAATGCCTTGCTTCACCAATAGACTGAAGACTCCTTGGTGACAGGGAGAGTGACATAATTCTTCCACCACTTCTCTATCCCACCCAACACCTGGCCACTGCTGGTCAGGAAACATTTGTTGAATGGAGGGATGACAGATCAGTGCGGTCAGGAAAGGATCAATACAGTTGTCGAGGAGGCTGGGAAGATGCCCTCCCCACCTTGGAATTCCACTCGCCTGGGAGTCAGAAGACCTGTGCTCAAGTCATAGCTTTGCCGCCAACTTCTTTAGTGACTTTGGTAAGGGTATTACTAATTTTTTTTCCTTAGCTACAAAATTAAGTTTCTCAAACTTCAGGCATTTATGTACCAAAAGGATTTTTGCCATTTTCTCATAATCCTTAGCCTCTGATTAACCTAATATTTCTCTTTTTTAAAAACTCACTTTTTCACAAGCCTTACCTTAAACAATAGCCTGAAATCATGGGATTAATGAAATAGTTATTTTTGTCTACTACACATTAAAATAAGTATGTAACTATTAAAATATAAAATGTTCATATTCTTGTTAGCCAGAGTGTATGCACCATTCTTTGGAAAACGTGGAGCCAGATGGTATTTCTAAGTTCTCTTCAGCTCTGAGCCTTGTGAGTCTGTAATTCTATGAACGGGGAGGTCCCCGGCTTCCTTGGGGCTCTACAAGTCTGGGCACCAAGTTGGGACTGAGGCTCCCACCTTACATCTGAAACTCAGGAAACACTCCCTGCTTTCCATCTGGATCAGGACTTCAGACAAACTCTTGAGGATAAACGTAGGAGCACTTTTATTTCAATCTGACAAGCTCTGTCATATTGAACCACTCCAAACCAGAGCAATATGATACTCTATTCATGAATCTCTGATGATTTCTTCTTAAATTCCAACTTTTAACGCCAATCTTCCTTTCCACCCACAAGCACGGAAGCAACAGTCAAAGTAGTATTGCCAAGACTGTGGACTCTACATGCGAAGTGACAAGAGAACTGAGACCCTTGCTTAGAATCAGGGGACTGGTTTCTGGGTCCAGATTACCAGCAACTTTTCAGCACTGTCACCATGGGCAAGTCACCTAAAGTACCTCAGACGTAAGTGGAGCTGTGACTGGTCCTGTCCCTTGTGCAAAGGATGGAGACACATATGACGATTTTAGCGTGTGCACACACTGCTGCTGTTATTCATACGACAAACATTGCTGTGCTCCAGCGCCTGCGCTGAGCATGGGGGACACAGCAGCAGCCAAAACCAAGAGCTCTGCCCCCCTGGAACTTACATTCTACTAGGAGGAGTCAGACAATGAAGATACTACATCATCAAACGGTGGGGAATTTTAGGAGGTGGAGGAAAATAAAGCAGGGTTGGCGGATGGGGGATACTTGACAAGAATCAGAGACTCTTTCTTCCCCGGACTGCAATTCTCTTCCATAACCTTCCTATCAGCTCCCTTGCTTCTCCCTCCACACTCTCCCCCAATTCCTAATCCCCCTCATGAGTCAGGCCCCATTACTCAGTTCACAAGTAGTAGCATGAACCATCCACCAGCCCCCAGACCCAGCCATTGTGATGTTCCCCATCTGGTCCTTGTCAGACAAGCTATCAGCCTGGCCCTGAACTAAACCAAGCCATACCTGGAACCTCAAATGTAACCACAGCTAAAGCAGAAGCCCAAGCAGCCTGCTTGTAGGACCTGGGTAAGTCACTCGGCTTCTCTGGGATGTCAGGTCTCCTTTTCTGTGAAATACAGAGGTGGGACTAGGTTATTTCTAAAGGCCTTTCTAGTACTAAAATTCCTCAAGTGTAATTATCAATCGCAAATAATAATGCAAAACATATTGAGAGAAGTAAGTGGATTATACCCAAACCATGATGATGCTCCTAAGACCAGGTTGATGACATTAACCCTGAAATGGGGGCAGAAAATGGAACTGATGTAGCCCCCAAAGCCATCGCTGACCTAAGAGATCTTGCAAAAATATTCCCTATAGGACATACAACACTACAACATTGAATTCCTGTCATCTGCCAAGTGCTGTGTTAGACATTCATTTAATTGTCCCCACGGTCCTACAGGAGCTAGCTTAGACCTTCACAGGTCTATGCAAGATGAAGCGCCTAGTGGATTCTGCCAGCTCCTGCCATTCCCGGCTCCACAGTGCCTCCTGCCTGTCCAGAAGAGGGCAGAGTTTCTGGGCCAGAGGTCATACACTGGAGGCCTGCATCTGGCCCACAGACGTTTGGCTTGACCCACAGGTGCAGTTCTCCTGTACCGTATTTTCAAAAACTATTAAATTGTAAACAACTAATTTCACACTAAGAAAAAAGACTTTTTTTTTTTTGCAAAAATCTGAGACTTTAGCCCACATTTATACCTGACACTGGCTGGATATGGGCCACAATAGCCCCATGAGACAAGGCATGTGCACATCAGTTTGCCACAGACCCCACCACTCTCTATTGCCTCTGGGTCAGCCCCCTTCACTCATTGAAAATACTTACCTGGACTAGTTCCAGACTCCTGTCCTCTGTTCCAGACTTTTGTCATGCCAGGATCCAATGAGTAATGGGACACTGAAAGGTTCTTGGCCAAGTGAGCTGTAGTGAATGTACATTAGATTTATGTAGAAGCCAGAAATGAAAATAATAATAGCTATCCTCCATGGAGTGCCCACCCCACCAGAAGCCTGTGCAAAGTGCTCTCTCACTGGTCATTTCATCTCGTCCTCGTGGCAACCCCTAGTAAACTTCGTTTCCAAAAAAAGGACACAGAAATTCAAGAGAGGTTAAGTGACTCATCCAAGGTCACACTTTTGATATTTCGAGCCTAGACCAGCCCTACTCTGCCTTAAGCCAGACTTCCCCTCATCCCCACACCTTGCATTTGTCTGGTCCTTTTGACTTTTCCAAGATGTGAACTCCTGCTCCATTATCAAAATCAGGATGTTGTTCTAAACTAAATGATGTTTGAAGGGGTCAACCAGATATATTTACTCTCTTGTACGGATGGTGAGGATGGCAGGGCAGAGGCAGGCCTAGAGGCAGATGGAGATAGCCTGGCAACAGTTGAGCCATGTCAAATTTGGGAGTGTTTGTGAGACCCATTAACAAGCACGCCTGTGTCTTTTGCAAGACTTCAGACATTCCAGGCCACCAGGCTGATCAAACCAATTTAACGGGGCTAGAGGTGAGGGTGAGCTCAGATTTGCTCAATGTTAGGCTGTGTCTGGGCACACAAAGTCATGCATTTCTCCCTGACTGGTCAATACCACTGCAGCAAGGAGAGAATTAAAGAAAAATGCAAAATGAAAACTGCACATGTTGCTGGTGTTAGATTATCCTGTTGCTGGCTGGTTTGTTTTTGTGATAGATGATCCTCTAGAATCGGCTCTCGGCCCCGATCACAATGGGGGAGTTGACCTTTGATTCAGCCCGTCCTTACTGAGGGTCATTCTGTGCGAGGTATGTGCAGCAGACAACTCAGACGTGATCCTTGCCCTAGGAGAGACTCCCATGCCACTGGGGACAGACAGACGTGGAAGCTAAGTGTTCCGGGCGCCCCTCTAAAACTCTGAATGAGGAGTTGGGTCACTCGGCCATGAGTTTTGTGACCACTCTGGGGCTCACTTTTCCTCTCTCCACAAGGGCGACAATGTAATACCTACCCCACAAGTTCATTGTGCGAATGACCTCACTGGACACCAACAAGTTTTAGCTCTTCTCTTCCCGATCAAAAGGGAAATTGGAGGGCAAATACTTCCTTTGTCCTCTCACCTCACCCCAACGAAGCTTGACACCTTGGTAGATTCCCCTGGGGCACTCAGAAAATCCTCGAGCCTTGGGATCTAAGGAAAGATGCTGCGACCCAAGATCTCAGCATCTTGAAGGAGAGACTCTAAAGTCTACAGAACAAAAGAGGAAGGTCCTAAAAATAGCTAAGGGGAAAAAAAGAGGTGAGGGGGTTCAGGGGCCTTTTGCAAAGAATATCCAGAAGGGTAGATGTCGATTTCAATTCAGTTACACATCTAGCTTTTGAGTGCGCGCCTCCTCAGCTATCAGGGTGGGAGTCACAAAGACGAATCATATCCCGCCCCCTCTCCAAGCGGTTGGACTCTAGATTAGTGAGATCTCTGGGATCCAGCCCCTGGTCAGTCAACCTTGTGCCTTGTTTACCATGCAGACGCCCAGTAAGGGTTTGATAAAGGTGTGACTACACTCCTGGTGCCTTCTCTGTGTTCTTCAAAGCCTACCCGCCACTATATCCCTGCTCCATCATCACGCATGTCTCCCCAACCTGAAGCCACCCCGGTCCCTGCAAACCCCTCAGACTTCCTAGGATTACACTCTATACCAAACGCTTTGAGACCAAAGTTGATTCTGCCTGTACAGTGCATGAACTTTCATTTGCCAGCACACAGTAGGAGCACAATGAAAATTAACAAATTAAAGCTCCTTGAGAGCAAGGACCCTGTATTTATCTACGACCCAGGCCTATTTGGTATGTTAATACATTCTTGTAGCTGAGCTGTGCGGTTGCCACAGACAGAGAACATGCCTGGGAGAAGGAGAAGACAGTGTCAGTAAGTGGGCCTCGAGGCCAGAAGTGGCACTGGCCGTCCATCCCAGGGCGGACCCACGTGGTCACACACAATGGCTCAACAGCCGGAGCGCCTGTTAAAAAGACCAGCCCTCTGACTCCTTTCGCAGCTCAGAACCCCAGGCTGTACCTGCCCAGTGAGTGCAGAGCAAACGTTCTCTTGGTGAACAATGTTGAAACCTGAACCTGCTATGGGTGAAAAGCCCCAAAGAGGGAAAATGGTTGTTTGCCAAGTGATGCTTTTCAAAGCACGCATTTGAAAAGTTTAGAAGAGATGGGTCACAACCCTTAGCCTTTCCCCTCTTTGGATCAGGGCGATAGTGATCGAAGGATAGCTTTACTATTTTTCCCAAATTCAGTGGCATTAACCTATTTAATTAATTAGACAGACTAAGTCAACATCTTTCTGGTTTGCATATTTAAAGAAGAAATGTGAAACTGTTTAAATTTTCTGGAGCTTGGCACTCATTATTTTCCAGCGAAGTGATAAGATCTGTAGCTCCAAAACCAAATTCAAGCCATTGAAGAAATTTCATGTCAAGTCCCTCAAGGCCAGGTTTGGTCTCACATAATTTTTTCTGCTCAGGCTCAAGTCTAGGCGAGGAAATGGCACAAGGAACACAAGAGGTCACACACTTCTTAAGGCTGGATAGTCCTCCCGCCCGGAAATTCTCTTCCGAAATGTAAGTAGCCAAGAACCAACCTACATTCTTAAACTCCAGTGAAAAAATATCTCATCCTGGTTGTGATGAATTTGATACTTTTGTGCTCTGTGCAATATGTGTGATATATAATCCATATCAGGATTTCTAATCCTAAATGTAATATGCATCCTGGAAAGAGAGTAATTCTTTGCTAATCTTTTTGAGTTTATTGCATTTTCTGTCTGGGAGTACTCGATTCTAACGAATCCACTTCTGGCCTTAAAAATCACTCACTACATTGTTTGTCTATCTCGTAATGTTATCAGTGGAGTCCTGTTATTTATTTGATGAAGAGCAAGGATTGTCCTCTGAGACCCCTTTCTCTGGTTCTTTAACAATTGCAATAACCGAATCATTATGCAGGAAACTAAACTCCCATTCAAAGTGAATTTTAGATTTTGTTCCTATGCTTTCCGCACACTGAATTGAAAGTTCATGAGTTTTATGACCCGATGGTGAGGGTGCAGACAAGTGCTAGAGAGGGGAGGGGGGATTCGAAATCTCTTGGATTGTCATACAGAGAAATCACTGTATAAAATTTTAATTATCTATCTTGAAGTAATAATAAATGTTTGATGAGATAATAATGAGACATGCAGGGAAATGTTAATGAATGTGTGGAACATAAAGAGTTTAAATAAAGGAGGAAGCGGGATCGCTCGGTAATCTGCTGTTACTATTCACGTGTTTGTGACAGTGTCCAGGAAAGATGCCTCATGGTCTTCCTGGGAATAATATTGTGTTTGTTTATGGTGGAAACAAAGATCTTTGCATATTTTTCCCCTGGCAAAACTGTTACCAAAATAACTCCTAGATTTCCCTGGGATCTGGAGCTCTGTCCTGAAGTTCCATGTCATGTTTTTCTCACTGTATCTCTGGGCTGGTTCCTACTTCCTTGCTGCTACTGTCCAGAGGAACCTGCACAAGAATGAAGACCGTATCACAGTGTCGGAAGCCTCAGGTCGCTGACGTCATCAGCCATCGAGGTGCTGGGGAGGTTTCCCAACTTAATTTCAGCAAAAAAGCAGACGGTGTTTTCTCTTTCGGTGGCGTTGTTTACTTGGAAAAACACCATATAATTAAAACCACTATATGAGTTGTTGCAAGAAGAGAAGTGATGACTCACGCGGCAAGATTTGTGGTTGGCAGGGAGTAGGGGGAGAGTGGGGGGTGGGGATTCTACTCAAGTGAGAAATAGAAAGTTGTGGCCAGATGGGACATTTGCAAATAGTTTTAATTTTTCCCTTATGCTTAGCGGGGTCTTACCCCACCCAGAACCAGAAATAAGTAGGATGTGAGAGAGCCTTTATCTGCTGCAGGACCAAACACCTCGGCATCAGTTCTGAAGCAAGATTTGAGCAGCACAAATGCCCTCGAATGTGGTAGAAAGAGGATGGGGGGAGGGGAACACTCAGAACTGGCTCCACGCAGACTTTACATTTGACCCTTGCCGAAATATTTCAAGAACCAAAAGGAAATTTTCATGCGATAACAGAGGGGTAGCCAACACTCCAAGTCTTGCAGCAGCAGAGGTAACTTTCGGCAGGTACTTACCATGTTCTAAGGCCTGTATTAAGCACATCACAGGTATTAGCTCATCTGACCCTCAAAACCCCACGACATAGGTCCTCCTACACCCATTTTGCAGATTCCATAACTCAAGGGTGGAGAAATTAAGAATTTGCCTCAAATCACAATGCCCGTAAGTGGAAGAGCCAGGATCAAAATCTAGTCTCTCTTAAGTTGAAACCTGTGGGTTCTCTCTGCGCGAGGTGGCACTGCCCCTCCAAGCCCTTCCCCTGCACTACTGGGGTGACATATTCCATGCGTCAACACGGGGCACACCTCCAGCACCTACTGTGTTACCAGCCCTTCCAGACCCGTATGTACTTGCTGCAGAGGTTGGGGACAGATGGCCACCTGGACTGTCAGAGGCCTCAGGGCGGAGTTTAGGGACCACCTTGGACAGACCCCTCACTTTGCAGACCAGGAAATGGGGAGGCCTGGTGGGGGTTGGGTGGGAGGGGGTAGGAGAGTGGAGATAGAAAAGATCTCCCGCCTCAGTGCCCGCTTTTCAGGACCTAACTGTTCTGGTCAACTTCATGAAATCACCTCTCCCGGCACACAACGTGTCAGAAGGGCTCTGCCCTTTAGAGCATCCAAGGAGGGGCTTGATGGGGGGAAAGGGAGGAAGGAAGAGAATAAGAGGAACTGAGAGAGAAAAAGAGAAGAAAGTAAGAAAGAAAAAGCTGTGCCTGAATTCAAACAAATCATATTCCGTTGGCACTGAATTCCTTTTTGTTTGCATGTGTCACCGACTCAGCATTTCAGAGGGCACACCAACGGCATCCTCACACAAAACGAAGTCAGACTCAGAATCCACCATTACCACTTACTACATCCAGTATGTAATTTGTACTTAACGGAGAGATATTTGGGGCCGTCTCCCTTTCCCACTCCACCCTTCAGGCTCCCAGCTCCACAGTGGGAGGTAGACCTCAAGGCAACACGACCTTCGTTTTCAATCTTCTGATACCAGTGGCTGTTGGCCAGCTGGAAAATTCCATCAGTCTCCTCTGAGGTCCTTGGGCCTGGACCCTGGTTCTCTGGCCGGAGAGCGGACCCTCCTGGGTCCTGCTTTGCTGACATTCTGGAACAAGCCTCCAAGGCCCAGAGCCCGGAGAGAAACGGGCAGCAGAGGACCCCAAGCCCTTCCTCCAGAGAGAGTGACCTCATCAAGGTTGGTGCCCTCCCTCCTCTCTAAAGTTAGAGACTAGCCTGGTGGACGCCGGCTCTGAAGGTGGCCACAGAGGCTGGTTTCCCTTCCGAGGCCTGCTCTGTACGGCCCACAGTGCATAGGTTGGTCCACGTAGCAACTCAGCAGGCCAGACCAGGCAGGCTTTGCACAGATGCCCCCGTCCCAGGATCTGCAGAGCAAGCTGGGTGGTGAGGACATAACTTAAACTGTTGCCTAGTGTGTGTCTCCTAAGCCAGGGCCTACTTTGAGGAAAAAAACAAAACAACAAAAAAAACCCTTCATCTTCAGGCAACAGCTGGAAGGCTTGGATGAATGGTGTGGCTTCAATGTGGAGGGTCACAGAGTACTGATCTAAGGGCTGCGAAGTCTTGCTCACCCAACTGTTGACACTCAGTAAACGAACGGGGCAGGCGGGGCTGGTGTGGGCATCTGAGGAGGAAGACGCCCACCCCACCCCCAGCCAGAGAAAGAATAGGAAGCGACTTCTATTCAGGCTTCCCAGGGGTCCCGGCCCCCGCTCCGGCCCCTTCCAAAGCCACCAGGCCCTATCCCTGCCTCTAAGTTACCTTGTATTATAACAGGATTAAAGTATATTTAGCTCCTCTATTAGCATACTTTAGCCGCATTTTGGCCTACTTAAGGCTTCCGGCTGGCTTTGATCACTTTTGCGTTCTACTGGCCAACAGGAGGGCCTGGCAGGCCAAAAAAAAAAAAAAAGGTTGGGGGGAGGGGAAATCAGACTGTGAAATTATCCTGATGCTGGGCTTTCTTAAACGGCCCAGTTTACACCCAGAATGGGCAGGAAGAGAAGAGGGAGGTACTAGGAACCAATAATAATTAGGTCTTAGTTGGAAGAGGAGAGAAAGGGTTTGAGCATCTCCTAAGAAAGGAGGGGGGGGAACCCTATAATTTCTACAGTGTCTGCCTTTTTATTGCTTGCATTTGCATATAAATTAAATCCATATTGTAGCTTTAAGGCAAGTCCGGGCTTAGAATTCCACACAGCTCGGGGTCCCATTGTCTTACAACCAGTTCTAGGCGGCAGGGAAATGAAAAGGGAGGGGACAGCAGAGGAAGGAGAAAGTCAGCTTTGTAACGGTTTTAATTGCCTGTTTGTTTTCTCCGCCAATTACGGGCAAATTAATATTTAAACTTTGGGAGGCTGTGAGGAAGTGCTTACAAAATAGGATTCAGCCTCCGAGGTGTGCGGCCCGCTGCTTTCAGCCATCCTATGGTTGAAATTTCGTGGCGGTGAAATAAAAAAATCATCATCGGGGCTTCCCTGGTGGCGCAGTGGTTGAGAGTCCGCCTGCCGATGCAGGGGACACGGGTTCGTGCCCCGGTCCGGGAGGATCCCACATGCCACGGAGAGGCTGGGCCCGTGAGCCGTGGCCGCTGAGCCTGCGCGTCCGGAGCCTGTGCTCCGCAACGGGAGAGGCCACAGCAGTGAGAGGCCCGCATACCTCAACAAGAAAAACAAAACAAACAAACAAAAATCATCATCAGAATGAAGGAACAGCGTGGATCTAGATCCTGTTTCAATTTCTTCTCTCATGGTGCCCAGGGCGCTGAGATGCTCCTGTGCTTCTGGAATGACCCAGGGTTGCCGGGAAGGACGCCAGCTGGGTGTCCTTCGCTTTCTTCAGTTTTCCTGTTGACCAGAGGTCTGGCCCAGTGACACTCAGCTGTGTGACAAGTGGCCTCAGGTTAAATTCTGATTCAGTGGCGTGTCGCCAGGGAGCCTTCAGATGCTGGGTGAAGCCACTTTCAGAAACCCACGTGCCGTCCTAGCAAGCACCTCAGGACGGGAGTGATCTCGCAGGTCTGCGAGGAACATGGTGGGAAAGGGCCTCCCTGCTCTCTTAAAACTATTCTAAAGTAGTGGGGAGGAGGGGGCTTCTCCCTTGATGTTCAGCCTGGTCCAGCCGTGGAATGGAAGCACGTTCTAGGGAACCCCTGAATTAAAAAGTAATCATTTAGGGGCTTCCCTGGTGGCGCAGTGGTTGAGAGTCCGCCTGCCGATGCAGGGGACACGGGTTCGTGCCCCGGTCCGGGAGGATCCCACATGCCGGAAAAAAAAAAAAGGTAATCATTTACACAAGGTTCTAATAGAATGGCAAGGAGGCAAGCAGTCCCAGCTAGGCCCGTGTATCCTTTTTGTGGGATGTGTCATTTGGGTTTATTTCTTGAATTAATATAGGTACCCTACACCGATCCCTCCTCCATCCCACTCCCCTCAGGTCCCAAAACATTTCTTCTTATTGCTGCTGTGGAGGTGTGTCGTCTAATTTGGGAGAAGGGGTCAAGTGAGTTATTGTTGTTATTAAGTTCCTCTTATAAATCTCCATTCTGACATTACTTCAAAAAATGGTTCCACGGAGTGCTTGGTTTGGCACCTCTCTGGAATTATTTGCCTTTGCTAAGCCCCCTCAAAGCCAGTTTCTCTAAGTTCTGTAACCATTTACACTCTTGGAGTTGATCTGTCTAGAGGTTTTTTGCTCCCACCCGTTTCCTTTTTTTAATTTCCATAACGTTTCTTTCCTGGAAAGAGAGCCAAAAATACTTCAGCTTCCCAAACACAGCCTCCCCTTTCCTTTGTACACAGAATCTCAGAAAAAATCCATGGTTTCCCCCCATGGACAGACATTGCTTCTCCCCTGCACTGAGGTCTTCTGAATCTCATTTTCCTTCTCTTCAACGTCTACTCCAAATGTTCCCTGTTCCTCGCTGAACTGCACAGGATTTTTTATTTCTTTGAAACTAACCCTTCATGACTCCTCCCTGACCTGGTCCCACGTGGGCACTGCCAGATGGGATGCAGTTTCCTGGGAAACAATGGTGAGTCTAACTGGATACATTTTGCCCATTTGCCTGATCTGTAACTCTGGAAAACTTAAGCTGCCCACACGGGAGATGCCAGTTCCAGCACCTCCCACCGCGTGTCCAAAAAAAGAAAAGTTCAACCTGGCAACCAAATTTTTTTAAGATCAGTCATTGCCTGACTAGATGTTATCAAGTTGTTTCAAAATAATAAGAATGGAAGCAAATATCCTTGATTGTTTACTCCAAGTCAGGCTCAATGCTAAGTGCTGTACGGCAGAACACGTATCTCGTTTTTATCCTCACGACAACCCTAGATGAGCTACGTACTATTTTTTATCCCGATTTTACAGGTTATGTAACACAGAGAGGTCAAGTAACTTACCCTAAGTCCCACAGCCTACAGCACGCGCAGCCAGGATTCAAACCTAGGCCACCTGCCTAGAGCCCGTTAATTAACATAACCATCTGCCAACAAGGTCACCTCAGTGACACCAGGTAACACGGGCATCTGGGAGGGGCTAAGACTCTGCACACCACACCCCCATTCACATCGCCTAGTGACAGCCTGCAAGGTACATCCCCATTTCACTGATCAGAAACTGAGGCTCAGGAAGGTTAAGGATCTTGCTCCTATCTATTGTTAAAAGATCAACTGAGGAATATTAAAATGTTTGAGTTTATTTGAGCAAAAATTGATTGGAATCAGGCAATGCCAAGCCTGAAGTAATTAGGCACCCCACCAGAGGAGCCAGGAAAGGTTTTATATAAAGCAAGCACAGAGGCAAAGAAAGGAAATTATTTGGCTAAAGCTTAAAGCCTAGTTGGCTGTTTATGATTGGTCATCCTTAGTGTTTTGATTTCATAGCTTTGAGGCATTTATAAGCTTAGACTTTGGTCGTCTTCCTTAGGTCACCACCAACCAAGGCTCATCAGTCTAACGGCTTCCTTGCCTCCATTTAGCACTATATTCCTCATATGTGTAGAACCCACACTCAAACCCAAGACAGTAGGGCTCCAAATGCCACCTTCTTCCCACTGTACCACCTGCTCCCGGTGTAGACGATACCTGGGCGTAAACAGCCATGTTGGTAATACCCACTGACCCCAACAGCTAGCTGACTCCATCACCACCCTTGTAAGTACCCGCAGGTATGCATGCAGCACTGCTGGGGCAGGTCACACGGGTCATCACAGACTCTACACAAAAGGCTACGTGACTGTCCCTGTCCTCACAGACCACACCCTCTGGGGTTGGGGGACAGAGGAAGTCGGACAGACACTGGGAAATGGGCCTGTGATCTGACCTAGCCATGTGTTTTCAAGATCACAGGCAATTCAAATGCTCTGTTTTGATTCCAGTGGATTTGAGGGTTCCTAGGCCTTCTGAGCCAGCCCGGCTCCTCCCCACTCCCAGGCCTTCTCCAGCCCGCAGCTGAGCCGGTCCCAGACAGAGCCTCACTCCCAGGCCTGCGCCTCATCAAGCCCACTGTCACCCGGAGTGAGACGGTCACTAGGGGGTGAGATTGGTCTGGAGATCCTCCTCTCTGAATCTCAGATAGCTGAATTAAAAGCCTTTAAAACCGGGAATATATGCACACGACACAAAATTCAAAAGGGACAAGAGAGCACGCAGTGAAAAGTTCCCCTCCACCCCCATCTCTCAGCTATGCAGTCACCCGGTTCTCCTTCCCAGAGGCAACCACTGCCACTATTTTTATGAGTATATCCTTCCAAAAGCATTCTGTGCATGTGTAAGCAACTTCATATATATATATAATATATATATATGTATGTCTATGTAGATACATAAACACATATATATGTATATATATTTGTTGCTGTTTTTAGAAATAGTAGCATTTGTTGTGCAGTTATTCTTTTCACTTAACAGTATATATGAAGGATTATTCTATATCCATATACAACGCTGTCTCATTCTTTGTAATGGTTATGTAATATTTTATTATATGGATATACCATAATTATACCATAATTTATCTAATAAGTCCCCTAAGTAGTTTCTTAATTACTTGACTCTTATTTGTTGTTCCCAGTGCTATAGTGAAAATCTTTGTATATGATCACCTTGCAAGTGTGCTAGCATATTTATAGGAAAAATTCCTGGACCTAAAAGGGACTGTGCATTTTTTTTTTTTTTTTTTTTGCGGTACGCGGGCCTCTCACTGCCGTGGCCTCTCCCGTCGTGGAGCACAGGCTCCGGACGCGCAGGCTCAGCCGCCATGGCTCATGGGCCCAGCCTCTCCGCGGCATGTGGGATCCTCCCAGACCGGGGCACGAACCTGTGTCCCCTGCATCGGCAGGCGGACTCTCAACCACTGCACCACCAGGGAAGCCCCATTTTTCATTTTGATAGTTGTTACCAAATTACTCTCTGCAGAGATTTTATCAGTTTATACTTCCAGCAACATTATATAAAAGTGCCTGTTTCCCCATAGCCTGAGGAGCACAAGGTGATATGGAACTCTTTGCTCTTTTCTAGCCAGGTGAAAAGCATTATCTCATATTTTAACTGTGTATTTCTACTATTATGAGTGAAGCTGAACAACTCTGCCAATGCTTAAGAGCCATTTGAACTTCCTCTTCTGTGAATGACGCACATTCTTTGTCATATTTTCTGTTGAGTTGGTGGTTCTCTTCTTATTAAATTATAATGGTTCTTTATGTATAAAGAAATTCACTCTTTCCTGGTATGATAAGTTGCAAGCATTTTCCCAGTTTTTAATTTAATTTTGTTTGCTTGTTTGTCTCTTTGTTTCACCTAAGTGGCCATTTTACAGCCTGGATTCTACTTTCACATTCCCAAACTGTGAGTTACTTGATAAACACGATGGAATTTAGAGATGCTGATACTGTTGCTATTTTAAGGAATCAGATGTATAATAACACTACTGAAATTCAAATTGCCAGCAGTTCAACAGCTCTAGATCTCAGTATCTTGGCCTGTGGGATGGGGGGATTAGGCTAGATGCTATGTAACTTCCAGTCAGCTCTTGCATCCTGTCCTTCCCTAAATCATTCCTACAGCTCCCGGGTACCCCTGGGCCAAGGGTCTGGCTGCCCACTCTGCTACTGGGCATTGCTGTTGGATGCAGATGCGGGAGGCTTCCTTGGCACAAGGGCCTTGCCTCGTCTGAGCCATAGACTCTCGTCCCCCTCCTTTGGGGTAAGCCTCTGCCATCACCTCCACTGGGCAAGTGTACTGAATTCACACCCAACACTCTCTGGCCTGCAGAGCACAAAGTAGACAGGAATCTGGGTCACCAAATATAGCCTTTAACTTCAGCCTTCCCCGCCAAAACCCCCAAGACATCCTCTAACATGTAGATGGTCACCGAAGCCCTCGGCTTTGCCTTTGGAGTTGCTTTTTCGATCTACGCTCAGCACCTGCAATCGCATAAGAAGATACCCACTGTTTGTTTTCAGTTACCTGGATAATATAAGCAATATGGACTTGGGGTCAGGTAATGGACTCCAAAGAACCTGAACAGTGGTAACTGTGCTGGCCTTTGGTACTGCCATCATGCTTTTCTGGACAAATGCTGATTTCCTTCAGTTGGTCTGTGTCCTCCCCTGGGAAATTTATATTTCTTCCTGGCATCCATCCTACATCTTCTCTGGCTACCACGGAGACAAAGAACTCCTTCCCCGGCTTTGAGAATGGCTCGTTTTAGAATTCCTCGCCAGCCTCTCAAACAAGGCCCTGGTCTGGAATATAAGAAGCCCCTTTTCTCCCTCCTGCCCTAACTCACTGCCTCAAATGACATTTTCTGAGATCAAAAACTCCTCTTTGAAACAAAACAGCAAAACCCCTCTCCTGGCCGCATAGCAAAGGCCTGTCACTTAAGCACATCATTTAAAGGGTATTGGGGTCTTTGTAAAAAGGAGTGTTCTCTACACCCCTCGAGCTGAGCTGGCCAGACATTTTTACCTTCAGAATCACTCCTTTGAAGGAGAAATAAGTAAGACTATTATATCCAAATGCTCCACTAGGATTGACTATTTTCAATGCCCTGGGCCAGGGCTGGGTGCTGGGGACAGAGAGGTGAGGGGGTCGGTTTGCCCCCTGGTGACCCAGTGCAGGCAGCCAGGAGAGCCCAGCGAAGTTCTAGTGGATGGGGCTCACAGCCCTGCCTGGGAGAAGAGCTCAGGGTAACAGCCTTGCTGATTCACCTTGGGAGGCCCAAAGCATCTCTGACCTCGAGAAGATGAGCTGTGGGGCAGGGGAATTTCATGCTGTAACAGCTCTGTTTGTGCATCAAAGGGGAGCAGAGAGAAGAGGGACAGCTGGAAGGAAGGAAGGAGGTGCCCAGAACACTGCCCAATTTTGCCAGAAATAAAGCCTGGGTCCAGCCTTGATGCAGCATGCCTGCCAGAGCCAGGGCTGTGCTATAAACAGGCATAGTGCTGCATACATGCAGGGGGACAGACTCTGGGCCAAGGGCTCTGCAGGCGTTATTTTCCTTAAAGTATTCCCACTAAGAGGGAGAAGAAACAGGCTTGGATGAGTAGAATGATTTGTCCAAGGTCACCAGGCTCGGAACTAGAAGAGATGAGACTAAAATGCAGGTCCGTTCACCCAAAACTGACATGTTTAACCAATTGCACTTGCTGAGTGGGACAAGGGCCAGAGAGACATAGAAACCTTTGTTCTTTCACTGTTACCCGAAACAGACCAGAGGTCACTGTGGGCCTGGACATGTGATCAAACTTCTCTACAGAGCAAGGACCCATCTGATGAGCAACAGATCACACGGTGTCAGGCTAGATGGAGTCTCAAAAAGCATCTCGTTTTGCAAGGGTTCAAATGTGCTCCAAGGAACCCAAGGGGCCAGCACAGCATCCAGGCCGACCACGAGGCTGGCTGGGGTCTCCATTCTCAGCCAGGTCAACATCCTCGTGGTCTTAATAGGCTTTTGAATAAGATACCATTTAAACAAAGGGATCCTTGGCCCCAAATGTTTACAGGCCACTAAAGTCTGAAACCCTCAAAGTGTCTGGTGAGAGGATGTCAGAAAGTTGAGTTGTGTCAGGGGCCTGGGCTGGGCTGAGTGCAGATCCCAGGTCTCTCTGAGGTCCAGCTCCATCCTCGGCCTGGGAGCACTTGTGAGAAAGCAGATTCTGCAGGGAAACCTGCTCCTGTCAGGTAGCATGGGCCCCAGGAAGCCAGCACAGGGTGGGTCAGGGGGCCAGGGGATCTGAGGGCCCCCAGGCACAGAGGACCAGCAGAGAACATCCATGCTTCAGGTCAAAAGGCCTGGGTTCAGCCAACAGCCTGCACACAACATGAATGCAGTCAAGGGTCTTCACGTTACACACCAAGCCTGTTTATAATCCATGCTCTAGTCAGCAAAGCGTGGATTTCTGTGTATGTCCGAGTCAGCCTAGTTACCTTGGCCTCTCGGAGTTTCATTTTCTTCAGCTGCAAAATGGGGCTCATCAACCCTTCCCCACAGTATGTGTGCTCACTTTGGAACTGGAGGCCTATTATTTGATTTCCTTGTGCCTCCGTTTCCTTGTCAGCAAAAGGAAGTTAGTAATTCCACTTCCCTCATATTCTTCCAGGGGTTAAATGACTCCACATAGCTAAAGCACCTGAAACTGTCTTGCACGTACTAAGTATCACACACGTACATATACATACATACAAATATCAGCGCTTGTTTTTCTTGTTGTTGATCGTGCTAAGTCACTGTGGCTGTGTCTTTGTGTGTCTGGGTGGCTCTCGTTCTCTGGCAGGGGAGGCCCTCCTCTTCTGTGTTGTTTGGTGCCCCTGTGGCATCTGGAATGCTCTTCAGCCCACAGTGGATGCTCTGTGACTTCAACCCTTCTTTCCTCCCTTCAGTGTTCTTTCACCGAACACCTCCTTATGTACCTCCAGTCCCCAAAGGGTCCGGCAGAAAACCGCTACTCTTCTGAATCGGCCAAGTAAAAATAACGATGGTGGCCACACAGCCGAGGTGATCTGCGCCAAACTCAGAAGGCCTTTGCCTTTCACAATGGGTTAAAATGACATCTTCTGGATTACTACCCTGACTCTGCACCTGGGTCGACAGACAAGAGAGATGCAGGAGGCTGTCTTCCTTTGCTTTTCCCACAGTGGAGAGGAAGCTCTGTCCAGAGCCTCCCAACACCTACGGCCATCCATCCCTGCTCCGGGCCTGCAGCACACCCACCTCGGGCAGGCCCAGATGTGCGGGGTCTCCCAGGGGGCAGGCCCCGGTCCTGGGCTCGGAATCTGGCCCATCTGCGCTGGCATTGCTCCTTCCAGCCTTTGTCTCCTGCCTTTCCTTCCCACAGCTTCATGCGGCTTCCAGAAGGGTCCTTTCCAAGGACGTGTTGTCATCACACACACACACACACCCCACCTCCATCAGGCTCACGGTCATAGAACCTCCACCCCCGCAGGCCTCTGCCTGTCCCCCGCAGACATGCCCTGGCAGCCTCCGAAGGCCCCTGGGCCCTGCCACGGTGCCTGCCCCTGCACACAGGCCCTTTATAAGTCCCTTCAAAGGGGCTTTACGGCTGAGTACTTGCGGAAAATTTGCCACTTCCGGAGTTTCTCTCTCCTGTCTGCCACTGGGGCAGGTAGGCCAGCACCCTTTTCATAACAGCCCAGTTTGCTTTTCCACCCAGAGTTTTCCCCAGAGCCCTCCAAGGCAGCCCAACCTCCTGAAGGAGGGACAGGAAGGCCACTATCCCTGCGTCTGCCTCAGCCAAGCGAAGCAAACTGCGTACTCAGGAAGGTCAAAGGGATAATCCCCCTGCCTCCAGGCAAGTTATTCCCGGACAACAGCTGTGTTTCCAGAAACTGAGATTCAAAATCCATTCCAGAATTTCAGAGCTGGGTGGTGAGCCTTGGCCCCGTGCAGTCTGAGTCCCTGTGTTTGCTAGTGAGGGAAGCCCAGCCTTGGAAGTGGGCGTGACCGCCACCAGCCGCAGCAGCATTCCCACTACCACTTCCTGGGCACCCACTGTGTGCAGACACTGCTCATTCAATCCTCATAACAGCCCTGCCAGGAAGACTCCATCAGCCTTGCCTCTTTAAAGAGGAAGAAACTGAGGCACAGAGACCCTAAGGAACTTGCCCCAGATCCCCTGGAAATATGGGATCCAAGACTCAAGCCCGGGCAGAAGTCACCTCTGCACTGTGTGCCTGGGAAAGCTTAGACCCAAGTCCTAGCTCTACCACTCACTTGCTGTGTGACCTTGGGAAAATCACTCCATCTCTCTGAGTTGTTGACCAAGATGGAGGAAATAATACCTACTTTTGGATAGTTAGCAACGATGCAGGTATAGGCCTGCCCGTAATGAGGGCTCAGTAAATCACCCCATGCATTCTTGCCTGATCCTTGTAAAATCTGAGAAAAGCCCACTCTCACCCTGAGATGGTTTAATGTGGTTGCCTCCCTTGTTTGCATTAATCCAACGTCAACTGGAACTGATTTCCCAGCTAACACATCCAGCCTCATGATGGAAGCCCATCCAAGTTCTTGTGTAAAGACAGGGGTCTGCTGTAGGACTTTCTCAGGGTCACAGGTAGATTTGCCTATGGGATACACCTTTAACCTGAACTGTGCACTTTATGTGGAGACACCTTTCAGGAAACACATGACCATTCATGGAAAGCCTCTGTGCCTTTGCACATGCTGTTCCCTCTTCCCGCATCCTTCAAAACTCACTGTGGTGGGCTTCCCTGGTGGCCCTGGTGGCGCAGTGGTTGAGAGTCCGCCTGCAGATGCAGGGGACACGGGTTCGTGCCCCGGTCCGGGCAGATCCTACATGCCGCAGAGCAGCTGGGCCCGTGGGCCACGGCTGCTGGGCCTGCGCGTCCGGAGCCTGTGCTCCGCAGCGGGAGAGGTCACAGCGGTGGGAGGCCCGCGTACGGCAAAAAAAAAAAAAAACCTCACTGTGGGCCACATCTCCTCCAGGAAGTCTTCCCTGATTTCACCCATGCCCACCAACTCCTGGGGCCTCACGTCTCCCACTCTAGGTTTCCTTAGCACTCTGTCCCAGCAATTACCATCCTACTTTCTTTTAGCACTTAAACCACTCCATCTCAGGGGGCTGCTTCTCATCTTCCCACTCAGTGGTCCTCACCTTTCCAAGTGCAACAAAATCCCCTGTGGAGCTTTTTAAACAGACACACACACCAGGGCTGTACCCTTGGAGCTTCCAGGTAGGTAGGTCTAGCATAGGACCCATGGAATCTGGATTTGACAAGCTGCAGGGGTGGTTCTGCTCTGCACCAGCAGTGGGGAGCCCTCAGGGCCAGTCCTGCATCCTGGTCTCCATAGTAACCCCAGCATCCCACAGAGAACTGCGCCCAGCTGGTGCCCAGCAATTATTCACTGGATTAATGAGTTTCGCCTCTCTTTTCCTCCTATCCTCAGATTTTAACCAACCTCTACGCACAATTTTGAGAATACAGTGGGGAAGGAGTCAGGAGGTAGAGGGGAAGGAGAAGGCACTTCCAGGAAGAAAGTGGGGAATTCAGTAATTCCTTGGCCAACTCGGGCCCCTAAAGGCCCTTTTGAATCTAATTGGTAACAACTATAACCTTAACACCCTTGCTTTGGTGGTTCTCGATGGTTCTCAAAAGGGTTCCTCCTGGGGCTTCCCTGGTGGCACAGTGGTTCAGAGTCCGCCTGCCGATGCAGGGGACGCGGGTTCGTGCCCCGGTCTAGGAGGATCCCACGTGCCGCGGAGCAGCTGGGCCTGTGAGCCATGGCCGCTGAACATGCGCATCTGGAGCCTGTGCTCTGCAACAGGAGAGGCCACAGCAGTGAGAGGCCCGTGTACCACACACACACAAAAAGCATTCCTCCTATGAAAGAACAGGGCAAGGGTGATTGACCCCATTTCACAGATGGCCTCAAAGAATTTCAGAGAAGGCAGAGGTCCAAGAGATTATTCTAGCAATAGATATCTCATTTATTTTTAGATCAGGAATGAGGCCCATGGAGAGTGAGCAGCTTCTGATGGCCAGAATGAGAACTCAGGTCTCTGGGCATCCATGGTCCCTTGGCTGCCTTAGGGGGCTGACCCTGTGCAGCCAGGAGAAGGGAGGCTAGTAAGGGGAGGGGGTTCAGCTGCCAGCTTGACAGCTCCACCTTCACACAGACCCCCTGTCTCGCCCTTCCCTGACTTCACTCTCCTTCCTTATGGCTCCTGACTTTGAGGAAAGTTCTCAAAGGTCTCTGAGGTTCATGGGCCCACGGAGTCAACAGCCTCAAGTTGGGCCCCGGCAGCCCTCTGGTTGTTTCAGGTCTTCTCCCCGGTTAGAGCCTCAGTGCAGTGCTGCCTGGGACACAGCAGGTGGCCTCTTCCCTGGAGAGGCTTCCAGGACAGCTCTCTACCCGAGGCCAGGCACCCCCCACACGCTCCATCACAGCTTCCAACCTCTGGTCCTCCCTCACATGTCAGTGATTCTCAGGGCACGTTCCTGGGCCCTCTTCTCCTTGCCCTCCACACCCTCCCTGAGCCTATCTTGCTCCCACCCACGCAAGAGACCCCAGATCTGCGCTTCTGGCCCATTTCTCTCCCGGACTCCATGGACCACCATGGTCATGTCCAACTAAATGTCTAACACACATCCCCAGACTCAATATGTTTGCGATGAATCTCACCATCAACCCTCACAAAAGACAACTCTGCCCTCCTTCCTTCATTCCCAGCCTCAGTCACCCAATCCCCAAACCTGGAAGGAGCCTCAGCCTCTGCCACCACCGCTCCCTTCTCCAGTCCCATGGATTCTTTTTTTTTTTTAAGCATCTCTTGACTTCCTCCCCAGCCAACTCTCCTTCCCACCCCCCACCCACCAGACAAGGCCTCAGATGCCAGCCTCCCTGCCCCCCACACCGTGGGTCAGGGCACTGCCAGGCCACATCACCTTGCTCCGCCCAGACTCAGGCTCCCAGAGGGCAGGGAAAGGCAACAGTCTTCTTGCACTGCCCATCACAGTGCTGGACTAGGAAATAAGGTTTTGTGGTACTTTTCAAACTTTTTTCTTTTTGGCCACAAAATCATAGTTAAAAATAAAGTCACACTGCAATCCAGTTCACATGCACACATACATTTTTAAATTGTAAAATTACAGCACTCTTACTACACATAGAGACAGACTCATATTTCCTATCCTATTGTATTTATCTATTGTACTTTTTTCTTTGAAAGTTGGTTGCAACCCAGTGAATCGATTTTGTAACCCACTAATGGGTCATGAGCCACAGTTTCAAAATCACCTGTCTATTGGAATGGAATTTAATTATAGAATTTGCACTTTGAGCCTGGTGGATGATGGATTGTAACCAGACCTGGTCCTCAGAGGGAGGATCCATAAGACCAAGGCTCTTCTGCTTGTGCGGCCCTTTGTGTTGGGAGTTTGGATGTGAATCCCACAGGTGAGGCGAGTTCCCTATGGCAGCCGACAAATGCGTGCAGACTTCTGTGGTCGCCAGGGTCTGGTGGATCAGGCCCTTGTGTACATCGATGCACGTAAGAGGTCTGTATATGGGGGCAAGAAGCAACTCAAGTTGATGTGACGGGAAGTGTCTGTATGTAAGCGTGAGTCAGCGGGTGTGCACCCGAGTCACAGGGGAATCACAAGCTGCACCTCTCAGTGTTCCTGTGGACTTGACCCTACTTATCTGCCCTTTCTCGGCAGCCCCCCACCCCTCTTGGCAGCAGCAAGGGAAGGGCCCTGAGAGGAGTCCCAGGAACCCAGCCAAACCCATGACAGCCTCTGGAGAAGGGCTCCACCCTGAGGCCTGGTGGGTTCTCAGGTGACACATGGTTCATTGGGGCCGGGGAGGGAGCACACAAGGGAGAAAAACAAGCGAGGCATCCTCTGTTCCCCGCCATGTCTCCCTTTCTCCCCTGTGGTCACAAAAACATCACAGTTGTGATGTCTTGTCTTCTGAATCGTGGGCTCCGAGCCTCTCATCGGCAACAGCATGGTGGGCTACTCTGTCCGTTCACCACCTCCTGTTTCTTCCAGTAAGACACGGCACATGGAACATTCCCAGGTACACCTGACCACAACAGGGTCTGCTGCTAGTATTTGCCACTGCATCTAACTATTCTAAAACAAGTAAATGTTTAAACCGTAAGTCAGATACGGGCACCCCAGCCCTGCTCAAAGCCCTCCAGTTACTCCCTGCACCAGGAATTATACCCTAACAACCTGTGTCCCAGGCCAAAGGCCCTGCCTGCTCGGTCTCCCGGCGGCCCCCTCACTGCATCCGGCTCCACCGTCCCTCGTGGGTCCAGCACACTGGCCCTTGGCTCCAAACCTCTTCCCCCAGAACTTCACATGCCTGACTCCACCTCGTCTTGAAGAACTTGGCTCAAACCTTAATTAGCCCTTCAACAGTGTTGGTGCCAGAGGATGGGCTTTGGGGGACGTTCGTTTCTTCCCCCTATAAAATCCAAAATAGCTCACTCCCAAAGACACCTCCAAATAAACTCCCAACTTAAGAAAAAATTCATTTCAAAACAAATACTCTGACCCCACTTTCCAACCAAATATCCTCCAGACCCTTCCATAGAAAATTCAACTGCAACTGCTGACTTCCCAATTTAAATACCTATCATCCCTCTTTAGCCCTTCTCATCATGGGAAACTCTTATCTTTGTGTTTACCTGTTTATTGGGTCTCCCAGGCTAGACCATAAGCTCCGAGATGGCAGGAGTCTTGCCTGTCTCCTTCAGGCCTGTATTCTGGAACGTAGTAGGTGCGCCATAAACAACTGTTGAATGAATGAGCTGACCGCATAGCCATGGCTGCTTGGAGGAGGAAGGACACAGTAGGAAGGGACTAAGGTTTATTGAACGCCAGACTCTTTGCAAACATGACCCCATTTAATTCTCATAATAGTTTCGAGCAATAAATACCAGCAATGCCTGCAGCACCACCCTAACCTCATGGTCTCTGCTGGCTCCCACCTGCACATATACCCCAGAGGCACACTGTCAGGTGGCTCCTCACCTGCCCTGTCCCCACCCCAGGCAGCCCAAACCCCTCTGCATTCTGCTCCCACAATCCCCAGGCCCCGACCTCCATGACAACATCAGCTCTAAGGAAGCCCCCCGAAAAGAAGCAACTAGAAATGCAGCCCTGGTGGGAGGCTGCTATCTATCAGGATACCCCCAGCCCGGGGGGGATGTAGGCAACCATTTACAACTTTGTGATCACAAAGGCAACAGAAAACATGCTCTGATATCAAAGTCTAAAGAAATAAAAAGACTTAAGGTTGTGTCTACCTGATGTTTACATCTGTGTCAACATGATACGAACAAAGAGATGGACAGGAGCTGGAAGGGGTGGAGGTGAAAAATGATGACTCGATGGGAGAGTGGTAAACCTATGCAAAGAGTGATTCTTCAAGTTAATTGTATTATTGTTTAAATACTGGTTTTGAAAAGCAAATATTAGGTAGGACAGAGAGAGAAGGAGAGAAGTAGGGAGCGAGGAGGGAGGAAAGGAAGGCAAGTCCTTTGCCAGTTTTTCCTGGACTATGACTGCTGTCTACAGAGCAGGGGGCCACAGCAGCCCCTGCCACCAGTGGGCAGAGAGCAGTCTCTGGTAGCCAGAGAGTCAAAGGTGTGGAAAAAAGCCAGATGTCCCACACCTGTCCCCTGTCCCCAGAGCAGCAACCACAGTGGCGTCACTTCCAGCCTGACCCTCCCCAGGGCCTCAGCCTTCCTCCATCACCCCGAACCAGCACCCCATCTCTCCCCCCCTCTCCTTTACATACATCCCCTCCAGCTCAGTCCACACCCTCCATCCCCTGCGCCCCTTTCTCCTCCAAGAGCCCACTTAGAACTCTTCTCCCTGGAAGCACTTCTAGATTACCTTTCACTCTATGAGTCTTCAGCTTGCTAAGGTTTGCCTTCTTTATACTGTAAGATATTTCATCGTAGAGCAGCAAGTCTTTACTATTTGGAAAGACCATAGTCTTTACATTCCAGCTCTGCCAGTCTCTAGCTGTGTAACCTTGGGCAAGTTACTTAACCACTCTGAGCATCAGTGTCTGAAATTATAAAATAGAAGCACTGATACATCCTAAAGGGCTGTTATAAGGAGTCACTGAGATGAGATATATGTAAATAGCCCAGGAGAGTACTGGGCAAATAAGAAGCAATCAATAAATGGTAGTTCTTACTATGACATGTGGCATGAAAGTCTAAGAAAACAATCCTGTAGTTGTATTCTTAATTGCATTACCTCTATAAGAACTATATGTGAAGTCACTGAGGAAGAACACTGTCCCTTCTAAGTCTTCTGTCTCTCCCTGACCCATCCCTGTTCCCGTCAGAGCATGCAATCCACAGTCAGGGAACAGGCGAGCCATCGGACCCCTAAGCCTTTTCATGCACACTCCCGGGACTCTGCCCACTAGGGCAGGGTGGCTGGTCCAGCTCGGGGCCAAGAAGGAGCTGGGAGAGGGGTGGGCTCGAGGTGGATCAGGAGCTGGACTAAGATTCAATGCCTGGGAGTCGCCAGGAAGCGTCACACCCGCCTGCACTAGAAGCTGCAGCCAGTGGAACCTAAGAACATATGATTTCCTGGAGGGGCTTGGAAACCAGCCTCACAGGGGCTCCCAACCATCTCCCCATAAAGAATGCAACGTTCCTGCTATGCCCACATTTTGAAAGCTTTTGCCAACCCAATAAACTATAATAGAATGAACAATAATAACCACCATTTACTAAGGGACAACAATACGCCAGGTGCCTTACAAATGTTATTAATTTTTAAATATTTGTTCAATAAGAAGACAATTATTCTCCCATTTTTATTAATCAAAGGTACATGTACTCAACAACTGCCAGTCAGAGTTCCTGGTCAGCACGAAACAGCATCTGTGAGCACCATACGCTGCTAGACCTTCACCCCCAAGCAAGGAAACATCAGGTTTGGCTGGCCAGGGCAGCCTCAGCAAGTGGAGTACAGGCGTACTTCCAGCAAGTGCCTGAAACATGGGACTTGCTCTAGGTCCCTCCCCCTCTAATACTGCTGTCCAGGACCTCAAGTAGCAGACAGAGGACGGCTGAGCTAACCCAATCCCCTCATCTTGCAAATGAGAGGCCCACACCAGAAAGTAACAAGAGGCCCACCCCAGGTCACACGCCTGGCAGCCGAGGAGCCTTCCTGATCCCAGTGGAAAAAGGAGCCTGGACCCCCTGGGGCAGTGCTCAGACCTCCCAGAGGAGTTGTCCTCCACCCGCCATCCCGTCCGCACTCTGCACCGTGTCCCAACCGCCGCCTTTGACTCTGGGCTCTGGGCACACAGAGAATTCTCCCTCCATAAAAAGAACGCGCCTCCAGCAGGGCCCCATCAAGCACTGGCTTGGTTAGAGTGCCCACAAATATAATTCAAAACAAAGCAGCGCTAACCAGAAATCTAGGGAGAAGGAGACCTGGGCGAGCTTTGATGTTTCCCCTAATGACTGTGTTGATACTGTCGTTCAGGTGTCAGATATCAAATTCTCTGCCCACAAATTGTTTTGGAAGCCCTTGCTTTACTGATGCCCCACGCTCAGGGCTATCAGGGTTTATTCTGCTGTGCTTCCTACTCAGCCCTCTTCTAATGTCCTTGTTTCTAGAAGAAAGGGCGGGGCATTCTAGGGCTCTTTAATATATATATATATGATATAAATATTATGTATATAAAATAAACGAGTGGAAACAGGAAACATGCTTGCTACAGATTAGGTCTTCTGTCAACAGAAATACATTCTCAGAACATGCCTCATGGCCAATGAATTTTGATACATCACTGTCGTCTACAGATCTACATTATGGGAGAAAAGACTTCAAGATGCAAGTAGAGGGTTCTGTAAAAGACACCCCATTGCTAGGTTCTCTCATTCCAGACATGTTATCATGCCTTAAACTAAGCCATTTGACTGGCGTCTGAGGGACCCGCCCTACCATGTTTGAAACGCAAACAAATCTTCACTTGAAATGTTCACTAGTTCCCCAGCGCCCACTGGAGCAAGGCTCGGTGCGCTCGGTGGGTTGGGATGGGGTGAGGTGGGGTAGGGAAGGTCTGCTGTCCATGCTTCAGGGTCGGAATTTTCACCGACCCAGAATTTCCACACCCAAATATATCTTTTCCCCTTCCAAAGAGACACACCAGAAACTTATATTTTATTCTGACTACACTGCCATGCTTAAAAGTCCCAAGAACTCTTCTTCTAGAAGTGCATCAGAGCCTGTGACACACTCTTTTGAAAATCCTCAGTGCTGGAGAAGTTTCCTCCTCCAGGGAGGATCTGAGTTTGGGCAAGAGTTGAAAGTCGTTCTGAGCCAAGTCTGATGAATAAGGCAAGTGAGTTCTGAGCAAGAGTGAGGTTCGGATATAAAATAACAAGACTCCATTTATGTGTCTGTGATGGGGTGTGTGTGTGAATATAAGATTTGTAAACTAACTTCGGAAAGGGAAGCTTTTAAGAGATTTGAGCAATTGCAGTATTCCTGGAACGAGGGCATATACTTTAAAAGTCATTGCTTCAAAGAGGTCAACGGGTATTGGCAGATAGAAACAGGAGAGTACCAACCCAGGTCTGAGGTCATTACCTCGGAGCCCCACTTGGTGAAAGGTGAAAGTAGCGAGGTTCTATCGAGGGCTGGAGCAGAATCCCCTCCGTGGCCAGGCACTGGGCTGCATGCACGTTAAGGAAGTCACCTCCACCTCGGTGGGAAGGCTGGGAGGGCGCTGGGCGGCCCCTGTGGCTGGCCAGCTCTGTTCTGAATGACACAGCTAATTAAGGTAAGTACTATTGCAGCTCTGGGCTGGAGCTGCCCAAACGGGGCTAGCCTTCCTCGTGTCACAGCTTCCAGATGAATCCATATTTCAGGGGTTAACAGCTCATCTGTAAATAAAATAAAACGTCCTCTGGGCTGCAGCCAGGTAGCCTATTCCTGCCTTTGGCCTGCATGTGATTAGCACGTCGGGGTAAAGGCAGGGAGGGAGTGAGGGGGGCAGCGGGAGGAGGGAATCAGTGGGATATTTTTTTAAACCCCTGAGAAGTGATTTTGGTGACTGATTGCCAGGAGGGGTTCCCCCTTGGAACACTACCTCCCTAGCCCTCAACTTTTGAAATTAAGCCCATTTTGAGAAAAAACCCTAACATAGTAAATTAGCTACTGACTGCTCAAGGCCTCCGAACAGACTTAGTAAGGCTGGGGCACGGGACACGCCTTGAAGGTGCACAGATCTTCCTTGGACTTGGAGGGGAAGGGGGTGAAAGGAGGCTGGGTTTCAGGTTGTGCCCCAGTTTTTGTCGGAATCTCAAAGGTGACACCAAGAGAGACTCGGCAAGATAACACGAACTATATCTGTAGAAGCAAACAGGTTAGGAGGTTTAGGAAGCACTAAAAGCACGAGGCACCTCCATGAAAACAATCCATGAAAATCTGGTCCTTCAACTAAACCTAGCTTACAAAAAAAAAAAAAAAAAGCAAGAAAGAAAAGAAAAGAAAAACACTATTTGAATACACTTAACTGTTATTTTATTTTCAAAACTGAGTTTGTGTGTGAAGCCCCTGCCTCTTCTTGAAGGTAGACAGGAGCCCTGATAAAGTTGCACAAAGTACATTATATCTAACCTCAGAAGGAAGCTTTCTGCCTCTTGAGAATGTACTCAGGAAGAGTTACCCTCCCCGCTATTGTAATAATAAAATTAAGGCAACAATCTTCACAAATTTTTCTGTAAATCGAAAACTCTTGGAAAGTAAAAAGTTGATTAAAAAATAGCAAAGCGACATCATTTAGGTGTAACACGCGCCTATGTAGCGAAGAGTCATCGGTCATACTGGGTTAGGTTTTGTTTAATTTTCCAAAATGCCCTAAGTGTGTGCCCAGGTGATATTTTTATGTCTTTTTATATGTCTATCTATTTAGTCTCTTAAATAAGCTTGGAATGATGATGCACATGGGTTCCATTAAGGGCTTAAAAAGTTTTCTCACATCCAGCCACGCAAGAAATTCCTCCCAGTATATCTAACTTGTCTGCGCGTCTGCTCTCTTGTTAACTTTCCAGCAACCTTTCCTTTCTTCACCCCAATTTCAGCATGTGGTGAAGGCATTAGTGAGGGTCGCAGCACATTATTTCCCGGTTCCAGTTAGATGAGGAGAAACAGTTGACTGTACTTTTAAAAGCGAAGTCAGCTTTGGAAATCATGGGGGTTTTTGTCTTTTTTTTTTTTTTTTTTTTTTTTTTTTTTTTTTTTACAAACAGCCCAGCTGTAAGAAGCCCGTCATTTCTCAGCCTGCTGTAGAACTCCTAAAACCCAAACTCTAGCAGTTGTCTTCCCACACACACATACACATACATACAACTCAGCTTCCATATTTCTAACACCATCCTTCAAAATACTTTTAACAGATTATTCCTACATTGGCGTTCCACAGAATACGTTACATAGAGTGAGGGTTTTTCTAAAATCCGAATCTGCACAGGAGTTTTCTGTTTCCCTGAAAAGGTTTCTAAGATGTGCACAGAAAATGAACTTCTGATCATTGTCTCCACAGTATTAACGTGTATCTTCTGTTGGGAGAAAATCTGTAACCTCATCAAGGAATAGAATTCAAATAAATTTTCATTGTCCCACTGCACAAAGCTAAGCTTAGGCGAATCCTAATTTGTTATTCATTCTTCTTGTTTAATTCATAATTTGATGCTAAACGTAGTGACACAGCAGTGCCCCACAAATTCAACTGCATCTGTCCTCAGATACATTTCTTGCAGCTACCAGGGCTTATGTTTTACACTAAAAATGTTTTTAAGCTCACCAAAGTGCAACATAAATGAAGGGTGAATTATTTCTTCTTTGTGTAGCAAGGCAACATTAATCTCTCTCCAAATTCTGGGTCCCGTTTTCAGTTTTTTTACTCTTTTTTCCCCCATTCTGGCTAACTGTGCTTCTCAGTATTTCCTGAACCCTTATTTAAAGCAAAAATTCCTCCTGACAAATGCTTTTGTTTGCCCCAACTGGGTAAATGCCATCGAAGCGAAATGGTTTTCAGAAAATATTCCACAAACTGATTTTTAATTTACTGCATCATCAGCTACTTTTATGATAATATTTAATCTACTGAAACAAAACCAGCTTTAGGGGGAAAAAAGCAAACACCAACAACGGAGAGGCAGTTTATTTTTAGCAGCTTCATTCCCACGTAAGGTGGCTACTGAAAAGGCAAACAGTCTCACCTAGGAACAGTAGTTTCTCTCTTCTTTCTTTCTTTCTCTCTTTCTTCCTTTTTCCATTAGTTGTTTTCTCTCCTTTTTTTTTCTCAGTAGCTGAGCTAATCACATTAAAGTTCATATTTCACTAAGTACAGTTACAAGTCTCCATAAGCAGAAGGCTTTCAGAAAGAAACTATCCCCCCAACCCACAAAAAAAAAATTTATAGTGTGGTGATAAGCGTAAACAGTCAACCGTGGCCCAGATGTGCAAAACCCCAAAACGAAAAGTTTAGTGACTTCACTGCTTCATGAGGTCAGCTTTGGAAGATTTGGCTCAGCTGTCCCAAGTGCCAGGCCACGATAGCAATAGTGTCATTATTTAGAAGTCAGGAAAGTAGGGAAGGGAGACAATAAAATGCCTCAAAATTCAGAGGGTTCCTTCAACTCAGGCGCTGCAGACTCTTTGCTCCAGAGTTCATTGTTTTAGAGAAAAGTCAGATGGGAGAGATGGCAAAGCAAACTAAGCATTCTTCGGGCTTTTATTGGTCTCTAACTTCTATGTCTGTTAAGACAGATTTCTTAAGAGCTAAGTATTCTAGTGAGAGACAGTTAAGCCTAGCATTGTGCAGATAAAAACATGCCTGAAAAACCATGCCCTGAAGATGCAAACTGTAATGGAAACTGAGCCAGGCCGGTGGAACTGCTTCCAATCAAAAGGTGAACCCTTCCACATGCCTCCGCATTTTTAAGCCCTGGCCTATATACATCAGGCGGCTCAAAGCCATTAGAACGGGCCTTTCCTGAGTGGCAAAGACATGACTGAAGTTGTGCCTATGTCTTTTTGGTAGAAAATGGTTCTTCCCCAGGACCGCTGCGCTGGTACCTCCTTGTTCAGCAAAGTAGAAAATGTCACTTGCGCATGAGCTGTGACAACAGCAAGTACATGCCCGCACGTACACTTTCCTCTGCTGAGCAGCTGCTGAGATGCAAACTGCAAAGCGAGATCAAGAGGACTAAAGAGGCCAACGACTCCGAATCCACAGCAGCTCCGGCCACGGAACACTGCGAGAGAAAGTTCAGGTTATGTCAGGATGTCTCCCCCCAGAATGAAGGGGAAGTTTCCTTTAAGCTCCGTAATTAGCTTGTTTGAAAGCTCTCTGATTCACCTCCCAACCCTAATTCTTAAGATCATGAATTTTGCATTATTCTATGCACAATAATGCACATGAAATTAAATAAACAATTTAATTAATTTAATTAAAATTAAATATTAAACATATTGTGTATAAGGAAGCTGTGCCTTTGATTTAATTGGGCAGGAGGACCCCAAGCAGTTTGGGTAACAGCAGAAAATAATTAAAAACAACAAGTACGTTAGCCTCTGGGTACAAGAAATAGTTGGGAGCCTCCTCTTGAGAAAGGTTTATTTAATTAAAATTAAACTAATCTTTGGAAAACATTTGATAAGCATTTCATAATACAAATCATAATCCAAAAAATGAGGCTCAGCCTGCTTCTTCACAATACAGGAAAATCATGTTAAATAATTTATCTCTGGCAGTAGCTACTTTCTCCTTTACACATGCACAACACACACACACACACACACAGAGTAAGTCAGGAGACAACATGTTTACTAGTTTTGAATTCTAGGCACTATCTGATTCATTTAGAATCTAGATAAACATTAGCGAAGTGCATTAAGCGGAATATGTCTGTAGTGAGAATTTAAGAGACCTAGTGCTTGATTTTGAACCGGGTATTGATTTTCACAGCCAACAAGCCTCCATCCAAAAACATCCTCGTGAATTTACTTAAAAGGAAAATGCAACTGTTTTGGCAAATCGTTATCTTGGTCAGCACTGATACAGCCCCAGATACACAAAGACCGGGGTCCCACAGTTATCCTCAGATACATTTAACTCACAGGGCATCACGGTTAGTGCTTCCAACCAGGAGAGGAAGACAGTTTACGTTCCCACTTCCGCCCCACCTACCCACCCCCAGTTGCTGTGGCTGGATCTGTTATTCAGTTGCAGAGCGTTAGATAAGATTAGACACAGACCACAAAAGAAAAAGAGCCACCAGGCCCACGCACACACGACCTCAGGAACTATTCCTAGGGCCTGACCTGCCAGAACCCCAAACGTCCATCGTCTTCACTAAACTAGGGCCCAGTTTGACACCTACAACCTGAGCAGGAATATCACCAAAATCAGCTTGTGGTCCAAGTCCAAAGTTACTGAATGCAGGCATCTCAGCTAACGTGTCTAAATACCAATTGTCCACCTCTTAAAACATCACATACCCCTAAAGGAAGATCAAAGTTAGACCATCCACTGGCTCGAATAATTC
The DNA here is from genome assembly GCF_025265405.1 of Mesoplodon densirostris. Taxonomy (NCBI): domain Eukaryota; kingdom Metazoa; phylum Chordata; class Mammalia; order Artiodactyla; family Ziphiidae; genus Mesoplodon; species Mesoplodon densirostris. The sequence continues at coordinate 110,207,439 of NC_082668.1, read as the reverse complement.
CCTTCACTTCTATTTCATTATATAGAACCACTTAGTTTACCAGAGGAGTTAAAATATTTTCTTATATTCTAATGATTCATAAAGGATAAAGCAACTATATCCACCTCAGATAACTGCTGGGAACATATAACAGAGCATTTTTGTTTTGTCTTCACAGCAAAAGATTTCAATATATGCCTTGACGACAAATCATATTCTCCAGTGGTCACATGTAACCTAAAAATCATTGTGTGGGCTGTATATACCCACAGGTGTCACGCACATAGAAAAATATGAATCAAACCTAGTCCTGCCTATACCACGGTTATTTTGTAGTGTCTTTGCTCTGTAAAGAAAGCTATAACGATATACAACATGCTATTTTATAAGCAGTAATTCATAATGGCAACTAATAATTATTCTTGCAACATCACGCATTCTTCAAAAAATTCAGCTAAGCTTTTAACCATTTTCTCTGTTTGGTTCAACTTTTCTTTGATCAGAAGAACAAAGTACCTTTGGAGACTTACAGTTGGGCCGAGAGACACGGCGATCCAAAGGGTGGCTTGCCTATTACCAGACTTAAATTAAAATAAAAAAAAATCTGGAGATTGGGCGGAGCTAAGAAGGATTGCAAGCAAAATATCCCAAAGCCACCTCCAGTTCAATGAACTCTTTCACATAATTATTGGAAAAGGATGTTTAACCCGCTAGAAAGCATACAGCGAAGAGCCTGGTGCAGCCCTGGCCTCCTCCAGCCAGGACCACGGCTGCAGAGGGTTTCTCCTCTGCCATCCAGGGCTTGTCAGTGGTGCCCTTCATTTGCATGTCAATCCTTTTACATGATTAATATGTATTTATTGACCAGGAGGCCTTCCCAACCTAGGACAAAGGGAGACAGGCAGTCAGTCCCCTTTTACAGGGCAGCCGTAACTTTCCTGGCAGGACTGAGAATTGTGCACAGAAATAATTCTCTTCCAGATAGAAAGTTCCCACCATTCAGACACAAGAAGTGTTGGAAAGAAAACAGTCTAAGCTGAGCACTGTAAGCTCAAGTGCACCCTCCACCCCTTTCCCCTAAAGTTGTTAGTCTCCGTTTCCTTCCACCTCAACTGGAGAGTATGGACAGGCACTCTGAAGACCAGAAAAAAATGACCCAGAGCCTGAAGTCTGCACATCTTGTTGGGCCCACGAAGGCCTCTGAAGCTGAAGCTTGCCCACAGGTGAGGCCTAACCAGAACCCTGAGTTACCTGAAGGAGGAGACCTGCCTTCTTCTGAATGAACGTGAATCTAGAAACAGAATGAAGCTGCACCCAACACAGCCCATGATTCAACACCTCATCAATCTTTTATCCATTCAAAGAAACATCACATTTCCCAGACTGACATGTGGAGTTTTATTTATTAAACAGCAAACTCCATTTTTATAAAAAAAAAGATCAGCCTTATATCTACCGTGGAAGATTCCCAGAAATTCTCTCCTCTTACATCCCTTCACTCGTCCCACAGAGGAAAATAAATAAATAACAGCCTGGGTGGTCAAGTAGTGGCTGGCGTAAACTTCCATTTTCACTCTGGCATCTGCCTCTCTGAATGTCAGAGCTGAGACTCCAGATAAGTTTAGAAAAACTGCACAGGATTATGAGGACGTGTTTGTCCAAGGATATTGGGTCAGAACGTCCAAGAGGGTTTCTTCATCTTTATCCTGGGTGGTTCTGGGACTTAGTTTGATCGTTGGTGTCCCACCTCTGTGCATCTCCGCCCCACAGAGAAGCTGACAGCTCACCGTCTAGGGTTTCCAAGGAGAAGTACACAGATCCATCTCTTTTATAAAGTCCTTAACTGTAGAAATTAAGAAAAAAGGGACTTTCCCTTAGGTTGAAGTAGTTCATGTGCAGCCCCTACATAAGCACCTTAACCTCTTGAAGGAAATGTGTCCACATTCATGAGGGGCCTAAAAGGAGCAACCAACAAGAAACGAGTCATCTTTCCACTCAAAGGCCGGCTCTGAATTCCTCCCCTGGGAGTCAACATCCTGGGATTTTATGAAAGGTGTTCAGTAGAGGTAAATTCACTTGATTTTAAAAGGGAGTTCTGGGGTATCAGTCCCCCCAGTCTGTCCCTTACCGACACTGTATCAAACTCTAGGAAGCTGGGGACAGATGGTACACTTTGCAGGAGGATGGGCCACAGGCCTGTTCTAGACCTGCCATAGTCTGCTCTAGACAAGGTGAAGAAGCAGTTTAAACAACCACATTGCTGTTTGACTTCAACCAACTCTTATTTCATTCACTGTGTCATTTTTACTTAAACTGGTTTACATGTATAGACTGTTCCTAAAAGAATCCCAGGACGAGTCCTAGAATTCCAAGAATGTAAACTTCAAGGGCTAGGCCTGCAATGGTGAACTTACCGCAAGCAATTTAACGTAAAATGGCCCCAGTCGGATGTTTCAAATTTCTGCCCAAGTTTTGCCCATACAGAAATGTGATGCTTATGTTGAAGAAGGTATTTTTCTTAATAATAACTCTGAAGAATATTGCTCCAAAACAGACCTGGAATCGTTTCAACAATGCTCCTCTAGCTTCATACATTTTATATGATGTCCAGGATGCCAGGAGTCACCCTGGATCTCAGTTCTAAATGCCCTGTTCCAAATTCAAGTCTACACTTCTGAAAACTACTTGAGACTGCTCCGTACAGCGATATTTCTCAGGAAAATCCATCAACAATTCAGGCACGGGCTTCCCTGGTGGCGCAGTGGTTGAGAGTCCGCCTGCCGATGCAGGGGACACGTGTCCGTGCCCCGGTCTGGGAAGATCCCACGTGCCGCGGAGCGGCTGGGCCCGTGAGCCATGGCCGCTGAGCCTGCGCGTCCGGAGCCTGTGCTCCGCAACGGGAGAGGCCACAACAGTGAGAGGCGCACGTACCGCAAAAAAAAAAAAAAAAAAAAAAAAAAAAAAAATTCAGGCACATGTGTAGATAGCCCCTGAGAACAAATACAAGGATGAGGAGGGAAAGTATCAAGGAAAATAGAATATAATATCTAAATTCTGTAAATCTGTGGTTTACTCTACTAACCCGAACAGATCTATGCTGTAAAAGTAGGGAAATAATTTTTTTTCCTGAAGCTACTGACATAATAAACTAAGGTAAGTGCATCTAAACCTGCCTTTGTTTTCTATTTCACAGATCATAAATTCAGCTAAGTTAACCAAGCAAAAACAGTCCCACAGGTATTGCCTCTGACATTATTAAAATGAAGAGATGGGCTCCGATTGGGTTTACAATATTCCAAACAGCCAGCCTTCAGGAGTTCATTTGGCTAATCTGGGAATCTGGGCTGTACCACACGTACATGGAAACCTGGAACACTGGGAGTGCAGCCCACTGGTGCCCGCCTTGGGCCATCACAGGCACTTGACTCAAGTCAGGTTGAGCAACTGAATAACTGTTCAGGACACAGCAGAGGTTTTCCCTCCAATGTTTGTCATCATTAGAATCCAACCTCTGTTCGTGAAGGAATACTTTGAAGTTTTCAGTTCACTGACCATGACTACAGGCATTTGGTAGGGGGATGGGGTAGACACAACAACCCCCCCAAAAAAAAAACCCTCTAGATTTGAAAGAAAGCTTGAAGACTCAGGAACACTTCTACTCTCTCTTTGGTCCCCTCCTCCTCTAATTTTGCAGGCCATCAATCCAGAATGGGCACTAGAGCATTCTGGTGTTTGCTTTCACATTAAAATGACTGAGTAATTAATGAAAGTTGGCAACTGTTCATGCAAGAAGCAAGCCTTCTTTCCTCCTTCCCTGACTTAGTGCGGTGTTATCACATCTACTTCCTGTCGCACCCCGTCCCCACCCAGCTAGCCCTGCCTTCCCTCACTGCATCCGTGGGACCTCCCCAGGCTCTGCGGGGTGACCTCACTCTCAAAGATCCGTTTAGACTGCCCCTCTTGGCCACTGAGGACCTTGGTGGTGAAAGAGTCATCATCTAGTAAAGGCAGAAAGAACAGCTACATGGGCTTGACTCCCTTGCAAGCTATAGACAAGTCACTAGCCATCTAATAAGGGAAACTGCATTATTTCCAGGCTGGTCTGTGTTGATACCCCAGAGCAAGTCCCAGAGCAAGTCCTGCACACAGACTTCCATAAGATAGCGCCTTAAGGAAAACAAACCCCTCTAAAACAAAAGCAGAGCTAACTTCCACTTTCCCTGCAACCTGTGAGCTGGATAAGGTGAGAGAAAGAAGGGTTGGTGGTCCCTCCTGGTTATCCACTCCCCTTGCAAACAATAGCCTTTGTGTTGGAGGGGCCCCCGGTGTGGGATAGCTGGAATATGGGGCCACCACCGTGCTGCAGTTAATAGCACAGTGTCACAAAGGAATTTAAGCCTGAACTTGGGAAATTCTCCTTCTAGTAGTTTATACTTTTTCCTCTTCAAACTTCCCTGCTCTGTCGCAAAAGAATAAGAAGCCTCTATCATTCCTCCTCCCCCTGCCACCCCGAGGTCATTTCACTTCCTTCCAACTGCCTCTTTGTGAAATGACCAAAGAATCCCTGATGATGGAGGAGGCAACCACCAGGCCACTAGGAGAGTTTTGGACACCAGAGGTAGAAAGGCTCTGGATCCACTTCCAAAATGACCCACCCTTTCCAGAGGGGAGTGCCTGCCCTTGAGGCTGTGTATACGCATCAGAATAAAACTGTGGCCAGAGAGCTGTCACTGTGGACACAAGATGTTGGCCAAGAACGGTCAGGGAGGGCTAGTGTAGGGCTGGAATGAGAAAGTGAATGAGGTCAGGAGGGGGTACTGGGTCTCCTGGCTGTCTCCTGCAGTGCACTGCAAGGTTCAAAGAACCCCACTGTAAATAGAAAAGGGAGGTGCGGCTGTGAGGAGAGCAGTGTCTCCCCCACCCCCACATCCACACCATGGCAGGGGTCCTCAAGGGTGACACTCTGGACACCCCCCTTCCCCTGGTCTCACATCCCTCAAATCTGAAGTCAGAGGTCTGTAGCTAGGTCTTGACCCCAGCCAGGGGGAGCTTGCTGTCTGCAGCCCCAGCAAACAGCTCTTCCCTTCCTTAGGTAAGCCCACTGCAGGGTCTTTCCCCGACGAGGCCGTCTCACAGCCAAGTGAGCTTGTGAACACGGAGACGGCTGAGAATCCGGGACAAGGAGCTCGCTTGCTCGGGCTTTGCGGGGCCGTGTTTGCCATTTGCGGGAATAAATGAAGCATCGGTAATCTCCATAAAAGAGCTTTCACGCTTCATTCTCTGAAACTAAGTTGGGGCTTAGACGGAAAGAAAAAAGGGGACTTTTAATTTAAAGTAATGATCATCAACGCTCTGGCTCTAGAGGGTCTCTAGGGGAGGGGTCCCCTCTCCACCCCGAAGAAGCGGGAGGGAGGGCCGCTGTTCCCTCACCTCCCCAGGCGGGTCTTGACTTGCTTGGATTGGTGGGCCAAATCCAAACGCGGGCAGCTCTTCCGGGGGTAACCGAGGAAGTAGGGGAGCCCAGAGAGGGAGGGATCCGGGGACCGGTTGTCCTGGAGAAAGGAAAGTGAGCACGCCCCATGGCGGTCCGGCCACGACTGGGGGCAGAGGCGTCCTCTTCTCAGGGCAAGCGGGAGTCAGCTGTGGTGGCGCCTCCCCAGAACCCCGCGCATCTCTGGTTACTTTCAGCCCGTGGCCGCTTCTATCTGGGGCCCAAGTTTGCACGTGGGGTGCACAGAACACTAGAATCTCCCCCACCTCGAATTCCCTGGTCCTGACCTGTCCGAGGGCCCCCAACGGTTCTATCCCCGAAAGAGAACTCTGTTCACTTTAGCTGAATGAAAGTAGTGTAGATCAGGCTATATCCTTCCAACCCCCCTTCCCCTACACTCACCCAGCACCCAGGGCCCCTCACTACCGCGCCAGTCCCCGAAGCCACAAACGCTAGACTTCGCACTCTGCACCTCCAATGAGGTCGGCCCTGTGAGGGCATTTTGGAGAACAGATAAGAAACCGAGGCCCGATGAGCATGGAACAGGGTTCGGGGCCGTCCTTGCAGGGATGGGATCTGGGTCCCCAATTCCGAAGGAGCTCTTGGTTTCCGCCGGCTGAGAACAGCGCATTTGAACCCACCCTGAAGTTGGGAGACTAGCAGTGAAGGCCAGAGCTCAATCTGCTGAGGGAGGAGGCAGGGGAAATCGAGCAAAGGATCGACGACCCCGTCCCAGCCCGGCCTCGGCCACTGTCGCGCCCGCCTTGCCGGCTGCGCCCTTCTGGAAGCTCTGCGGGGCCTGGGTGGGCACCGCCCAGAAAAGACGTAGATCGAGGGCAAGTTGACTGCGCTAGTTTTAAAGAAATTCCAAGTAGACAGTTAACCCGAGCGGGAAACCACAGCTGTGCCTAGGAAAGCGAATTGGCCAAATATCTCCAGAAAAGAAGGAAAGGGGAGGTGGGCAAAAGTCTGCGCCCTAAAGGTGGGTCTTTATTGTGGGAAGAGGCGGCAGGGGGCAGGGCTGCTGCTGCTGCGGCTGCAACTTTTTCTCTCGCCCCCAAAAAACGATCCCGCATCGGGAATTTCGGAAGGCGCTCACCTAGTCCGGGAAAATGCAGGTGGCGGCCCTTCGCGAGCCAGGTCCGCCCCAGCCAGGCACCGAGGAGGCAGGCGCCGCAGCCCTCGGACGCCAGGGCCTCCGGGCCAGCCAGGGCCGCGCAGGGCGCCGAGCGGGCGGGCCGAGCCGGGCAGCCGAGCCAGCGAGGGTTTGGGATCCCCGTAGCGGGTGTGCGCGAGCGCGCACCTCGTCTAACCGTTCAGGACAAGTTGAAACAATACAAATAAAGTCGGGTCTCCACAGCCTTGAGGTCCACCCCCTCCTCCTTCCTGGTTTGACCCCAGGCCCGGCCGCTCCGATACACGGTTTGCGCAGCCCAGATTGAAAGCCTCTGCGCGCTACCGCCAGGGGAGGGGCGCTCCCCCAGTGGCCACGACTTGGTAGCCCCGGAGTCAAGGGGGGCCGGGGGTGACAGGGGAACACGGTGAGGGGAGGGGGGAGCGTGGCCGCCTCCAAGGTCAGCGCTGGTCTCCACGCGCCGACCCCGGGAGGGGAGCGGGAGGTCGAAACGCCCCGGCCTCGCTCAGAACAGCGGAGCGAGGCAGTCTGGAGAGCAAACTTGGGAGCCGGGCTGGCGACCAAAGGAGACGGAGGGCGGAGGGCCAAAGGGACGCCCCCGGCACACTCTCAGCGAAGGCCGGGTCCGCGCGGCCAGAGGCGTTGGCCGCAGGAGGGCAGCCTCTGGAGCGAAAACGGAAACCCTGGAGCAGAGGGCCAGGAGGAACCCAGAGGCCGGGAAGCCCCTAGGAAATGACCGAAAGGAAAGCGAACCCGGCCTAGACACAAATCGAAACTGTACAAAGACAGTCGCTTGAGAGAACCCGGGCGGGCAATCGGGGAGCGTCGGAGGCCGCGGCCGGAGCGCGGGTCCCTGTCCACGGCCAGGAGCCCGGCGCGAGTAAGCTGCCGGGGCGGCCTTCCCCTCGGCGTGGCCAACGAGCCGGTGGGCAGGACCCGTGCCCCGCGCCTGAACAGCAGAATTGGGGTTTCGCGGTTTCTAGAGGGAGGGCAAGCCCCAGATGCGCCCCGATCTCCAGCCCGACTCGACTGGCCGGGGCAGTCCGGGCCTACAGCCGTCGCTGCGCTGACCGGAAGTGCATCTGCGAAGCGCCCTCCGCGGACCGCGCTGGGCCCAGGCAGTTGCAGCCCGGCTGGAGTAAGACCAAAGGACGAGACGCCCGGGGAGGGCTGCGTCAGCTGGCCCAGCCTGGCCTCAGGGGGGAGAGGAGGGCGTGAGGGTGGGCACTGCTGATGGTGGGTGGAGGGGGTCATCCTAATGGGGAGAAGATGGGAACCTCCTAGGAGCCTAACTTGAGACCCAGCCGGCTGGCGTGGGGTTTGAGAGCAGGAATTCGGACCTGAGTTACTAGCTTGAGGGAGGGGGGGGAGGGCTGAGGACTAGTCCTACGTAAGATTCCAGAAGAGAGAGAATAGTCCTTAACCCAAATCCATGCCTCTCCCTACCTTGTGCCGAAGTTTCCTTACTGCGGAAACTTGATAGTGCGCCGTGGAAATCGTCCTGGAATTTTATGACATATAATTACAGCGTAAGCTTCAATGTGGTTTGGCGTGACCTTGGACCTCATTTTTCTTATCTGTAAAATGGGGATGATACTATCCGTCTCAAAGAAGTGTGTGAGGTGGAATTGTGTCACATGGCTACTAGCAATGTGCGACGTTGGCTCTCAGTAAATAGCGCTTATGTTATTATTATTTTTAAATTTCTGGGAGTGTCATCTTCTGAATTGCCTCTACCCTAACAAATGGACAAGTCCTGCACGTGGAAGTGGCAGGGGGAGGGGGGTGTTGGGCAGGGAGGGACCTGCAGAGGTGCCTGCTGGCACTTGCTTTAGTTTTCTTCAGTATCTATATTATATTCAGCTCGGATGATATTGGGACTCTTAACGGCCGCCTCACTCCAGCCCCATGCAGACGCGGAGCAGCAGCAGAACTTTATCGGTCAAGTTCCCCACTGCGTTGGCTTCATCGGATGGCACAACTGTGGGCCTTTCTGCCAGAATTGGTTGGCCTCTGTCAGGGCCCTAGACCACTCTCGCAGTGGTCATTGACGAATTTTAAATACCACTGGGTCCCTCTCTTCTTTGGGTTCCTTCCATCTTACCCACAGGGGTCTCCTCCCCTCTGCGCTGTAATTGCTGTTCCTGGGGTGCCAGCAGTCGAGGTCTTCCGGCAACCACAGGAGGGGCTGAGCACAGCCGAGATGGCGCTTCCCACCACCCTTGTGCTTGCGTGGCAGTGGGACCTCGGAGGAATCTTCTGGTGGCTGTTAATCCCTAAAAGGTTGCTGGCGTTTATACCCCATCCCCTGGCAGAGTTGAGGAGTGGGGAGGCTTGTGCTCACTGCTTCCCCCCTGCACAGCGCTCTTCCCCTCACCCCATTCCCCTGTAGCCAAAACCTGAGTCTGGAGCGGTGGATCTGAACCCTCTCTTCAGAATAAGATGTGTGCGTCTGAGCACCCACAGTGAATCTCTGCTTTTCTGCGGACCCAGAGTCTTCTATTATTGCAACCTGCAATCGTCCCAAATGTCCTCACAGCAACCCACACCATAGATCGGAATTCCAGACTGGAGGGACCCACTCCACCTCCAGAGTGGGTATCTCTGGGAGAGGCTGCGTTCAGAAGCAAGCTCAAGGAGCAAATTGTAATAGGCCAGGACTTGCCCAGATCTCTGAGAAATCAGTTTCGGAAGTCTGGCCTCTCCTTCTCTGGACCTGCTCCACCCCCAGGAGGTACACCTGGGAAGTTGCAGGTGTAGGCGGGAGGGAGGGATGGAGTCAGGTGTAGCAGCGTATGTGTGTCTGAGCCCAGAGTCAGCCAGCCACAGCTATCTCTGGGGAGAGGAAAGGGCTGCCTTGGCCCCAGTCTTTCCACCCGCATACAATCAATCCACCCACTTCAGCCCCAGATCTCCCTGGTGGCCTCCACGGAAAGGAGGGGGCAAGCAGGTATGTCCCCAGCCCTGGGAACGATGTCCCTGCACTGGCTAGGAGCAAAGCCCACCAGCTGGGGCATGCAGGTGTATATTGGACACCAGCAGGTGTATTCCTAGACCATGTACAAATATGTGCCAGAAACTTCTACCCGGGCAATGGCCATGTGCTTGCTAGGAACCCACCTCTGTACATCAGCTCTAGGTATCAGCCCATGGATACTTGTTTGTATATGTGTACATATTTTACATATGTGTACGTGTATACACACGAGTGAGTGCATTTCTGTGCACCTGGATGGGCGGAAGTGTGTGCACGTATTCTGTGTGGCTGCGTGTGCATTGGTACTACCGCTCAGTGACACACTGAGGCTCTTACTGGACTCAGAGGAGATGTGAGGATTTTGCCTCTCACTTCCTGTAGGCTCTCACACCCTGAAAGGCACTTTCCCTCCCAGATCCTACCCTTCCACTCCCTCCCATCCCCCCCCCCCGTCCCCCACCTGCACCCTAGTTAAATGAGACCTTTTATTCAAGAATCCCTGCAGGACCCCTCCAACAATGGAACTGCATTAGGTGACTGGCCTAAGTCATTTGGGGAGGAGTGGGGGGCTGGTAGAGTCCCCAACCCTGCCCCTTTCCACAGGTTTCCAGAGCCCTTTCACCTGGGTTCAAAGCGAGAGACAGCAGAAGTCCCAGGCGGGGGTGATGAGGGTTGGAGCAGTACTTTGCCACCTCCCTCCAGATGGAGTGAACAGGATTTCCAATGTAACCCATGGTGACATCCAGATTAAACGGGCCCCAGGCTGTGAGGCAAAGCTAGGAGAGGGCTGCTTCAGGGGGTGCTTATATTGCCAGAGGAATGGCTTTCAAGAAGAGGAAAAGCAAGGACACCTTTGGAGGAACTGATGCCCCACCCCCCAGGCAGACACCTTCACGGGGCAAGGAGTCTGGGGAGGGCCTCCCTGACCCTGGCCTTGGCCTCGGCCTCTGAGAGTCAGCCAGGTTCACCCCTACCCCTGCAGTTAGGCCCTTTTACTGAGGGCATTGGGGCACAGTGGCTTCCCTGGTGATATCATCTCTGGAAGCCCCGTCACAGGTGACAGGGCTGTGAGGGACAGGTAGGGGGTAAGCTAGCAGGCGACTCTTTCTCTGTACCCTGGGCTGCCTGGCCTAGAGGGCCAGAGAACTGGGCATATATACACACACCCACAAACACCAAACAATCACTATCGGCACCGCCACACTCAAAACACACACTTCCACATCCCAAGCGCAAATAAATGTACTCAACACCACCCCTATGTGAATGGCCACACACAACATGACACACAAACGCACAAGCTAACACAGACCTACGACGCAGCCCCACACACCCAAACACCCCTTCTTTAGTCCACCCCCATCCACTCATCCTCCTCTCGACCCTACCAAAGGAAAGGGAGTTTCCAGGAAGAAAACAGAGACCTTTGCCCTCAGAAAGAGCCAGGGATCAATACTGTTTAGACTTGGCTAGTGTGTATTTCCTCCTGGGCTGAGGAAGATTTAAGTTTATGGTTCAATCCAATCTTAAAAAAAAAAAAGGTAGAAAATGAGGAAGTTGGGATAGCACACGCCAGTATTTATCTTGATGCAGCCCCAGACTTTAATACACCGGCAGCTGGCTAAGCCAGCCCCATAAATCAGAGAAATCGATGCCTGTTTATGTTTATTATTACTTTCTTTTTTTAGCAGGGGTGCACGAAAAGAGATATGACCAGAGTCCTCCTTCCCTCGTCTCCGCCCCAATCAGGAGGATTTTCCAGTGGGGAAAGGGAAGAGTGAGAGAAGATAGGAAAGTCATTCTGGACGACGACTTCAGGGCCTTGCTCAGATTTCTGAGAAAAAGGCAGTTGTAATGAGCAGATGTGACAAAGAGGAAGACACAGAGGCACAGAGGAGGCATGGACCAAATGTTTAAGTTCTCAGAGCTTCAGTTTCCTCCTCTGAAAAATGAAGAAAACTCTATTTACCCATAGAGATTGGAAGATAAAAGGAGATAATGGGCCAGAAATCAAATTACATAATAATGACACATCTATACCCTTTACTAATATAATTGTGGGGAGAGGTGACCACCTCCTCCCTCTTCCCCAGGGTGAAGAGGGAGAACTCTTGGCTTTGATCTCTTGCTAGAGATAAAGAGGAGCCTCAAGGAACAGGATGCTTCTTGGAGTTGCTGCTCAAGTTGGCCCCTGCGCCAGGCTCTGGATCTAGTGATCTTGAGGGGCGTAGGTACCCTAAGGGGCCACATTGAGGAGGGGAGAAGAAAGGGCAGCCCAGTTTCCAGGCATTCAGAACAGTCAGCTTCTCTGTAGAACTGGGCACCCCCAACATCGTATCTGGATGTGGCCAGGAAACTTCTTGATATTCTGAGCTGTCTGGATTCGGGAAGGGGTACCCTGGGCCTCAGGTCTCAGACCCCCTAACCCAAAACCCTGGAGAGCTTGGAGATTCCAGGCTCCTCCCCGGCATCCTCCTCCCCGAGAAAAGCAAAGGATGTACTTCCAGCCACTAGAAAACAACTCACCTGGGACATCCCCAGGGAAGGGCCCACCTCACTGCTTCCAACTCTTCACTCAAGGATTGGGTGAGCACCTATTATGTGCAGAGGTTACTCCACACACCCCAGAAAGGTGTGAAAGGAATAGAAGAAAGAGATTTACTGCAGTAAAGTTGGGAACCCATGGCAAGGTCAAATATGCTCTCCAACTTCAGGTCCCTGACCCCCAACCCCCCAAGCCCTTAAGCAGGGACTTCAACGGTCCTTTGGCTTCCTAGACCTGGCACCTAGCACTGTCACTTCCCCCAGACATAGGCCCAAATCAGGGGGAATTTTTCAAGTAAAAAGGCAGACTGACTGGTCATTCCCACTTCTCACAAAATCAATCCAACAAACAGGAAAGAAACTCAAGGGAAGAGCACAGAAGCAGAGTTCCCATGTGTGCACAAACACACCTGCAAACACAAATAAGCACATGCACACACACTGTGGACTCACAAACATCCAAGTGTGCATCTAATTACAGAGACGTGAACACCCAGTCGCATAATGCTCACACATGCAGGAATACACAAAACCCCGTGGGGTACTCAGATGCACCAATATCTATCTACACGTGATCACATATACACATGAGGTTTTCGGGACACCTACGTATCTGGCCACACGAGTACAGGTACATACATACATACTACAGAAGACAGGGGAAAGCGGAGAGAACAGAATTTACCATTCAAAAAAGATCCTGGACCAAAGGGAGATAAGAAGGGACCTCCCCTTCCTCCCCCTACTGCCTGAATGGCGGGGTCCAGTGGCTACCCAAGAAGGCTAGGCACAAGGGTCTGGGGCAAGTGTCCAGACATTTCCCTCTATGAAGTCCGGGGCCCTGGGGGTCCGGGGGGCGTGTGTCTGCGCCCCTCTCGGTCAGAAAGCAAGCCAGGCTTTGTTGGGATTGTGAAAGGGACCCTGCTTAGGCTTTGAGTTAGGGGCGAGTCAGGCCTGTGCCCACGTCGGAGGTCGCGGCGCAGAGCGATCCCGGCAGCTGACCGAGGGGATGCCGCTCTGCACAGCTTCCCAGCATCCGGGCCTCCTCTCCCGGTTTTACGGAGCCAGGAGCTCCGAGCCCCGCGAGGCTCGTGTGCCGCCCTCGACCAGCCGTTTCGTCAACGAAATCACTTCTCCAAACGAAGAGCGGGAAGTCCAGGCAGCCCCGAGGCGCCCCTCGCTCAGGAGGGGAGGCAGCCCCTCACCGCTGCCCCGCCCTGGGAAGGCCTTCTGCTTCTAGAGGAGAAAACCTCCAGCAAAAACTCGCATCAGAAAAAAAAAGACACAGAGAAAGAGAAGAAGCAAGCTGGAGCGAGAAGCAGGTTGAACCAGAGCAGGCTGCAGCCGGGCTGGTCCTGGCTCTGCGCGGGAAGCAGCCCAAGAGCCCGGCAGTGTGTCCGAAGTCAGGACTGGGGGTTTCCGGCCTTTGGGATCCTTTGAAGGCGATCGGAGACCAAGAGTGTCCCTCCAGGCCCTCCAAACCCGGGCCATCCCCGGGTCTGGGCCGCCCCAACCACCGCGCCCCCCTGGCGCCCCGTATTCGTTGTGTGGTGATGGATCTTAAGGCCCGGCCGAGCCGCCGGGGCTCCCAGCCCGGTGAGCGCGCGCTGTGCGCCGGGCCGCCGTGTGCCTGCGCCCTCGCCCTTCCCCAGCCCGCAAAGAGGAGGGCCGCCAGCCGCTCGTGAGCACAGTGTACACTTTATTTCAGACTACAGGTTTCTGAACATAATAAAATCTTTGGCTTGTAGCGGCGGTTCAGTCTCGCAGTCTGTGGGGTCGTATTTCTCAACAAGTCTCCGGAAAACGAAAGGGGTGGCGGGCAGGACAGACAGACCGACAGAGGGGGCCGGGAGAAGGGCAGACACGCGAGGAAGCACACTCTCACGCACACAAAGAAAAGTCCCAGAGAAACGAGGGCCAGCGATGCGGGGCGGGAGGCACCGGAGAAGCAGTAACATTCAAAAGAAAACGAAACTGGGCCGGGGGCAGCGAGGCGGAGGCGGGGGATAAAATAATTATAATAATTATAATAATTATAACAATAATAATAAAGGAGATTAATAAAAAGTCCAGCAAATAGAGATCGCTACACATAATTCTTTTCCTTACCTGAAATTAAATATATACAAGGTCGTAAGCGGTTTGGCTAGATAGAGCTTTAAGGAGTTCGCAGTTTCGTCCCTTATACTGTGAAGAGAGAACTGATCTGATTTTTCGATAGCACCTGTCCGAGTCTTTCTCCCTTTGGAAAAATGTCTCGTTCCAACGCGACTCTCCGTCCTGGGGACCCCTTTCTCTCTCTTTTCCCTGTTGTTCCCTTCCTCCTCCTTTGCGCTGATTATTTCTCCCCGGGCGTGGGGCCGGCAAGGCGGCGGTGGCGGTACCAGGAGGGGGCGCGGGCGCGGCGGCCGGACCGCGCGGCCCCTGCCGGCGGCGGCTACTCGCTCTCGTCTTTGTCCTGGACCGTAGTGGTTGAGTGGTTGTAGAGTCCCTGCGCCATGAGGTGCAGCGCCAGGCCGTTCTTGATGCCCGTGGCTTTCTTGATCTTGGCGCGCTTGTTCTGGAACCAGATCTTGATCTGGGACTCGTTGAGGCTGAGCTCCTGGGCCAGGGTCTGCCGCCGCTGCTCGGTGATGTAGCGGTTCGCCTGGAACTCCGCCTTGAGTCTCTGCAGCTGCTCGGCCGTGAACGCCGTCCGCGGCCGCTTGTCTTCCTTCTCGTTCTTCTTCTTCTTTAGCTTTCTGGTGCGCGGACCTGCAGCGGCGGAGAGGGCCGGGTGGGAGGTGGGGAAGGAGGGCAGAGGGGAGGGGGGAGAGGGCAGAGGAAGCCGTGAGAATTGCGGAGCCGAGCGGGGATCGCGCCCCGCGCATCCTGGGCGCTAGCCGAGGCCCCGCTGCCGCCGCCCCCCACCTATCCCCCTCGCCCGCTAGCCCCTATATCAATCGGCTGGCTGCTGGGGCCGCTGGGTTCCCCTCTGGGATGCCCGAAGGGTCACGGAAGCAAGTTGGCCGAAGTTGTGTGTGCACCCACACCCCAGGTCAGCACAGGAGAGCCGTGTGATAGGCTTAAATCACAGAGTCCAAGATGGAGAGGTATTTGGAGCTCCATCCGGCCCAACCCAGAGTTGGAGATCAGGGGCCTGCTGTCTTCACAGTCCCAGAATAAAGAGGCTCAACACTGGAGTAGTAAAGACACTAGGACAGGATTGCCCTGGGGAAATCGCCAGCCTGAAAGCCAATCCTCTCCCCCTCCTCCAGAAGCGCACCTATACCCACACACCTACAACAAGACCCCATCTGCTTGTAGCTATTGACTCCAGAAAACAAGGGGATAGGGAGGGCGCTGTGAGAGACCTGTCTCGCTCCAAAGTATTCAGCATCTGCTCTGTCGACCTGCTATTCTGTCCCTGTGGCTTAAAATGAAGCCCTTTATAGGGTCCCAGGAAGATGTTGACCACCCGTTTCCCTGAAAAGGGAGAAAAGGCCTTCACCCGGTTGTATGCCTTACCCACGTGCCCTGGCCCCTGAGTTCTCTGTTTTGTCCCTTGGATGGTGCCAGTAAGAAAGAGAGGGCCCTCCCCATTCCTGCACCCAGCAAGCAGCACAGGCACGTCTCCCTCATCTCCCTTTTGGACACAGAAGCTGCAATTTCAGGATTGAAGACTGAATAACAAAAGCAAGCCAGAGCTGCTTTCCCTGCCCGCCTATTTGCAAGGTTCTTTATCCACGAGCAGAACGGGCAGAGGGACACAGAGAGTGGGACAATCCCGACAAAAATCTGTGCTTTGCCTCTAAGATGGGTATAGGAAGAGGCCACAGGAAACCTTCCTAGGAAAGTGAAGTGCCCTCAGAACCTAGTCTGCGAAGAGGGCTGCTATGGAGCCCAGCCCTGAAAAGAAAAGGGAAAAGAGAGGAGGCTGACTCTAAAGCCTGCATCTCTGCCCATCAGCCTGCACACCCAAGTCTCCTGGAGTTTCCTTGCTGGGCCCTGTCATGGTTATGGGAGCTTCCTGAGTCAAGTGAAGTCCCTGTCAGGGCTGTTAACCTATAAAACTGTCTGGAAGGAGGGTCTTCCCCGGCATCTCCAAACCTAGCAACAGAGGAGCAAACTGGGCAGCTGGCTTCTGGGGCAGACCAGCGCTGGGGTCACCAGCTGTCCTGTGACAAAAGAGTCCAGGCCTGGCCGCCCCGCAAGTCTGGGCTGGGGTTAGTCTCCCTGAACTGCCCATGCAGGGGAAGGAGTCAGCACCCTGCCTCCCAGGCTCGTAAGAAGAAAAGCAACCAAGAACAAAGACAAGGCCCACTCCTGAGCCCGGTGCAGACGGCACTGGAGGCGGGGTGGGACGGGAGGAAGGCCTTGATTTAGTGTAGTCATTAGCCTAGCGAGCAGAGATGGCCCAGGAAACGTGTACATCCTCAGAAAGACCCTGCTGCGCATTGTGCGTCCCGGACGTGGTTAGAGTGTTGTTGTTGTTGTTGTGTGTATGTGTGTGTGTGTGTGTGTGCGCGCGCGCGTGCAGAGGGAGGAACACTTGTAATAAAATCGTAGCCTCCTGGCCAGCCCGAGCCTCACGCCCTGACAGCTCAATCACTCTATCCATCAGGCGAGTCAATCAAAGCAGCTTTTCGGAGGTTCAGGGAGCCCGTGTCAATAACGGGGCTCGAGATGGCGGGGGCTGATAGCGCGCATCGATCCGCGCCCAGCCGGCAGCGGTGGGGAGGCGGAGACCAGCCAGAGTAGAGCGGCGCACCGCTCCGCCGTGCCCGGCCTCTTGCCAGACCCAGGTGGCCGGAACCCCAGTCGGAGGCCAAGAACCCCTGCTGCCCTCCTCGTGGCGCCCACCGGTCTCCCGGGAGCTGCAGTCCGGGGAGGCGGGCAGGCCTCAGCCTCCTCTCCCGGGGCCTAGCGGCTGTCCCACAGTAGGTCTCAGCTTGGGGTTCTCGAAGCGCAAGGAGTATGTGGGTAAAGGGCCGAAGGAAAATCGAGAAAAACGGGCCTGTGGCTGACAGAAATCTGCTCTCTGGCAGACGTGCAAAAGGAAGGAGTGAAAGAAGGAAGGGGCAGGGCCGGGAGGATGTGCGAGGCGCGCTTCGCAGAAGCTGGGGCGGAGGGGTCTCTCATGCCCTCGGCCCAGCTTTCTGACCTGAGCCTGACCTGTCTTCTCTCCCACTGTCTGTCTGTCAGCTCTAGGAAGCCAGGGGCCAGGGGCTCTCGGCACCCACCGTTTCGGCAACCGCCCTTCCCTGAATTCCACCCACCCGGGTCACACTCTCTTGGCTACCCGGCCTGGGGAAGAGGGACAGCGATCTGACGCGTTTCTCTCTCTCCCTGTGTCTCCTTAAATCTATCTCTATGCAAGTGAGCTCTCCGCAGAAAATATCGACATGGTGTTTGTGTCTGTAAGAACACAAAGTGAAGATGATTACTCTAATCACAGCTTTGCTCGATTTCGGCCTCCGCAGGACGAGGCTGGCGGGATTTCAGACCCAGATGTCTAGGCCCACCTTCTCGCTGATTCTAAAACCCCCTTTCCCTGGACGGAAAAGCAATGACTGCCTGTGTCTTTCCTAAGAATAATAAAGGTAAAACCCAAAGAAGGCCGGAAGGGCTCGGAGTTCAAAACCGAAGGATCGAGCTTCCCGCTCCCGGGAGGTGGCCGCAGAATCCAGGAGCGCAAAACTGGGTGCAACGCTCGACTGTGACTGGGACCGAGGTCAAGGAGGAGGAAGCAGGTGTGAGAAAAGAGAACGCCGGAGATCCGGCATGCTCTCCCCAACCCGGAGGCTAAGAGTTCTAGGGGCGGCGTCCGCGGAGCCGAAAGGCGCGCAGCCTGGGGCTGGGTACTCACCGGAGGACGGGCGATCCGAGTAGCGCGTGCAGTAGACCCAGGCGGGCCACACGAGGGGCTGCTGCGAGTCAGTTTTGACTACGGGCCCGCCGTTGGCTGAGCCCATTAGCAGGATGGCCGGGTTGCTGTGCTCCGGGTACTTAGCACCCTGCGCTCCCGGGCTCCCCACGCCGCCTCCACTGCCACCGCCGCTGTCCGAAGGTTTGGCCGCTGCTGCTGCCGCTGCCGCTGCCACGGCCGCCGCAGCCGCCGCCGCCGCCGCCGCCGCCGCCGGGTTCCCAGCTTTGGACGCACCCGCTCCGCCGGCGGTGGCTGGCGGGGAACCGTCGGGTGGGCCACAGTTCGCGTCCGGGGCGCACAGGAGTGAGGCGGCGCCTGGCGCCCTCGTGCCCAGCGGGTGGACAGGGTCTCTACCTGCGCCGGTCTGGCCTCTGTCACGGTCGACCCGACCTCCTCCTGCGCCTCCTCCGGCCGCCGCCGCCGCCGCCACCAGGAGCTGCGGCGGCGGCTGCTCCTTTTTGCAGCCGAAGTCCGGCCTCAGGATGTTGTCGATGAAAAAGTTGGTGGTGCGGTGCAGCTGGGCCGCGGGCTGCGGCTGGTGAGCAGGCGCCGCGAGATGCTGCTGCTGCGGCGGCGGCGGCGGCGGCGGGGGCGGGGGGTGCGGGGGGAGATGCGGGTGGTGGGCCAGGGGCGGCAGGCAGGGCGCCGCGGGCGGCGAGGGGGGCGCGGGCTGCGGAGACACCGGCACGCTGTCTCCATCGCTGCCGCTGCTGCCGCTGGCGCCGGGGCTGAGGTTCAGGCTGAGGCTGCCGGGGGCCGCCGCCGCCGCCACTGCCGCCGCCGCGCCGAGGCCCGAGTCGCGCTGACTTTTAGGTTCCGGCTGCTGTTCTTCCATGCTCGGCCGCCCCGCCGCCTCGGCCGCCGCGCCGGCCCCCGCCCCCCCGGCCTCGCTCCCCACCCCACTTTGCCAGCGGCCCGTGGGGGTGCGCGGAGGAAGGAGGCCGGCGAAGCCCCAGCGAAGGCACGGGGCGGGTGCAGAAAGAAAAGCCCAGGCGCCTGGCCTGGATCGCTTGCTCTTATCGAGCAGATCTCGCTGTCTCTCCCTCTAATTTGTAGACATCCAGATATGGAGACACTTGGCTATTTCTTTTTTCTTTCTGCAACCAGATTCAATGATTTGTTTTAAATGGGGAGTAAGCCACTGCCAAAAAGAGAGGGGAAAAAAAGGAAAGGAAAAAGAAAGCAATAAAAAAGAAGAAAATCTCCAAGATTTTTTTTCTTAAAGATAAAAAATAGTCTTTAAAGTCTAGCCATCTTCCTAGGCAGTACTGAGGGGTTTGACTTCCCCGAGTGTCACGCTCAGCTGTGCCCAGAGCGCGAGGCTGGCAGCGCCTTTAATCGCCTTTGCTTTTTTTGCAGGGAGAGCGCGTCTCCGCCAGCGCCGGGGCTGCCTTTTTTTTTTTTTTTTTTTTTTTTTTTTTTTTTCAAATCTCTGACAGCTCGGATCTTTGCTCAAACTCTCTCGCTTAAAAAAAAATCACCCAGGCACACTTTTTGCCTTCAAACCGGAAGCACGTGAGTCAGGGCCGCACGTGTGCGGGGCCAATGGCGAGCCAGGACTCGCGCTGACACCCGGGCCTCGGCCCAATAGGCGCGCGCGGGACTTTGCGGATAAATAATCCGGGGGCGGCGGCCGCTGGTGGACAGGGGGTGCCGCGGCGCGGGCCCCGCGTGTCCGGCCCGCCCTCCCCAACCCGCACCCGAGCCCCTCCCCCTCTTTCAGGCCAGGACCGAGGAACGGGCAAAATAGACCGCGTTGGATTTCGGGGTGTAGGCAAATAGGGAAGCAACTCCATAAACAACTTGTTGGAGAAATTCAGGGTTACGGTTGCGTGCGCGCCGGGTGCAGGGTCAGGAGGCAGGGGAATCGGCTCTTTTGGCAACCCCCATGCTTAAGAAGCAGCCTTTTATTTTATTGCTCTGGCTTTTTCTTGCTGTTATTAAGGGTGAAAGGTTGCTGTCTCTGTCGGGGTGTGCCTGTATGCTGTATGTGTGTGTGTGTGTGTGTGTGTGTGTGTGTGTGTAGCGGACGGGGGATGGGGGGAGACGAGGAGGGTCGGAGATGTGAAACAGACCTAGATTTGGTTACTTTCAGAGGAGCAGTTTATTTTTAACAAATAGCAAACCCCGAGGCCAGCTGCGCCTAGCTAGCACCGTCTGTTTGAAGGTCTGTAGTGTATGCTGGCCGGCTGCACTGCGTGTCCTTCCCGGGATATCCGTACCCATGCCTTTCCCTGGTGGGACCTTCCACAACCCCCAAGAGCTGTCCTGCCGCCGTAAGGCCAGGCCCAGAGGGCGCGAGAGAGCCCGAGCGCCAGTCCTTTCCTGGCCTCCAGAGTCGAAGCTGTCCCATCGGCCCCTAGGCCAAGCGAGTCAGGGTGCGGATACCCGCGAGACCCCGGCTTTTGGCTCAGGGCAACCTCCGTGTTAGATTTCCCTGCAAAGTGAAATTAAACAAATAAAAGTACTGCACCCCAGGTATTTGCCCTAGCCTGCTGGACAGCGAGTTTCCCCCGGTGGCCCACATTTTCCTAGGATTGCTCCTGACTCCGTGGAGGCCTCTCGCTCTAGCCCAGAATATTCTTCCCAGGCTTTGGGGGGAACTGCAGGGGCTCCCGCCGCTCCCACGCTCACAGAGATTCATCTCCAGTCGCTGGGCTCTTTTACGCTGTTTCCTGGTCGAGGCACCCCAGAAGTTTCCCCACTGCGAGGACAGGGTAGGGGAAAGTGAGGCATTGGACATCGGCGGGGTTTGTCTGCCGAGCCTTTTTGGAGGGCCAGGAGCCGACTGTGTGCTGAAGCCTTCGGTTCGAGAGTAGCTGGAAAAACTCCAGCAACTGAGGCCTCCGCGGAGATGTTGTCTTGGAGCTCCAGCGAGCCTCTCGCTCTGACCACCATCCTTAACTGGGACAGCGGAGAAAGGATCTCTTTGGGAATGTTGTGTAGTGGAAACATGCAGAATAATCCCCTGTACCCAGAAAAGTCACAGAGGGTTAGGAAGAAAATAAAACGAAAAAATCACAGTAAGCCGAACCACCGCACTAGCCGAAGTTTCTCAGAGGGGCTGGTGGAGAGCGGGAGTTCGTAGAGCTGGCTGCATCTTCGGGTCAGCCGAGGATCTTCCGACACTCGGGCTCTCAGAGTTCCTAGTTGGACCTTCTCGGCGGCTCGGGGGCAGCGAGAACCACTTTCGGAAACGCTGCGCTAAAGCAGGCCCGACGTGATCTACACAAACCTCCCAGGTCACCCCCCAACTGCACCTCCCGGGTCCTCCTCAGTTCTACACCCAAGGGCTCCCCGAAATCTCCCGGTGCCCCCACCCTTTCTCCCCGAAATGGGGGTGGGATTTTATTTATATTTAAGTTCGCAAAATTGAAATCTTTATCCCGCAAGCGAGCGTGGGTACTTAATTAAATTCTAATTAGGACACTATCAATATCCTATTTAGCCGCGTAGCTTTTGTGCGCTGCGGTCCCTTTCAGCGCCGTAAATAGGGTCTCGACGCCTTATCTCGCCTGCAGGAGACGCCTCGAGAAGGGCTGCGGAAGATAATTTATAGGTTTTAATTACTCTTCATTCCGCCTGATCAGCTTGGCGTTCATCACAGGCCTGTGAATAAAACCCTGGTCAAAAGCTCTGTCACATCGTGCTGGCAAGACGCTTAATCAAAGTGAGCGGCCCCGCGCGCCGCGCGGCCCGGCTCCTCCACGTAATTTCCAGCCAGCTGATAAAGCCAGCTGAATAATGCGGCGGCCCTTTGGAGACACCATTTACAGAAATGACTTTATTGACGGCTTAACGTCGGTAATTCATTTTACCTTTCATGTAGTGGAGCCCGGATTTGTTACAGTAATGGGATGATAAATGCACCCGCAGCCCGCGAGCTCCGGCTGGATTAGGTGGCGCTCGGCGCGCTGGCTCGCCCCCCACCCCAGTCCTCCCCCAGGCCAGGCCTTCGCCGGATGCTCGCACCCAGAGCCGCCTGCTCTCCGTGACCCCCATCCGAGCCCACGCCCTCCTCTACCTCCTGAAAATGGACATATAATTGGGAACTCGGTGTTAGCGGTTTGGTGTCCTGGCAAGCCTGATAGTAAGGTGTCAGAGTGAGCAAATGTTGACCCAGGTGGGTGGGTGAGGGTCCAGAGGACCGCGGTGAGCCCAGGACGGTGCCTGTGGGTGAGGAAATGCGGGCAGGGTGAGTTGTGTGTACAAGCATGTGGGTAAAGGGGTTAGGTGTGTGTGGAGAAATGTGTGTGCACATGTGAGTACACTCTTGTG
Source organism: Mesoplodon densirostris (assembly GCF_025265405.1). Taxonomy (NCBI): domain Eukaryota; kingdom Metazoa; phylum Chordata; class Mammalia; order Artiodactyla; family Ziphiidae; genus Mesoplodon; species Mesoplodon densirostris. The sequence goes on along the minus strand of NC_082668.1, from coordinate 110,185,127 downwards.
GCAGTGCTTTTTGGGGTACTGGTTTGTGCCTTTGAGAATTAAGGAATTTCTTCCAACTTGATAGAGTCCAGGCAGGGAGGTGGGCTGGCAGGAAGCAGGTTGGGAGAATGTACGCAAATGGAATGGAGCCCTTTTCTCCAAATGTCCTCTGCTCCTGGGCCAAAGATACGCAAGTCTGGAGACACACGGTGCCCATTTCCATTACCTGAAGTTCTGAGCTGTGCAGCTCTGCTGGGGCAAGATGGCCCACAGGAGGCCACTGACCTAGCTATACCTCTGCAATACATGGACTGTCCCCAAGTTCCACTTCCATACCCAGCCCACATAAAAGTGGAGAATGACGAGAAATAAGAGAACTTTAAATGCCAAAGGGGGCATTTCTTTCCCTACTTCACTGAAGGAAGAAGGAAGCCCAAAGAGGCTTTCAATAGCGGAGGTTGGGGTAAGAAAGACAGGGGGACCCCCCAAAATTCCTGCCTCCCTCCCACTCCCAGACTTCCTCTATTGCAGCCAACCGGGGCCTTCCACTGAGCAAAAGGCACCTGGCCAAACCGAGGAGGGAGTATTTGTATGTCTGGGGGATGCTAGAGAAGTATGGGGGTCAAAATGATGAGGGGGTGGTGATGAGTGCTCACAGTGAAGGCTGCGATACTGTCCCTTTGTTTCTCAATCTTGCAAAAACTACTTACGGATGTGGAGAGTGGCCCTTGGCTCTGAAGTGTAGGAGCCTGTATTCGTGTCTATTTGCTTGTGTATGTGAGAACCAAAGAGAGAGAAGTGAGTCCATGAAAGCATTGTCTGTGTGTCTGTGTGTTTGTGTGCATGGCTGGAGGCTCGTGTATGTACACATCAGTGTGTACCCCCGAGTCTGCGCCACCAGTTGGGCACGGAGAAATGTGTTTCCTGGGGTTTTGGTGTATGCTGTTCAGGAAAGAGAAGTCTCCCTCCATCTCACATTTCCACAGAACTTTGGATTTCGTTTAGGCAGAGACAAATGTCACGGTCCTGCCTGCTTCCACCTCTCTTTTGTGGATGGGTGTGAGGAGAATTGTGAAAGAAAACCTCGCAGCCTGGCCAGGCGTGCGTGCGTTGGGCCGAGAGTGCGAGCGTGTTGCATGCACATGGTGGTAATCGCATTTCGAGTGTAGATCAGATGGCGGTGGGGCCTCGTGGCGCGGGACATGAATGAGTTGTCGCAACACAATAGCGGGCAGCCTTCCTACGGGGACTGGGTGACCAGCGGTTTTGTTGGGAGTGAATGCGAGGAGATTTCTGCTACAAGTGCCGCGGTATTATTATGAGCCGGAAGGTCAGACTATACATCGCAGGTCCCCAAAGCCTATAGACCTTGGGAAATGTAGGGCCTCGAGCCACGTCATTGTACCTGACAGTCCTTTCAATAGACTAATTCAATTAGCGCTTGGGGTTTTGGTCTTCATTTGGAGGCGATAATAATGTGGAAGTGGGTGGGTGCAGGGGGATTCCTTGGGTATTGGTTCTGCTGGAAGCTTGGAGTGGAACTGGGGGAGGCAGGGGAAGGGATAAAGCTGAGGTGGGTGGGGCAGTGTGTGGGAGGCAAAGCCTAGAAATAAAATGTTCTGTTGACTCTAGAAATTGGGGCGGCTGCTTTATTTGTAGATAACCTAGAAGGTTAGGGTTGGCGGGGTAGGCAGGGAGAATTTCTTTTTTTTTTTTTTCTGTGTGCAAGAAGCACAGCCATAAATGTCCAGGTTCCTAGAAAGTCCCCCAAAAGCCTCCTGTGGGAGGTTGTCACCTTTGGGGATTTCAGTATTTGGATTTATGCCCCTACCATCCTGCCTCCCCTCAGGGTTTTCTCCCTTTTATCTGAGGGAGGGGCAGTTCACAGCACGGATTGTTTTGTTCTATAATCAGTTTTTGGTTTGGGATGCTTTTTTCCCCTTTAAAGCCGGACAGGCAGAGAAAATTAAGCCCTTTCTCCACTTGACTATGGGAAATGGGGGAAACATCTCAGTGACTCCCGAAAATTGAGCCACGGGGTCGGCTCCTGACATCCCAGACACCAGGGCGCAGACACCAGACCCGTCGCTGCCGGCGGGTTGACTCGTTGGCTTCGAGCTGCTCGGGGACGTTGGGGAGAGAGATGCAGGGCCCCTTGGCTCGGATTCACCTTCTCCTCGGTATCCCCAAACCGCCCTAAAGCTGTACCACGCAGCCAGCCAGGCCCCCCGGAGCCGGGAATTTTAGAGCTCATGGCTCCCGAAAGCAAGGAGACTACATACACTCCTCTCTATATTTTTCACTTTAATCAGACATCCTGCTTTTCTCCTTACATTGAATTCCACCCAAACCCCAGAATTGAAACCCTAATGTTCACACCCTCCCCCGCCTAAAAAAAAACTCGGAGTAAATTCAGCTGCTACGCTCGAATTTTCTTCTCTCCTTTATTTTGCTTTTCGCCTTCTCTCACTCCCTCCTCCTCCCCAGAAGGTTCCCAGAGCCTGGCGATCCCCAGGCCTAGGGGCCCCCCTGCCCACCCAGGTCCCCACCTGTCCGAGTGGCGGCTCCCGCCTCGATCCGGCTCGGCGCGGGTCGGGGTCCACACCGCCTGGCCTCGGGAGTGTGCACGCCGGTGGGAACCGCTGCGAGAGGGAGCGAGGAGGCACCAGCGCGGCTTCCGGGTTCTGCTGCCCGCCTCGGCTGAGTCCGTGCTCCCCGGGAGGTCCAGACCCAACTCCAAAGATGTGGTCAGAAAAATAACTCAAGAAGAGAAGAAAACACCCACGATATCCAAGTGCTTCGCATAGAAGTGCCCCTGTGGTTCCAAAACCGTGTTCTCTGGCTCGCCCCAGGGTTAGCAGTCATTCTTCTTCCCTCGACTCCTACAGGGGTGAGGGCTGGTCCCCGGGCTCTTCTCCCACTGACCCGGGAAGAGGAAGCAGAAGTCCGCGCACCCGGCTCTCGGCGCTCCGGCTCCCGGCCGGCGCCTTCCCGCCGCCCTCCCCGCTGGCCCCGGGGCACGAGCCAGGCCGCGCCCCCCTTTCGTTCTCCGGGGTGCAGCCTCCCGACCCCCTTCCCGGGGAGGGTGCGGGGAGGACTCCGGGTTCCCACCGAGATCGGCGCTGCGGGGAACTGGTGGGGAGGTGAGGGAGGGAAAAGTTTGGGCTGGAAGTGGGGCGGGTGGGGAAGGGAAGTCTGGCGCGCCTGGGAGAGGAGAGGGAAAGAGGGGCGAGCACCCGCGTGCCTCCCCCCAGCCCCCGGCCCCACCTCCGAGCTCAGACTGGATCGCTTGCGGGTGAGGTCGGCGGTGTGGGGGAGGGGTCACTGCAGTGTCGAGGCCTTCTCCGGCCACCTTCCCTGTCCCCGGGCTCCTGCAGAAACCGGAGTGGGGGGCGACCGTGCGGCCGGGCGCCGGCGTGTTTGTATGTGACTGTGTGTGTGAGAGGCCCCAGGTGGGTGCGTGTGTACGTGTGTGCCAGTGGGCACGAAACGGTTGTGTGCATTTTTCGTGTCCCTATAACCCTGGCGTGGTTGCGCTGTGTCCGTGTGTGCAAGTGTAAGGGTGTGCGTGGGCTCTGCGCCGGTGGCTGTGCTTGTGCGTGGCCATGTGTACAGTCTCGGTGTGTGCGTTTGTGTGCCAGCTGGGAACCTGAGAGCAACTCCCTCCGACCGAGGCTCTGCAAGTGACGTGTGTGAAAGGGCAAGGATCAGAGGGCTCTGACCCCAAATCTCCCCTACCACCACTCCCCCGCCCCCATCATTGAACTATGCAAAGGCAGAGGGAAGTAGTTGTTTAAATCCTGATTAAAATAGCCACTGGTTTTCTGTTCCCCACCAAAACCCACCTGTGCAATCCCTAAGCCCTAAGGCCCCACCGGGGGAAGAGCGGGCAACACGTGGCAAGGGCAACATCAAAGGGACCTCGGGGAGAGAATAGCCCCAAAGCCCACTCCACAGATGAGGCAACTGAGGCCCAGAGCGGGGAAGGGACTAGGTCAGGGTCCCACAGAGGCCGTCAGGAACCTTGGACATCTTTTTGTCCCGCGGCCTAAGTGCCGCATGAGAGCGTGGTCTCCTTCCCGCGCCTGCCATCCCCATTCCATTCTCCTCCACGTAAGGTGCATTCTCTCCCCCGTCTGTCTGGGAGGTAGAAGAGGCAGCATCTCTTGGCGCTGGGAATGCAGTGGGAGGCGAGGGGGAAACACAATCCCTCCCTTCGTCGGTCCCACTGGAGGGCGTTACTGTTCCTGCTCCCACGGTGGGGGGGGCGGGGCGGGGTCTAGCTGCTTCCTCTCCACACACCCCCCCTTCGCCTTCAGAACTTTCCAGGCGTGAATGGTGCTGTTAGGGGTGGGAGGTCAGTGAGAGGAAGGCTGGCCTCACGGGCAGTGGGCGGGGGGAGGGATGGAATACGGACCCCAAAGCCATTCCAGGCACGTCCCTCCCCTCCCGCACCAAGCACTCCCGCCCCAAAATTGTTATGCAAAGGAGTCAAGTCTGTGATCTTCTGGCGATCAAAGCGGCAAAACCAAATATTAGAAGAGAAGTCAATAATGGATGAGCAGATTAAGAAACCCATCTCGAGGACAATTATCGTCGCAGTTGAAAAAGCGCCGGGCTTCCCTATTCCCCCCCCCACCCCGCCCCAATATTAAAAATAAAAAATAAAAAGTAGGCGGAAGAATGGGGCCTGGGGATAGTGGCAGAGAAGGGCAGCCGCCGAGCGTGCGTGAACGAGCGGGTGCGTGGACGCGCTCGTGGAGGGGAGATAACGCCCCCTACACCCCACCAGGGGATGACCCTATTGGGTCCCGGTGTTTTCTCTGGCCAAGTGCGCAGAGCCTTACCCTCTGCCCTCAAAGGTCTTTGGCCTCTTAAAAGAGAGCGTGAGGCCACTCTGAGCCGAAGTGCTAGAATCAGAGTTTCTAGGGTCTTTCTTTTCAGACCCTCCGACACCCAGCCTGAGTCCCCCGGCTGCACCCCCTTTCTGTCCGTTTTCCTTCGGGAGAGGGACCCTAGGCGGGTGGGTAGGGCAGGGAGCCGGGTGTTACGGGCGCGGGCGGATTCCCGGCCGGTTTTCCTGTGAGGGACGCGCCACCTATCGGTGCTATAGGAGAACTGCATCCGTGTGGTGCTCCCGGGCCCGCGAGGCTGTCTGGGGGAGGTTGGATTTGAACTCCCAGGGCCGGGAGAACCAGACGCTTTTCCTGACAGTAGACACCTGACTGGGGACAGACTACGGGATTCCCGGAAGGGGATCCTTCCGGGAATCCCCTCGCCTCGCGAGAGCTAAAGTGGAGAGAAAAGCTCATGAGGGGCTCTTTGCTCTGTGATTCCTAAAGCAGAAACGCCTGTGTTGCAGTGGGATGGGCCCTGCTTGAGAGTCACGACTGGATTCCTTTGACGCCTCTGCCTGCCATGCGACCTTGGGAAGGCCCCCGGCTTTCTCCCGGCCTGTTTCCTTACTCATAAACCGAGAGAACTGGATTATATTGATCCCCTCTCAACTCTGACCTTGAATCTAACATTGAATCTAAGCAGTATATGTAGACACCTGTGTCTTGTATTTGTTTCTAGCTCTTAATAGATTCTGGACCTTTATATGCCATTTATATCCTAATCTCTTATACATATTTAATGTATACCTGCTTCAGTTAATATTACTGTTTTCTCAGTTGTCCAAAGATTTCATTTGAGTGGGGTCAGGACGGTTCTTGGACCGAATAATCCTGATAAATGCCCATTTACTTAAACTTGAAAAAAAAATCTAACAGGAAAACTTCGTTCACTTTGCAGTGTGGACACTGCTGGGGAGGACTGGTGTCATGGGGCCAGGGAGAACATAATGGACACTCATGTGGGAGGGTTAGGAGAGAAGACTCAGGCCCTGGATTGCAGTCAGTGTCAGAGAGGGCCCGGAAGGACAGAGGCTAGACGGAACTAGAGAGACGGCTGAAGCCATGGACACTCTGAGACCCCTGGGGTGGGGTAGGGGGTAGCTTCTGACCGGAGGCTCCTTGATAGATGGTGTCGCAAGAACAGTACAGGCGGGCGTGGAGACCAATGTAGGATAGCTCAGACCTTAAGCCAGTTCCCCTTGAACTCTCCACGAAATTAATAAAGAACGGAAAGAGGGGGTGGGAGACAATATTTTGCTTTAGTTCTCCGGAGATCTCTTATGACTTCTGCTTGGAGTTCCGGGTTTGTGTAGCGGAGGGAAGCGAGGGTTCCAGCTGTGGGTCCTTTCCGCAAGGCCTGGAGCTCGAGCTTGAGACAGCCTGCCTCTGCCCAGGTTAGACGTGCCGACTGAGGAGCCCCCAAACGGTCCGCACCTGACAGAGCAGCAGGCGGGCCCGCTAGCCTCATCTTCAGCTCCTGAGTGGCCAGTGGCAGCGCGCAAGGCCAGATCGGCTGCATCCGACGACAGCTGAGCGAAGGTGCGCATCCCCTCCTCTGGGAATAGAAACACCCCTTGGGACACCCAGAGGGGCTGCTGCGTTGAACCTGGGACCCATTGTTTTCGGAATGGAGGGGACGCTTCTGGTCTTTCGATCCGCGAGTCCAGGAATCGTTATGGGCTGCCGGCTCCTCGGAAGTGGTGACTTTCAGCGTCTTGACAATCGGCGCACAGTGCGATTCAGGGCCAGGGGTTAGTGTTCTTATTTGGACATGGGAAAATCAAGGGTCTGGTCACTTGTCCTGGTGAACGTGAAACGAGGCCTTGAGGGGTCAGTTGGTGGCTTAGCCCTGACGTCCTGGCGGTCTGTGCGGCTCAGAATTTTTCTCCCGCTTCCTCGAGGTCGAGTCGCGTTCGTGGCCGGCGTGGGGAGGGCGGGGCGGTCGGTGGTCCCGGTTCTCCGCGGAACTCACACAGCAAGGGCTCTTTCCCAGCGCCTCAGACCTGACCCGTGGAATTCGGGACTTTGCGCCCCCGGGCCTCGGTGTCGAAGCCCTGTTGGTTGCCACCCTGCTAAGCCAGGTCGGCCTGGGAAATGGGAACTCCAGGAGTGGGCCTAGTACGCACGGCCCGCGCACTGGGGCCCGAGGGGAGCCCTGGGCTGCAGCTGTGGGCTGAGCGGGGAGGCCGCGTGGTCACTGTCTCCCGGCGGAACGAGGAATGGCAGGGATTCCGTGTGCATCCCACCACCTCCTGGACTGTCTCAGGCGGGCCAAGAAACCCAGATTTCAGGAATCACAAGACGCCAGTGACGAGTGCACTGCGGAGAGCTGACCAAGACATGGGAACTTCGTCCGCGCTGGGGCGGAAAACGCCGGTTCCAATGTGCACAGCTCAGGCTAACCTCTGTGGTGGGACCGACGTAAGAAAAGGAACGGATTTACTTTGCACGTTTCTCACACTTCACTCAGATGTTGCCGGTTTACAGAGCCATCGGGAGAGACAGAGTGATAAGGAGAGATGGGGTGGGGCGGGGGGGAAGGGGAAGGAGAGAGAGAGAGAGAGATTGATTAAAGGTCCCCTTTCTCCAAAAGAGGAGCTAAGGATGCTGAGAAGTCGATAGCCAGCCTACATCGGGTGTGTTTTGGACGCAGCTCTAAGCTCTCCATCTGGGTTAGCTCATTTAATCCTTACGGTAACCTATTGAGATATGTAGCTTCTCCTCTCCAGTTTACAAAGGAGGAAACTGAGGCACGGAGAGTCGTAAAGTAGCCCAAGGGCATGCCCTTAGCAAGTGGAAAATGAAAAGCAGAATCTGTCCGCAGCTCTGGCGGAGCCAGATGGGGACAATCCGCTCAGGGCACTCTCGAAGTCGCCCCCAGGCCCCAGGGAGGACGCAGGTTATCATCTTCCTTCCCCCCCCCCCCCCCGCACCGACGCGTGGCCTCAGCGCTCCCAGGTGCTCTAGGCGGGCGGGACTCCAGCCCTGGGCCAGAGTCTGGCTGCGGGGCTCCTTCAGGGGAGCCCTCAGCCCGGGTTTCCAGGCCCTCCCCGGCGTAGGCAGATCTCCCGTCCTCTGCAGGGACTGGAATCCTCTTCGGGGAGATGACCTTCCGTTTCCATCACTCGGACAGCCCCGCGGGGGAGCAGCGCGGAGGAGGCCGCAGCCACTCAATGCTGGTGTTGGGGCTCTTTCTTCGCGCTTCCAAGCTTCGTGACCTCGGAAGGGGTCCAGACGCGGCCTTGGTTGGCTGCAGCGGGCCGCGGGGGACAGCAAAGCTGGTCCGGGCAGGTCGGAGCTGCTGGGACGCGCCTCCACGCTCAGTGGCTGGTCTCGGCGGCCGCGAAGGTGATCGCCAAGGCCCAGACTTTTAGAGACTTGCTTTCAGGCAGCGGACGAGGACCCCGGCTGAGACGCGCAGGGGGCTCGGGTCCCACGCAGAGGACAAGTCACCGGGCTTCCTCAGACCTGCGCCTCAATTGTTCGGTACAGGTGATGGGCGTCCCGGCGGCGGTTGAGGCCAGTGGCAAAACCCCGAGGACCTGCAGGCCAGGGGAAACTTTGCCGGCCCCCAGAACCTGCAGCTGGTGCTTCGCAGAAGGGGTTGCCATTAGTTCTAACTCCCCTGGGCCCTGGTGAAAGGACTTTCCAGGCAGAGGTGGCCTCAGCTCGCTTCAGAAAAGTGCAGGTGGGCTGAGAGGAGGGGGCTGGTGTCGCCCCGGGGTGGTGCATCCCGCAGCTAACCGCCTGGGGTTTTAGTCTTCCAGCTATGGCTCCCTCCTCTATCTCTTCCCCGGAGCGTTCTCCTTGAACCCCAGGAGCAGAACTAGAGGCCTTGCTGTGAGGTCTTGTCTCTAAGGTGGGATCCGTGCCTTCCCCAGGGAAGCCACTTCTCCAATGAGCAGTGAGCGGAGAAGCTGCCCCTTTCACAGCCCAACTCTGAGGTCCGCCGGCCAGCACCACTCTATTTTAACAAACGTAATTAGGACTCGTTCAGATGCTAAAATCTTCCTATCCTATCCAAGGCTGCCCTGGGTCTGGGAATCACAACCCTGTAAATTCACAGTTTGCTTTAATGGAGATTTGGAAAGAGACTGAAGGTGTCTGTAGTTATGAATGAATGTGAACTTGAACTTGACTTTTTTTTTTTTTGGAAAGGTGTCGGAACCTTGAGCCAAAATACACCAAAGAGATTCTCCCCCGCCCCGCCCCGAATCCCCACTCCGTCCTGGAGGTTACAGTTACCTTGATTGTGGGGTTCTGGGGGTTGGGAGTGCAGAATCTGCAGGGAGTAGGGGAGGTTATTTAACTTGGCTGGGTCACCAGAGAGAAGGAAAGCCAAGAGACCGTGCTGCCATCCCCTCTTCTCTGTCAACCTTTAGCATTTATCTCTCCCTGCACCCCAACCCCCTGTCAGTCTCCCAGCTATCAAGTGTGGACTCGACAGGAATGTCACAAGGAAAAACTAATTAAATGGCAGTACAATGCTTTGGAAATATTAAGTGTCATGTAAATGTCTAATGCCAATGATAATCTTGATGGTGGTCATTACGTGCCAGGAAGCACATCCCCGACAGCCCAATGCTGAGCGCAAATGTGCGAGTCTAAGAGAATCCCAGGGAATACCCGTCCTTTCTGCTGCAGAGCCCCAGCTCTGAGTGGCCGGGTGTAAGGTGGGGACTCTAGGTCCTGCCCCCATCCCCTGTAAATCACCTGGGTTTAATTCTGGCTGGGAGTCCTAAAGTTACCGCCCTCTCTGACATGGAGCCCATCACCTGTAAAGTGGGAAATTAGTGATTCCCAGGGTGTGGCTACCCCCATGGTGGATTCTGCTTCCTCCAGGCTCTGACAGCCTCCACGGTGTGCTCACATCAAGGTCTGACCTTTGTGATCTGGGTGTCTTCCATCTTCCAGAGCTTGGTTAAGACATAGCCATTAGGAGGGTTATACCCTGGTTACCCTTCACATTTAAATAGAAGGATGTCCTGTTAGGGAACACACATCCCTAACTCCCCTCTGTCTCTGAACTGTCAGTGGGAGGGGCAAGAGGTCTCAGGTCTTTAACATTTTTCTAGTTTGATGAAACACCAGGCCTTCCCCAGGACTTAAAGTTTCCTTATAAGGCAATTTCACCACCACCCACCCCCTCACCCCCATCCTCTCCCAGCTGAAGCTTCCCCACTACTGCTGGGCTGAAGATATGGGGCACTGAAGTCTGCCAAAACCAGTGGAGGCTCAGAGGGCAGCAAATTACAGTGACTCATGATTGAGGCTTTTGGAAATTCCCTCCAGAAATCATTGGGCCTTTTAGGGGTTTTGTAGAGTCAAACCCTGGATACTGTACTGTTACTCCTCACCCTTCAATTTGCCCTAATTTTATTTCTCAGTGACTTGGGGAATAGGTTACAATTTCAGGCTCCTCCAGCTGCCATTTTCTGTTAGACCTAAGTTGGTTGGATTTTCTGTTTTTACTGCTATGTGATGACATACCCCTTATCATTTGAGAAGAAAATAGCTGACTTTTTCTTTAATTTTTCAAAAGGAACAAATTCTTGTCTAGTTAAGCTTTAAAAACAAAGTGCTTTGTTTTGTTTAAGCTAGGCTTCAATGACTCAAAAACACCTTACCCTTAAAAGTAAAACTTTTTACAAATCATACAGAAACAGGTGCTTTCCTGGGTATTTTTTTTAAGGCGTCCAAATAGGAATGCTCTTAACAGTGGGAGTGTTAGGGTTTGGGGGTTAGGCCATGTGATATTTCACGGTCAAAACTGGAGAGGTTTATAAGGTCAGACACTGACAACACACACACACACACTCACACACACAACACACATGCACAGTTAAAAGGAATTCTAGACTTTGCCATTTCACTCTTTCCTAGGAACCTTTGGGGGGAAATGGGAATGAATATGCATGTGTAACTTTTGTAAATTTTCAACAAGTTTGTTTTGCTGTTGTTGCTGCTGTCTTACTGGGCACCACGTGAGATTCTTGCTACATCATGGAGAATTTGTTTCCAAATCAGATAACTCACCAAGTAAGACACACTTGATATTGCACATGTTTCTAGCAACAGCTGCCGAGTCAGCTTTTTTGTTTTTCTGAAGATGTTACTCACCAGAAAACATTCCCTCCTCTAGGAATTTCATGGCCCCCCAAAATTTTTGTTTTAATTTCTGTCCTTTGGTTTCCTTCGGTCGGTGGGAAGGGAGTGTGGGGTGGAGTCGAGGTGATACAGCGGGGCCAGGTTCTGGACCAAGGGGAGAGAGGGGGTGTCGGGGGGAGGCTGGACAGGGTGAGCAGTGTCCTGTGGGACGAGGACCCCAGCTCTGTGGTGCTGCCCAGAGCTACCGTGCTCCCTCGCTGGCTTTATTTGTTCCTTTTCACTCACTGCCACCATCCTTTTCATCACGCAGAGCTCCCAATCTTTATTCAGCATCTGTATTTCTACTCTGGCTGCTGTGTTTGTCGTGGGCTGTGGGTACTCAAGCATTTTGTTTCATAATGTTGGTTAATTCTTTTAAAAACACTCTGATCTGAGCAGACTGTTCAGGAAATGTGGCTTCTATTCCACTGCGGCAAGCAAGCCCTCCTCCTCCTCCGTGGGCTGTCAACACAATGTCAGACACTGAAAAACAATCTCTCCAGAAATTCAGATATTTCCACACTGTAGGCTGTCTGGCCCTGGGAGCCGAAATGTTCAACATTTCCTCCAGATAATAGCATGTTACTAGGTCCCACAATAGCCTGGGAAATCGAGTTCCCCTTTCCCTTCTCCACAGGCGTCCTTACAGAAGAATGGGCCAAAGGCCTATAGAAACCACCAGACTGAAATTCTCCCTCAAGGCGGAGGTAGGAGTAGGGGCAGGGGGGTGGGAGGTTGGAGAGGAAACATGGGGACATCATTCCCATTTCTGTCCAGGGGAACTGCCCAGCACCTGTGGATGAGACAACCCAGTCCAGTGCAGACGCACTGTCCTGGTCCAGGGTGGTAGGCGCATTGCAGGAACTGGGCTCATATAGCAGGCGGGCTGGCCTCCCTCTGGCACTCCTGCCCAGAAGCTAGTTTGATGGGAGGGCTGGTGAGCTCGGCTGTCTGGAGCATTCCCTGTGAGGGGTCAGGAAAGCTAACTGGGGGTGGGGAGGTGAAAGAGGGTTACAGGGCCTTGGACTCTCTTTGACAAGTCTCTGGGGGCTGTCAGTGTAAATTAAAACTCAGCATAACCAACAAGGACCTACTGTATAGCACAAGAAACTATACTCAATATCTTGTAATAACCTATAATGGAAAAGATCTAAAAATGAATAGATATACATGTATATGTATAACTGAATCTCTTTGCTGTACACCTGAAACTAACACAACATTGTAAATCAACTATATTTCAATAAAAATTAAAAGAAAACACAGAGCAGATTTCAAAGACTTAGCAAGACAAAAATAAAGTATCTCATTAATATTATTATATTGATTATATGTTGACATGATAACTTTTAAATATGTTGAGTTAAATAAAATAAATTATTAAAATTAATTTCATCTGTTTCTTTTTATTTTCTTTTAATGTGGCTATTAGAGCATTTAAAATTACATTTTCAGCTTGTATCAGGGTTCACATTATATTTCTATTGGACAGTACTGGTCTAAGTAAACCCTTCCCTTTTGAAGCTATTTTGAGGACTTGCTTATTAGTTTCCTTCTCTTGTTAGCCACACGGCATGGAGGCGGCTCAGAGCTCCAGGGAAATTTCCTTTCTGCTAGACAGGCACTGGAAGGGCAGAAGTAGGCTGGGAGCCCTAGTTGACTCATTTCCAAAAAGTGGCTTCTGGTGACATCATGTGGCCGTTTCTTGGTATTACACCAACGACAGGCTGCCTGCAGTCCCCATTTCCCTATCCTGGTGTTAGCCGCTGCTTGCTGGAGTTACCACACTGGGCTAATAAATCAGAATTACTACACTTGCAGAAGAATGTTTCCCCCCTTAATGTCTCCTGTTATCCTCTACACGTCCTTTCAGCTCTGCCACATCTGCAATATTGGGTCTAACCCACTAACCCACTGGGAGGTTCTCCTTATCCAAGAGAACAGCTCTAGAAACTTCTGTCTGGAAGACAGAGGTTCAAGCCTGGAAACCTCGCAAAAAATTGGCTAGTCTCAGGAATGTCTTTCTACCTCTCTGGACCCCTTTTTCCTCAAGTGCAAAACAAATGGCTGAAGCACATGACCTCTAACCTCACTTCTGGCTCCCCAAATCCATGAAGCTGATGGTGGAATCTGAGCTGTTGGTGGAGTACACTCAAATAACCCCTCACTGGTGGTCACCTACAAGAAAGGACCTAATGTGAGGTGACCCAACATGGAGCAGAGGTAACCAACCGTGATTTCTAAGGAGGTGATAATACAAACACAGTTGTCATTGGTGGTGACTAAGTACTTTACATATGCTTTACATATGCTATCTCATTTAATGCTCACAGCATCCCACAAATTAGGTATGATTACATCGACTCAAAATATTTAATATACTATCTGACACATATATGTATACATGTGTATACAAACGTAAATTTAAAATCATAATACTATGACGAACACCTATGAACTACACCCCAGAACTAGAACATCAGTACTGACCTGCTTCTATGCGTTTGTTCCTCCCCCATCTCCTTCTCCTGCCTCTGCCAGGAGTAATCACTAACCTAAATTTTGTGTTTTTCATTTCTTTGCTTTTAAGTGTGGGTTTGATTATATATTGTTTAGTTTTATTTGCATTTGAGGTTCATAAAAATGGTATTATAAGGTCCCATGGCACTTGTTTTTTCACTTAGTATTACTTTCCTAAGACTTATCCATGTAACATGTAACTGAACTTGAGTCATGTTTATAGCTGTATGAGATTTCATTATTGCACTATACTTCAATGTATTTATCCATCCTCCTCTCAGTGGACATCTGGGTTGTTTCTAGTTCTTTGCTTCTGTGAGAATTCTCATTTGTGTCTCTTGGTATACATGTGTAAAAATGTCTCTAGAAGGCAATAGGAAGCTCAGTGGTTGCCAGGAGCTTGGAGCAGGGGTGAATTATTAAATAGCTTTACCACCTAAAAGTGTGGTACCGTGATGATGCATACATGATAGTATGCATTTGTCAAAGCCAATGGAACTTTACAGCACAAACAGTGAACCTTAATATATGCAAATTTTTAAAAATCATCTAGGAAGTCAGGGGATCCTATGGGGGGATGCAGACTGTCACAGAGAATTTAATTGTATTGCAAATGAATAAAACAACCCCACTGGAGGAAGTAGGGAAAGATGCTGATCTAAGCAGCTTTGGAAATAAGTAAGATTAAAGGCATAAAAAAGTACACATAAGCACTGTACTCTGGTTAATAAAATTGTTTCCCAGGGGGACATGCAACAGTTTTTCTGATATTACTAAACATACACTGGAATTGGACAATCAAGTAAATAGGTGGCAGATGATGGAAGACCAGTTTCTTATTGATGGAGTGGGAATTTACAGATAGTCAAGGCGAAGAAGCAGGTATGATTCATGTGGTAAAGGATTAGAGTTGGAGACATTAGTATGAACTCATGTGTAGCTTATACAGGCGATTACATAAAGAAGTATTTGTAGATATGCATATATATATACATATATATATATATATATATACAGGTTAATATACACACATGTATTTCCTGTTCTGTAAGTTAAGAGGGTCTAGAAGCAATGACACACCAGTAACAATAAGCGTCTTAGCACCCAGATCTTGGTTTCTAGTGCCATTCTTCAATGAGGAGCCAAGGGTCCTTGGAGAAACCCAATTCTAGAACTGGGACAGGAAATATACATGGTGAGCCTGGAGCATCTTGTGTTGCTAGAAAGTAAGAAGGTGCTCAAAACATTTTTTTAAACCTACATTGGCCAGGGGATACAGGAGCCAACTGAAAGAATTCCCAAAGGTAAAGCTTGAACACTCTGAGCTACAAAATAAAGTAGTATTGGAACGTGACCCAAATTATAAAATAAATATGTATTCATGGGTCCATACTGATATAAATGACTGAAAATATAAATGAATGGGAAGAGAAGAAGCAGATCTCCCTTGAAGAAAATTTCCAAATACTTCATCTTACCCTCAAGGAATAAGACGATGCATCCCCATCCCATATGTGTGGCCTGTGCACAGTGACTGCCTACCAAAGAGTGCAGTATGCAAAGGCAGAGGGTGAGGGGAAGAATTCCTTACTAGCAAAACCTGACAAACACTGCCTCAGGCAGATGATCAAGGTCATTATCAAGCAGAGATAATTCTTGTTAGTATGTACCCTTGGTAAAAGGATACTTTGCCTCTCTGGTCTTCCTCCCCAAAGCCCATAACTCCCGTCAAGTCATGAGAAATAATACATCAAATAAATCCTACAGCGGGACATCCTACAAAATATTTGAGCAGTACTCCTCAGAACTGTCATGGTGATCAAAACCAAGGAAAGTCTGAGAAACTATCACAGCCAAGAGGAGCCTAAGGAGACATGACAAGTTAATGTAATGTGATGTCCTGAGAGGGACCCTGGAAAAGAAGAAGACAATGGATAGTAACTAAGGAAATGTGAATCAATATGCCCTTTAGTTCATAACAATGTATGAATATGTAACGTGTAGCACACTAATGTAAGATGCTAATATAATAAAAGGGGAAACTAGATCCAGGGGCATGTGAGAGCTCTCTGTACCATTTCCTCAATTTCCCTGTAAATTAAAAACTGTCCTGCAAAGTAAAGTCTATCAAAAATGTTGTGGGTTAGAAAAAGTGTTAGGTGAAAACAAAATGAGGCTGTAAAAAATGTCTCTAGAGAAAGGTTGGCAAACTTTGTGCAAGGCTAGTTAGTAAATATTTTAGGTTTTGTGGGCCTTATGGTCTCTATTACAGCCACTCAGGTCTGCTGTCTTAGGGTAAAAGCAGCCACAGGCCATGCAGATAAGGGTGGCTGAGTTCCAATAAAATTTTATTTAGCAAAAACTAAACAAACAAACAAGAGCCCGTGAGCCATGGTTTGCCAACCCTGTTCTAGCATGTATAATTAGAAGTAGAATTGCTGGGCCACAGGTATCCAAACGCTCAATTTTGGAAACCGTCAAATGGTTTTCCCAAGAGATTGCATCAAATCAACAAAACAAGAAATGTATAAACGTAGAAGTTCCTTTTAATTCATGTCTTGCCCAGAGCTTAGCATTTTTTCTAAAATGGTTTTCCACTGGGTTCTTGTGTTGCATTTCCCTGATTATAGTGGGCTTGTTTATTGTGATCCCTCTTCTGAGAAATGCCTATTGGCGGCTTTTGCTCAATCTCTGTTGTGTTGTCTTTCTTTTATGCATTAGCAGGAGCTCTTTCTATATTCCAGATACTAATCTTTTGTCAGTTATAGATGTTCCAAATATCTTCTCCCAGGATATGGCTTGTCACTTCACTTTCTTTTCAGTACCTTTTGATGAACAGTTCTTAATTTTAATGTAGTCAGGTTTATTAATCTTTCCTTTTTATAATTAGTGCTTTCCCTTCTCTCTTGTTGAAGAAATCCTCTTGTACTCAAAGTCAGAAAGACACTCCCTATATTTTCTTTGAAACTTTGGAAGTCTTGCCTTTCACCTATAAGTCCTTCAGTACCTCTGGAATTTACACAAGGTCCAGAATATACGGTGGAGGAAAGGATTCAATTTTATTTTTTTCTCTTTGGACAACCAGTAGTCCCAGCCCCAGTGCCTCCTTCCCTGCTGTCTGCAATGTCACCATGTCATGTCATGTCCACATAGTACATCTAGTGCTGGCATCTACTTTGTTTCATTTGTCATATAACTTCTGTAACATCATGATAAATCCTGATATCAAATTACCCCCAACCTATTCTTTTTCAGCAATGTCTTGACTATTTTTAGCCCTCGGGACTGCCATATATTCTTTAAAATCATCTTGTTAAGCTTTATGGAAAAAATGCTAATTTTATTAGTTCTGGGAACTTATTGGGATTGCACTGAATCCACAGACTGGTTTGGGGAGAACTGACATGTTCAAAATGCTGAGTCTTCCTATGTATGAACATATGATGTGTCTCCTAATATCTTTGTTTGGGATGAGGAAACTTACATTCAAAGACGTTAAGTGACCTTCCCCAGGTTACACAGCTAGTTAGTGGAAGGGCCACCATTTTTACCCAGAAGTCCTTGCTCTAAGCAGCTAGGCTGTACCATTACTTTGTTTTAGCGAGGTCTCTCTCCTGGACACTCAGGCATGGCTCTGAGAGTCCCATGATCTGCTGACCAGCCTCCAAGACAAACATGTTAGCACTTCCCAGGAGAGGAGAGGGAGAGCTCAGCCCCCCACAGCTGGTATGTGCCAAAGGGAGGGTCTCCATGACTTGCTTGTTCCATGATACATCTATGAGTCGTTCTGGGTTTTATTCCAGCACAAGATCTGTTTGGGAGGAGCTGAGGCTGTGCATGTAGGGAAGAAGGTTGGGGAAAGGGACTGGCTTGGGATCTGGATGGGTCACACCCTTGGTGTGAGGCCCACATGTCAGAACGTTTGAGTTCATTTCCCACCTCCGCCTTTTTCCAGCTCTGTGACCTTGGGCAAGTCACTTAAGGTTTCTGAGTCACTGTTGTCTCGTCTCTAAGGAGGGATACTTTCTATTTCTCCCAGAGGAGGTCACTGAGGGAATTAAATTAGGTAGAGCACATAACATGCTTGTCCCAGCCCCTGGGTCTATCCAGTGAGACTGAGATTAGTCCTGTGAGCTCTGAGTTTTTCCCTTCCCGTCCAGGCTGTAGGGGAGCTGGGACTCAGCTCACCCACTTTCAACAAGGACTTTCTTGGATAGAAGGAGAGCAAAGAGGTCTCCTGACTATAGCAAGCTTACACACCCACCAGGGAACCCAGAGCAAATTACAGCAGCAGAAGGGTCCCTGACCCTCTGAGCCTTGCACAATGAACGACTGCGACTCCTCCTGCAGCTCAAGCGTTTGCTTAAAGCAATTTTTAATAGGTCCTCAGACAGGGAGATGGCAATTAGGTCTTCTCAAGGCTCCAGGTGCCCTGGAGGGAGTGGTTGGGAAATCTGATCTGATGAACAGATAAGAAATAGTTATAATTAGCACAGTCTATGTAAACACATGTGATTGCCCTATAGTAGTTTTCCAAATCATCAAGACAGTTCTCAAACAAGTTTTCACTCATAGGGAGACTCAGCATGGCCACTGTATATACTACCGATTTCCTTGTTTTCATAAAGAGCAGATAAAAAACCCAAGCGAGCTTGTCTGTGCATCTCCCAAGTCTAAAATCCAGGAACTGAAATGAATAGGCACATAGCATTTTTTAGGTATATCCTTTAAAACATTGTTTTTCCACTGAGGTGTAACTTAAATTCAGTAAGTTTACAAATCTGGAGTGTCCAGCTAACTAAACTTTTACACATGTATACACTGTGCAACCACCACCCAGATCCGGCTCTTCAACATTTCCTGACCCCAGAGGCTCCCTGTGCCCCCCAGTCATGTCCCTCACAGATGGCTGCTATTCTGACTTCAATCGCCATAGATTAGTTTTGCCTGTTTCTGAAATTCCTATAAATGGAATTCTATCACATGTATTTTTTGCATATGGATTTGTTTATTTATTTGGTTGCACCAGGTCTCAGTTGTGGTGGGCAGGCTCCTTAGTTGCAGCTCACCAGCTCCTTAGTTGTAGCACGTGGGCTCCTTAGTTGTGGCATGCAAACTCTTAGTTGCAGCATGCATGTGGGATCTAGTTCCCTGATCAGGGATCGAACCTGGGCCCCCTGCATTGGGATCACAGAGTCTTATCCAGTGCGCCACCAGGGAGGTCCCTGCATAAGGCTTCTTTAGCTTAATGTTACCTCTGTGAAATTCATCAGGATATCCCATGTCACCGTTGTTTGCTTTTTTCAACTACTTTGTGAAAACCCATTGTCTGATATGTCACAAGTCATTTTACTATTTATTGGTGGACATTTTGGTTGTTTCCGTTTGGGGCTACTGTGAGTAAAACTGCCATGAACATCATTGAACATGACTTTTAGTGCACGTGTAGACCTTTAAACTGGTCTAATCCCAGGAGTCCAATAGTCCAATTTCTGAATTATGATAGGTATTGAATTTTCTTTCTTTCTTTCTCTCTCTCCCTTCCTTCCTTCCTTTCTTTCTAAAATCACCTTTATGATAGAATTTGCAGTATATAATTTATATACAATCAAATCCACCAATTTTAATTGTACATTATAATGAGTTTTGACAAATGTATATGATTGTGTAACCACCACAGTCATAAACATATGAAACAGTCCTATTATTCCAAATAGTCTCCTTGTGTCCCTTTGCAGTCACCTTTCCCCATCCCCAGCCCCTGGCAACCGCTCACTTGATTTCTGTCATTATAGTTTTGCCTTTTCTAGAATTTCATATAAGTGAAACTGTAGTTTCTATAATCCTTCATGCCTCATCCCTTTCACTCAACATAATTATTTTGAGGTTCATTTGTGTTATTGCATATGTCATAGTTCAATCCTTTTTATTGTGATATACTGCATTTTATTTTTCCATTTATCTGTTGATGGACTTTCAGGATTTTTTTTCCATTTGGAGGGTTCTTTTTAATAAAGCTGCTATCATTATTTTCTACAGTTCTTTGCACAGAATGTGTTTTCATTTTGAGAGGTAAATACCAAGAAGTAGGATTATTGAGTTACATGGTAAGTATATATCTAACTTTATAAGAAATTGCCAAACTGCTTTTCAAAATGGTTCTACCATTTTGTTTTCCCACCAGCAGTGTATGAGAGTTCAAGTTCCTCCATATCCTCACCTACACTTGGTATTGTCAATCTTTTTAATTTTAGCCAGTTGTAGAAATATGTAATTGTATTTCATTTGTTTTTATTTATCTTGTCTTATACCTATTGGCCACTTAAATGTCTTCTTTGATTAAGGTCTATTAAAATCTTTTACTTTTTAAAAAATTGGGTTGAATTCTCATTAAATTGTAAGAATTCTTTATATTTTCAGCATATGTCTTTTATCAGATATGTATCTTGGGAATGTTTTCTCCCAGGCTGTCACTTGTCTTTTTATTCTCTTAACAGTGTCTTTTGAAGAGCACAATTTTAAAATTTTGGTCAAGTCTATTATACTTATCTTTTTTATAGTTTATGTATTTTTGTGTCTTATCTAAGAAATTCTTGCATAATACAAGATCAAGTTTATTCCTATATTTTCTTCTATAAGTTTTATAGGTTTTACCTATTACATTTTAGGTCTATGATTTGTTATAAGTGAAATCTGGTGTATAGTATCAGATAAGGGTCAAGGAATACATTTTTTTTTTTTTTTTTTTTTGTGGTACACGGGCCTCTCACTGTTGTAGCCTCTCCCATTGTGGAGCACAGGCTCCGGATGCACAAGCTCAGCGGCCATGGCTCACGGGCCCAGCCGCTCCGCGGCATATGGGATCCTCCCAGACCGGGGCACGAACCCGTATCCCCTGCATCCGCAGGCGGACTCTCAACCACTGCGCCACCAGGGAGGCCCTAAGGAATACACTTTGCATATGAAATTCCAGTTGGTCCAGCACATTTGTTGAAAAGTCCATCTTTTCCCCATTGAATTACTTTAGCATCTTTGTCAAAAATTCATATCTATATGACAGGGTTGTTGTGAGAATTAAATGGAACTTTGAAAGCACTAAACATTAATAACTGGCACATAGAAATTGCATAACATTTATTCTCACATTTATAATCACTTAAAATATTAATTTATAATATGTAATTATTTCAGTTAGATTTTCTGTAAAATAGATGTAATACTACACAACTTGTAGGGTTTTGTGAGGATTTGGTGAGGAGTCATGTAAATAGAACTTTTAACAGTATCTGCATGCAGTAAGTTCTCAACAAACAATCTTCTTCTCTATATGACAGTGCCTAAAGTAGACACTCTCTAAACAACAGCTGTTATCTTGTGTACCTCTGTAAACCCTCATATGATGAATAATACATGAAAAGATTTTACGAAACTGTTAATGCTAATATCCCATATGAAGCAATAATGATTTATTATTTTCTGCCTTAAAACTTGGGTAAGATTAAAAAAAAAAGTGAAACTCATTGTTGCTAGGAATGAGGGAAAATGAGCACTCTTTTATACTGTTAGTAATAGTGCAAATTAACCCAGACTTCCTGTAGGGCAATCTAGCAATATAAATCAAAACCTGTTAAAACATGCATACATTTTGGCCTAGCAATTCAATTTTTAGTAATTTTAGCTCAAGAAAACAATTAAGATTGCATGTTGAGAACTGTGTGCAAAGATGCTCACTGTAATAATATATATAGTCAGAAAAAAACTTATAAGTACCTAAATGCTTGACAAATAGTTGAATACATTACTGTACATTCATGTAATAATATACAAGACCCCCCTCCTTTAAAACGATGCAGTAGAAAAATGTTTTATGATGTATTCATTTTTTCATTCAGCAAATATTTGTTGCAAGCACTGGGTTGGGCATTTGTGCTGTGATGAAGAAGTAGACAGACAGTACAGGGCAGTCAGTGCTGGGATAGGAGAGGGTAAGGTGCTAAAGGACCACACACAAAGATGTCGAGGTCGGATTTGACCTGAATTTGCTGTCTAGATGGGGGTCAGAGCTCCCATAGTGAGTGATATCTTAGTTGAGACCTGAAGGATGAGTAAGGGCTGAGCAGAGAAAGATGTGAGGTTGCTGAGCAGATGGAAGGGGGCTCCAGGCAAAGGAAACCATGTTACCACAAGTTCCAGGGGATTATTGTAAGCGTTTATGCTAAAGAGTGAACTGGTCAGCTTTCACATTTTAGAAGGACTTCTCTCCAGTGTGAATGGGGTGGATTGGAGGGGACCATTTTAGAAAGTAAGAAGACCAGTTAGAGACTGTTGGATTAGTTCAGAGACAATAATGGCCTGATGTCTGGGAGAGGGTGGTGTTGGAAAGAAGTAGGCGGATCCAAGAGATATTTAGAAAGGACTCGATGATTGATTGGGTATGGGCAGTGAGGAGGGGAAGAGGGTCACCAACCAGGTGTCTGGCTTGGCCATCTGGATCAAGAGTGGCCCCCTCAGAA
Source organism: Mesoplodon densirostris (assembly GCF_025265405.1). Classification (NCBI taxonomy): domain Eukaryota; kingdom Metazoa; phylum Chordata; class Mammalia; order Artiodactyla; family Ziphiidae; genus Mesoplodon; species Mesoplodon densirostris. Next base: position 110,163,070 of record NC_082668.1, on the reverse strand, counting down.
GATGGGGAACTCTAGGGCAGGACACTGGGCGGTAAGGAGGAAGAGGTGTGGAGTTCTGCTTGGGTTACATTCACTTTGAGTTCCTCTTAGTGAAGAAGCTCAGGGGACAGTTGGGGATTAGAGTCTGTAGCTCAGGAGAAAGATCAAAACTGAAAGGAGAGACTAATCTCATATATGGGTGATGACTGGACACAAGGGAGTGGGTAAGAACTCATAGGCCAGTATTTTTGAAACTGTAGATCTTAACCCCCATTATTGAACGATGAAATCAATGCAGTGGGACATGTCCAACATTAAAAACAAAGAAAAGATATAATAAAAAAAAAACTAAGTGTGCATCCATAAATAAGGGTAAGGATTGTTTCATGAAAAATTTTTTTAGATTATATATGGACAAAAGACTGCCATAATGTGTGAAGAGGATCACAAAAATTTACCCTGTCCCCAGGTGCGGCTTGCCTCCATTTGATGAGTGAGAAGCTGTCCCAATGCATGTATTTAAATCAATATTTGTGCCCCTTGATAGTTTGCAGCAGGGAGGTTCCACTGAAAAAAACGGTTAACCATTGAGTTCTCAAATGAACTCATCAACTAGTAAACAGATATAAACATATGGGAAAGCACCTGAATTCTGGATTTCTCATAACCTCATTTTTCCCTATTAAGGTTTTTTTAATTTTAAGATAGTGGAGGTGAGGTTGGTTTGATGAAGACACAGTCCCTCGGTGGGTGTTTCCTTGTCCCTGGAGTCAAGAACCCTTGTTCTTATGCTAGATGGTCCCTTTCATGTCAATTTCCTGAAATTAACTCTTAGAGCACAATTATTTATGGCTACACATCTTTAGGTTCTAGGAACCCAAAGCGGTAAAGCCAGCCTGAACTGGCTCAGGAAGACTGGAAATAGTCTGGAGTAGAATGAGGGGGGCTGATGGGGCAGAACACATGTCATAAAGGAAGCTGGTGTTCGAGTCCTTGCCGTCTGCCTTCTGGCCTGGAAGTCACATTTCTCAGTGAGCCTTTGTTCCCAAACTCATAAAATAGAGACAAAAGGTCCTGCTCTACAAACATTGCCCCTTTGTTGAGAGTATCAAAACAAGATGCAATATGGAGAAGGGTTTTGTAAATTGTAAATCATCTACAAACGCCTGGCAGCATGCCTTGGATTAACAGTCCTTGGATTGACTTTTAAAAGCAGGAGGTAAAGCTAAGGATCAGGTTCCTAGGGTTTTTTCGGTTGTATCATAAACTCTCTGTTCTCTCAGTTACAGTGCAAGCACTGTGGAGACTCCACACCGCTCCTGTGGTTACTATATTACAGACGACAACAGGGGACAGCAAGCCTGCAGACTCAGACCAGCGCCGGAATCCCAACGCCCCCCCCGCCCCGCCCCCGGCTCACTCCACCCTGAGTGCGAATATGTAATGGGAACAATAGCACCTTCTTCAAAGGGCTGTTTGAATGACACATTACAGTAATTGTGTGAGCGTCGTATATGTTCATTAAGTCTCAGTTCTCGCTAAGAAAGCCCCGATCTTCCCCCTCCACGCTGGGTGGAGGCTGGACCTCTCCATTCTCAACTCCCTGCACCTCAGAGATGCCCTTTCTCTTGTGTCACAAGTTCCTAAACTTTGATGTGCAAATGCTCTCGGGTAACAGGGTTAAAAATTCAGTCTCTGGGACCAGTCCCCAGGCAATTGAGACACGCCTGTATCACTCTCACCTGTCCTGGTGTCTCCCTGTGACAGGTGGCCAGTGCTGAGGCCTCCAGGACACTGTCTACCCTTGGCGGCTCTGGACAGAGCTTGCCTCTCCCCTGAGTTCCCTTATTCAAGGTCAGAAATAAAAGAAAGGACTTAACGCTGACAAAGCGACATGCAGTTTGCCCATCGAGCTGGCTGCTCCATGGCTGCTACCCCTGGAGCCAAGAGGCCCCTGGTGGGCCCCCCCATCAAGCCTGTGTCCAAGGCCCTGTCCCCACCCATCTCACGCACACACACCTGGAAACACCCTAAACCAAGGAGGAGCAGCCCTGACAGCCCTGGGGGAAGAAGGGAGAGTTTTCTTCTTCCTCTATTTTAAGCAGAAGTGTTAGGCTGGCCCTCAGCCCCAGCAGGGTCTCCGCCAGGGCTGGAGAAGGTCCTTGCCCACCTCTGGGAGCAGAAGTCCTTCCAGGCACCTCCTCATGCTGGCCTTCTCCTGGGCAATCACTCCTGCGGGGGCAGCTCCAGAATTTCTATGTTGGGGGGACTAGGTATAGGAATGGGGGCCTGGGCCTTGACCTAGCAGAATGCTGTTTTTCACCTAAACTGCCTGTCATATAACGCAGTTTTCTAGAGGTGTTTTCTTCCCACTTGAGTAAGATCAAGAAAACAATTGTAGATTGTTTTACCCAAAAACAATTGTAGATATGTGACGATATTATTATTGTTTTAACTGTTATTGTAACTAGCGCTTTTTGACGATTCCTTCTTTATGATCATAAATCCAAAGGGCTCAGTAAACCATGATTTTGCACAACTTGTTTGGCGGTCAAACCCTTCCTAAATGAACGTGAAACAATTTATAGTCTTTATTTCTCTGGCTTGGTTTGAATTCTCATCCATTTCGCGTGTTTGATTATAGGGTGCTGTCCCAGACCCCTCAGGGATATCAGATACCACACAGTATTTATACCTTATTACTTTCCTAAAACCTTTCAAATTCTGAATTTCCAAATGCACCTGGCTCCCAGAGTTTTGGATAAGGGATTGTGGGCCTTATTCAGGAATCAGAGTTGATATTGTTGTTTCCGTTCAGGAGGGGTGTAGGTGTGTCGAGACTAGAGACCTGTACCCGCCCCCAGCCTCCTACCAACCCCTTCCCCGCACTGCCCTCCTGGAACACCTGGCCCCCAGACACCCTTGCCATCAGCTTCTGGATGGCCTGTGGCCGACTGCATCGGATCCATCTCAGGCCAGATTCTTGCCAGCACTCAAAGCTGTGCCTGGATCGAGCTCCCCATGCAGAAGCCCCTAGCACTGTGCCTGCTTTCCCAGCCCACGTGTGTGTGGCAGCTTTTCACACTGGGTCACAGGGTGTACTGTGGCTCCGAGCCCCAAGCAGAGCCTGGGAAGACGCCAAGGCAGCTGTTAACACCCAGCAGTAATGAATCACCGGGATTATCTCTGGCTCCTTCATCAGATGTGCTCTCAGCCAGAACTCACAGGTACCTGCCAACACTTGTGGGTCGCTCCCCATCTCCAGCCAGTCAAGTGGGCTGAGAAGGGAAGGGGGAGGGCGGAGTCTCTCCCGGATGGAAGCAGAGGCTGCTGTGACCCATCAGACTCCAAGGGCTCCAGAGGTGTTTGTGAGCCCCAGAAGGACAGGGCCACATCCATTTGATCCCCACTGTGCCCTAGCACAGCACCTGGCCTTTGAGAGGAGCTCAGGCTTATTAGCTGAACTTATTAATTAACCCAAGTGGCGCTCACTGAACTAACTCATCAGGTGACAGAATAGAAAGAGGTCAGAAACTCCCCACGGGTCAGTTGTAGCTGTGGGAGCTTTAATGTGGTACCTACTGTGTGCAGAGCCCTACTAAGTGCCAGGCCCTCTCTAGTCCAGACTTTACGATACCACGTGAAGGAGAGATCTTTATTCCTATTTACAGATGATAAGTTCAGGCACACAGAAGTCGAGAGGCTTTCTGAAGCTCTCCCCAGTCAGCCTGCCTCCAAAGTCTGAGTCATTTCTGTCCTGCGCTGCTGCCCAAAAGCAACCCACCTGTCTTCCACTCACAGTGGGGCTGGGTCACCACGCTCCACTGCCGTTCTTCCTTTTCTGAGTAGAAACAACTGCCGGGGCCTGGAGGACAGACTCCAACAGCTTTCTCCAAGGGCAGGGAGCCAGGAGGCAAGGATGGGGAGAGGCTGGAGGAGGAGGGGAAGGTGGGGGGAAGAAGAAGAGGAGATTCCCCCTTTCCTGGGATTGAGTTCCCACTGCATGGTTTGTTCTGCTTTCAAACCCTCTTCCCTCTTCCTGAAATTCCAAATCACAGCTTCTTTACAAGCTTGAGGATTTTTTTTTAAAGGGAAATTGGGACCAGATTGTGAAGGGTCTTTTATTATGCATTTCTTTATTTTTTATATACATTTATTTATTTTATTTATTTATTATCTTTGGCTGCTTTGGGTCTTCGTTGCGGAGCACGGGCTCTAGGCTTGCGGGCTTCAGTAGTTGTGGCGCGCGGGCTCAGTAGCTGTGGTGCACGGATTTAGTTGCTCTGCTGCACTTGGGATCTTCCCAGACCAGGGCTCGAACCCGTGTCCCCTGCACTGGCAGGCAGATTCTTAACCACTGCACTACCAGGAAAGCTCAAGCTTGAGGATTTTTCTCATCTCCATTTCCCACGACCCAGCACTGCTCCGTACCTCCTACACCCCTGGTTCAGCGGTCCACACAGATGAGCATCATTGCTCTTGCAAGGCTGGGAAAGCTCAAACCTTGGCCTTGCTTTCAGTTAAATCGCAAGAAGCCATGTCTGATACTCCTTCCCACCTGTGGGAGGCATCCCTGAGAGCCACGCTCTGAGTAATCCCCTCCCCTTAAGGGTGACCTGGATTTAGTGGTTCACTTCCAGGGGGTAGAACATCAGGAGGCTCCATGTTTACCTTTGTTGTTCATTTGTAGGAATCACCTCGTCCTGGGATCTAGGAGCAGTTATCTTAGGGTCTGACTGAAAGCTATGAAGCTGCTGCCGACACAAATAAGCATTATGCTCAGAGGTTTGTGAGCCCCCTCTTGGAGACCTCCATTTATGGCCTCCAAGTAAAGGGTCAGTTTCCTGAATGGTTACTACTTCTTTTAAACAGCACTGACAGTTTACCATCCACTACTTGTGACTGAAGTCCCACTATGGTTAGGAGCTGGGTCACGGTTTGAATGCAGCCCATCTGTCTCTAGACTGCCTCTCTGATGTTTGTTTGTTTGTTTGTCTATTCTTAAAGCAGCTTATGGAAGTTTTTGTTGTAGTTTGCTCTGCTTTGTTCTAGGTATATTGTATGTATAGTGAAATGCACACATCTTAACTGTGCAGTTAGATGAGTTTTGACAAATATACACATTGTGTAACTCACCCCAAAACCAAGATGTACAACCTTACAGCCACTATGGAAAATAGTATGGAGGTTCCTTAAAAAACTAAAAATAGGGCTGCCCTGGTGATGCAGTGGTTGAGAGTCCGCCTGCCGATGCAGGGGACACGGGTTAGTGCCCTGGTCCGGGAAGATCCCATATGCCGCGGTGCAGCTGGGCCCGTGAGACGTGGCCGCTGGGCCTGTGCGTCCGGAGCCTGTGCTCTGCAATGGGAGAGGCCACAACAGTGAGAGACCCACGTACGGCAAAACAAAAAAAAAAAAAAAAACACCTAAAAATAGAGTTACCATATGATCCAGCAATCCCACCCCTGGGCATATATCCAGAAAAGATGAAAACTCTAATTTGAAAAGATACACACACTCCAATGTTCAGAGCATCACTATTTACAATAGCCAAGACGTGAGTGCAACCTAAATGTCCACTGACAGATGAATGGATAAAGAAGATGTGATACACATATACAATGGAATATTACTCAGCCATAAAAAAGAATGAAATAACGCCATTTGTAGCAACATGGGTGGACCTAGAGATTATCATACTAAGTGAAGTAAGTCAGACAAAGACAAATATCATATGATATCACTTATGTGTGGAATCTAAAAAAATGATACCAGTGAACTTATTTACGAAACAGGAACAGACTCACAGACCCAGAAAACAAACTTATGGTTACCAAAGAGGAAAGGGTGAAGGGAGGATAAATTAGGAGTTAGGAATTAGCAGATACGAACTACTATATATAAAATAGACAACCAGCAAGGACCTACTGTAGAGCACAGGGAACTATATTCAGCATCTTATAATAACCTATAATGGAAAAGGATCTGAAAAAGAGTATATATGTATGTATAACTGAATCACTTTGCTGTACACCAGAAACTAACATGACATTGAAAGTCAACTATACTTCAGTTAAAAAAAAAAAGATACACAACCTCTCCATCATCCCCCAAATTTCCCTTGTGCCCACTTCACTCAATCTGTTTCCTGCTCCCCCTAACCACATCGAGGCAACCGCTATTCTGACAGCTGTTACCATAGATGAGTTTTGCTGCTTCTTAACCTTCATGTAAGTAGACTCATAAATCCACACACTTTTATATCTGGCTTCTTTCTCTGCTAAGTGAAATAATAATTTCTGTGAAGTCCATCCATGTTGTTGTATCTATCCCAAATTTGTTCCCTTTTTTTACCGAGTAGAAATTTATTGTATGAATATATTGTAGCTTGTTTGTTCATTTTCCTCTGATAGAAACCTGGACATTTCCATTTGGGGGGCTATCATGAATAAAGATGCTACAGATATTCTTTGTTAAATGTTTTGTGCGTGTATAAGCTTATTTCTTTTGGGTAAAGACTTAGGAATGAAATTGCTGAGTCAAAGGATAGGCATATGTTTACATTTGTTAGAAACTTCCAGACAGTTTTCTAAAGGAGTTGTATTGTGTTCTCTTTTGTTTACCCTTCAATATCAGATATATTTTAAGCTGTCTCAAGTAGCTTTTAGAAGTAGGTAATCATTCAATGAATGAGTGGATGAACGAATGACCCTATAACCACTCACCCTCCAACCCACCATGAGGCTGACGTGGAACCCCCCAGCTCATTAACCCCATCCTGCTGCCTTTCTCCAATGCATTGCTGCTCCGTTTGTGCAGAAAAACACCCTAAGTGTCCCCACCCGGGTTAGTCCCTGCTGAGTTTTCAACCACATTCCTATTGCAGATATTTTGGCAGGAAACCCAGGCAAGCTAATCCTAAAGAAAGAACATTCCCTTCACTTAGGAGGGCAGGAGGCAGATGCCCATGACTGGAGAGAAAGAGCAGCCCAGGGTGCCATGCCCAGCTCTGCCATCAACTCATCCTCCAAATGAGCTTGGGGCCTCTAATGGCTCTCCCTGTATGGACAGTGACCCATTCAATGGATCAGGATATTGAGGGAGTCTGAGGATGGGACGCAGGTGCTGGTTTCATCCCTCCTTGGGTAACCCACCTCCTTGTGCTTCACCTTTCTCTGACAGCTCAGATGTATCTGGAGACTTTTTTTATTGAAGTATAGTTGATTTATTATATATATAATATATATATTATATATACCCATTTATATAATATATATATGATACTTTTTTTCAGATTCTTTTCCATTATAGGTTATTACAAGATATTGAATATAGTTCCCCGTGCTATACAGTGGGTCCTTGTTGGTTATCTATTTTATATATAGTAGCTTGTATCTGCTAATTCCAAGCTCTTAATTTATCTCCCCCAAACCTTTCCCTTTTGGTAATCATAAGTTTGTTTTCTGTGTCTGTGAATCTATTCCTGTTTTGTAAATAAGTTCACTGGTTTCATTTTTTTAGATTCCACATATAAGTGATATCATATGATATTTGTCTTTTTTTTTTTTTTTGCGGTACACGGGCCTCTCACTGTTGTGGCCTCTCCCATGGCAGAGCACAGGCTCTGGACATGCAGGCTCAGCGGCCATGGCTCACAGACCCAGCCGCTCCATGGCATGTGGGATCTTCCCAGACCAGGGCACGAACCCGTGTCCCCTGCATCGGCAGGCGGACTCTCAACCACTGTGCCACCAGGGAAGCCCTGATATTTGTCTATGTCGGACTTACTTCACTTAGTATGATAATCTCTAGGTCCATCCATGTTGCTACACATGGCATTATTTCACTCTTTTTTATGGCTGAGTAATATTCCACTGTATATATGTACCACATCTTCTTTATCCATTCATCTGTCGATGGACACTTAGATTGCTTCCATGTCTTGGCTATTCTAAGTAGTGCTGCTCTGAACACTGCAGTGCATGCTTCTTTTCAAATTAGAGTTTTCATCCTTTCTGGATATATGCACAGGAGTGGGATTACTGGATTATGTGGTGGCTCTATTTTTAGTTTTTTAAGGACTGTACCAACTTACATTCCCAGCAGCAGTGTAGGAAGGTTCCCTTTTCTGCATCTGGAGCCTTTTGAAATTCCTGACCATGATTTTCTGTTACTGGAAGAAGTGATCATCTCCACACCAAGCTCTTCCTGTCCTCATTCTGAAACCCTGATTCCTTGAGAACTTTGTTTCACATAATCTCGTTGTCTATGGAGAAGCAGACTCCAGAAGGGTGGTAGAACAAAATACGTAGACAGAGAAGGAGTGAGTGGAGAGGCCTTGCATCCCCAGAAAAAGGAGAAGGTTAGGAGTGGTGCCCTTCCTCCAGGTCCTCCTAATTTCTGCTCCTGTTCTGTAGTGGGTCCAGAGGCTTGCCTCCAGAGATTTCAAATTCACTCTGTTTTCTATGTGGGAAGAGCTAGGGGCAGCATGTCCAGTGGGCTGTGGGCCTGGACACTCTGAAACCAACAGGATTATACCACCGCTATCCCATCTGTGCCTTTGGGCAAATGAGAAAGGTGCCCTTCCTTTGGCTGGTGTAGAGTGTAAGATGGATCTCAGGCCAACTCACCCCCTGCAGGGGTTCCTCCCTGGGAAGGGCATGTCTTCCCTACTGGAAGTGGTGGCCCTGGGCACGGTGCCTGGCCTGACATGCACTCTTGGTGGTACTCCCAAGAAAGAGTCGCAAGATATGTCCATTGACATGGGTGGTCTGTGCAGACAGCCCCGCCAAAGACACGGATTACATCTGGGATGTGTTCCTCTGACAATAGTGCATGATCTGCCCCATTATAGCCAGTATGGAAACACTGCAGTTTCCTTATGATTGATTGCAAACCACGATAAAATCACCCAGATTCCTGACAGGGGTTTAGAAAGGGACATAGTGAACAGGGGCACTGATATACAAATTCACATTTGACAAAACCCTTTGTGAATGCTGAGTTCCTGGAAATTCTGATAACTGTGGTGGCCCCGGCCGTCTGGCTTCATAGCACTGTGGCCCAGATTTGGAAAAAGCGGGTTTCCCGGAAACAGCACCTTCTCCAGTCAGGTGAGGCTCCTGCCACTCAGATGAATGAATGAATGAATAAATGACCCAACAAGCCAGTCACTCTCCAACCCCAGCACAAGGCCAACATGGAATCTCCCAACACATTGTCCTACTTGCTAGCACAATGCATGCAGGAAGAGTTAAGAGTCCTGTTTTTGTTTTTGTTTGTTTTACAATCAAAAACAGAGTAAGAATACTTCTAACTTAAGTATCAGATATTTGGGAAACTATTTCAAAACACCCATGTAATATAATGAGCACAGACTCTGGAGATGGGCTGGTGGGTTAAATCCTGACCCCACCATTTCACATTGGTGTGACTGGAAGTTTCTGTAACTTCTCTGAACCTTGATTTCCTTGTCTTTAAATAAGGATGATATTGGGACTTCCCTGGTGGTCCAGTGGTTAAGACTTCGCCTTCCAATGCAGGGGGTGCAGGTTCGATCCCTGGTCAGGGAGCTAAGATCCCACATGCCTCATGGCCAAAAAACCAAAACATAAACAACAGAAACAGACTGTAACAAATTCAATAAAAGACTTTAAAAATGATCCACATCAAAAAAAACCTTAAAAATAATAAAATAAGTGGGCTTCCCTGGTGGCGCAGTGGTTCAGAGTCCACCTGCCAATGCAGGGGACGCGGGTTCGTGCCCCAGTCCGGGAAGATCCCACATGCCACGGAGCGGCTAGGCCCGTGAGCCATGGCCACTGAGCCTGCGCGTCCGGAGCCTGTGCTCCGCAACAGGAGAGGCCACAACATTGAGAGGCCCGCGTACCGCAAAAAAAAAAAAATAATAATAATAATAATAAAATAAGGATGATATCTACTTCCTACAGTTGAAGTAGAGATTAAATAAGATACTGTATGTGAAGCACATAGCCCGTCATAAACACTTGACAGATGATTATAAGACAAGACATCGGAATGGCCATTTCCTCCTTTGACCTGGAGAGAACAATTTTAAAAATTTATAAATGAAGAGAAAACAATTGAACAAAAGGTGTTTTTAGAAGACTGTTGAAAGACAGAGGATAGGCCAAATGGCCCCTTTCCTTGCAAAGGCTTCAGGCCAGCATCCATATGAACGTTGCTGAGCTGTTTGTCCTTTCAACAGAGTGACACTCGGATAATGATGTTGGCCAGCAAGGCCCCTAATTGAGTTTTAATTACAGCAGCTCCAGGAAGAATGAAGTTAAACCTCTGTTCTCCCTGCATAATTAAATTTAGGTTAGCATATCTGGAGAATTCTTATCCCACACATATACCATGCCTCCTTGTCTGAAGAGGGATTTCAAAATTGGACATTGTTGTTTAATGGATGAAGTTTAAGAATGACACACGGGCTTTGTTCCTCTTTGATTATGAATAGTTAATTGTAGAAAGAACCTAATTAGATTGCCACCAGAGGGAAATGTAGGTGGAGATGAAAAGGATCTCTTCATTAGGTGTGGTTCCAAGGAACGAGGGGCCAGCTAGGTCTGTGGGATTCTGGGGACTTCCAGGCAGGGCAATCATAATTTTGAGAGACCCCACTGTGCATGGAAGGGGGCTGGTTTGGTGAACCTGTTAGGTGCTTTAGAGACCTCTGTGCCAAGCACGGTGCTGGCTCTGAAAGCAGCACAAGAGAAGCAAAAGGCGTGATCCTTCTCCTTGAGATGTCTCCAGCTTGTTCAGAGAGACAAGATTAACACACCCAAGGCAGAGTAAAAGGAGAACTTCATCAGCGCCTACACCATGAGCTACTGATGACACGTTCTAAAGGGCATCTGAGAAGTGAGCTCGTGGGGACAGCAGGGGCTGGTAGAAGGCTGTGTGGAACCCAAGTTCAAAACTCAGCTCTACCAAGTACAAGCTCCAAGGCCCTGGACAAGTTACTTGACTCCTGCGACCCCATTTCTCATCTGTAAAATGGCAACCCCCTTGCAGAGTTGAGTGAGGGAGAAAGGCAGGAAAATACTGAGCATGGGGCTTGGTTCTTAGTTCACGATGGAATTAAACAGTAGCTGTTCTTATGATTACAGGCCCTCCTGAATCTGAAGATTCTGAGATGGAATCACCCCGACCTGTCTTGAACAGGTTTTGTTTTCCACTGAGATTTAAAACAGGCCAGTCTCAAAATAGCCCTACATGTGTATGGGCTGTGAGGGGCCCCATGGGTGAAGCTTGTGGAGGGCTGTTCTGGAGGACCAGGACCGGGGGCTGATTTAATACTTGCTTCCAGGACCCCACACAATGTGGGTCCCAGGGCCTGATGCTGATCCAGCTTGGGCACGGTCCCTGCCCTCCTGGCCATTTTGCTGAGAACCAGAATGTTTATTAAGTGAACAGCTCACTGGTTGAATAGTCCTGTGGTTTTCAACCAGGGGCAACTCCTCCCCAGCACCCGCCAGAGGACATTTGGCAACATCTTGGAGACATTTTTGGTTGTTACAACTGGGAACTGGGAGGGGTTCCTACGGACATCTAGTGGGGAGAAGCCAGGGATGCTACTAAACTTCCTATAACGTGCAGGACAGTCTCTCATGACAGAAAATTATCTGACTCCAAACGTCAATAGTGCTGATGTTGAGAAACCCTGGAGTAACCTGTGCTGGATCCAGAGCAGCAAGCCTGGAAGAGCCGTCTCTGAATGGGTGTCAAAGTTTGGCCTGAGGGATGTGTCCCAGACAAGTGCTCCCAAGCAGCCCCCAACAGCAGCATCACCAAGCGTCCTGCATGAGGGGTCCTAGCCTGAGGTTTTTGTCTCATAAACAATCTCAGGGTAACCGTCCACCTATCTGGTCATCAAATCGACCAAGGAGTGTGTTCTACAGTGTGGCCACCAGATGGCGATCTTGGATGCTCTTTTCCACGGAGGACATGCAACTGGGTGGACCATTCTTCCCAGAGGGTGGCCTTTGTTCCGCTGATCTAAGTGCCTGAGAGCCTTCAAAAAGAATGAATTTGGTGGGGGGGGAGGCATGAACTGGAGAAAGAGTTCAATATCGACTTCTTGCTTAGCAAGTTCGGGACCCTTAGATGCACCCCCTTCAACCTCCCTGTTAGCAGCGATTATTCTGAAGCGTTATTAGAAAAATGCATCCTGAAAGAAAGAGAAGATGTGATTAGAATGGGGGGGCGGGCAGATGCAGGAGCTACTTGATGGGGCCGCTTCAGCTTGTGTCTGACGCTCTGCATACATTGTGTCCATTTATCCTCGCAGCACGCCCACCTGGGGCCCTTTAGAGAGAGACTTAGTAACCAGCCAGAGTCACACAGTAGACCTGAGTCCAGTCCTCCCCGCCACCCCAAGGGGTCTCTTGTTTATCATCAACGTGGGAGAGTTCCTCATCTGTAACCCAGGGGAGTGGATTGACTGCTGGCTACATTTGGGGGACCCTATAATTCACTGCCTAAAGCAGGACGCTTTGGAGAGTAAGACGGGGCAGCAAATGGACAGTAGCTGGGACCACAGATGCAAACCTGACACGAGGACACTCTAGCTAAGTTGCCTTTCCTCTCTAGTGCCCCAAGCTTCTGAGACCCAGGCAGGACTTTTTTTTTTTTTTTAAGCTTTCATGACCCTTGTGTGATCATCTAGTGCAGACCCAATGGGAGAGCTGAGGGAAGAAGGTGAATAAGAAAACTGGAAAGCCTGGACCTTGGGGTTCTGCCTGCGACCAAGGGGGAGGTGGTGCCTTCCCCGGTGCGTGCAGGCAGGTAGAGATTCTGTGCATCCAGGAGAGACTGAACTAAAGGAAGGCGTTCTTTTTTTTTTTTTTTTTTTTTTTTTTTTTTTTTTTTTTTTGCGGTACGCGGGCTTCTCACTGCTGTGGCCTCTCCCGTTGCGGAGCGCAGGCTCCGGATGCGCAGGCTCAGCGGCCATGGCGTACGGACCCAACCGCTCCGCCGCATGTGGGATCTTCCCAGACCGGAGAACGAACCCGTGTCCCCTGCATCGGCAGGCGGACTGTCAACCACTGCGCCACCAGGGAAGCCCAAGAAAGGCGTTCTTGTTTGATCGTTGTTACCTGAACAGCCATGTGTGTATTGTGTTATTTTGATACGTGTGGAGTGTGTGTGTGTGTGTGTGTAACAACCATGGTCGTGTTGCTGATTATGAAAGTGTGGCTTATCAGTTTATTGCCTCGTGTCTCCCAATCCATCCTTTTTTGCCCGACTGTGATACGGAAACTGAATCTTGCAAACTTCTCTCCTTTGCCAGTACGCCAGAGGCTGCGCTTCGCCAGTAGAGGGCGCTGGAGGCGCTCTGCTGGAGGAAGGGCTGCTCTTCCTGGTTGCTGTGGTGTCCTTCCTTCTGCCTCCTGCGACATGCAGGATGCCCACGGAGCCTCCTTCACCCCTGTGCATGGCTTTCTGGTGAGTTCTGCAGGCAACTCATCCGGCTTCCGTTGAGTTCAAGAGCACCCCGTGGGGCTGGCATCCCGGAAGCTTCCTGGCAAGTGCCTCCAGCGCCTCAGCCAGCTTTCCAGAAATTTCAACCACGTTCCCTTCAGGCAGCTTGGGAAAGCTTTACTGTCACTCCAGGGGATAGTTTCCTGCTTGACTGTCTGCACCTGCGTCACTTCGGCAAACTTCACCATCCAGTGGGCCAGGCATCCCCCGCTCCCGACTCTCCAGCGAGATCTGAATCTCAGCCTAGTGTGTTGGGGGAAGGCCCCCAAGTTAGTTTTTCTGGGGTCCTCTGCCTCGGCCCTAGGGCAGTGCCTGCTTCCTGCCCGTATCTGCCATTCCCCGATTCTTCAGCGTTCTCACCCTTAGTAGCCAATGCCCTGTTACTACATTCCCCTGTTACTAGTCAATAATTCTTTATTCAACTTTCTCTGTTTAATATTCTGTGTAGTTTGGCTCTCTAGTCTTGGCAAGTGGAGGGTGTTTTTTTGTTTTTTGGGTTTTTTTTTGTCTTTCAACGTCCATCTGTTCTTCATATTGTGTGTTTGTCCTGATTATAAATGGACTTGTTTGTAGGAATACAGGAAATACATTATTTCACTCCACCAAGGGCAGGAGACATGAGTGAGTGTGCTAAGTGGTTTCAGATAAGTGACCCTGACAGTGCATAGAACTGAATAAAATGTAGAGCCTCCAAAAAGCAATTCTCCCTATGTTTCCAAGTCCCCTGTATTTAAAACACCATGTTGATGATGCCACTTTTCAATAAAAGGTGGACAAGTTACCCACCCCCTCTCTAGGCCTCAGGATTTCCTTGAGAGGGCAGGACAAGGTCTTCTCCATACCTTGCAGCTGTGAGAGTTTTACATTCCATGACTGAATGTATGTTCCAGAATCTTCTATGCTTTCTCATGTTACATAGACATAGAATCTGGCATTCAAGTCTAGGTGTTTCTTTGCCTAGTGAAAACATCGTTTCCAACAAAGATGTGACCACCTTGTTGCACACTGTTGCCTTGTTGCACCTTGTTGCAACAAATTTGCAACTAACAAAGCTTTCTGTGTTAGTCATTTACCCATTAGTGATAATGAGTGCAGAAAGATCATCTGATCCAATACTCACCTTTTCAGAGGAGATGATAGAGGCCCAGATGATTAATTGACTTGCTCAGGGCTACACAGTTGGTTGTAACAAAGCCAGGACCAGCACCCAGGGTGCTTGGGTCCCAGTTCGGTTCCTTGCATCATATTGCTCCTGTACCATCATCTTTTAAATTCCCTACTAGTTATTTTCTTGAGATTATGTTTGAATGGCAGTAGGAAGACAAGCTACTGTATTCCTGAGATTAGGGGTGAGAAGTGGCAGTCATTTATAGGACAAAAATACAAGGGGATTCTAAAGGGGAGGGTAAGGGAATTCTGAAGACGAACTTTCCCTTTAGCTGTTGGTAAACGCAACATGCAGTTCCTTAAACCAAAATATTTTAAGGATGCTTTTATTAAGGTCAAATCTCTCACCAACTTTATGGAGTAAGCAGGCTCTTCATTTATTTGTGTGATCGAATTCAGTTGTTCTCATCTGGGGGCAACTTGATTTCCCAAAGGACATATGGCAATGTCTGGAGATGTTTTTTATTGCCAGGACTAGGCAGGGGGGTACTACCGGCATCTAGTGGGTAGAGGCCAAGGATGCTGCTAAACATCCTAAAATGCACAGGACAGCCCCCTATAACAAAGAATTATCTGATCCAAAATGTCAATAGTTGAGAAGGTTGTCAATAGTTGCCAAGGTTGAGAAATCCTGATCTGCTCCAACATGTTTCTTAAAATCGACTCACAGAGCTGATAGTAGCCATCCTAATGTGTGTGACGTATTATCTCATTGTGGTTTTCATTTACATTTTCTTAATGATTAGTGATGGTGAACATATTTTCATGTGCTTATTGGGCATTTGTTTATCTTCTTTGGAGAAATGTCTGTTCATGTCCTTTGCCCATTTTTTTAATCAGGCTGTTAGTTTATTTTTGTTGTTGTTCTTTATGTATTCTGGATATTAACCCCTTACCAGATATATGATTTGAAAATATATTTTCCCATTCCATAGGTCGCCTTTTCACTCAGTTGACTGTGTCCCTTGATGCACAGAAGTTTTAAATTTTCACGTAGTCCAATTTTATTTTACTTTTATTGCCTGTGCTTTTGGTGTCTTATCTAAGAAATCATTGTTAAATTCAACGTCATGAAGCCTTTCTTTTATGTGGGCACACCAGGGAATATTCATCAGAGTGAGGTCTCACGGAGTTCCTCATCTCAGCACCAAGACCCAGCTCTACCCAATAGCCTACAAACTCCAGTGTTGGAAGCCTCAAGCCAAACAACCAGTAAGACAGGAACACAATCCCACTCACAAAAAAAAAAGAAAAACAAAAATGAGAGAGCAAAAAAATATGTCAAAAAGATATGTCAGGAGCAAGGTAAAAACCTACAAGACCAAATAAATGATGAGGAAATAAGCAAAGGACCTGAAAAAGAATTCAGAGTAATGATAGTAAAGATGATCCAGAATCTCGGAAATAGAATGGAGGCATGGATTGAGAAAATACAAGAAATGTTTAACAAAGATCTAGAAGAACAAACAAACAGAGATGAATAACACAATAACTGAAATGAAAAATACACTAGAAGGAATCAATAACAGAATAACTGAGGCAGAAGAATGAATAGTGAGCTGGAAGACAAAATGGTAGAAATATCTACTTAGGACCCAAATAAAGAATAAAGAATGAAAAGAATTGAAGACAACCTCAGAGACCTCTGGTACAACACTAAATGCACCAATATTCAAATTATAAGGGTCCCAGAGAAGAAGAGAAAAAGAAAGGGTCTGAGAAAATATTTGAAGAGATTATAGTTGAAAACTTCCCAACATGGAAAAGGAAATAGTCACCCAAGTCCAGGAAGCACAGAGAGTCCCAAACAGGATAAACCATAGGAAAACTAAGCCAAGACACATATTAATCAAACTAACAAAAATTAAATTCAAAGAAAAAATATTAAAAGCTACAAGGGAAAAACAAAAAATAACATACAAAGGAATCCCCATAAGGTTATCAGCTGATTTTTCAGTGGAAACTCTGCAGACCAGAAGGGACTGGCAGGATATACTTAAAGTGATGAAGGAGAGAAACCTACAACGAAGATTACTCTACCCAGCAAGGATCCCATTCAGATTCAATGGAGAAGTCAAAAGATTTTCAGAAAAACAAAAGCTAAGAGAATTCAGCATCACCAAACCAGCTTTACAACAAATGCTAAAGAAACTTCTCTAGGTGGGAAAAACAAGAGAAGAAAAAAACCTACAAAAACAAACCCAAAACAATTAAGAAAATGGTAATAGAAACATACATATTGATAACTACCTTAAATGTAAATGGATTAAATGCCCCAACCAAAGGACACAGACTGGCTAAATGGATACAAAAACAAGATCCATATATATGTTGTCTACAAGAGACCCACTTCAGACCTAGGGACACATACAGACTGAAAGTGAAGGGATGGAAAAAGTTATTCCTTGCAAATGGAAATCAAAAGGAAGCTGGAGTAGCAATGCTCATATCAGATAAAATAGACTTTAAAATAAAGACCCTTACAAGAGATAAGGAGGGACACTATGTAATGATCAAAGGATCAATCCAAGAAGAAGATATAACAATTATAAATGTTTATGCACCCAACATGGGAGCACCTCAATACATAAGGCAAATGCTAACAGCCATGAAAGGAGAAATTGACAGTAACACAAAAATAGTGTTACACCAATGAACAGATCATCCAAACAAAAAATAAATAAGGAAACACAAGCTTTAAATGGCACAATAGACCAGATCGATCTAATTGATATTTATAGAACATTCCATCTAAAAGTGGCAGAATACACTTTCTTCTCAAGTGCACATGGAACATTCTCCAGGATAGATCACATCTTGGGTCACAAATCAAGCCTCAGAAAATTTAAGAAAATTGAAATTGTATCAAGCATCTTGTGTGACCACAACACTATGAGATTGGAAATCAATTACAGGAAAAAACTGTAAAAAACACGAATACATGGATGCTACACAGTGCGGTACTAAATAACCAAGAGATCACTGAAGAAATAAAAGAAGAAATAAAAAATACCTAGAAAAAAATGACAGTGAAAACACGACGACCCAAAACCTATGGGACACAGCAAAAACAGTTCTAAGAGGGAAGTTTAGAGCAATTCAATCTCACCTCAAGAAACAAGAAAAATCACAAACAAACAATCTAACCCTACACTTAAAACAACTAGAGAAAGAAGAACAAAGAACAACCAAAGTCAGTAGAAGGAAAGAAATCTTAAAGATCACAGAGGAAATAAATGAAAGAGAAATGAAGAAAACAATAGCAAAGATCAATAAAACTAAAAGCTTGTTCTTTGAGAAGGTAAACAAAACTGATAAACCCTTGGCCAGACTCATCAAGAAAAAAAGGGAGAGGATGCAAATCAATGAAATTAGAAATGAAAAAGGAGAAATCACAAGTGACACTGCAGAAATACAAAGGATTATAAGAGACTACTACAAACAACTATATGCCAATAAAGTGGACAACCACGAACAAAACGGACAAATTCTTGGAAAGGTACAACTTTCCAAGACTGAACCAGTAAGAATTAGCAAATATAAACAGACCTATCACAAGTAATGAAATTGAAACCGTAATTAAAAATTTTCCAACACAGAAGTCCAGGACCAGATGGCTTCACAGGCGAATTCTATCAAACATTTAGAGAAGAGCTAACACTGATCCTTCTCAACTCTTCCAAACCATAGCAGAGGGAGGAACACTCCCAAACTCATTCCATGAGGCCACCATCACCCTGATACCAAAACCAGACAAAGATATCACAAAGAAAGAAAATTATAGACCAATATCACTAATGAACATAGATGCAAAAATCCTGAAAAATGCTAGCAAACAGAATCCAACAGCACATTAAAAGGATCATATACCATGATCAAGTGGGTTTTATCCCAGGGCTTCAAGGATTCTTCAATATATGCAAATCAATCAATGTGATACACCACATTAACAAATTAAATAAAAACCATATGATCATCTCAATAGATGCAAAAAAAACTTTTGACAAAATTCAGTACCCATTTATGATAAAAAACTCTCCAGAAAGTGGGCATAGAGGGAACCTACCTCAACATAATAAAGGCCACATATGACAAACCCATAGCAAGCATCATACTGAATGGTGAAAAACTGAAAGCACTTCCACTAAGATCAGGAAAAAGACAAGGATGCCCACTCTCACCACTCTTATTCAACATAGTTCTGGAAGTCCTAGTCACTGCAATCAGAGAAGAAAAAGAAATAAATGGAATACAAATTGGAAAAGAAGAACTAAAACTGTCACTGTTTGCTGATGACATGATACTATACATAGAAAATCCTAAAGATGCCACCAGAAAACTACTAGAACCAATCAATGAATTTGGTAAGGTTGCAGGATACAAAATTAATGCACAGAAATCTCTGGCATTCCTATACACCAATAATGAAAATTCAGAAAGAGAAATTAAGGAAACACTCCCATTTACCATTGCAACAAAAAGAATAAAATACCTAGGAATAAACTTACCTAGGAGGTGAAAGACTTGTACTCAGAAAACTATAAAACACTGATGAAAGAAATCAAAGAAGACATAAACAAATGGAGAAATATACCATGTTCTTGGATTGCAAGAATCAATATTGTGAAAATGACTATACTACCCAAAGCAATCTACAGATTCAGTGCAATCCCTATCAAAATACCAATGGCATTCTTCACAGAACTAGAACAAAGAATTTTACAGTTCATATGGAAACAGAAAAGACACCAAGTAGCCAAAGCAATCTTGAGAAAGAAAAATGGAGTTCAAGGAATCAGGCTCCCCAAGTTCAAACTATACAACAAAGCTACATTAATCAAGACAGTATGGTATTGGCAGAAACACAGAAATATAGATCAATGGTACAGGATAGAATGCCCAGAGATAAACCCACGCACATATGGTCACCTAATTTATGACAAAGGAGGCAAGAACATACAATGGAGAAAAGACAGCCTCTTCAATAAGTGGTGCTGGGAAAACTGGACAGCTACATGTAAAAGAATGAAATTAGAACACTACCTAACACCATACACAAAAATAAACTCCAAATGGATTAAAGACTTAAATGTAAGACCAGACACTATAAAACCCTTAGAGAAAAACATAGGAAAAACACTCTTTGACATAAACCACAGCAAGATCTTTTTTGACCCACTTCTTAGAGTAATGGAAATAAAAACAAAAATAACAAATGAGACTTAATTAAGCTTAAAAGCTTTTGCACAGCAAAGGAAACCATAAGCAAGACCAAAAGACAACCCTCAGAATGGGAGAAAATATTTGCAAATGAAACAACAGACAGAGGATTAATCTCCAAAGTATACAAACAGCTCATGGAGTTCAATATCAAAAAAACAAGCAATCCAGTTAAAAAATGGGTGGAAGACCTAAATAGACATCTCACCAAGGAAGAGGCCAAGAGGCACATGAAAAGATGCTCAACATCACTAATTATTAGAGAAATGCAAATCAAAACTACTATGATGTATCACCTCATGCCAGTCAGGATGGCCATTATCAAAAAATCTAGAAACAATAAATGCTGGAAAGGATGTGTTGGAAAGGGAAGCCTCTTGCACTGTTGGTGGGAATGTAAATTGGTACAACCACTATGGAAAATACTATAGAGTTCCCTTAAACTAAAAATAGAACTACCATATGACCCAGCAATCCCACGACTGGGCATATACCCTGAGAAAACTATAATTCAAAAAGAGACACATACCACAATGTTCATTGCAACACTATTTACAATAGCCAGGACATGGAGCCAACATAAATATCCATCTACAGATGAATGGATAAAGAAGATGTGGCACATATAAACAATGGAATATTACTCAGCCATAAAAGGAAACGAAATTGAGTTATTTGCAGTGAGATGGATGGACCTAGAGTCTGTCATATAGAGTGAAGTAAGTCAGAAAGAGAAAAACAAATACCGTATGGTAATGCATATATATGGAATTAAAAAAAAAAAAAAGGTACTGATGAACTTAGTTGTAGGGCCAGAATAAAGAGGCAGACATAGAGAATGAACTTGAGGACATGGGGTGGGAGGGCAAAGCTGGGGTGAAGTGAGAGTAGCATCGACATAAACACTACCGAATGTAAAATAGTTGGCTGGTGGGAAGCAACAGCATAGCACGGGGAGATCGGCTCAGTGCTTTGTGATGACCTGGGGTGGGGGGGATAGAGAAGATGGGAGGGAGGCTCAAGAGGGAAGAGATATGGGGACATGTGTATGCATATGGCTGATTCGCTTTGTTGTGCAACATCAACTAACACAGTATTGTGAAGCAATTATACTCCAGTAAAGATTTATTAAAAAAGAAAAGAAAAGAAAAACAAAAAATATATAAATAAAAAGAACATGGAGCAAATTCAGCAACCCACCCTCTCCCTGTTCGTAATCCATCCCCCCTTCAGACTTTCCTGGGAACCCAGCTTTGGAAAGCTCAACCTTCCAGAGCAGGGCTATAGCCTATTGTGTGATTGCAGGATGCTCTGTACAAAACCTTGGCTGACCACTCATCACAGTGACAGGTCTGAAGCATCAAGAAAGTATTGACCTCTGTCTAAGAAGAGGCTGCATTTTAGGAAACTTACATTAACTGGCTAAAACAAAAGAAGTCTTGATTTCCAGGAGAAGAGGGTCAGTCATCTAAAAAGCCCACCAATATGGAACCTCCCACACCCTCAGTCTCCAATGATGCAGGATAAATGGAGGATGAGGTAGTCTCCACTCATACATCTTTTGCTTGTTTCATTTTGATATCTTCAATGACATATGCTGCTGATGCCAAATGTGAGAAAGGGGCAGTTTCACCTCTGAATATCAACATAAAGCAAAAAGTCTCAGAACAAGGGCCATCTGTATTCAAAAAATAATACCATGCTAATGAACAACACCACAGAGAGTGTAGCAACTCTGATTTCTAATGGAATCTGGATGAGGGGCTCATTAGAGATTCAAGGATTGTGACTCACTTTAATTAAAATTTGAGCTGGGAGAGCTTGGAGAAACCAGCCCGACGAATGAGGTTTAGAAGAGAGGGAGGGGAGAAAGGGGCAGGATATTGACATGAATAAAGGAGACCTTAATTAAAGGATTAATGATGACAATAACAATAAAAATCGCTTCATCCTCACTTTGTGTCTGCAGTTGGACAAAATACTTTGTGAGTCAACGTCAGGCTGAGGCTGCCCTTTGTGACTCAGAGAGAGTGAAATGCTGGGACCGTACAGAAAATACTTGTCCTTATATCATTTGGATGTTTTGCACAATTGAATATTTGACTGAATGATCCCATCTGATTCTTCACTTCACGAGTTATGTATAGACTCACCCACCTCATTTAAGAGGAGAGCCCTTCTTGGAAGATTGATGATGATTAAGATGCCCCTAGACCCAAACTAAACTGTAAAATAACTGCAAGAAGTTTCAATAAATCCCCCTTTCTCCTTGATGGCTACTTGAATTATTTGGGGGCAAAAGATTGAAAATCAAACGCTTTCAAAATAATTTTTTGACAACATTGTTTTTGCCTAAGCCTGTGCTTTGTCTGCCTAGGGGGTCCTTCAGCAGTGCCTGAGTGCAGCTGAAATGATGGCCACTCTCACTGCACTGTTCCGAATGGATTCCTTTGGCTGCCCACTGTCCTCTCTTTTTTTTTTTTTTTTTTTCTTTTTTTGCGGTATGCGGGCCTCTCACTGTTGTGGCCTCCCCCGTTGCGGAGCACAGGCTCCGGACGTGCAGGCTCCGGATGCGCAGGCTCAGCGGCCATGGCTCACGGGCCCAGCCGCTCCGCGGCATATGGGATCCTCCCAGACCGGGGCACGAACCCGTATCCCCTGCATCGGCAGGTGGACTCTCAACCACTTGCGCCACCAGGGAGGCCCTGTCCTCTCTTTTAGGTCTTGGAATTGAGCCCATAACAGGGACTACAAAGCAAAGGCTCTCAGCACATTCATATTTTATATTTGCATGGTTTCTTTCCTATAACCTCTTTTCTTTGCCCAATAGTTCCTGGCTATAAGAGCCTAGGTAAAGAGCAGAATTCACCCAGATTTTAATATGTTAGCTATGACTCATGTCTTGCTGAGTTCCCTAAATTAGGATTCTGTTTTAAATGACCTTAATGCAGAGACTCTGGTTAGGATGATAAACTTTCATAAGCATTTAAACCTACAAAATTAATTATGAATATCTTATACAACTATATCTGTAAGTAAACTCCACAGCACCGGGCTTCATTTAAACCACCAATCCCTCTGCACACAGCAAGCTGGCAACATTTCACTGGCTAGAAGTGGCTTGAGCTGGCTCTCCTTGCTCTTCATGTCTATTGTCCTCTGCAGACTTGCCTGATGTCCAGGGGGTAGGTGCTCAGAGCTGGGTGATGCCTACACACCGATCCCTTTGCAGACAGCTCTGCACCTGCATCCCTCTCATCCCGGGGCTCTTCCAGCCCTTGCTTGGAAGGTTTTCAAGTTCTCTCTGTTCCTCTTCTTTTTCCTTCTCTTCCTCCTCTTCCTTCTCTGTCTTACTCCTTTATCTTCTCCTTTTCCTCTTACTTGTAGTGGAAATTAGTATGTGTTTCTCCTGTGGTTTTCCCCTTCTCATTGGGAGGAAAAGAAAGGCCTCTGTTATGGGCTGAATTTTGTTCCCTCAAAATTCAGATGTGGAAGCCCTAACTCCCAGTACTTCAGAATGTGACTGTATTTGAAGAGGTAATTAAGTTAAAATGAGGCCGATATTGTGGGCCCTAAATCCAACACGTCCTTATAAGAAGAGGAGATTAGCCCCAGACACATACAGAAGGAAGACCATATGAAGACCCAGGGGAAGATGGCCTTCTATAAGTCAAGGAGAGAGGCCCTGGGAGAAACCAACCCTGCTGACACCTTGACCTTGGACTTTCAGCCTCCCGAACTGTGAGGAAATAAGTTTCTGTAGTTTATGCCAGCCAGTCTATGGCATTTTTGTTATGGCAGCCTGAGCTAACTAAAACAGCCTCCTAGAAGTGCCATGAGGAAAATTACCCCCAAACTCATTCCAGTTCCTCCAACATCCTCAACCTCCACCTCTAAAACAAATATTCTTTCTCTATTCTATCCTGAAAACAGAAAACAGCCAATGTCTTCACTACCAGGTGGTCTGGTTGCAGACACATGGTGAAGATGAGAAAGTTATATGTGTAAAGCAGAGTTGCAGGAACTAGCCTGTGATCTTTGCTGAGAAGGCATGAATAGCCCTCAACTACCCACACAATTAGGCTTCAGTATGCTTTCAAAGATACCTTCATCTTTATTACTCATTGTATCCTCACAACAGTTGGAAAAGGAGAAAATGTTCAAAAATTAAATTTGCAGGGCTTCCCTGGTGGCGCAGTGGTTGAGAGTCCACCTGCCGATGCAGGGGACATGGGTTCGTGCCCCGGTCCGGGAAGATCCCACATGCCGCGGAGCGGCTGGGCCTGTGAGCCATGGCCGCTGAGCCTGCGCGTCCGGAGCCTGTGCTCCGCAACGGGAGAGGCCGCAACAATGAGAGGCCCACGTACCTCAAAAAAAAAAAAAAAAAAGAAAGAAAAAAAAAGAAAAAAAAATTAAATTTGCAGATGAGGAAACCAAGGTTTAAAGAAGTTACATTGTTGATCCAAGGCCATACAACTCCCTGTTCCTAGAGTTTATATTAGTTAATGTGGTGGACATTAGTGTTGTCACCAAATAGTTCCACATTTCCACCTTCTGATCAGAGGGCAGGACTGTACTTCCCAAAAGCTTTTGAAGGAAATCATATCCACATAAGCTGCTTTTAATGTGAGGGAAGTGATAGATGTCACCTCAGGGCAGAAGCTTTTAGGGCCAGTGTGTCATTCACAAGATTCTCTTCCCAGCCTCCTCTATGGCCCTGAGGGACTGTGATGAACAGGTTTCCCTGCCAACCGCAAGGGGCAGATGGCCTGAGTGAGAAATTAACTCGTATCAAGCCACTGTGATGTGAGTGTCATTTGTTATCATGCATAATGTAACCTATCCTGACTAATACAGTTAAGATGCTTTCAGCTGAAGGAAAAAGCAAATCCATCAGAAAATGGCTCACAATAAGGACATTTATTATCTCCTGTAACACAAAGTATGTAAATAGAGTAGTTTGAGTTTGGGCAATTCTGAGACTCAATGATGCCCTCAAGGATCCAGGTATTTATCCACCTACCATCCTCAGCACTTTAACTACTCCCCTCAGAGGGGCAAAATAGGTCAGCAGCTCCAGACAACAGACTCACATACAAAAATATCTGGAGTCAGAGAGAGAGAGAGAGATTCTGACAGGTTATTTCCTATTCTTTTTAGGAACAAGCATAACCTTTCCAGAAGCCCCTGTCTTTCCCCCAGTGGAATTTGGAATTTCCTTTAAGCCACCTTGGCCAGAACTGTGTCACATGTCTACCACACTGTCAAGGGGGAAGGAATCGATGTCGATTTGCTAGACTAGCTCCTTCCCCAGGGGCAGCCAAGGGGCCCATTCTCCCCTGAAACATAAGGCCACCTAATTTTGTTTGCAAGAAAGGAGAAGGATACAGTTGTGAGGTCACCCAACTGTGTTTATTACAAAGGGGATTCAGGAACCTGAGTCTCACATACCAATCATTCCAAGAGTCGGAGAACAGAACAGACAATGCTCAAATGCTGATGCTTTGTAAATAAGCAGAGAAAGATTCAGAACTTTGTCTGATAGACCAGCAAATTCCCCTAGGGAAGGAGCTGTGCATTCTGCATGCTCCTTGGAGTTGGTGCTA
Organism: Mesoplodon densirostris; assembly: GCF_025265405.1. Lineage (NCBI taxonomy): Eukaryota > Metazoa > Chordata > Mammalia > Artiodactyla > Ziphiidae > Mesoplodon > Mesoplodon densirostris. The sequence continues at coordinate 110,137,589 of NC_082668.1, read as the reverse complement.
GGCAGACCATTCAGCACCAGAGAAAACCTTGGGTCCATCTTCAGGCAGGCAAGTGTTAATATTTCTTGCACATGCAGATGTGGACACTGAGACCTCCTGAGGTGGTGACTTCCTGGGTTCTCAGCCAGGTAGTGGTGCAAGAGGCCCAACATTCCCGACGCAATATCCATCCCTTTGCCAGCTCCTGTTTGCACAACAGCACTTGCTGATGGATTCATTACAGTCCTGTTTACCACTCTCACTTTGGGAAATAAACTGACAACTGAAATTATAACTAGATTTAAGACAAGGATGACAGACTCAGATTGGAGAGTATTAAGGGAAACTGGATATTTGGGGACATCAGGAACACTCAGAATTTTCTATCTGGAAAAAAATCCCCATCATTTCATTAACCATTTCTCCAGGATCTCCAGCAGAGATATTATTGTGGCCTGTGTAAGCCAAGAGGCTGACCCCGTGTAACAATCCTGACCTCCTTAATGGCCAGGGTACACGCCAGGGAGTTTCTGATCTCAGAATAACTTTTGCTGAAGCATTAAATACTTTTGAAGAAAGGAAATAAATCTTTTTGCAGAAGTAACTGTGTATTTTTGTGTGTTGGGGGGGTATGTATGTGTATGTACGTGTATGCATGGTGTGTGATGTGAATCCATTTCTTTGCTGGGGTTGGGTGTGAGGAGAAAGGGTACATGTGGCCTTACTAGTTATATTTCTAACACTGCAAATTCCACCCCTAATATAAGGGTCGGGTTTCCATTCCCTTATCCTTGGAATTCCCCAAACATACTTGATCTGTGGGATGCTACTCTGACTATGTTCCCACAAATCACATCAGCATAGGAAAGACCCAGGGAGCCTCCCTGGAGGACTGCTGCTCTCTACTGCCCCGACATCCCACTGGTTACCCCTCAGTTATTGCTGCACTGTCCAGTTGGCTGCAGGAAAGCCAAACCTTCCTCCAAACAGCAGCAGGGGAAACTTGGGGAGACAGCCCTTCTGTGGTTAGAAGGTTGAGGATTGCTCAGGGCAGGACTTGGGGTGATGGCTGGAAGCAGTTCCACACCCTAGAGGGCTGGCTGCCTTGCACAGTCCCCTTTGGACTGAGTTGAAGCATCACTATCTTATGGTGGTTGCAACACTTCTGTTTGTCCAGGGCCGTCAAGGATCTTTAGGCCAGCGTCCTGCTGGGGCTTGACCATCTGGCATTGTGGTGGAGGTGAGCGGAAGCATTTATCTATCCTTTCATTTATTCACTCAACATAGTTATTGAGCACTGTCATGTGCTGAGCATTGAGCAAGGCCCTATAAATGCAGCTAAGAAGAGAGGACAGTCCCTGCACTCTGGACAGTCCAGTTGGGAAGACATTCAGTAAGTAAATAAGCAACCAAGACAGTTACAGAGGGTGATAAGTGCTATGAATGAAATAAACAGAGTGATGCTGCAGAGGAACTGGGATGCTGCCATGTTAGGTAGGGAGGGAGGTCAGAGAGTATTTCTCTAAAGAGGAATATACACAGGTGGAGACCTTGAGGTTGAGAACGTCAGTCATGCAAAGTGCTGGGAGTGCACCTCAGGGGGAGAGAACAATGGTTGCAAAGACTCAGGGGCAGGAACAGGGAAAGGCTTGTGCCTGGAGCTTGGTGGGATGGGGATGGGGATGGGGAAGTGGGGGCCAGATCCAGCAAAGATCTGTAGGATCGGCTAAGGAATTTGGATATCAATTTCAGAGCAATGAAAGTGCATGGAAGGTTCTTGAGCAGGGGAGTGACAGGATGTGACTTACATTGTAAAAGAGCCCCCGATACTTCATGGAGACCAGGTTGAACCCTATTTTCACAACCTTATTTGTGGATGTCCCAGCGTCCCTGCCAGTGGCTGGTTTACCTGTCTAGGCAAGTTCAGAGGACCAGATAATCATCAACATCCCACTTCCCCGTATTGTAAGAGGGAAATTCTCAGCCTCCCAGGAATGACAGTGAATTCTGGAACTAGTGTAAATAGGGAGAAAGAATATCAACAGAGAAAGCAAGAGTTCTCGGCCCTTGTCTCAGTCCTGCTTCAAGAGCTGTGTGGCTAAAGGGGACCCACCCCAATGCCACCAACTTCTGTTACTTCATTTACAAAACAGACAGGCTGACAGGTTATTTCTTGATTACCAAGGCCTGAAACTCCTTTGAAGTTTCTGGATCTGGGATCTATAGTGAAAATGGGTATTAGAATGCCCATTGCATTGGTGGAAACACTGAGACCCTGAGTGCACTAGGGAGCAGGTAGAGGTCAGGCTGCACACCTCCTCCACAGATAGGGCTCCAGGCATTCCAGAGCCCGATTCCCCATCCCTTTCCTGGAGAGCCTCTGCCTCAATCCTCCTGGGGTGGAATGACAAAGTCTTCTTTGACTCTCATACCAGCAGCTTTGAAGGGTGTATCATTTAGGATGATTTCAGTCACAAGTAAAATATTCCCCAACTATCAGTGGCTTAAATTATTAGGGCAATGTTACCTCAATAAAAATATTTCACAGGCAGAGTTGTTAAGTGAGCAGCTCCATGATGATGGGGCTGTGGGTCTGTTTCTCTGTGATTTTCTTCACTTCCCCTCATGGTCACAAAATGGCTGCTGAAGCTTGAAGTGTAGCATCAGTTCATTCATTCATTCAGCAAATATTTAACAGTGCTACTATGTGTTGGGCACTTTTCTTGGTGTTGGGGACACAATGGTGAATAAAACTTACAGAAATCCCTACCCTAGATTCCATTGTAGTGGGGAAAAGGGAGACACTGAGCAAAATAAATTTAAAAATTACATAGTATGTTAGTGGTATGTTCTGAGGAGAACGTAAAGAGGGAGAATAAGGATAAAGGAAGAGAAGAAGAATGGGAATTTTTTTTTAATGATGGCAGGGAAATGTCTGAGAAACTGACATTTGAGCAAAGTCCTGAAGGACGTGAAAGAAGGAGCCAGTGAAGATCTGGACGAGGAGCATTCTAGAAGGAAACAGCAAGTGCAAAGGCCCTGAGGTAGAAGTGTGGTTAGCATGTTCTAAGAAAGCAAGGAGGCCAGTGGTTGGAGGAGTGTGATGGAGAAAGACCCTCATAGGAGATGAGGTCAGGGAGAAAAAGGAGGCCTCAAGTCCTTGAGAGAACATGACAGCATGTGTAAACACCGAGGAAAGAAAGGCTTCTCCTAGTGCAACTCTTTCTTTTATGAGAGTGGAAAATATTTCCCAGCTGTCCAGCCCCATCCCAAAGACTTTCCCTTGTATTTCACTGGCCAGAACTAGGTCACATGGCCACTTCTAAACCAATCACTGGCATGATTCATTCCCAGGGTCTGGGTCTACCTCCTGCAAGCATGTTGCTGAACACAGTGGAGGTCTGCCAGCAAGGACAAAGGTGGGGTGACTGTTGGGTGTGCAACAAGAGCGCCAACCACACAGAGACTTTCCATTCAGCAGTTAGCCCTGGAGTCTGTTGCAGTCTCCTGGCTCCTCCAACAGGTTATTCACCCACAGGGCGGGGCAGCAGAAGTAGGGGAGTCTGTCGGGGCTTCGAGGGCTTTTCTAAGAATGAACTTTCAAAGTCCCTCTTCCTCCTCTTCTCTCTCAGGTCTCTGGTCCACAAAAACAAGTCTCTTCCACTAAAAGAAAAATAAAACTTTTAATTATGGAAATTTCAAATGTATTCAAAGTAGGGAGAATAGGATGATGACCCCCAGGTGCTCATCTCTCAGAGATTCAGTCCTATTTCATTTATAGCACGTGCCACTCCCCCTGACCAGTATCCATTCCATTAAAAAGCACACAAGTCCCTTTGGAGTTGTCCTGAGATCTAGCTGGGAGAGAGGCATGGAGGACTAAGACAGTCACTCCACCCAGACAAAGCTCTTCTGGGCCCAGAGCAGCCATGCTTCTCGCGGTGTCACTTGCCTACAACCAGCTGAAGGACACCAAAGCTTCTCCTGAATCATCCTTGCATCAGCTCTCAAGAGCTACAGATGTTCACAAAAGCATCTATAATTGGGGCACTTGGCCCATTAGGAATTTGGATGAACCAAAGCATAAGCCCTCGGCACTGCTCAGAAAAAGCAAACACGAGCAATGCGAGATTTGACTTCTGCGCAGTTAATTTAAACTCCGCTCTGAATATAAATCAGCTGCTTTAGTTCCAATCCACTCAGTCCCATCCAAGCCTTGTGCTGAATGATAAACACTGTCAGTAAGGCTAAATCATGACAGGCAAAATGAACTGTTTCCTTCAGCTCAAGTGAAGTTCCTGGGCAGGTGAAGGACACTGCTCAGCCACACTCAGAAGACTTCCCTCTGTCTGGGTATCAGGGTCTGCTTATGGGAGCGTGGAAGGCTAACTTGTCTTACATTTTTGAGGACCTGACAATGTCTTTGGGTGGAAGGGAAGATTAATCAGAAGCTCTTGTAGAAGTTTCTGGGGAACGACACCATTATAAGCCACATCATTCTGAAGGACAGGGCTCTTGGTACAAGGACTATCATTAGAGCAGGTAGGAGAAGGGATAAGTTCTTCTGGCTCCTGGCTGCCTGTTGCAGTTTTACTGAATATCAGACATGACCAGCTAAGCTGATGAAATATGGGGGAAGGTTGAGAGGGTGGAATTACAGACTGACTCTCCCTCTTAACTTCAGGGGGGATGTACAGGTCACAGTTGGGTCTGTATGAGAGTAACTTAGAGGATTATACTCGTCCCAGCTTCTCCCACTGAAGTAGACGGTGTGCCCCAGGGTCACTAGGACAAAAGGACTTTGTTTCTTTGTGAAGATGGAGTTAGCCTATAAAGGAAGATCAGGCAAGGCTCATAAAAACCCAAACATTTCCCTATCAGATTCTCCTGGTGCCTGAGGTTCCTACATCAGAGCTTCTCCTTTGAGTTGAGACATTAAAGATCCTGATAAAATGCAGATCTGTGATCAATGATCTTGATGGGTAGATCTTAATTCAGTCACTCATTCAGTGGACATTTATGACTTCCAGTTCTAAGTCAGACACTATGGTAGGTGCTGTAAGATAGTGGATATTTATCTCAAGTGTCAAAGTATAATTTTAAAAAGTTAAGAACATGACTTTCATTACAAATATAGAGTACTCCTGTGTCACAGATTTTATTCAACATATCAGTTAATGAATGAGAGAACTGGTAAGATGGTAAAATTAGTTCCAAGAATGATTTAAGAACTTAGATTAATATAGCCCATCAAGAAAGGTATCTTTTTTTTAATTTGTATGCATCGGGTCTTGATTGCAGCATGTGGGATCTTCTTTGCTGCGTATGGGATCTTTTAGTTGTGGCATGTGGGATCTAGTTCCCTGACCAGGGATCGAACCCAGGCCCCCTGCATTGGGAGCATGGAGTCTTAACTGCTGGACCATCAGAGAAGTCATAAGAAAGGTATTTTTAGAAAGAAAGAAAGAGAGAGAGAGAGAGAGAAAGAGAGAGAGAGAAAGAAAGAAGGAAAGAAAGAAAGAAAGAAAGAAAGAAAGAAAGGGAGAGAAAGAAAGAAGGGAGGGAGGGGGGGAGGGAGGGAGGAAGGAAGGAAGGGAGGGAAAAAAAGAAAAAGATTGTCAGGTTAGATAAACACTGATTAATGTCATACCAATGTGACAATAAATATGGCAATAAAAGCATAACCATTGGGGTTATATTCTTTTGCCAGACCAAAATCTACAGCTAAACATGTAATTTCACTGTATCCAGGCTCTAATCAAATAGTATAAAGCACAAGTATGGTTTCCCAGAGAATTAATAACCCTTTAGCAGGCTTGTTAAACAAGGCCCTGGTACAACATTAAAGGACTTGCTGTGCTTCCTTTTGATTTTCAAGATTTTGATAAATTTTTCTTAACACAAGAGATGTAGAATAACATGCCTATCACCCTTAGTTGAGACTAGGACCTAGCTCAATGGGAAGAGGTGGAGGAGAATGTTTGGGCCTATGAGTCAGGAGACCTGGGTACCAGTCCTATCATCAGGTGTCGTGTGACCTTGGGCAAGTCACGTTACCACCTAAGCCATGAATTCTCTCTCTGTTCAATGAGATGCAGAACTGGGTAGGCTCCAGGGCCCCCTTCGGCCCTGATATTTTCTGAATCACAGCAGATTATGAAGCAAGGCTGTCACGGAAATCCCCTTGTCTGTAGTGACAGACCATGGGGAAACACCATGGTAGATCTTTGGATAACTGAAGGGAGGTGGTGGGTGGAGGGAGGTGGGGAGAGGGTGCACAAGAGCACTGCATGCAAAGACGGAGCACTAAGAGAGAAAGTAAAGGATTTCACCTCTAGGCTCCCACCTTCTCCCAGTCTCTGCTCCCCATCAGTTCTCTGGGGTGTCAAAGAGTCAGAAGAGGCCAGGTCAAGCTACAGTAACAAACTGATAATGAAGTCTCCATGGCTTAACCCAACCAAAGTTTGTTTCTTCCTCATGGCATTCTGGTGGGCAGCCGTCCTCCATGTGATGACTGAGCAGGTCACACTTTTTCTATCCTGTAGCTCTGCTATCTTTCCATGGGGCATCCCGAGTCACTGTGGCAGGGCAAGAGAGAACATGGAACACTCACACCAGCTTTTAACCACATACAACCTGTACTCATGGGCCATTAGCCAGAACGAATCTCATGGCTCCAAAGAAATCAAGGGAGCTAAGTCGTAAATCCTCCATGGGCCTAGAAGAAGAGAAGACCAGATACTTGTGAGTCCTGACCTGGAAAGGACCCAGCTCCTGTAAAGACTGAAGGCCTTTCAAGTGTTCCAAGGTGCCGCCATCCATCGTCTGACTCTAGAACATCAGCTGCAGTAAGGAAGAATTCAGCTGGAATAAGGAAGTATTCGGCCAGATACCTGCACGTCCTGTCCAGTCAACACTCAACATCTGAGGGTTCCAAAAAGCCTCCAAGCCTGGCCCACGTTGACACAGTTCAAGGAGAGGAAGTTTGATTCCCCTGAGTTTTTAGATTCAATGTGGACAGGCACTTTGCATCCCCAGGAAGCCAAAGCAACATTCTTTTTTTTTTTTTTTTTTGGCGGTACGCGGGCCTCTCACTGTTGTGGCCTCTCCCGTTGCGGAGCACAGGCTCTGGACGCGCAGGCTCAGCGGCCATGGCTCACGGGCCCAGCCGCTCCGCGGCATGTGGGATCCTCCCGGACCAGGGCACGAACCTGTGTCCCCTGCATCGGCAGGCGGACTCTCAACCACTGCGCCACCAGGGAAGCCCCTGGCATGTGTATTTTAATGGACCCGGGCCTCAGTTTCTTCATCTGTGAAAAAGAAACACTGACATTTACATTTAAAGAGGATCCTTGTGAAGAAAGAACCTGTGTAAATGTCTAACTGTGCCAGGCTCAGAGTAGGTCCTAAAATGTAAACACTCACTTCCCTTTCCTGGGGAAGGGATTCTATAAAATTGACCACTTTGAAAGTGAGTCTAGGAAAATGCAATTACTTCAGCTCCCTCCACCCAGCCTTTAAAAACTCTGCATCAGCACTTCACTTCCTTTCTTATTCATATCCAGTTTGCACAATCATTGTTAGGTAACTCCTTTCTGTGATCTGAAATGACACAAGGGAGACGGTAATAACCTGGGACTTTTGTAGACAGCTCCTTGCATGTATGTTTTACATGGTTTCACCATTCTCAGGACAGACTTTAGAATCATGAGCCCCAAGACTTCAGCCTCATCTAACGAAAAGCACAGGGTCAGACCAAATGATGGAGGCAAAGTTGTATTGTTTATTGCACATCTTCCTACTCAAAAATAGTTTGAAAGGAGGGAGGGGCAGAGTTTGGCTTCAGATGACTAGAAATGCCTTCATGTGTCCATTCAATTCCCCAACAAGGGCAGAGAAGTGAGGAAGTACAGCCTCAGCAAAGACCTTCGGCCCCCAGTCTCTCACCTCTGCAGAAATGTAGTCAGTTGACAGTCTAGGGTCTCTGTTAAAGTGTCCAGTTCTTGCGAAGATGAATATCCAGCATCAGTAACCACTGTTAATATCCTGGGACGAAGGTTAAGGACCCTGAAGAATGAACCTCAGATGGAATTGGCCATAGAATTCCTTAGAGTTTTCACAGGACAATATTTTGTGCTGGGTAAAAAAACCCACAGGTCCTCACAAAGCCTTTCTGGATCACCATTCTTTTGATCCAATCTAACAAGTTAATAAGAGAATAAAAGGGCCTCTGACCGGCCCTTTCCTCCTGTCTCCTTCCATATATCATGGGGGAGACACACAATTCTGGGTGCTGCTCACAAACTGTGTAGGAGCTCCTTCTCAGCATCTCGGTGTTTCCCAATCATTCCTTCATTTCTTCACTCTGGGGTGAACTGGGGTTAAAGCAATGGGAATGTGTGGTTCCTGCTCTTGGGGAGCTCACAGCTTAAGGAGGAGACCAATAAGCACAACTACTGGAGTTATTTACACTATCCACAAATCTCTGCAGAATGTACGTTGAAAAGGTGGGTAGGAAGTGTAAGGGTCAGTCCTACTCAATGGGCTTCATAGACCAGGTGCCATTAGGTGAGTGACGGTCATTTGTCAGATGAGATTTAGGAGTGGGGAAGTCTCTTCAAGCTAAACAAACAGCCTTGGTAAACTGTAGTAATTCAGGGCGACCAGAGAAACATGGGTAAATGGAGGAGAGGGCAGCAAGAGTCTAGGAGGTAGGCACTGGCACAATTAGAGAGGCCCTTATTTGCCAAGCAAATAAGGAACCTGACATTATTATTTTCCAAAAAATCTAAACACTAGGGCCTCCTGAAGGTCTGGATTGCTGATTACATCTCTTGCTCTCTGCAACAGTCCACAATATTCATTGCAAGCAACAGAAATGGAAATCTGATTTAAGCTGAGAAGGAAATTACTGGAAAACTACTGGGAACTCACAGAATTGCTGATAAGACTGCAGAACCAGGCCCAGGAGAAGGTCAGGGTCAGGGATACAAGCCAAAATCATGCTACAGAACTCATCCCGTGAGGATCCATCTGCTGTTACCACTCTCCTGCTGCCTATGCTGCCAGGGAGGGCTGAGATGAAACCCTTGGCATGGCTGCAGCTACTGTCCCTTCTCTGGTGTGCAGTAATCCCAGCTTCTCCTTTAAAGGAACATGGAGGGTGTGCCTGGTTGGCCACATACCCATGCTTGGCTGCCCGTGAGGCTGGGCATTCAAGTAACTAGGCTCATCAGCCTCTTTTAGTAGAACATGATTTCTGCCACCCCTTGACTCTCCAAAGGTGGAAAAGACCCCAGTCACTGAACGGAGCTCAAATGCAGGCAGTCTTAACTAAGCAAATGGAAAAATGCCTCATCCAGAGTCTTTGGAGCATTCTTGACTTGATACCAAGTCGTGATTTACAAGAGGGAGGGGCCGCCCCTGAGTCATTTCCTAGGGACTATTTGAAAGGGACACTCTACTCAATACCATATGATGTTTTTTCTGGGTTGTCATTGTTGTTTTTGTTTAAAAAAATTTTTGTTACTATTTTACTATTGAAAAAATTGTTCCTTTCAGAAATAGGTAAAATTGAGAACTGTCAAAAAAATATCGATAATTATTGGATTTGAATTGGGTTACCGGGGGGTGATTCAACCATATTAGTTCTGAAAACTATGAGACTCCCCCCTCCCCCAGCTTGAGTTCAGGCTGGTTGGGTCCTATGAGGCTAAGGCCTTTGATGGGGGTACCGGACCCAAAGCACTGGGAATCCAGAAACACAGGGCACACAGACCTGACAGGTGAGCAGAAAGAGGGTCAGAAGAAGGCCCTGGATGCCCTTTGTGAAAATCTAAGGGAACCTGGGTTCTTTAGCTATACCCAATAAAAATCTATATCAAATCTAGCCAACTTAGCAAGAAGAAATTTATTGGAAGACTGTCAGGGACTTCCAGACTTGACTGAAAGAACTGGGCTTAGAAAAGAGAGAAACTGAGGCAGTTTGAGATGGTAGGTAGCAGGGCAGGGCTAAGGTCAAGTAGCAGGAATGGCCTGCTCAGGACAACACTGCTAGGAAGAAGTAAAACCCCAACTATTTTTAAGCTAATGTCCCTCCAGCTGTGATTTAAATACCAGAAGGGAATCATGCTATTGGCCTCGCTTTGTTTGCTTGCCTACACCTTGGCAGAGTTACTGCAGGTCCCCTGATCACATTGGACTGAATAACAATAGACAAAATGTAATACTGATGAAAGAAGCTGGGGGGCTCCAGAAAGGGAAAATGGGTGTGGACAGCTCCCACACCCATACTTGTCTACTCTAGCAATCCAGAGCAAGTACCTGGCACAGCTTCAGTAGTTCTGAGTGGCTGGAGGGACCTGAGAACTCATCTCTTCTCCACTTGCATCCGAGCTTAGCTCCAGGGGAATAGTCAAATAAGCACTGGTTTCACCCGTCCTGAGTTCAGCCTGTATACGTTACCCTGCTCCTGCTTCAGCTAATGGGGAGTCAAAGTGAAACAGAATTCTATTTAGATATGTGAAGCTAGCCATTCACCGTGAGGGAGCAGTCATGTATCATCTGTCTACTCATCTGTTAGTCACCTCAAACAACAACTCACTGCTTCCTTTCTTCCTGAAGCTCTCTAGATGCTCTCTGAGATTGCAAATGAATGCCTCTTCACCCAGTGTTTACAGTCCACATGGCCATTCAGCCCTCCCAGTACAAGATGCTTGCTGCCGGGGTGTCCAGAAATATGAGTCAGAAGGAGAAGAGAAACCTAAGCAAATATTCCATCCCTGGGTCTTCTTTCACAGGCTCCCACTTCCCCATGACTTTTTAGGTTCAGATCACTCCACTGATTCCTTGGGTCTCCCAGGAAGTCATATGACACTGACCAGCTAGTAAATGAACCTTGCTTCTACCCAAAGGCAATATCCTTCTGAACTTAGACTTCCTGGGGACTGTGGGGCAAGGACAAGACTTGAGGGTGAAAAAAGGGGAAGATAGGCTCCCATCCTCCAGATTTATTGTGTGTAGGGCCTGTTACCCAGCAAGAGAGGTTATTAGGCTATTCGGGCCAATCTGAGTTACTTTTTTTATTGTGGTAAAATATATATAACAAAATATTTATTTTAACATTTATAAGTGTATGTTATGCTTTTGTTTACATTCACCTCTAGCTATTTTATAATTTACTTTGTGATTTCTTCTTTGACCAATTAGTTGCTTAAGAATATGTTGTTTAATTTCCACATATTTGTGAATTTTCTGGTATTCTTTCTGTCACTTCTTTCTAACTTCATCTCATTGGGGTTGGAAAAGATACTTTGTATGATATCTATCTTTTAAAATATATTGGGACTTGTTTGTGGCTGAACATCCATCCATTCTAGAACATGTCCATGTGTACTTGGGACAACCCCCAGAATGGGAGAAAATATTTGCAATCCAAGCAACTGACAAGGGATTAATCTCCAAAATATACAAACAGCTCATGCAGCTCAATATCAAAAAAACAACCCAATAAAAAAATTGGCGGAAGACCTAAATAGACATTTCTCTGAAGAAGACATACAGATGGCCAATAAACACATGAAAGGTGCTCAACATCACTGATGATTAGAGAAATGCAAATCAAAACTACAGTGAGGTTTTGATTTGTACCTCACACTGGTCAGAATGGCCATCATCAAAAAATCTATTGATACAAACAATAAATGCTGGAGAGGGTGTGGAGAAAAAAGAACCCTCCTACACTGTTGGTGCTAATGTAATTTGGTACAGCCACTATGGAGAACAGTATGGAGGTTGCTTAAAAAATTAAAGGGCTTCACTGGTGGCACAGTGGTTGAGAGTCCACCTGCCGATGCAGGGAACACGGGTTCTTGCCCCGGTCTGGGAAGATCCCACATGCCGCGGAGCAGCTGGACCCGTGAACCATGGCCACTGAGCCTGCGCGTCCGGAGCCTGTGCTCTGCAACAGGAGAGGCCATGGCAGTGAGAGGCCCGCATACTGCAAAAAAAATAAAAATAAATAAAAATAAAAATAGCACTTACAATATGACACAGCGATCCCACTCCTAGGCATATATCCAGAGAAAACCATAATTCAAAAGGATGCATGCACCCCAATATTCATTGCAGCACTCTTACAATAGCTGGGATATGGAAGCAACCTAAATGTCCATTGACAGAGGAATGGATAAAGAAGATGTGGTACATATATACAATGGAATATTAGTCAGCCATAAAAAGGAACGAAATAGGGCTTCCCTGGTGGCGCAGTGGTTGGGAGTCCGCCTGCCGATGCGGGGGACGCGGGTTTATGTCCCGGTCCAGGGGGGGTCCCGTGTGCCGCGAAGTGGCTGGACCCGTGGGCCGTGGCCACTGTTCCTGCACGTCCGGAGCCTGTGCTCTGTGGCGGGAGGGGCCACAACAGTGAGAGGCCCATGTACCACAAAAAAAAAAAAAAGGAATGAAATAGTGCCATTTGCAGAGATGTGGACGAACCTAGAGATTGTCATACAAAGTGAAGTAAGTCAGAAAGAGAAAAACAAATATCATATAATATCGTTTATATGTGGAATCTAGCAAAATGGTAGAGACGAACATATTTGCAAAGCAGAAATAGAGTCACAGATGTAGAGAACAAACTTATGGTTACCAAGGCAGAAGGCAGGGTGGGATGAATTGGGAGATTGGAATTGACTTATATACATTACTATGGATAAAATAGATAACTAATGAGAACCTACTGTATAGCACAGGGAACTCTACTCAATCTCTGTGGTGATCTTAATGGGAAGGAAATCTTAAAAAGAGTAGATATATGTATATGTATGACTGATTCACTTTGCTGCACAGCAGACACTAACACAACATTGTAAAACAACTATACTCCAATAAAAAAAATTATTTGGACATAAGGCATAAAAATTCATGAAATAAAACATCTCAAGGACAAAAAATTAAAAAATACAATAAAATGAGTCTCTTGTAGACAACATATAGTTGAATTATATATTTTTTAATCCATTCTTCCAAACTCTGCCTTTTTATTGGAGAGTTTAATCATTTACATTTAAAATAATTCCTGAAAGGAGGACTTTATTTCTGCCATTTTGTCATTTGTTTTCTACATGAATTATAGCTTTTTTCCCCTCATTTCCCTCGTTACTGCCTTCTTTGTGTTTAGCTGATTTTTTATAGTGAAACATTTTGATTTCTATTGTCATTTTCTTATGTGCAAATTCTACTTTCTTTTAGGTTGCCAGTACGTTCAACATCCTAAAGTTATAACATTCTAATTAGAATCTATCCCAACGTAATTTCAACAGCAGACAAAGGCTCTGCTGCTGTAGTGTTCTGTACTGCCTCACAGAGGTCCTTCTTGAGGATTCCTTGAAGTCATTCTGTCTTGCTGCTTTCAAGATTCTTTTCATCTTTTGACAATGTGACTCTAATGCGTATCACTATGGGTCTCTTTGAGTTTAGCCTACATGTTTGTTGAGCTTTTTGGATTGGCAGGTATTCATGTATTTCAGCACATATGGAAAGCGGCCAACCATTATTTCTTCATATATTCTTTCTGCCATTTCTCTTTTCCTTCTTCCCGCAATGTGTATGTTGGTCAGCTTGATGGTGCCCCACAGATCCCTTAAACTGTGTTTACTTTTTCTTCATTCTTTTTTTTTTTTTTTTCTGTTTAGACTCAGTAATCTCAATGATCATATCTTCAAGTTTTCTGATTCTTTCTTCTGCTTGCTCAAATACGTTTTTGAAACCCTCTAGTGTACTTTTCATTTCACTTATTGTACCTTTCAGCTGCAGAATTTCTTTTTGGTCCATCTTTATATTTTTGACCCCTTTGTTGATATTCTCATTTTGTCCATGCATTGTTTTTCTGTCTTTGTCCATGTGTTCCTTTAGCTCTTTGAGCATCTGTAAGAGAATTGCTTTAAAGTTTTTGTATAGTCAATCTGATATCTGGGCTTCCTCAAGTATGTTTCTGTCCATTTATTTTGTTCCTTTGAATGGGCCATACTTTCTTATTTCTTTGTATACCCTGTGATTTTTTTGGTTGAAAGCTGAGACATTTGAATCTTATAATGCGGTAAATCTGTAAATTAGCATCTTTCTCTGGATTGCTGGCTTTTTTTAATTTAAAAAAAATTTGTGTGGTTTTAATTTTTCAAAAATTGTTCTAGGGTGTCTCTGTGCTGGGGATCAGCTTACAGTGAAAACCTAAGGTCTTCTCAGCTCTCTTTTGAATCTGCCTCTTTCCCTCAACTTGCTTTCTAAATTCTGCCATATATAGGGTTGTTTTTGAATGCCCAAAACAGCAGGTACTGCTCCTGTAAATCTCCTCGAAGCTGATTCAGCTGGTGACAGTTGAAACAAGGGCATACAGCCTTCATGTCTTCCCATTAGTAATCTGAAGGAGCAATCTGTAGTCAGAACACAGAACCCCACTATTTGGAGGACAAGGTCCTTATTGCACACTCTGGCTCTATCAAGTCATGCTAGAAATGTGTGTTGCTGTCCCTACAAATGCCTGCCATGGGGTGAGGGGCAGGTAGGAGATGGTTAGCTGCCACCATGCTGATGGCTGAAATCAGTAGAAATGAACTGCAATTTATCCGCCAAGCTGTTTCATAGAAGCCGCAAATACTCAAATAAATTTCAGAGTTACAACATAGTCACTTCACACAGTTTCTGTCAGTATAATTGTTGTTCAGCTGGAGAGATAGATTCCTGCTAGTTTCTACTCCATCATCTTCCCTGACATCACTCCTGACTTATGTTTTAAAAGGATAACTCTGGCTGCTATATTGAATGTGGACCCTATGGTAGTATGGACACCAGTTAGAGAATTATTGAAGTAGGGATGAAATGTAAAGCATGATAAATATAATTAATGCTGCAGAACGTTATGTACGAAAGTTGTTAAGAGAGTAAATCCTAAGGGTTCTCGTCACAAGGGAAAAATTATTTTCTATTTCTTTAATATTGTACCTATATGAGATGATGGTTGTTCCCTAAATTTATTGTGGTGATCTTTTCATGATGTATGTAAGTCAGATCATTATGCTGTACACCTTAGACTTATGCAATGCTGTATATCGATTATATCTCAATAAAACTGGAAAGAAAAGAATAGTAAATACTAAGTTTGAATATTATATTAATATCTTGTTTCTTTACAAAAAACAAAGTTAGTGAAGTAATTCAGGAGAGAGATTGTGGTGACTTGCACCAGAGTGGTAGTGGGGAGATGATGAGAAGTTTCGAATTCTGGATCTATTTTGGAGGTAAAGCCAAAGGATTTCTTAATGGATTGAATGTGGAGAGAGAAAGAGTGTGAGAGAGAGAAAGGAGTCAAGGTTGGTGTCAGGTTTTTTGATCAAAACAACTGGAGTGATAAATTTGCCATCAACTAAGATGGAGCAAAATAGGAGCACATAGAGCTTGAGATGTCTATGTAACATGTATGTAGAAATAGGCCTCTGAAGTTCAAGAGTGAAGTCTGATCTAGAAATATAAATTTGTGAATAATGACACATAGGTGGAATTTAAACATGAGACCAGATAACATCACCAAAGAAGTGAGTATAAGTGGAAAAGATGACAAAGGATCAAATCCTGGGGCATCGTAACATAAATAGGTGAGGAAAGAGAGAACAAATGAGAAAAATTAACCAAGAGTGACCAGTGAGGTAGGAAAACTATCAAGAAAGTGCTATGTCTTAACAACTTATTGACCAGAGACGTCTTAATACGTCTTTTGTTACCCAAACGTTACTGATTGGAGACGTTTCACTATTCACTTACATAACAAATCTCCGGCCACAGGCACTAGTTTCTGCAAAAATCCACCAGTCAATAATGTGTTAAAAGACAACATAAAAGACTTTTTCAAGGAGAAGAGAGTGAGGAATGCTGTGATGTACTACCGATAAAAAAAATATGAGGACTAAAATTTGACCATAGGAGGACACCATGTAGAATCCATTAGTGATTTAATGAGAGTAGTTTTGGTTAAGCGATGGGGATAAAAGTTCCATTGGAGTGGATTTAAAAAGCATGGAAGGAGAGGAATTACTGACAATGGGCATCAACAACAATTTTGAGGAAGTTTTCCACAAAGGAGAGCAAAAATTTAGGTAGTAGGTTGCATGAAGTGGACCAAGAGTAAATGTTTCAGGATGGAAAACTAATAGTATGTATGTTCAGCAGTTGGGTACAATCCAGTGGAGATTGTATCATTGATGTTGTAGAGGAGAGAGAAGGAAGGACTGCTGCTGGGAAAATACCCGGAAGTAGGTGAGAGGTGATGGGATTTAGTGCACAGGTTGAGAGAGTGCTTCTTGACAGGAGCTTGGACAGTTCATCTAAGTCATAAGAAGGCGGGAAGATGGCATCTTGGTAGAGATGCCGGCAGTGGTGGGAGTCGGGTGTTTCACTTCTGGTTGCTTGAATTTTCTTAAGAGGAGGGCAAGGTCATCAGCTGAGAGTGAAGACAGGAGACGAAGTGAAGATGAAAGACTTGTTTGGGAGAGTTACTTGAATAAAGAACTATAGTCTTATCGCCAGACAGGATTAAGGTTCATTTGCAGTTTATGTCCCAAGATTAAAATGAGACCACCACCATGATCACATCATTGACTCCAGTTACATTCAGTTGCAGAGAGGGTTGGATCTAACCTCTGCCGTGTTTTTTGTCAACTGAGTACAATGAAGCAAAACAGGAGCAAGGGAGTTGAGGATGTGTACCGGGGGTGATTAAAATGACTGACCATACATTTAAATGGGACAAAGGACATGAACTGGGGAATGGACAGTGGAAGAGTGGCAGAATAACACATCAGAAATCCTAGAGGCAAAGGACTGTTAGAAATAGCATACTGAAGGAAGAGCTGTAAAGATCTGTGCTGTGTCCAGAAAGTAGAATGGATGAGTGATTATGAAGGATTCCCTATGAGTAAAAATGACAAGGTAGGGTATGACCCTGACAGCATGTGACTAATAGAGGGGAAGAACCAGATCATCGGAGAGGATATGAATCTGTTTTCTTACCAGTGCAGAGCTTGGGACAGAGTAAAAACTCAATGAACATCTGTTGAATGAATGGGGGATGACTGACAACCACCTTCAGGCAATTCTGACTGATTTCCTGTCTTCTCTGTTCCATCCCAGTTGCTCTCAGTCCGGGATTGCTCAGGCAAAATTGCTTCAGATCAATGATAATTAGCACAGGTGACCCTTGGTACAACTTCTAATAGTGGCTCTTTTTCTTTCAGTGCATATTTAACATTTTCTTGTGCAGAGGCTTCCAGAATCCAGGGTGGTTCCAACTCTCACCTGCCCCTGCATCTCCTCCAACTCCCAAAACTTTCTCTGGGAAAGGAATAATATTGCTTGTTTACACGTCAGTATGAATAATCTCCAAGAACGGGATACATTTAAATTGGGGTAAGAAAATGTTTGACCCCTGTGAAAACACTGTAGGTGTCCGGAAGACAGAGGGTGGCGTCTGTGGTCAGGAGAACTTGTGTTTTTAAAATCAGGCCAAGGGGGCTTCCCTGGTGGCGCAGTGGTTGAGAGTCCGCCTGCCGATGCAGGGGACACGGGTTCGTGCCCCGGTCCGGGAAGATCCCACATGCCGCGGAGCGGCTGGGCCCGTGAGCCATGGCCGCTAAGCCTGCACGTCCGGAGCCTGTGCTCCGCAACGGGAGAGGCCACGGCAGTGAGAGGCCCACGTACTGCAAAAAAATAAATAAATAAAAATAAAATAAAATAAAAAATAAAATCAGGCCAGGGAAGCACAGCTGCCTCGCTGGCCTTTGTGCTGGGTGTGCCCTGGGTGGGACTGCTGGGTCAGTGGGAAAGCCCCACCATAGACCAGTCTGCTTCCCTTTTCTTCCCTCTATTGTGAGAACACAGGCTGCAGTCCTGATGCAGCGATCCCAAAATGTGTGTGAGCATCCCTCCACAGGGGAGAGAAGGTGTGGTGACCCGGCGAAGCCTCACACACACTTCACCCCGTCTACACCCTCCAGTGGCTCTCAAAGGACAAACTTCTTCGAGATGGGCCAAGGTCCAACAATAATAATTTTGTCATCTTTTTTCTTTAATTTCTGTTTTAATTAACTCTACTTAGATGTAATTTACATACTGTATATATATATATTTTTTCAAAAGTAAAATTTGATGAGTTTTGTAACCAACACCCTAATCAAGGCACAAAACACTGCCCTCAACCCATACATTTCCCTTGGGCTCCTCTGCAGTCAATTCTCCCCTACCTCCACCCCTGGAAACTGTGGCTCTGTTTTCTGACACTATAGATGAGTGTGGCTTGTTCTGGAAACTTATATGACTGAAGTCATACAATATGTTCTCTTGGGGTCTAGCTTATTTCACTCAACCTAATGGCTTTTGAGATTCACCCATGTTGCCGTTTCTTTCGCTTTATTACTGATTAGTATCCCATTGAATGGATATACCTCAATTTATTTACCTGTTCACCTAAGGATGATCATTTGTGTTGTTGATTTTTTTTCTTTTTAAAATGAATCTGCAGTAATTATGCTTCGTGAAGTACCATTAATGAAATGATTAAGTAGGTGCTAAGCTAGGCCTGGGAGACACCGACCGCTACAGTCATGCACAACTGGCAAGAAAACTGAAGTCAATAGATAGAAATGGTTAATATTTGTCTCCTTGACATTTTCTTTAGCCCAGGTCCCTCTTTCCTTTGTCTCCACTGATGAGCTTAAGAAGACGACAGAACAAATGGCCAGGCTGCCAGTGAGGTGTGACGGGGACTCAACGACCATCCCAGAGTCTTGGCTTGCCTGTTTGCTGTGAGGTTTTGTTTGTTTGTTTTGAATACTTTGGTTTGATTTTTACATCATGTGTTAACATGGTTGCCCCAGTTTTAAGCGGGAATGGGGTTACTCAGGAGTTCTAGGTCATCTGCCAGGTGGCCTATCGACTATGCTAGTTTATAGAGAGTCAAGCTCTGCAGAGGCTACCATGAGTTGGGTTGTGCTTGCCTAGGACTCCAGCCCCATTACCCCTGTCTAATGAAGCCAGTTTGGAGAACATCAGACCTTGATAGAACTACACCAGAACCCCTCTGAAAATACATTTAAATTCTCCAATGCAATTATATGCACTCTGAAAGAAAAAGAAAGCCAAGCCCTGCATTTCTTGAACAGCATGGTCCCCAAATGCAAGTCGACCACTTCATCTGGTGCTCAAGGGAAGCAACAGCCAGATCTGTGATCTGGAGATAAAAGTGTCTGAGTGGGACTTAGGAAGAAACTGTACAATATTCTCCAAATTGTGTGTTTTGCACTTTATGGGAGACTTAAGGTATTTTTAAGAGTAGCATCGACAATGCAGGAGTTTTACATTATGTGCCGGCTTGGTATAAGATGTTATTCCCCTGAAAGCCCTTTCGCTTACACTTAGACTTTTATTATTTCGTTTTATCCTCACACCCACCCTATGGACAAACAGGGAAACTGTTGGTATCCCGTTTTGCAAATGAGGATGCTGAAACACAGAGGAAGGATCAGGGCTGGGACCAGGTGAGCGGGTGACCAGAGTCATTGCAAAATGCAGCATGGGATCTTTGTGCTTTATTTAAAATGTTGATTTTGTTTTCATTATGGGCTTTTTGCATTAATTTTGATTTTTTAAAATTGTGTTAAAATATTACTTAGCTTGAGAGCTTCCCTGGTGGCACAGTGGTTGAGAGTCCGCCTGCCGATGCAGGGGACACGGGTTCGTGCCCCGGTCCGGGAAGATCCCACATGCCACGGAACAGCTGGGCCCGTGAGCCATGGCTGCTGAGCCTGCGCGTCCGGAGCCTGTGCTCTGCAACGGGAGAGGCCACAACAGTGAGAGGCCCGTGTACCGCAAAAAAAAAAAAAAAAAAAAAAAAAAAAAAAAAAATATATATATATATATATATATATATATATATATATATATAACTTAGCTTGATTACTGAATCTTTTGCACCCCACACTAGTGCCTCATTTGCCTAGTCTGGCCCTGCTGACTGGATGGATTAGCTTGAATCCTATGACGTATTTATTTATCAACTATCAAATGGGCTGAATATCAGTAATTTCCTATTGTCCAACTACATGGATCCTCCCAGGATGGAGTCCCAAGGGCTCACACAGGTCTCCGTGCTGCCTGTGACTGCTTTACTATTCTTCACAGCAGTCCTCAGCCTGGCTGCGCATTAGAACCAACCATGAGGCTTCTTATTAAAACCAGAATCTCTGGCTGGGGTGGGGGAATGGCATGTGGGTTTTCAGAAAGCTCATCTGGTATGAACTTCTGGATTATAGCCCTTGGATTAAACTAGATTTAAACCAAGCCGTAGAGGCAGGAAGTCCTGGATTTGCATTCTGGTTTCATCACTTCCTAACCACAAGATCAGAGGAAAGTTACAAGTTATTGGGAGTTGTGAGTAATGTATATGTGTTAATCCTTCTACGAGCTATTACTTTGTGCTGAGGTTCAGAGAAGCTAAGTCAATCACCCAAGGTCACACAACAAGTTAATGAAAGAGTTGGGTTTGGGTCCCAAGTCTGTTTGATCCCAGAGCCAGAGCTAAATGATGAGACCTGACATCCACTAAATGCCCCCTCCAAAGGAGGCTACACTCGGTAATTAACGCACAGCATTTTCCAAAGTTTCCCTTCTGAACCCCCATGAGTGAGGACTGCCCTTGGTCAGAGCTGAGCTGACCAGGCGGAGAGAAGAGGCACCCCTTTGTCAGGGGAATTCCTGCCCACCGGGGAGGCCCTTACAGCCCCTGCCCTCTTGGGGGGTACCTCCACTATACTTGTGACTGGAGTTGCCAGCTGCCTTCATTTCCTCACTGCCAATTCTCTCCTTTAATTTTTCTGTCCTGGCTTCTGCTCCTAGCCCTCAGCCCGAACCGGTGACCTCCTGAATGTTGAAATGTGGGCACAATGGGGACCCCTGCCTTGTGGGGCGCTGCCAGTAACTCTCTTTCCTGACCTTCTTACCCCTTTACTTTCTGCCACGCCACAGGCCAAAGAAAGCGACTTGAGCTCAGCCTCGTCTCCTGCCACGTCACCTCTCATGTCCCAGATAGTCCAGTGGTCCGTGGTCCGCAAGCATCCGGCCACTGTGAGGCTACGCTTGCCATCTTTCCCGCCTGCAAGGCCCTGACCTTATTCTGCTCTACAGGTGACCCTCCAAGTCATCCCTTTAAACCCAGATCTGATGGAAAAGCTCCTGCGGCATTCCCAGCCCTGCCTTCTCTGCCTCCGGGCCACCTCTGTCCTCCTAGGTGGTCCAATCACCAACAGCCATTTTCTGGAATTCAGTTGTAGCCACGATCATCCCGCATACTAGACTGAGCTCCTTTAAGGCAAAGGCTGTTTCCTTCATCTCCCTGGACACAGTGGGTTCACAATGTCTCTAGTGATATCAGCAGCACCATGGTGTTAGTGCTCATCCTGGCCACCTTATACCATTTAAATCCTTTAACGCACACGGAAATCATTACCACCTTCCTTATTTTACAAACAAGGAAAGCGAGGTGCTCAAAGCTAACATGACTTGCCCATGGTCACACAGCTGCTTGCAGGAGGTGGAATTGGAGCTCAGGCATTCGAGATGTTAGAGTTTGTGTCTTAACTACCGTGCTATACAACCTCCCTGGTAGGGAGTGCCCAGTGTAGGGGGCAGGGCAAAGGGGTCTCTCCTAAGTAGCTCAGATCTTACTGGGGCCAGAGCAAGCACACATGTGCACGCGCACAGAGAGAACACAGGAAAGTGTTGAGGGGAAACATGATTCAACACTAAAATGGATGAGGTGGAGCCATGCGCTTCCAGCTGGAATGTGTACATACACCACCTGGGGACCTTCTTAAACGGTGGATTTGTTTTCAGTCTTTGTGGGGTGGGGCCTGAGACTCTGCCTTTATAAAAAATTCCCAAGTGATGTTGATGCTTCTGGTCCATGGCTCACACTTTGAGCAGCAAGGATGAACTCTAAGGGTTGAAGTAGGTCAGAGGAGGCAGGTTTCACTGTGGGTGGGAGAGGTCCCACGGCAATAAACTGGGTCTGGGTTGATGGCAGGACCTGGACAAATGGAGAAAGTGCAGGGGGTCATCAGCTCTGTTCTCAGGGGCCTGGGAGCAAGGGGTGGGTTCAAGGGCCTGTGACTTGTGTCCCAACTCCCCACACCCCCTTGAACAAGCAGCTGCACTAAGCAGGAGCTCCACATGTGAATAGCCCATTTTGGAGAAATGCCTAATCCTGATCATGTCAGGAAACATTTTGCAAATTCAGAAATCAGAGTCAAGGGAAATGCTGTGTGCTCCACCAGTAGCAGCAGTAGTTAAAAGGGAACAATCTTTCGCCAAGTGGTTCCTCTTGTGGGGAGCATTTCTGCTGGCTCCAGGACTTTGGCCATCTATAAAGCTTAGCAATGGGAAATGAGGAAATTCTCAAGGAGAAAGAGCTCTCAGCTAGCACCAGAGAAAGAACGACTCTGGACCAAACATGCTGTCTACAATGGAGACCTTTGAACTTAATGGTAAAGTACTAGTCCCCAGTAATGGCATTGCCCGTGATGTAGTCTTTCTCTTGGCGGCATAAGAATAGACAAGTCCATTGAGAGTCTAGGTCTGCACCTTAGAGAGTCAATAATACATTTCTGGAATGCTTCCATGCTTCCACTGGAAATTTGTATAATGCGAGTAATAGATGCTGTGTCTTTAGCATACAGGGTTTTTTTTTAGCTTCATGACTCCTTTCAATTGTACTTAAATATTTTCCCTTCAATTAATGCTAATGCTTATTATATGTTCCTCCTTTTTATTCGTGTCTCACTCTGACACACAGATTATGTCTGTGACGCGTGTGATGAAAGGACAATGCAAGACAAGAGGGGTGAAAAAGTTCCACAAAACCGAAGCCAAGTGTCATATTTATTTAATGCCATTCTGTTACAATTCTTTAAGATGTCTTCTGTGAAAACTCATGTGTTCCTCAGGGAGTGTGTTCTCCATTTGGTGTGGGCTAGGGTGTGTTATAGCTTCATAATTAGTTTGTCTTAGATTAAACTCAGATTTTAAAAATTCAGTCAACTGTTGTTTTATTTTCTCCCTCAGTGTTACACAGGTGATGCATTTTTTAAAATCTTCTAGAATTTGTAGGCTTCAAAGTCACTGGTGAGTGCTTCCCACAGGGGATCTCTGATTTCCCATTTCAGAATATCCTCTTGGAATTGTCTTCCAAGTTGATGAGTCTTTCCCACTCCCACTCTCTTTTCTGGAGACTGTATGTGCAGGAACAGCTGCATCTCTGTCCCCTGGCCTGACTGTCCCTCTCGCCCAGGGTCTGTTTTGTTCAGGTCAGTGGCTGGAATTATGGGGGTACAAAGATTAAGGGTCCAGTGTTCTGCCTTTAGGTGTTCACAGTGGGGTAACAAAGAAGGCAGGAGTGCAAATGACTTTAATAATTGTTGGTTATTCAGAATTTTGGAGAAGGCAGCGTTCTGGACACATGACTTTTTAAGATCCTAAAAATGTTCAAGCAAAGTCAGGTGATCAAACAGATTTGGCACCTACTCCATGTTGGACACTGCACTCAGCACTGAGAAAATAGACATGGATCAACCCGGCCTCTGGCCCCAGGGAGCCCACAGTCATGTTGGATGGAGGGAGGCAGAGAGAGCCTATTCATAACCCATCTCTATACAATTCATTACTGGCTGTCGTTGAGATTTGCACAGGACTTTATGGACAGATCTAAGCTGATGTGGGACCCTGGAGGGCAGAGCTGAGACCTCTTCTAAAGTTTAATGGATAAAAAGGATTCGTTAGAGAAAGGAGATGGAGGCTGGAGCAGGGGTAGGGCACAGCGTGTTTATGACACCTTCCCAAGGAATATTCAGAAAAAATACAAATAGCTCCATATTGTGCGGTCAAAATTGAGTGGGGAGGCTCAGTGGGGTTTGAGACTAGGACCAATTAATTTGGACTTTATCCTGAGGGTGTCTATTGAAAAAAAAAAAAGCACAGTGTGAGAGGTGCGAGTTAAGTTTTATTTGGGACAAAATGAGGACTATAGCCTGGGAGACAGCATTTCAGAGAGCTCTGAGAAACTGCTTTATATATGACTTTAGTGATGGGGGGACGTGCAGTCAAGCACACATGTTGGCAGAGGCTCATTGCTAGTCAAAAGGGGCAGATGTCACTGCTAATGATGTTAGTGCTTTTCTAAATACGAGGAGATGCGAGAATTGGGCTCATAAAATCTTCTCCTGAAAATATCTAATATCTGAAGACCTGTTCTGCCAGTTTTTCCCAGAGCACAGAGCGCCTCATTCCTGATCTCCACCCTGAACTCCTTTCAGGGGGTGTTGAAGGTCAGCCACTGCAGCGGCTCATGATTTAATCCTTGTAGAGGGAGAGGGCAAGGGCCAATGTGTAAGTGGCAGGGGCAATGGGGAGCTTTGAAGAGACTGAAGTTGGGCTGAGAGGCAGTGATCTGTACTTGAGATTACTCACCCTCACAGATGGGGGACAGGTTGGGAAGAGTCACCCTGAGGACAGAGAGGAGCTTGGCAGCAAGAGATGATGTGAGGCAGTGGGTGTGTGGAAGGAAATGAGAATGCTCTGGAGAAATTTTAGAAGTCAAATCAGGGACCTCCCTGGTGGTCCAGTGGCTAAGATTCCATGCTTCCAAGGCACGGGGCCTGGGTTCAATCCCAGGTCAGGGAACTAGATCCCACACGCCACATCTAAGATCCCACATGCAGCAACGAAGATCCCACGTGCTGCAGCTAAGACCTGGTGCAGCCAAATAAATAAATAAATATATTTTTTAAAAAGTCAAATCAGTAGGACTATAGTGGGGGGACAAGGTAAGTGAGGATGATACAAGAGTCAAGGGTGAATCCCAGATTTGTGGCTGGGGTTATAGATACCACGAGGTAAAAATCTAACCCCAGAACAAAATCGCTCCAGTTTGGATGGAACCCTTTCCTAAATGCATTCACAACTTCTATGTCCTCATACAAAGAACATATGGAACTTACTAGATGAGTGTCATCATGGACAGCTCTCACTGTGAGGCTCTGTACCACAGTTATCCCCTCAGGGCTTTACTGAGATGAAAAAAACTACTTACTTTAGCACTAAATGGCTCCAGCCTCGTTTACCTGTCTATCTATCCATCTATCTGTCTATCTATCTATCTACTTACCTAGCTCTCTGTAGGCTGAAGATTGCTTTCGTTTTCTGAAGCGTTGCCACAGACTGCTGGCTCTTGCTGCCCTGAAGGTCCAACGAAACCCCATGTCTTCCCTTATGAACCGGTATCAGCCCCTCTCCCCTCCAACAATGGAGCATTGGAGCCTGAACGAGAGAATTCACATTTGTCCCTGTGGACCCTATCTTTCTGGGATGCGCTCCTTTCACCTTCTTGAAAATATGAGCATTTGTCTGGCTCAGGTCTTCCTGTCAGTCTCCTGATTGTCTGGTTTCTCAAGTTCTGTTACCACATTGGCAACCTTTCACCGGTCTGTGGAGTGTAATCTGGCCCTCTCATCCAAAGCCCTCAACTATTTCAGGTCTCACACTTTTCTTCATGATATTTCTTCCCACCAATTTCCATCTGAAGATCATCCTTCCTGACAGAGAAGACCCCAAAAAATACAAATTATGAAAGAAAGTTATGGGAGGTTTTGTTGTTTGTTTTAATTAACACTCAGCAGTGGCCCCAACATTGACCCTAGCTGACCCTTCTCCCTGCTCTGAAGTTGATGTTAAATATTCTGCTAACAAACCTTAACCCTGGAGTCTATTCAGGGTCAGCCTTGCTGAGATGACTACTTTCATTTCATGTCATTGTTCTGACTTTATTTTTTGTCGTGTCACTAGTTCTTAGAATTTTTTTTTAAAATCTGACTTTACCCAGAGGTGTTTTTTCACTTTTTATTGTGAAATAATTGTAAGTGGTAAAAATCTGACTTTACCCAGAGGTGTTTTTTCACTTTCTATTGCGAAATAATTGTAAATTGTAAAAATCTGACTTTACCCAGAGGTGTTTCTTCACTTTGTTTTTATGAACTAATTGTAAATTTTTTCAACTGAAAGTTGCAAAAAACAAATGTACAGGGAAGTCTTTGTGACCTTCACCCATTTTCCCCCTGTGATAACATCTTGCTTAGCTCTAGTACAATATGACAACCAGGAAACTGACATTGGTACAACCCACGGAGCTTCTTTAGATTTCTTTAGTTTTACACGCACTCATTTGGGTGTGTGAATGTAGTTCTCTACAATTTTATCAGATGTGTATACTTGTGTAACCACCACCAAAATCAAGATATGGATCAGTTCCATCACCACAAAAATCTCCCACATGATACTTTTTCATAGACGCACATACCCTCTCTCCCCGCCCAGCCATCACTGTCCCCCAGCAACCACTAATCAGTTCCTCCTTTCTATAATTTTGCTATTTAAAGAAAGTTATATAAATAGAATTACACAGCATGTAACTTTTTAAAGATTGGCTTTTTTTCACATAGGATAATTCCCTTGAGATCCATCCAAGTTGTTGTACGTATCAGTAGTTGGTTCTTGTATTATTAATGAGTATTATTCTATGATATGAATGTATACAGTTGGTTTAACCGTTCACCCATTGAAAGACATTTGGGTTGTTTTTCCAGTTTGGGGCTATTACAAAGAAAGCTGCTATGACCATTTACATAAAAGTTTTTGTGTAAGCACAAGTTTTCATTTCTCTGGGATAAATGCCCGAAAGTACAATGGCTGGACTCTAAATATATGTTTAGTATCACAAAAAGCAGCTGATCTGTTTTTCCAGTGTGGATGCACCATTTTACATTCCCACAAGCAGTGTACAACTGATTCGCAATCCTTGCCAGCAATTGGTATTATTACTATTTTTATTTTAGCCGTTTGGATAGACATGTGATAGTGATACATCATTGTAATTTAAATTTGTATTTTCCTAATAGCTAATGACGTTCCTAATAGCTAATATCTTTTCATGTGTTCATTTGCTATTTGTATACCCTCCTCAGTGAAATGTCTCTTCATGCCTTTTGCCAGTGTTTATTTATTTATTTATTTATTTATTTATTTGGCTGTGTTGGGTCTTCATTTCTGTGCGAGGGCTTTCCCTAGTTGCGGCGAGCGGGGGCCACTCTTCATCGCGGTGCGCTGGCCTCTCACTGTCGTGACCTCTCTTGTTGCGGAGCACAGGCTCCAGACGCGCAGGCTCAGTAGCTGTGGCTCACGGGCCCAGTTGCTCCGTGGCATGTGGGATCTTCCCAGATCAGGGCTCGAACCCGTGTCCCCTGCATCGGCAGGAAGATTCTCAACCACTGCGCCACCAGGGAAGCCCTTGCCAGTGTTTTAATTGGATTGTTTTTTGACTAATCTAAACTAAAACTAAACATTTTGAGAATTCTTTATATACTCAAGATACAAGTCTTTTGCCAGATACATAATTTGTAAATCTTCTCTCTCAGTCTGTAATTTGTCATTTCATCCTCTTAACAAAGTCTTTTGCAAAGCGAAAGTATTTAATTCTATTGAGGTCCAATTTACTGATTTTTCCTTTTATGGATTGTGCTTTTGGTGTCAAGTCTGAGAACTTTTCACTTAGCACTGGGTCCCAGAGATTTCTCCTATGCTTCATTCTAAAAGTTTTACAGTTTTACATTACAATATCATGGCTCATTTTGTGTTGATTTTTAATAAGATGTGAAGTTTAGGTCAAGGTTTGTGTGTTTTGCTTATGGATGTCCAATTGCTTCAACACCATCTGCTGAATAGTCTCTTCTTCCTCCAGGAAATTACTTTTGCATCTTTGTCAAAAATCGGTTGGGCATACTTGTGTGCATCTATTTCTGTGTTCTTTATTCTGAGCCATTAATCTGCATGTCTATCCCTGCACCAATACCACACTGTCTTGATAATGTAGATTTATTGTAACTCTGAACATCAGGTAACATTATTTCTCACAAGTTATTCTTCTTTTTCAAGATGATTTTAGCTACTCTGGGGCTTGTGCCTTTCCATATAAATTTTGGTATAAATTTATACCATCGAAAACCTTGCTGGGATTTTGTAGGAATTATATCACACCTCTAGATCAGTTTGAAAATTGACATCTTTCCACCTTTATGTTCAGTCTTACAATCTGTGAACATGGTATGTTTCTGCACTTATTTAGGTCTTTTTTTTTTAATGAGGATTTTGTAACTTTCAACATACAGATCCTGTATACATTTTGTTAAATTTAATATCTAAATATTTCATTTTCTTTGGAGCAATTGTAAATGCCATTTTTATATAAATTTATGTATTTGATTTAAATATTTTTGGCTGTGTTGGGTCTTCGTTGCTGCACGTAGGCTGTACCTAGTTGCGGTGAGGGGGGGCTACTCTTCATTGTGGAACATTGGGTTCTTGGCTCAAGGGCTTCAGCAGTTGTGGCACACTGGCTCAGTAGTTTTGGCTCACGGGCTGTAGAGTGCAGGCTCAGTAGTTGCGGTGAACGGGCTTAGTTGTTCCACGGCATGTGAGATCTTCCCAGACCAGGGTTCAAGTTCATGTCCACTGCATTGGCAGGCAGATTCTTAACCACTGAGCCAATGTGTCCTGCCATTGTGTTTTAAATTTCGATTTGCACTTGTTTGCCAGTTGTATACAGAAAAAGGGAGTGAGAGCAGACATTCTTGCCTTGTTCCCAACCTAAGGAGGAAAGTTTTCTGTCTCACCATTAAGACTGACTGTAAGCTTTAGATAGCTTGTTGATTCTCTTTTTTTTTTAAACTTGAGGATGTTCTCTTCTTTTTTAGTTTGCTGACAGGTTTATGATAAATTTGTTATTTATTATGAGAGTGATAATTATGACAATTTATTATGAATTAGATTTTGTTAAGTGCTTTTTCTGCATCAACTATATGATTATATGATTTTTCTTCTTTAGCCTATTGATATGTGGATTACATTGATTTTCTAATATTGAACCAGTCTTGCATACCTGGAAATCTCATTTAGTCATGGTATGTAAATCCTTTTTTTTTTATAAATTTATTTATTTATGTATTTATTTTTGGCTGTGTTGGGTCTTCGTTTCTGTCTGAGGGCTTTCTCCAGTTGCGGCGAGTGGGGGCCACTCTTCATTGTGGTGCGCGGGCCTCTCACTTTCACAGCTTCTCATTGCGAAGCACGGCTCCAGATGTGCAGGCTCAGTAGTTGTGGCTCACGGGCCCAGTTGCTCCGCGGCATGTGGGATCCTCCCAGACCAGGGCTCGAACCTGTGTCCCCTGCATCGGCAGGCAGACTCTCAACCACTGCGCCACCAGGGAAGCCCCTGTAAATCCTTCTGATGCATTGCTTGATATGGTTTACTCCTATTTTGTAGAGAATTTTTGTATCAAATTTCATGAGAAATATTGATGTTTAGTTTTCGTTTTGTACTGTCTTTGTCTGGTTTCCATATTAGGGTAATACTTATCATACAAAATGAGTTAGGAAGTGTCTTCTACTCTTCTGTTATCCATAAGAGATTGTTTGTACTTGGGGCTAATTCTTTTTTTAAACGTTTGTTAGGATATTTCAATAAAATCATCTGGACCTGGATATTTCTTTTACAGGAGATTTTAAATTACAAATTAAATGTATTTAATGGGCATAGATATTTATATTATCTGTTTCATCTTGGTTGAGTGTTTGTAGTATGTGATTTTTTTTTTTTTTTTTTTTTTTGCATTACGTGGGCTTCTCACTGCTGTGGCCTCTCCCGTTGCGGAGCACAGGCTCTGGACGCGCAGGCCCAGCAGCCATGGCTCACGGGCCTAGCCACTCCGCAGCATGTGGGATCTTCCCAGACCGGGGCACAAACCCGTGTCCCCTGCATCGGCAGGCGGTCTCTCAACCACTGCGCCACCAGGGAAGCCCCTGTAGTATGTGATTTTTGAGGAACTATTTCCTTTCTTCCAAGTTGTGAGCATAAAGTTAGTGGTAGTATTTTCTTATTTTGTTTTTAATGGCTGCAGCATCTGTGGTGATATACCCTGCTTTATTATTGATATTGGTGATTTGTGTCTTCTTTCTTTTTATCTTTGTCCATCTTGCTAGAGCTTTATAAATTTTATTGATTTTATTCAAAGAACCGGATTTTTGTTTTTTATTTTCTCTTTTGTATTCTTATTTTAAATCTCATTGATTTCTGCTCTAGTGTTTATTATTTCTTTTTTTTTTTTTCCTGGTTGTTTAGGGTTATTTTACTGTTCTTTCCTGGTTTCTTGAGGTAAGAACTTAGTTTACTGATTTGAGATCTTTCCTCATTTGTAATGTAAGATTTTAGTGCTGTAAATTTCCCTTCCAGTGCTGCTTTAGATGTAGCCCATAATTTGGTATGTTGTATTTCCACTTTCATTCAGTTCTGTTTAATTTTTTTTTTCCTTTGAGACTTTCTCTATGACCCATGCATTATTTAGAAGTTTTAAAAACTTTTCCAAGTGTTTGGACATTTTTATGTCTGTATGTTATTAATTTCTATTTTTATTCCATTATTGTCAGAGAACATCTGTAAAATTTAATTTCTTTTACATTTTGTTGAGGTTTGTTTTATGACCCAGGATATGGTCTTAGTAAATATTCCATGTATGCATGGAAAGAATGTGTATTCTTCTGTTGTTGCATGGAGTATTCTATAAATGTTAATTAGATCCTGTTGGTTGCTGGTGGTGTGCAGTTCTTCTATACCTTTGCTGATTTTCTATCAATTGCTGAGAATGGGGTATTAATGTCCCCAATTATAATTGGGATTTGTCCATTTCTCCTTTCAGTTGTATCAGTTCTGTTTCATGTGAATAGGAGCTCTACTGTTTGGTTTCTTTTTTTTTTTTTTTTTTTTTTTTTTTTGCGGTACGCAGGCCTCTCACTCTTGTGGCCCCTCCCGTTGAGGAGCACAGGCTTCGGACACGCAGGCCCAGCGACCATGGCTCATGGGCCCAGATGCTCTGCGGCACGTGGGATCCTCCCGGACTGGGGCACGAACCCATGTCCCCTGCATTGGCAGGCGGACTCTCAACCACTGCACCACCAGGGAAGCCCTGTTTGGTTTCTTATAGACAGCTTATAATTGGGTCATGCTTTTCCATTCACTTTGCCAATTTCTACCCTTTACTTGGTATATTTAGACTATTTACATGAAAGTAATTATAGGCATGTTAGGCTTAAATCTGCCATCCTATTTTGTATTTTCTCTGTTTCTTCTGTTTCCCATTCATCTGTTTCTCTTTTCTTACCTTTCTATGGGTTACTTGAGCACATTTTTTGAATTCTATTTTTAATTATTTATAAGATTTTTGTGGTGCATCTCTTTGAATAGTTTATTTAGTGGTTTCTCTGGACATTACAATATACATACATAACATATCACAGTCTACTGGTATCAACATTTTACCACTTTGAGTAAAGTGTAGAAATCTTATTTCCATTTATGTCCTTTTATTATCTTCACTTTTTAAAATGAATTGCCTGAGGTATTTCCTCTGCATACACTGAGAACCACATCAGACAGCATCATAATTTTTGTTTCAACCATCAAATGTGATTTTTAAAAATCATGAGGAGAAGTATGGTCTAATATATAGCCCTGTATTTTACCCGTTCTTCTTTCCTTATTCTTGTTCTTCCTTTCGGAAGTGCGAAGACTTCTCTTACTATCATTAACATTCTATTTGAAGAACTTCCTTTAGCCATTCTTTAAATGTAGGTTTACTAGCAATAACTTCTATTAGTTTTCCTTCATCTGAGAGTCTCTATTTCCCATACATTGCTAAAGGATGCACTCATGGTTGACAATCCATTTCTTTCAGCACACAAAAAATATTGTGCCACTTCTAGCTGATCTCCATGGTTTCAGATGAAAAATCTGCTGACATTCCAAATTGGAATCACTTTATAGGTAATGTGTCATTTCTCTCTGGCTGCTTTCAAAATTTTTTCTTTTTCTTCAGATTTTAAATTTTCTTTATGTCTAGATTTTTCAGATTTTTGCCTATGTGTCTTGGTATGGATTTCTTTGAATGTACCATGTTTGGGATTTGCCCAACTTCTTGGATCTGTAGGTTTATGTCTTTCCCCAAATTTGAGAAATTTTCAGCTACCATTATTTCTTTGATTATTTTTTCAGCTTCACACTTTTTCTGGGACTTCAATGATATAAGTATTATGTGTTTCTTTTTTCTTTTTTATTGACCCAGCCATCTCATAGGCTCTGTTTATTTGTTGTTGTTTTTGTTGATGATTTTCTCTGTTTTTCAGATTGGGCAATTTCTCTTGTTCTATCATTTAGTTCTCTCTATCTATCAGTCACTGAAAGAATCAGTGATTCTTTCCTTTATCATATTTATTACACTATTGAGCCAATGTGGTGAGGTTTAAAAAATTTTTTGTGTGTTTTGAAATTATACAATTTCCATTTGGTTCTTTTATATATCTTCTATTTTGTGACTTTTTTAAAAAAAGTTTTATTTGTAATTACTCATTAAAGCATTTTTGTGATGGCTGCTTTAAAATCCTTATTGAATAATTCCAACATTTGTTTCATCTCAATGATTTTAGGTTTAGGTTTCTTACATAAACTATTTAGATTTATTAGATAGATTCTGGCTCATTTTGTGGGCTATGGTTCCAATCGCAATTTAATTTTCAGAGCCCTGACCATGCTATTCTAGTCTGCTTTGTTCCCAGTGCTATTGGTGTTCTTGCCCCCTGCTGGTGCTGCCTGCAGGGCAGAGGACACTGCTCTACATTGCCCAGTGCTACTAAGTAGAGGGTGGGAGACCTCAGACCCACAGGGCAGAGACCACTTCCCTGGGCCTCACCAGTAGCCCAGTGCTGAGAATGTGGGGAGAGGGGCTCCCACTTGATCTCCACTAGTGTTACAGTAGGAGAGAAGTACACCTACCGAGCCATCTTCTGCCACTTGGTGAAGGGTTGGGAGATGGAAGGGCTGGGAACCCTAAAATTTGTGTGCAGCCTTTTTTCTTCACTTAGCTCTTTTATGGAATTGAAATTTTATTTCTATCTGGAGCCATATTTTCACTGTGAGTCAGACAATAGAGCTGTCAAATTTCTAAAACCTGTTTCCCTAAAGTCTCCACCCAGACTAATAATAGCTTACTCCAGGTAAGCTCATTCTTATTCACATGAAGCTTTTTTCTTTTTTTTTTTTTTTTTAATTTTCATTCTCTCATCTCAAGCAACTCTTGCTCATTGGTTAACCCCAAACCAGAGTAGATATTTCCTTGACAGTTTATTCTAACCACTAAGAGATGAAATGATCAATGTAAGGGTAAAGAATTTATCAGATCCTCTGCTTTGTATAGAGTGAGTTAGACAAAGCTCACAGATTTGAAGTTCCCAGTTTCTAAAATACCTTGCCTCTATGCCAGGTGATAGCTCTGAATTAAAAAGCATTCTGGGCTTGAACTACTCCCATCACACTACCATGTCTGTTTTTCCTCTCATCAGCCTTACTCAAATGCATTGCACCATGGTCCTACCATGTAATTTGAAAATATCTGTATCTTCCATGCTGGCTTTCACCTCCACCTCTGACCTCTATGATACCTGTGTCTCTGAAGCATAATTTATCTTTCTATTCCCATCACATTTTATGTTTCATCATGTTTGGTTGCTGTCTATGAGATTGTATTCACCATCCACCATCTTCTATTAAATGTGAGGCTTCCTCTGTATGTTATCCATCTTCACCATCATGACTATATGGACACCTGAGGTCCTAAGTTGCATTCCTGATGCTCTTCCAACACTTCAAAATGTTCAACTCTGTACACGTTCAGCACCCATACCTCTCATTCATCCATTCATCTAGCCTGTCACCATCTTTCCAGCACACCATGTTGGTGCTGGAACACAGCCTAAGAAACTTCCAGGCCATATGGAGGAGACTGAAACATATATACAGTTCAGGTGCTCAGGGCCACAGTGGATAAAAACACAGTGATGTGGGGAAGCAGAGCGAGGTCCCACCCAGCCGAGGGGAGTCTGAGAATCTATCTTGGAGCAGGAAAAGATCTACTGTGTTCCCAAAGGGTGAGTAAGAATTAGTTACGCAGAAAGAAGGAAGGGAGGTTGGGTATTCAGAGGACATACTCTGCCTGAAGTCACAAGGGTGTAACCACAGTGGTCTGACCTGACCATTGGTCAGTGTCAGCGGGGAGGTGAGGTATGGAGGTGTGGCCATAGGAGAGCTGGCTGGAGGCCAGGCTACATGAACCAGCAGGGGAGCTGTTTGTCCTGAGGGCAGTGAGCTGAAGGGCTGAGGGCAAGGGAGTGACTGGAGCAGGTTATGTGTTGGAGAACTCACTCAGGCTGCTGTGTGGGCCTAGACTCCAGGGGTGCATGGGGGTGGGGGGAACACCCTGTGCTAGACTGAGCATAACCACGTGTCTTTAAGCAATACGAGGCAACTATTAAAGAGAACAGTTAAATCTCTCTCTACTGAGAAAACTAGAGGGAAGTCCATGGAAAAACACTTCACTGCAGAAAGCGCATGTGCTATAATTGATAGGTGCTGTAATATGTAATTGTAACATGATATCATTAGAGTAAAATGAAAAGAAAAAAGCCCAAGTCTATCTAGGAGGATATGAGTTTGTAAGTTTCTGAGAGGAAGGGGAGATGGAAGGAAAGCCACAACCCAGGATGCTAACAAAGCTTCCCTCAGTGGGTTAGGACCTCAGGGGATTAATTATAAGATTATTAATCCTTGAAATGCTCTCCATATTGTTTGATGAATTATATTAAGCACGTTTTACCTTTGTAATTAAAAAGAAAACAAAGGCCTGGACGTGATTTCCAGATCTTGTCTTATAACCTAACAGGTTTTTTCGACTGCTCCAAACCCCACTCATTGTTTATAAAACAGGAACAATCCTCCTCCTCCCAGAATTTTGAAATTGAAACATGTTAATTTATCAATTTCTCTGATGTACATCTATTGAGGGACCCCTGGGGCAGGTTCCGTGCTGGTGCTTTGACGGTGAGCAAGGTTGACTGAGGACCGTGCTCTTCCAGCTAAGGACGTGTGCACGGGGTTTTTTTGCCCAGCCACAAAATGAGGGGCTGACAATGGCACTTCTTGCCTTGTGACAAGGAGGATCAAGGGGAAGATTTGGGGGTCGTGGGCCTTTGTGTCTTTCCCCTCGTGGGACCTCATGGGCAGCCCCCTGATCATACAGAGGGGATTTGGGCACAGGCTGGGGGCCCCGCTCTCTGCCCTCTGCAGCAGCCTCTGCAGCAGCAGCCGTCTGCCTGGGTTGTGTTTCAGATCCAAAGCCCAAGAAGAGAAATGGGATAAACTGCTTCACAGTCCTGCTGATCACCTACCTGGTTCTGCTCACCGCAGGTGCTGGGCTGCTGGTGTTGCAAGGTAAAGCATCTGGGTCCTGTCTGGTCCCTCCTGGGGTGACAATGTGGCCCGGCCCGACACAAGGCACAGGTTCACAGGAGAGCCCTTGGGGCTACTGCTGCCTATCTGCTGGGAGAGAGTTCTCAGTCCCTGGGTGGTCTGAATGGTGAGGGGAGAAAGGGGGAAGCAGAAAGGAAAGTGTGTGTGTGTGTGTGTGTGTGTGTGTGTGAGAGAGAGAGAGAGAGAGCAAGAGGGAGGGAGGGAGGGAGGGAGGGAGAGAGGGACCACGTGTGTGAGGCTGTGTGTGTCTGAAGCAGTGAAAGATGCAGTGATCTCACAAGGATGTGCCTTGTGCCTCTCACATCAAGGATTCCCTGCCTCTGAATGGGAAGTAGCTTTGTTGACCAGAGTGTTTCATTTTAACATGATTTGACTTTCAAAGTGCTCCTAGTCCAAACGGTTAGGCCATGAAGCAATTCCATCAGCAGATAGTGAAGTCCCTCAAGAATGCCGTGTGGCCAGTTGTCATAAACACACGTCACATGCATATGAAAGTCACACATGATTAGGCCAGATCAGCATATTAGTGGCCACGCTTTCATGTCCAAGCATGCACAGAGCTCCTAACCGCATGCAGGTTGTTCGTGGACGTGGTGGTTATACAGGGTGTAGATATGTTCTGTGGACGTGTAATGTCATATCTGAGTGTGGAGTGCACGTGTGCAAGATACAAAGTTCTGTGTGCTCACTCTAGGTCCTCATGGTACACTAAACACATGCTTACCTGTTCAGGATGCAGAGTTATGCATATGACACAGAATGTCAGGGTTATGCTCAAGTGCCTCGGGCTTTAATGAAGTCCCTAAAAGGATGCTGCAGGCGTGGTGGTGGGGTGTCCAGTTCTGAATCTGCAGAAGCGGCTCCAGGCCCTGGAGATGCCCTACAACAATCAAACGCTGGTCCCCGAGCATATCCTGCAAGCCCAGCTCATCCGTGTCCGCACCAGGCAGGAGCACCTACTACGACTGGTGGACAACTTTACTCGGATCCCAGGTTGGCCCCTCCCCGCTTGGGCTGGGACTCCCCAGAGAGGACGGGAAAGGGGAAGCGGCTCGTGTGCAGACCAAGGGGCCTTTGGACCTGAATCCCTTTCTCTGGCCTCGTATGAGAGCGTGGAGGCCAAGACAGGGGGTGAAGGCTGTATGCGGAGGGCACGAAGTTACAGGCACCCTGGGTGGCTGCAGACAGCTCTCCGGGATACAGTGGGGTCAGGGACCTAGGAACCAAGGATGCTCCAGACGAGTGTGACCTCCAAGACCCAAGGTCTGCAGCAACCAGCCGAAGGCCGGGTCTGAGTCATGGAGCCCTCAGACTGACCCAGAGTGTGCAGGACAGAGCCCAGGGCGATGTCCAGGACCACTCCCAAGCAGCGAACTAATACTGGTCTGTGGCTGGAGAGCGTAACAGTGGGCACCAAGCCAGTCTGGCCAGCGCCTGGACCTTCGAGGGGAGAGGACAGCGGGCCTGTCCTTATAGAGGAGAGAGCCCTGGCTCCTGCCACCATGTGAGGACACAGCGAGGGGCTACAGTCTGCAGCACAGAAGAAGACCTTCCCCAGAACCCAGCCAGGCCGGTCCCTGATCTTGGGCTCCCAGCCTCCAGAAGTGGGAGAAGTGAACTTCTGATGTTTCAGCTCCTCCCACCCCGGTCTGTGGTGTGTTGTTATAGCAACCAGAATGGACCAAGACAAGACAAGGAGCCCTGTCCCGGCCACCCGAGTCTTTGGGAGGCCCTGGTCCACAGAGCAGCCCTGGCAAGGGAGAGATCTGACGTAAGTGGCAGCGGGGATGGGTCCCATTTATCAGAGCGTGGGTGTGCTTTCCGTGCTGGGCTCCACGCGGCGGCCTCAGGACAGCCCTGCATAAGTGGTATATGAACCCCATTTCACTGATGAGAAAGCTGACGCTCCAGACAATGAGGATGTGCCCAGGGTCACCCAGCTAAAGTGGCAGTGCTGCTGCTCGAACTCAGGTCTGTCTGGCTCAGCCTCCCTCGGGAATCATCACCTGCACAGCTGTGTTTCGCTTGCTGGGCCATGAGCGCCTTGGAGGAAGGAGCTCCGTCTTTTCGTGGGTTCCTTCCACACAGTTTGGCTGGTGCTCGGTGCTCAGTGACACTCGTGAAGTGAATGACGGTGTGAGTGGCACTGTCACCCCCCCTTGTTGGTTGGGGCATTGGTGCCTCTTCTCCTCAAGTCTTCCAGGTCCAAAGGGGCCCTCGCCTCCCCCGTCTGCCAGGGCCACCAGCGGAGAAGGGGGCCCCGGACGAGATGGAGCCGCAGAAACCTGCCTCTGTCTACCGGCCCCATAGTCCTTTTTCTCCTCCTCTGTGCAGGCTACGTTCTGAATTCCTTCTCCTTTCCAGGCCCCCCAGGACCCCAAGGTCCACCAGGAATCAAGGGAGAGGCAGGTGAGCAGGGGCTGGGCGTGTGCTCCAGCGTGCACAGAAGGCTGTCTCGGAGCAGCTGCAGGGGACCGCAGGCACACACGCCATCCCCAGAGTCTGAACACCTGGTGGGGTCTGTATGTGAGGGAGGTCACCTGAAGTGAGATCCTAGATGGGCTGGGTTACTGGGAATTACCTGCATCCTGGGGAAGACACCTAGGTGTGGCTGGAGGGGTGTGGACACTCCAAGCCCCTCCTTGGTGCTCAGAGTACAAGCCTGTGAGCCTCACTGGGAAGAGTCAAGCTCTTTGGTCCAGACTCCAGAGTCTGACGCATCTACCTTCACCATAGACTGGCTCTGTGACTTCGGGAGCATTCCCTTACCTTTCTGAGTCTCAGTTTCTTTGTCTGTAAAGTGGGGACAAGAGTGCCTCAGAGGGTTACTAGGAGGTTAAAATAACGATTCAAAGCACATGATCGTCTCTCCCTTTTAGGTTGTGGCCTTAACCTGCCCAGCTGCCTTACAAATGACCACGGCATAGCTGGGTCAGAGAATGTGAGGGCTTGGCTGCCCCCGGGGGGAGGGGGCCTCCACCCCTGTTACAGTCCACTCTGCTCTTCACTTAGACTCTCAAACCTCCAGTCCCTGGAGGGGTTGAGGCTGCTGAGTTGTAAAGATGTAAAGACAAACATTACTGGAGGAAAAAGCCGAATGAGAGGATTTGCAAGAAAGGGGGAAAGAAACAAACCAAGAACCTCTCAGCCTCCAGGCCACTGAGATAGAGTGAAAAACACCACCAATTACAGAAGGGAAACTTGATAAAGGGAAACTCTTTTTCAAGTAACTAATTTTTGGAAGGACTTTAAGAGAAGGGGGAATCCCAAACTACCTAGTGTTCTAGGGCACCAGCAGGGTTTTTCCGGGGAGATTTTCAGGGGGAGGATGAGTAGTAGAGTTTAGGAACACACAGAGGCGCTGGAACACCCACGGGCTCACACCCACGTGCGCACACACATTTATGCAACACAATCACACGTGCACCAGCATACTCGTGCACGTGCTCACGTGTGCACAGACACTCACGTGCATACACGCCCACACACTCACTCACATGCACTCGCCACCCGGCCACAAACTCACCCACGCATGCTCACTCCACCTTCAGAGCCAGAGTGGGGCAGGGTCACTCAGAGGGTGGTGGGTCACCAGGCATCCCAGGGGCACAGCTGTGGTCCCTTTTGTCCAGGTGAGCAAAGGACAGGAATGGGAAAGCTAAGAGCAAAGTGAGAGGGGGAAGAATTTCCTGCCAGGTACAACTTGAGGCCAGCGGGGACGCAGGCCATGCTGGGAGCTCAGAGCAGAAGAAGGTGAGGGACCGATAAGGGGCCTGAGGGGGGCCTGGGGAAGGAGGGGAGACCACTGGTAGGGAGGGCAAAGGGGCTGATTCCAGAAGGAGGACTTTAAGCATCTAGAATCTTCCCTTGATGGCCAGCGCTCTCTCTAGAGTAGTGCTTCTCAAGCTATGGGTCATGGGTAAGAGCCGTTTGAGGTGCTTGTTTAAAATGCAGGTCTGTGTTTTAGAGATCGTGGAGGGTTTGACCCTGGACAGGTAGGGGACAGGCTCTGGGAAGCACGGCCCGAGCGCTCTGGCTGTGACTGAGCACCTCATGTGCTCCTGGTCTCTTGGCCTCCCAAGAGACAACCCTCAGGGTGGCTCTGGGCGCAGCAGGGGAATGAGGCTGTGGAGCCGGTAGGCTTGGTTGCCATCCCTGCTCACCTGTGTAACTAGACACGTCACTTGGCCTGTTGAGGTTTAACCTCTTCCTTTTAGCAAAGAATGGCAATTGCATGAAAATAATAATAATTAAATTATACGTGCTTTGCAGGACAGCTATAGGGGTTGGAGATCCTGTGTTCAAACTCCACTACATGGTAGGCAGCGTTAGTGATCCTGCAAAGTGGAAAGGGAAGGACTTCAGTTCCAAGATCAGACACATCTGGGTTCTACTACAGGTCTAGCTGTAACCTCTCCGAGCCTCAATTTAGTCACCTGCAAAAGGGGGATAAGAATAGCAACCTTCAATGAGGATTGATTACAACAGGAATATAAGACAGAAGATTGTGATACTCTACCTGGCATGTAGGAAATACTTACATTAGAAGAAACGGAGGGTGCTTGCCATCAGGAAGGAGGGCCCTTACAGGGATGTGTCAGCCATCCTCAAATATTAGAAAGGTTCCTGTGGTAGAGAAAATAGACTTGCGGTCAGTGGTACCCCGCAGAAGAATGGAGGCCAACGGGCAAAGGTTTCTGGAGGACCAATTGTGCTGAGGTAAGGGAGGAGCAAAGAGTTAAGACTTGGGCTGCCACACGATGAAATGGGCAGACGGGGGGCATGGGGCACAGGGGCTGCAGAATTTTCCTTGGTGGGACTGACGGGGGATCCATGCACCAGGCAGGTGGTTGGACAGTTGACCTGTGAGGATGACTCCAAAGGTGGCCTTCCGCATTTCTCTATGGCCCAGACTTTCTCAAGGTGACCCTGCCAGCCCCAGAGAGGGGATGACAGGCAGGGCTTTTGCCTGTGGCGTCTGAACCACACTGCTTGCCACCCCACTCTCACCCACTGCCATGCCCAGACTCAGGCCTGGCAGCAGTGTGGCTGGCGAGGGGAAATGATCAGTTTCACTTCTTCAGAAATCAGGACTCTAACCTACCCCACCTCTTCCCAAATTTCTTTTCCCCAAGATCACCAGATCTCTCTTACTCACTGCTTGCCCAATCCACTGCCAGCGGACGGGGCTAGCGGACCAAGTGGGACCCACCCCAGCGGTATTGAGGTTTTCTGCTCTTTGTCCCAGCAGATGGGTAAAGCCACAGTGATGAGGTTCCAGGGGACACTTCTATTTCCCTCACTCCATCTTTAGCTGTGATGACGGGCAGGTTCTGAAGTCAGATGCAGTTGTGATTCCTCAGGCGCCACCAGACTCTGGTCCTTTCACCGGTCCTACTTTGCTTCCCAAGGTTGTAACTTTTGAGAGAGACACGGAAGTCATAGCAATACAGACTCAGGCCCAGACCAGTCTCAAGAAACCTCAGACAGGGAATCCCCTGGCGGTCCAGTGGTTAGGACTCCATGCTCTCACTAAAGAGGGCCTGCGTTCAGTCCCTGGTCAGGGAACTAAGATCTGGCAAGCCGCATGGGGCAGCCAAAAAATAAGAAAAAGAAAGAAAGAAACCTCATAAAGCCACACAATTGCCTTAGCATGATGGCCCTGGCCCCAGAGCAACAGGGCACCAACAAATTCCTCCAGGGAAATAATTCCTAGCCTTGTTTAAGAAGTGCCATTTGGGCCTTCCACTCACGTGGATGCTCTGAATGACCAAAAACTTGTTTGCTGTTTGCACCTCAGTCTGTTGTAAGGACTTCAATTGTAAACATGTTCTTTATGGCTCTTTTGTCTTCCATCAAGGAATAATTATTCTTCAAGTATCCAAACCGCCTCAAAGAAGCTAATTCCCAAGCCTTGCACCTAATGTCACTCAAACCTTAGACCCAGAGAGTTCTGTATGACAGTTGCTTCTTTCTCTCCACTCCAGACCCCTTTGTCTACTTTTCCTAAATCACTAGAGAGGAGGCTGGCCCCCTTCTGAGTCCTCTCCAGCTCTGAAATCATGAAAATAATGGAATGGAGTCCTTTAACCAAATTGCATCCCAGCAAGCTGGTCCCAGCCCCTG
The DNA here is from genome assembly GCF_025265405.1 of Mesoplodon densirostris. NCBI lineage: Eukaryota > Metazoa > Chordata > Mammalia > Artiodactyla > Ziphiidae > Mesoplodon > Mesoplodon densirostris. The sequence continues at coordinate 110,095,930 of NC_082668.1, read as the reverse complement.
AGGGAGTTGCCTGGGGTGGAGCTCTGCTGATGGTGGGACCTGGCTGGCTTCCTAAGCCAGTGGGTACCGATGAGCAGGCCCTGTGTGGGACGGCTGGCAGGTTTGGGCAGGGGTTGCCGAGCCCTGCCTAGGGAGGAGGCTCCCTCGATTGATATGCACTGAGCAGTGGCAGAAAGGAGAGGGAGACACGGAGGACCAGGAGAGAACAGACTGCGGTGAGCCCAGAATGCTGATGACAAGTGGGAACTCTGAAACCTTGGCCACCAGGAAAGCCAGGCTCTGAACCGCTAGGGGGATAAGTGCTGCTGCAATGTTTTCCTCTCCATCAGTGCCGCAAAGCTTCTGTTCTCAGCCCTTGGGATCTGCTTTCTGGAATATTCAGATTTCCGTTTGGGAAGTTTGAAAAACTAATTCCTCAAATTCACACACTGAAATAAACCAGGCAGTGCTGGATGAGCCTGGGCTGTGGTCCCTCCTCCAGGGACCAGGTCACTAACCAGGGCCCTGAGATCCCGTCTTCTGGGACCTTCCGCTACCCATCAGCCAGGCCAGGTCACCTCATCCATTTTTCATGAGTTGATGTCTGGTCTCTGGGCAAGGTGGTGTGCTCCTTGAGGGCAGCCTTTGTATCTTCCGCTTCTGGGCACCAAGTAGGAGTTCAAGGAGTCTGAGTTTGGGATTTGGGTGGGACAGGATGTGTCAGAGATGGACGTGGCAGCCGGGTTTGCCCTCCTCCCCTGTCTGGCCACATTCCCTTGGTTTTTCAGGAAGAAAGGGAGACATAGGCATGAAAGGAGACATGGGGGTCATGGGACCCCCTGGAGCCCGGGGGAATAAAGGTGACTCAGGGATGCCCGGTTCCCCAGGTAGGAGTCTGCACAGTCAGGTCTGTTGTCCTGTGGGTATTCCCTTTTTGTCTGGCGGGCTGAGCTAGAGGGAAAATATATCCTTAAAAGTCCTTCTGTATTTTAGGTGTGGCTGGAATTCCTGGACTCAAAGGAGATCAAGGTAAGAGTTGTGGGAATCGGCATCATTCCAGCTACCGCTGTCCCTGGGCAAAGTCAAGTTCAGGACCTGACTCTACTATGTCTTATTTCACGGTAGTGTTAACCCAGAGCCTCTGGAGTTTTGTAAAACCTGGCCTGGCCTAAGAGAAACAGAGCAGCTTTGGAGGGCAGGCCTAACTGATATTCTTTTTTAGAGCTTCATTCCACCCTGCCACCCAGGGGTATGAAGCAGGATGCTCACACCCAGAGTTCTTAGTAAGTCCATAAACCTCAAAGTCTGAAGCAGTGAATGGAAAAAATGAATAAATTGCTGAGACTGTAATTTTCCTCCCACTAATAGGGCTAGTTCAAGGCTTCTAGAGTTTAAGCTGCCCAGGGAACCTATGAGGTGTTAAGAGATACATGTGCCACTGCAGAGAAGAGGTGTGTTGAAGGGGTGGTCAGCCAGGCCCTCTGCCAACCACTCCCAGCCTTTCATTCATGACTTAACTTTCAGGACAACCCGGAGCCAAGGGTCTTCCAGGCTTTCCAGGAGCTGCGGGATCCCCGGGTGCCAAGGGTGAGCCTGGCAGCGCTGGACCCACTGGGCCAATAGGTGAAGTCCTGGGTCCCATGGTGGGCGTGGGGAGTGATGTCTGAAGATCCACCCAGCCCAGGCCTTACACCCTCCATGGTATCTGTTGTCCAGGACCATCAGGGAGGCCCGGGAGTCCAGGAGCCGAAGGTGTGAAAGGAAGCAAGGGGGACACAGGTAACAGGGGGCGTGGGTAGGCGGGCAGGTGGAGTTGCTGGGTGTCAAGGATGGACAGAGAGGAGGACTACCTCCCAGCAGGCCCACCAGAAGCAGGCAGAGGGTCTCCTGTGTTCTGGCCCCTGATGCACCTGGATTAAAAAGGGCACTTTCCTCTGCCAGAACCCTTTGAGTCCAAGGCCCTGGGGCTGTCTTTCTCTGCCCAGAGTCCCTGAGAGGCTTTGAATGCCATGACCAAACCTCCACCGTCAAAGAAGAGAGCAGGGGGCGCCTTGGCCGCACTGTCTCCTGGCCTGCGTTCCAGGGGTGCTTGTAGTACGCTCTCTATCCCACTGACCTGCAGTGGGGTCCCAAGGGTCAGGGCTCTGGATTTGGACAACAGCTGTCGAGAAACCCTTCTTGCACATTCTCCCAGGGGGGCTCAGGCCAAGAGGAGTGACCCACAGTTACCCAACTCACAGAGACTAGCTCATAAACCATCGTGCCAACCTAGTCAAGGTTATAAACTGTTAACGCCAATGTAGTCTAGGTTATAAACCATCATACCAGTGTGGTCTACTTTATAAAGAACTGTGTTTTTTCCAGTCACTAAGTAAGTCCAGGCACCTACGATGGTCTAGAAAGTCTGGTCCACTGTGTTAGGTGCTGGACCCCCATGATGCATAAGACCTGGTTCCTGCCTTCAGATGTGCAGGCTGGTGCAGGAGATAGGTAGATGGACTGTTGCCAGATGGTGTCAGGCACACTGTTCTGTGGGTTTTGCATGGAGAAGTGCCACATGCCATTTAGAAAGCCAGGTGCAGGCCAGGAGGTATTGTGGCCAGTGCAGGGTTGTGAGAAAGGACTGTGTATCTTCCAAGGATGTCTGTGGACAGTCACTGCCAGAGCAGAAGGTCATACTTGAGTTAGACAACCCGGATGCCTTCACCCCAGAACCACATTAGAGACCTACGCCAGGGGCAAGCCCTCTCAGTTTTCATTGAACAAGTGGTCAACGGATTGATTTTTTTAAACAAATGCGACTTGACCCAAATCCTTCAAGTTCACAGTGGCCCCTGGTGGGGTTAGCAAAAGGTAGGCAGTGCAGGAGTGACGGAAGAGCTCGAGCTGGGTCTTGGAGGATGAGTTGAGCTGAGCCACGTGGGGAGAGGAAGGCAAGTCCAGAGAGAGGGAACCGAGCAGGTGAAGTCTTGGAGGGTGAGGGAGGGCTCTGTAGGTGCGTGTCCCTGGAGTCCAGGTCTAGGTTGTGGTAGAGGCTCAGGAGCTCTGGCCAGAGAGCTGGGCCATGCCACCTCCTGAGCCTTGGACTCTGGACCTTCGACCTTTGGAGTTTCCCTGATGCTTGTCAGCAGCCCTGGCACAAGCAACTCCTATGTCCATGCCCTTCCAATCCATCCAGCCTGGGAGCTGATTTCCTTTTCACAGATGGTGGGTCAGTGCAGGCAGGGGCTCTGCTACCTGATGCCCTATAAATGCCACTTGAAGGCCACCAGCAAGTCTCGCCTTCCAGAAAAGTTCCATCTGGGTGTGGTGGTCAGGTGACCCCGATTAATTGGCTGCCTCTTTCTGATTTTATACTTTCATCTTCCCTGACTCCAGATCTTAGCGTGCCTGACTCTGAGGCTGTCTTACCACTGAGTTTTCTGCTTGGCTTCATGGAGATGTTGGCGCTTCTCCCTCAGTTATAAACTGGGAGCCCCGCCACCCGACACCCCCACCACCACTGCCAGACTAGTGATTCTTGACTAAGCAAGAGTATGGGGGACAAAACATGATGTTACCCACAAGGGGCACTGCACCCACTCCCCAGACCCCTGAGCCTGTGTCTCCCACTGAAGGGGGAGAATCTTGCCTGCACTCTGCGTCCTGGGAGGGTTTGCGTAATGAGAGCAGCTCCTGACATGAGCATTTTCATGACAGCCCAAAGGAAAACACACTTTGGTTAGTGCTGCTTCACAGTAAGAGATGCAGCCAGGGTTGGAATCCAGGCCCGGCTGACGCAAAGCTTGAGGCCTCATCCTTTATACTCTGTCATGCTGCCTTCCTCTGCGGGCAGCCTGAGCCCTCCCCCACCCCCATCAGGGCACTCGGATGAGTAGCACCGTCTCCCTGTACCCAAGTCCTGGAAGGATCAGAGCAGAAGCTGCAGCAGCTTCTTCCACTCTTAGAAGGAAACATGGAGCTCTCAGGCCCTGTTATGGCTCTTTGGGATTTACCTAAGATCCCACAGACACTTTTGGCCAACTGTCTGGGAATCACTTAACTCCATGATAGAGTCCCTGCATATCTGGTGAGCACCTTTATGGGAACCTCCATCAATCAGGCCTAGTGGGAAATACCAACCAGGCAGATTCTAAGGGTTATTCCTTAATTCTGGCTGCCCAAGTAAACATGGTGAATTACATTTTCAATTTGGGGCGTGTGATGATTACAACAAATTCCAAATTGCACATGTTTCCCGCTCAAACCCAAACGTTTGTCTTGATCAAGTAGCTGATGGTCTACATAGACATCTCAGGAGGGAATTCCCTTAGGACCGTAAACTGGCTAGCTGTAGCCAGGGCTGTATTTCATCTTGAAGTCATAGGTTAATGAACTTTTGGAAATGTCAGATTCTGAAGTGGGAGAAGGAAGGGTGGGTGGTGAGTGGGAGCCAGACCATCTCATCATGGAAGACAATGCATACTTGTCAATGTCAAGATGTTGGTATTCCCCAAACTAGAGGTACTGAGGTGTGGGTTCAATTTTGATTATATCAAGCCAGTTTTTCAAACTGATGTATTTCCCATTTTGTATATAAAATCATTAATCTCACAGGAGACTATCTAGCAGTATGGGATGAAAACAAAGAAATTTGGGTGCCTTGGCTTAACCTAGGTAACAGCTAGATCTTGTTATTGTGCATTAATTCCCCAAAGTAAGAGGTCTGTTTAGTACTAATGATGCCTCCAAGCCAGGCACTGTGTTTGGGCCTTTCCTCCCGTGATCTTAGTTCATCCACACAGCTGAGTTTCATCATCCCTACCTTACAACTGAGGAAGCAAAGGCTCCCAGAAGGTAAAACCTTTCCTCTGGGTCTCACAGTTAATATACACTGAGTCCAGGAGTTAATCCCAAAGTCTGATTCCAAAATTGTGCTTTTCTAAATTTTGTTGTGTAGAATAACGTAGAGTATAGGACTCAGAGAAATCAGAATTGCCCGCACCTCTCACCCCACAGTAGATGGGTAAATCCTACCTTAGTCACCAAATCTTCTTGCTGCTGTGAACGCTCACTAATCACACTCCAACCCGTTCTGGTGGAACGTTTCCCCACGTTCACACCCCTTGAGAAAGATTAAAGATAAAGATGGCGAAGAGGAGACTCCTTCCATTCTGTTGGGAAGATAGACTGCATAGTTTATTTAAGTAGGACATTATCGCTGAGAAGAACTTTCTGTAATGGTAGTTTCCTTCACCGTTCATAAAACAGGGTTTTATCAAACCCCCAAAACTTAGTTTTTTCTAACCCTTGATCTTTCAAACGATTGCAGAATCATTTGACTTTGGGGAAAAAAATTGCAAAAAAAAAAAAATCCACAACAAAACGAATTTTAGCTCTGAATCCTTTGGCCATTTTGAAAAGGAAAATTTGTTTGGAAATCAGGAAGGGCTCACGTCAACTTGTGATCATGGCGTGTCTCCTTCTACCACCTCACCTCATGAAATGAAGTTAGACGCAGCCAAAACACTGAAGCTCCAAAATACCGATCTGATCAAAATTTCTGCATCTCAACAACCTTCATGTCTAAAATATAACAAGAATCTGAATTTTCTATGTCCTTTTATGTTTCTCTTGAGGCAAAGCCAAAGTGCAAATAACTTGAAATCTAGTTTCTCATCTGTATTTTAAGATGCGTTTTACTTTAGAGATAAGTAACAAAGAATAATCCATAATAGCAATTAAGCCCTATATCATGAATATAATCTCTCAGTTGATTTCATTCCCCATGTCTAAGTATTGACTTAGTCCAAGAATGTATTAAATTCTACCAACTCATATTACTAAATTGTCACTTAGAGTTTTCCTCATTTTCCTCTAAGTTTCTTAGAGACATCTGAAGAAGTCGACATGCGTCCCAATTTTGGGTCCCCTACCTACCATCTTACATCTTGTTATACAGCTCAATTTGTTAGGTATTAAATTAACCCAAAATTTTCCAGGCTGCACTTAGCCTGTAAGTTGGGATGGTATTTAAGGAAGTTTCCTAATGTACTGGAAATTTCTACTTTAAATCAGAGTGAGGAGGCCTGTGCATCACCTTGGACTTGCCAACTAGCTAGGTGATGATGGGTTGGTACATGACCTCCAGAGCCTTGGTTTCCTCCAGTGTGGGGTGTGGGGAGAGTTCTAGAATAATACCCAGGTCCCTGCCAATCTGCCAGCACTCTGGGTTTGAAACAGGCAATTTTCCCTTCAAGCGGGGACCTTCTAAGATTTTAGGCAGAGCAGCAGCTGAACCCAAAACAACAGGAAGGCATGTGCTTTCTAACTAAACTATTTTCTTGGGGGGAAATTGCTTCTATAAATAAGCACCTTGCAAATAAATATTTTGAGCCCTTTCGGCGTGATGAGTCTGTGACCCCTAGGGAATCCCAGTTTGCTTGCGGTTAAGCGGACAAACCCAGCATTCATTCCCTTCCAGTGTAGGTTTACAACATGAACTTCTAAATTCTATTTTTCAGCCATTTCTCCTTCTCCCTGATCCAATCAGGATGCCGCCTTGATTTATAGTGAAGTCATTACTGGTCCCTGGATCCATGCATAGCCAGTCAGCGAGCACCTCTCAGAGTCTAGTCCTGGAGAGAAATCACACCCAAAAAAATCACACAAAACTCAATTCCAGTTTCCTTGCCTTGAAGAGGGGAGTTTTAAAGACATAAACCTACACCTATTATACACATCTCAGAGGGCATTTTATCAAGGGCCAGTGGGTTACGGGAGGGCTCAGACAGGGGAGGGGCCGTGAGCTCCTCAGAGATTCGAAGGCTGCTTGGAGGACGCGGGCTGTCAGCTGGTCCCTGAAGACTGAGTGAGATGTGTTTAGGGCAGTGGTTACTCAAACCATGGTCCCTGGATCAGCAGCATCAGAAAGACCCAGAAACCTGTTAAAAATGCAGCGTCTCAGATTCCCAGCCTAGATGCAGTGAATCAGGAACCCCAGGGCAGGGGGGCGGGGGGCTTAGCAAGTTGTTTTTAACAAACCCTGTGCTGGTGATTCTGACGCTCACTCTAGTTGGACAGCTTATTTAGGAGTCAGAGATGGCCTAAGGCCACTGGGAGTCTTTGGGACGAGGTGGAGAGCCCACGCGAAACTCCAGGAAGTAGCGAGCTGGCAGGCTGGTGGAACGCAGGCAGCCACAGTGACCAGTGGGAGGCCAACTCTGCGTCCTAACCCCAACGTCACCACTCCCTCCCTGTGTGACGTGGGATAAATCACCTAGCATCTCTGAGTGTGGATTTCCTCCTCTGTAAAGGGGGAAATGGCACGACCTCGCTGGGAAGCTGAGAGATGTATGTGAAGCTCCTGGTGTGGTGCCTAGTGCAGGGCAGGCAGCAGCAGAGGTTGAGTCCCCAAGAGGTGGGGGGCTGGGCGGGAGGGTGTGAGAAACGAGGTGGAAGGGTCAGGCCTTGGGGACCTTGGCCCTAGTGAACAGGGGCTCCCCTAGGGCTCCTGTCCGTATAGGACATTTGTTGTTCGGTGCTCTGGAGGCTTCTTCGGTGGTGGAGAGGCAAGAAGGCGAGATCACAGTGTCAGGTGTCCCTCAACCTTGGGTCTAGGGACAGGCTCTTAAGGTAGAGATCTGTGCAATATGGCAGCCTTTAGGATGTGACAGAGAGGGTCAAGAGTCTAGATATGAACCGTTTTTCTATTTCATAACCAAAAACATGTTTCTGAATGCGGTTTCTCCTTCCTCAGCTTGACACCTGCAACTCAGGTGCAGGTAAGCAGAGAGGACACATCTACTGCCCGTGCTGGGCCACCTGAGGTCAACAGAAAACATCTAGCGGGGGGGTTGCTGGGCAGCAAGCCTGGAGCTCCTGCGGGAGCTTCAGCTCCAGTGTCCCAGGCGCTGTCCACTGGAGGAGACACAGACACGTGCCGACAGGGTCCCAGGGTCCTTGTGGCACCGCTTGTCAGACACGAGGTTTAGTACTTGACACAGACAACTTCATTTCAGTCTGACAACCACCCCGAGGCTCCGAGGAGAAAGGTGAGGCTAAGGGAGAGGGAGCCTGGCTCAAGGTCACAGAGGCAGACGCAAGCCCAGGCTTTCTCTGACTCTGGCCCCTGTGCAGCCTTGGGAGGAAGTGCGTCAGCCACGGGCGAGACCAGAGAAGGCTTCAGAGTCAGCAACATCTAGCATCTTAGCAGCTTTCACAGCCTTGATCCCGTTCCCCAGGGGACCAAAGCGGTGAGGCTTTCCAAACCGAGGGACCGGAGTGAGCACAGCTGGCGCAGGGTGAGCTGGAGCCTGTCTGCCAGGGCCAGCCTCGAAGGTCCCTCCAGCTTTTAGAAGACACTCTCTGAGCCTCACTCTGGTCCTCATCTCAAAGATGAGGGGCAGAACTAGTTGCCCTCTCAGATCTTTCCAGGGCTGCCCGCCTCCCTTGGTGCCCAGGCTTGCAGCAGCAGCTCCTAGCTCCTCGGCCCTCGGGCCGTCCTCCCCAGGCAGCGCCCGGCCTCAGACAAGCCCTCTGAAAGGCTGCCAGGAGCCAGGACTCCTTGCTCATTATTCCAAGAAGGGATCCTGAAGAGGCCTACCAGGCCCCTCGCCTGCCCTCCACTGACCAGCACACAGTAGGTGCTCAGGAAAGCCAGGAACTGAAGTGGAAGGCAGGAACTTCCCCCAGGCAATTGGCAATGAGGGTAACTGAGTTCCTTGTGGTCTCTAGTGATCATCAAATGGGTGGGTTCTTGGTTAAGACTGAGCTGGCGTGGTGGGAGGGATACCAGTCAAGAGCATGGTGGGAGTGCATTCCCACTGGTACCCTCTAGTAACTGTTACTTCATGGTCAATAATGAGCTTTAATTTCCCCAACTTTGTGTAACTGTCTTGGAGAGTCCTGTTTCTCTGAAATAAAATCAATAGTTGCACTTAAAATTGAGAGACTATGGAGTTACTAAACCAATAAATTATTATCCCACAATAAATGATGACCCAGCATGGTGCGGGGGATAGTGGGTCTTCCATGTAAGTTAGTGAAAAAAGAGATGAATGTGAAGAAGGAAGAAAGAAAGGAAGGGAGGAAGGAAGCAACTTTCACATTAGAGCTACAAATAGGATCATCCCCAATGACTGCAGTGCTTATTTTTCCATTTTCTGGACGTGAGACCCTTTAGCTATATAAATGTTTAGCTACACTGGGGGCCACAATGAAATAAAGCAATAAACCCTATGGAATATCTACTGAGGGTGAGGGCCCCCCAAAGCTCCTAGTGGCCACTGAGTCTCCTTCGCAGTCTTTTACAAATAAAAATAACTTTATTTTCAAATTATCTCTCAATTCTTTTTCAATAAAATGCAGCAGAAAGGAATGGGATTGAATTTAGACACCAAGTCAGGTTATTTCTGGACAAGGAAGGCCAGCCACTGAGTCCGGGGTCTGTCCATCTAACCTAGACTTTCATCCAATACATTTCTATTTCACCCCAACACACGTCCCCATTTATCTGCAGTCTGTCTACTTTTATGCTCTGCTAAAGAGGCTTTAAACAATCGTGGAGAACCAATGTACCTTTCCTTCTGCATTAATCAGACAGGAGGTAGAGGTTGTCTAAGATTAAAAGCGTCTAATATCTAAGTTTTATTATCTTCTCCCCTTTTTTGTATTTTGATCTTAGGACTTCAAGGACAGCAAGGAACAAAAGGAGAATCAGGAGCTCCAGGTAAAGTGCCAGCTTCATTTTCATTTCTCACAGTGATGACTGGAAGAGCTCGTGCTCCAAGGGTGGGTCTTGTCGACCCTGAAATCATGGCGGTAACCTCAGTAACCTTTCCCCAGAGTGTCTCCGCCTCCAGGGCTCTATCGCTCCAGCCTCAGACTCTTTGGGTGACAAACCTGGAGAAGGGGTGTAGAGACAAGGGTGGGGGCAGAGGGGGTGGAGGGTAAAGAAGGCCAGGAGAACTGCCCCTGGTGGTGGCCTCAGGCCGCGCAGCCGCCGAGGAGCTGGGCGACCTTCCTCTCCAGTTGCCAGGTGGGTTGCGTGGCCTCTATCTGCCTGTCCACATCTGCTTCGGTCCATCTCCCTCTATCCTTTGGCCCTCAAGGCGCCCCCCTCTCCCTGTTGCTTCTCACGGGACTATCATCACGGTCCTTGTTGGCCTCCGCCTTAGCTAGTGGTTGGTCACTGCGCCCTGCCCACGGCATTTCTAGTCTTCTCGCCAGCCCTACCCTGAGAAGCCAAAGCGACACTCCTCAGACACATTTCCTGAGCAGTCTTTCTTCCACCTGAGCTGGATATTCTATCCCTATTCTAACTTACTGAAGGAGAAGTTGAATCCTAGAAATGTTCTAGCAAATTATCCCAGAATGGCTAGAACGTCCACACAATGATGCCGTCCAATGAGGACCAACAGCCTTGGAATACTGTGGGCGATTTTCACCCGCTCATCCTCAACCAGAGTTTACACAGGAGCCGGGGGATCAGGGCAGCGCCCTGCCCACACGGGCTGAACATTCGAACAGCCCATTGATGGGGGCAGGGGGGAACCTGGTGGTTTAGGACAACTCATGCACCAAACACCAAGGCCCTTGGTCCCCCTTGGAAAGCAGAGCGTCTGACGGAGGTGGTCTCTCTCCTCCGCAGGCCCTGCAGGCGTGAAGGGAGACAAGGGAAGCCCAGGCCTGGTCGGCCTCAAGGGGGCACCTGGACCAGGCGGCCGAAAGGGAGAGCCCGGGGCGAAAGGTAAGGCCTCAGTTTCTGATGCGAGGTTTCTAAGGAGAGACCTGTCATAAGGTGCTGGGAGTTTTCACAACCAGAAGGGTAGAGGTTTAGTGGTTCTGCGGCCAAGTCCTGTGCTGGGATCGCCCTCAGCGCTGAGCTTACAGAGGTGAATAAGGCACGGCCGGCCACTCCGAGTGGCAGGCCGGTGACCACGTGCTGGCACCACGCCCAGTCAGGCCCTGGACCACACAGTCTCCGTGACTGATGGCAGGAGAGACTTCCAACTCCATGTCTCTGGAATGTTCCACTCTAATAGAGCTTAAATCCTTCCCGCTGTGGCTCAGGCCCATTTCTTCTTTTTTTTTTTTTTTTTTTTTTGCGGTACGCGGGCCTCTCACTTTTGTGGCCTCTCCCGTTGCGGAGCACAGGCTCCGGACGCGCAGGCTCAGCGGCCATGGCTCACGGGCCCAGCCGCTCCGCGGCATGTGGGATCTTCCCGGACCGGGGCACGAACCCGTGTCCCCTGCATCGGCAGGCGGACTCCCAACCACCGCGCCACCAGGGAAGCCCCAGGCCCATTTCTTCTTGCTCACCCATGGGAGCCCACGGCACATCCAGTCCCCATGATGCCAGGTGGCTGGCAAAGCTGAAGGAGGGAGTCTGACCCTCACCCCTCCACCCTCCTGCCCGCCCCTCCTCCCCACTGCTGGCAAAGGAGGGCAAGGGGGTCCTGGCTTGGTTTCCTTTGAACTGTGTGGTTTTTCTCCTCATGATAGGATCTTCTGGGCCACAAGGAGCAAAGGGAGAAAAAGGTCAAAAAGGTAATTGCTATTTCTGTTCTCTTTAATGTGTGTTTCAGAGGTTACTCTGTACTTGAAAATTGTAGGTGTGCCAGGGGGAGAGGCCTTGGTTCTCAGAGAGATTCCTCATTTGGGGGGAAAGTTAAGGGCTTGTCCCTTGAGTAAGCCTGCCCGTGGCACAGAGCCACAGATAACACCTTTCTCCCTCCCTCCCTTCTTTCTTCCCCCTTTTTTGTCGACAACACAAGGCTAAACACGGTGGGCTGGATTTGCAAGGCCAGCTGCAGAGGGACCTGCCCCCATGGCCTCGCACCTGCAGGCCCAGGTTCACAGAGGCCGCTGGTTGTGCTGGTGCCAGAACGTGGGATCTTCCCAGCTGTGGTGGCAGCCAAGCAGGAGGCTTCTTTTCCCTAACTATAGGACTTCCAGAAATGAAAAGGCAGAGCCTGCCTTCACACAGAGCCCTGGGCTGCTTCCCTCACCTCTCCCACGTGTGTTTTGTCATCCAGGCGAATCCATGGTGTCCGTCCGGATTGTTGGCTCTAGGAACCGAGGCCGGGCTGAAATTTACTATAATGGTGCCTGGGGGACAATTTGCGATGACGATTGGGACAATTCAGATGCCACTGTCTTCTGCCGCATGCTGGGTTACTCTTCGGGAACTGCCGTTTTCAATGTGGGAGCTGGTAAGTGAATCGATCCTCAACCAGGAGCCTCTGTCCTTGAGGTGCTGATGTGGGCTTTCTCTCCCTGGTAGGGTGTTGGCAACCATTGGTTGCAAGTGACTCAGCTTGGTTGGGTTAAAAGAAAAGGATTGGTTCAAGCAACTGAAAAGTTCTGCAGCCCAGGGCCCCAGCTTACATCCTTCAGACTTGGCAGCCCCAGGAGAAAGAAGGCTCTCTTCCCCAAAGGGACAGCAAAGGCTTGTTTGAGTTGCTGTCTGTCCAGCCCTAAAGCCAGAATGCCGTGTGTCGGAGGGTGTTTGTGAGGGACACTCTCTGGACAGCTGAGGGGCTAGAGCTGGGAGAACAGAGAAGGATGCAGGGCAGGCAAGCCCAGTGGTCATCCCAGCTCTCTGGAACCTGAAGGTCTATCTAGGTGGCCCAAGTTTGATCATCTTCAAGGAGAAGATATGAAGGGAAGAGAAAACTAATCAGAGCAGGGACCTCCTAAAATCCGTTTTGGAAAGATGTCCTGGGGTGCTAGAGACTCAGCTATGTCTTGCAGCAAAAGGTTTAGACTTTCAACAAAAGAGTTAAGCACCAGGCCTGAGACCATTTCTGAGCTGATCTGGCAGGGACACTAGGCCCGTTTCCCCTGCCCCCACCCCAAAATGTTCTCTGCCCTTACCCCTGCCCCCAACCCCACCAAAATGCATACCTACTTTTCAATCTGAGTCTAGTTGGATTACAAAACTCCTTTAAAATACACATTTTCCTCAAACAGATTAAGCCTCCATAGATGGTCACTCTGTCGTGTAAATTATGGAAATCAAATAATCCAGTAATTCCTCTGAGCTCCTGATCTGAAATCAATTCTATCAGAAGCAAGGGGGTTTGAGGAAGGTGTGAATGCTTTAGAACACGTGCATGGCCTGGTTACAAAGGCAGTTAAGGAAGAGACAAACCCTAGAGATCCCTAGGAGGAGATTTCAAATCATGCTTGGGTTACATCTTAAATACTCGGATGAGACTTTTGTCAAAGGGTAGAAAGCAGAACAGCGGCAGAGCCGCCGTAAGAGAGCAGACCCGCCGTCAGCACGGTGGGCCTGGGCACGTGTGGGAGAAGTTGGCAGTCTAGCTCCCCGTGGAAGCCCCTGAGGACAGACGGGCCATGCTGCTTGGACCCTAATCCCACGCTCCTCTCCCTCCTTGCTTTTGCTGTGTCCAGGCACTGGGACCATCTGGCTGGACAACGTTGCGTGTCAGGGGTCGGAATCGACCCTGTGGAGCTGTAGCAAGAACAGCTGGGGCTCTCACAACTGCAACCACAGTGAGGATGCGGGCGTGGACTGCAGCTGACCCCACCGGCTGTTCACTGCTCCGCCCCCAAGGCGTCCACAGCCAAGACACTCAGCCCACGAAGGGAGGCTGTGCTCCCCGAGGGGCTTCTTGGGGTGGCTGACAGCCTCTGAAGTGGGCTTGCTAATAAAGCTCAAAGCGCTACCTGGCACCGCCCTGCGCCGTGGCTGAAATCACTAGCTCGTCCCTCCTGCCCACTCCCTGCCCACAGCCTTTCACTGAGTCCTCACGTTCCCCGCACCCCCATTCCCACGCACGGGGACCGTGGAGTCTCAACTCAGAGCCGGGGAGGCTGAGGGTACAGGGGGTGCTGAAATGCAATGCCGAAAGTGAGGCTCACCTGTAGACAGAAGTAGTCATGACCAGCCTTTCAATCAATCCGATGTAGCATCTCTGCACAGCAGCGGGCACTCCCTCCAGCCCTGGAGCTGCTCGGCAGCAAATGAAGAGGCCGCAGGTAGCTGGCACCAGGTTGCCTGGAAAATAGGAAATGTACCATTAAGCATGAACATTTGTTCTCATTAGGATGGGAGCTGCATAAATGCAGGAACTTTTGTCTGTTTCATTCACCCCTGTAGGGGCTCAGTAAAAAATTGTGAATGAACGACTGAATGAAACCAAGAAGGTAGAGCAGCTCACCCGCTCTGAGAAATCTGGCCTCCCTCGCCCTTTGCAGTCTTCCCCTGGGATACATGTTCTCTGAGCGCAATCACATGCTCTCGCCCTCTCCCTCCAGGTGTTGTAAATGGTTCAGGTAGATGTGAAATCTGGGAGAGTGGGATGCAGGGATGCGGCTCTGAAGCATCACCGTCCACCCTTGACCTGTAAGGAGGTCAGCCTCAGGGCGTTAGGAGACTTGCCCAGGGACACTTGTAAATGGTGGGGCGGTGGAAGGGCTGGGAGATGGAGTGGACACCTCAGGGCTTTCTGCCTCAAGAGCTCAACCAGCCGCCCAGGACCCAATATGCACTTTCAGAGGTTGCAGCTGCACCCTCGGCACCAAGGGCAGAGCCGCAGGGGGCCGGGAGGGCTCTCTGGCCCCCATGGGATGGGGGGTTGAAAGCTGGCTGTCTTCATTTGTCAGAAACCTCTCTAATGATGCAGGTTTTCCTGGCACTTCGAGATAGGGGAGTGGTAGAGCAGTCAGGGAGGAAAGGGACATTTTAAGCCCTATCAGGGGCGCTGGGATATAATATCTTGCAAATGGTAACTAATGCGTCTTAGCAGCCTCCTTCTCTCTCCAATCTTATTGCCTGTTCCTTATCTCCCAACAAGTTTCCCACCCCCCCATTCCCCCACCCCCATAGAGGAAGGAAAGGGCAGGTACAGCCTGAAACAAAGATGTCATCATAGGGCTTCCCTGGTGGCGCAGTGGTTGAGAGTCCGCCTGCCGATGCAGGGGGCACGGGTTCGTGCCCAGGTCCAGGAAGATCCCACATGCCGCGGAGCGGCTGGGCCCGTGAGCCATGGCCGCTGAGCCTGCGCGTCCGGAGCCTGTGCTCCGCAATGGGAGAGGCCACAGCAGTGAGAGGCCCGCGTACCACAAAAAAAAAAAAAAAGAAAAAAAAGTCATCTCTCCCATCTGAACCTCAGAGCTGACTTCCTGAACCTCTTTAGAAAGAGGAGAGCCATGAAAATAGAGTTGAAAGCAGAAATAGTTTTCTAGTGTTTTCCATTTAGCTTATCAAAAGCCAAGCCTGGCTGATTTGATTATAGTGTTTTAAGTGCAGGAGGTCTGAACAGAGCAATCAGGAAGGGAGGGTACCGTGAAAGCCCCCTGCCCCTCACAGGGGAAGGTGGGAAAGGAGACAAGGAGACAAAAATAGAGAAGGGTCCTCCCTGGAGCCTCAGGCCCAACTCTCCCACCTTCATCTCCTCTCCCAGGATCTGCGTCCTCCAAGAATGATGCACTGTGGGACTGGTTCCTGCCTGGGGGACCCCTTCCATCTTCCTTAGGGATGTGTCGGTAGGCATGCTCTGTCTCTCTCTCTCTCTCTCTCTCTCTCTCTCTCTCTCTCTCTCTCTCTCACACACACACACACACACACACACACACATCTTTCCACAGGAACAAACAACAGTTTACAGGCACAGAAGAGACAAAATCCTTGCAGAGAATGGACCATCCCCCACCCCCCCCATCACAGCAAGGAAGCTGAGAGACACGGCCCATCACACCCAACATTTGCCTTCCATGGTTTGGGTTTTCATCTCTTGGCTGTTGATTCCCCAACCTATACTTCCAGTGAAGACCTCTCTCCTGAGCTCTGGCCACCTGTATGTCCACCAAGTGCCTCCACACGGGTATCTCGAAGGTCAGGCAGCTAAAGCCTGTCCCCACCTCAGCCGATGGCTCCCTCCATCCAGGGTCCAAGACAGAAACTGAGTGTCAAATGCCATGCCTCCGCCAGGCACCAAGTCTCAGTCATTCTACCTCCCAAGCCTCTCCATCTCTGCCACCAGGATGGTCCAGGCCCCAGCCCCAGTGGCCTGGGTGCTTGGAACTTCTCCTAATTAGTCTCTTGCATACACAGTGCTCCACCAAACACCTGTTCGTTCTGCAGGCAGCAGCCTGAGAGATCTTTAGAAATGATACAGCTCGCCATGCCACTCCCTGCCTGTAGCCTTCAGTGGCTCCCCATTCCCTTAGGCAGTGGGTCAAACTCACCATCACGGCTTCCAAGGATGTGCCCCTGACAATCTCACCTGGTCCTCCAGCAACCTTAATGTGTTGTTTCCCCTCGATCACATCCAGTCCTTTGTTCATGCAGTTTCTCTTATGCAATGTCTCTTACACCATAGACTCATGATAAATATTTTCTGACTGGCTCCCTGAATAAATGCATGACTGCCTGAACAAATGAAGGACTGCTAAACAGAACACTTAGCTTCTCGTATTGGGATTGCGTCATAGTCTTTCCTCAGACGGGAGGCACATCTTTGTTGTGCACTGTACTCTAATTTTTGTGACTAAAGACCCCTGCACCCCCACCCACTAAACAGGTTCCCCCATACAAAGGAATGGTTTTCTCCAGAGGCAAATCTAATCCGAGGCCTTTTACAAGATTAGCTTTCGAAACAAAATCATGGGGTTCAACTTTTACAAGGTGTATTGTAAAGTTTAAAAGTTCTTCTCGGGCTTCCCTGGTGGCGCAGTGGTTGCGAGTCCGCCTGCCGATGCAGGGGACACGGGTTCGTGCCCCGGTCCGGGAGGATCCCGCATGCCGCGGAGCGGCTGGGCCCGTGAGCCATGGCCGCTGAGCCTGCGCGTCCGGAGCCTGTGCTCCGCAACGGGAGAGGCCACAACAGTGAGAGGCCCGCGTACTGCAAAAAAAATAAAAAAACAGAAAAAAAAAAGTTCTTATCTTCCTGCTGCTTCAGCATCGCCACAAACAGGCTATGAGCACCAGCGCAGGTGACCAGGTGACCAGGTGCACCAGTGTGATAAGCTGGGCCCTGCCACAAATTCCCCTTCCTCCCTTCCTGTCGCTGCGACCTAATGACATTCAAACGCACCAATGAAATCCCCTCGCACTGTTGGATTGTGTACCCTACCCTACCCCTCGACAAAGGCCCTCACCCCCGGGTTCTCACCCTTTCCCAGCTCCCTGCCTGCGTGGCTGGCCCACCCCCTTGGTGCTGCCTGTGGGTGGCTCCCTCTCAGCCTGCAGTGAGTCTGTCTCACTAGGACCTGTGAGTGTAATAGACTTTGTTTTCCCGCACCCCTCCTGGGTCCCCTCTTGAGGCTGCACCTGACCGACCAACCCCTAAAAGGACACAGCACACCAGGGCATCACATGATACAGGCGGGATCATTCGCATCTCATACATAAGCAAATTGAGTCACTGAGAGCTTCAGTACCGGGGTACGCTGGTCCCAGCGCACCACCTTCCTATTCACATTGCCTTTGCGATGTGACCGCAGCTCTTCTCAACAGGAACCAAGGCTGCTACCGCTCCACTCCCTCGCTTGGAATTCCTGCCACGATATGAAACCAAGCCCAGGCTAAGCTGCTGGGGGAGGAGTGCGCATGCGAAGCAGGACCCAGGTACCCCAGCAGAGGCCATCCTCCACGAGCCAGCCAACAGCTGGCCCCAGCCACGTTAGCGAGCCCAGCAGAGACTGGTCAAGCCCGTATCAGAAGGACTCACTGCCCAAGCGACCCATAAACTCATGAGTAATCACAGATGGTTGCAACGGAAAGACACTAGGTTTGGGGGTGGTTTGTTATGTAGCAATAATGGCTAAATAAAACTATCCACAGCCAGTGAGAAGTAGAGGGGGATTCACAGAGCCCGGAGAGTTGCTGCCTGCACCTCCGCCTGGTGGGTCCTCTGCTAAGCTCTCAGGCCGAGCGAAGCTGAGGAAGTCCCTTCAGAACCACAGAGACCACAGAAAGGAGCCGCAGTGTGTGGCACGCTGGTGCTGTGGCTGATCGGCGGCTGACGGTGGGACTGAAGAGGAACTGGGTAAAATTAGCAGGAGCGGATCCTCAACGGTCAGAGAACAGGCTGGGCGGCCGGGGCTGCCCTATGTTGGGCATGACCTCTGTGTGACACTACCGTCCACTTGAAATAACTCTCCTCCCTCCTGCTTCCCTTTCCTGGGGACTCTGTGCCCTGTCTGAGGCCGGAAGCACAGACAGCAGCACTGAGCATACTGGCTGGGCACAATGGAGACGGCAGGGTCCTCTGGGTGCAAGACTCCCATCATTTCCCCGCCTGGCAGGGAGAGCACAGACAGTTTCCCAGCATCCAGCTAGACAGGGGCAGCTCGGAACTGAGGTTCTGGAGCCAGACCGCCTGGGTTAGGATCTGGTACTGCCACGTAGCAGGCCTTTACCTGCACAGTCAAGTTACTGAAACTCTCTGGGCTTTCCTCATCTGTAAAATAAAGATAGTAACAGTTCCTCCCTGTCAGAGTCTTGGGAGGATTCATTGGAAAGGTAAGTTAAAAGAAAGCATCTTAGGGCTTCCTTGGTGACGCAGTGGTTGGGAGTCCGCCTGCCGATGCAGGGGACTCGGGTTCATGCCCCGGTCCAGGAAGATCCCACATGCCGCAGAGCGGCTGGGCCCATGAGCCATGGCCGCTGAACCTGCGCGTCTGGAGCCTGTGCTCCGCAACAGGAGAGGCCACAGAAGTGAGAGGCCCACGTACCACAAAAAAAAAAAAAAAGAAAAAGCTTCCTCCTTATTCCTCACCATGCCTACCCGAGATTCAATCAAGCGCCAAAGACCTCTGAGTTCTCCCTCAGATGCTTCTGGGCTGTGTCCACTTATCCCTCCCTCCCAAGCATGGCCTGAGACATAGCGACAGTGGCCTAGATGATGGCTCTGGCCTCTCGCTGCTCTCTCCCCCTTCAGTCTTGTCCCGTCCTTGCCATGCACCCAGAACAGCCAAGGTGGCCTTAGCTCTTGTCACTTTCCTTGTTTCAAACACTTCAAAGATCACCCACTGCCATTACAAGGAAGTCCCCACTCCCAGCCATGACGTAAGGGGCCCTGGTCATGCAGCCTTTGAATCACCAGTTGCCACAAAGCCCAAATTTACTCTCCAGCCTGAGGTGTTTCATTCAGTCCCTCAGGACAGCTGTGGTCATTCATGCCCATTTCCTCTGAGTCCCACACACCTGGATTCAGCCAGCACGATGGCACTCAGCACAGTTTAGCACATTGCCTCTCTCTGCTCTGACAGCAGGAGCTATGTCTTGCTCTATTCCTATTGCTGAGCACAGGGCGTGGCACACAGTATATATATTTCTATACATTTTTAAATATGTATGCTGGGCTTCCCTGGTGGCGCAGTGGTTGGGAGTCCGCCTGCCGATGCAGGGGACACGGGTTCGTGCCCCGGTCCGGGAAGGTCCCACGTGCCGCGGAGCAGCTGGGCCCGTGAGCCATGGCCGCTGAGCCTGCGTGTCCGGAGCCTGTGCTCCGCAACGGGAGAGGCCACAACAGTGAGAGGCCCACGTACCGCAAAAAAAAAAAAAAAAAAAAAAAAAAGTATGCTTAGGGAAAAAAATTGGAAGGAAACGCATCAAAATGTCTCTGCTTGGCAGTAGAATTATGATGGCTTTTTCTTTCCTTTTTTATATTTTTCCATGATTTGGTGGTTGTCTGCCATGAGTATATATTTATAAGCAGAAAAGAAATTGTCATTTACAGTAAACAATAAGAGTGCAATATGCATCTTCTAGGAGTCCAGAATCTTCCCCCTCCTGAGCTCAGACTTTCTGTCCCAGTCTCTCTGCGTGTCACTGTGTGTCGCTGGTGCACAAGCACCTGGGAGGACAGGGGTACAGAGGCCAGAGAATACCTTTGCTATGTGGCTGTGAACAGAAATGGGGCTGCAGCTGTAGCGAGACGGGTGGGGTGCAGGGGAGGACTTTATTTTTTATAAAAAGATAAAGCCCTGTTTGTAAGCTGATGGGAACGACCCAGTAGAAAGGGAGAAATTAATAATTCAGGAGGGACGACACAATTTCAGGAGCCAGGTCCTCACGAGGACTGGAGGGGGCGGGAATAGTCCTTCTCTGATAGCAGGAAGGAAGGAGAAAATCTGAATAAAGATGCAGAAGCGGGTGGGTTTGGTGGTGGCAAGATAAGGGACAAGGGAGTTCTCATCTGATTGTTTCTATTCTTTCAGAGGGTACGAGCCTAGGTCAGCCGCTGAGCGGGCTCAAGGGAAGAATGGGTGCTGGGGGCACCGAGGGAGAAAGATCTGAAGCTGGGGTGGGGAGGACTGCACTGCCGCCTTTACTGGAAATGCTAGGAGTCATCGGGCAACTGTCATTGAGGGTTCCCTCTGTGCCAGGCACACATTCTCACTTATCTTCAGAATATCTGCAAGGTAGGAATTCCTGGGACCACTGTACAGATGAGGAGCTGTGGGTCCAAGCTCACACAGCTAGCAAGAGGCAGAGGCCGGACTTGAACCAGGTACGGCTGATGCCAGAGACGAGTGGCCCTCCGCACACACACCCTGCTGGACGTGCCCTCGCTGAGCCTTGGTGCTCTGCCTCCCCTTCTAACCCTCTGGGCACCTCCTCATCCCAGCGCTCACTTCCTGGTCAAGTCCGTTCCCTGCAGGACCAGCAAATTTGGGGGCTCTAATACGTGAATGAGTGCCGAAGGTTTAACGTCCTACCAGAAGAGTTTAGTGGGGTTCTTAACGAGGGCCCCCTCTGTGCTTAATCCAGTGCGGCTTCTCCTTCCACCTGCCACAATGCTGTTCCCAGCCTCACCGCCTCACACTTGCATTTGCCCCTGTAACCTGGCCTCTACCTGTCCCTTCTGTGTGTGAGGCGCTGTGCTGGGAGCCGCTGACACAAAGATTTCAGACCCAGTTCCTGACCCCTGAGGCCAGGGTTCACGGGGGACACATGAGCACAGAGTGATGGGCTGGCCCGGCCCAGGAATGTTGGGGCCAGAGGGGTCTCTGCTCTGTGAACACCCCCAGGCCAAGGGCCAGGCTGGGATCCCTTCCCTATGACCTCCCCAAATCTCTATGGTAACATCTTAAAGAACACACACCAAACAGCTGCATGGTATCTCCCCTCTAAATATGCTCAAAATCATACCAGATAGCAAATGAAATTTGCATGTGTGTTAAAATGGCATTTTCCTGGATTTTCTGATTGGAGTCCTCTCATAAGCTGATGGCAGCTCTTCTCTGGCCCTCGGCCCCTTTTTGTTTGGGTCTGGGAAGAACACAGCGGGTGCACCGTGGAGCACAGTAGGCGCTTGGTACCACAGGCTTGGCGACGCTCCGGCAAATCGGTAAACACTGGGCGGTGACCGACCTTTGCAGGCAGTGGCAGGGCTGCGACCGGAGAACCGTCTGGGGGAAGCGTGGGTTTCAAGCCTCCTGCCCCACAAACATAACCTGGCCGCCTGCCCCTCCGCGTGATCTGCTGGTCCCCGCTTCCGCTCAGGGCACAAGGCCTGGGGGGCATTTACCTGCAAACCCGCTGCGGCTGGGGAGGCCGCCTTCTCGCTGAGGACACGAGGGGGCGCTGCAGGCCGTGCTCAGCCCGCCAGGAGCCGGCCTCGGTCTCTGCCCGGCGCCGCCGGGGCCGGACCTAGAAACACTGGTCCAGGCTCCAGGGCCGGATCCAGCGCACCGCTCAGAAGAAATCCACCCCCTTCATCTGTGCCCGGTCCGGGCCTCCGCGAAGCTCTCTCCTCGTTCTCTCCCCCGAAGCGCACTAACAACCAATCTACCGCTGACCCTGGGCAGAAGCCGTTCAAAAGGGCCCGTGCAGGGGGTCCTTAGGATGTTGGGAAACTCCCACTCACGAAGCACTCACTGTGACCTGGTACTGTGTGAGGTTCTTTAAATACGTTAATTCTTCAGAACAGTCTCATGAGATTCTATAGCTCCCATTTTACTGAGAAGCTCAGAGAGGTTAGGTTATTTGCCCAGGGTCACCAGCAAGCTGGTGTGCAGCAGGGCTAACAGTCCAAACCCAAGGCTGACCCAAAGTCCATGTCCTTCCCCAACCCTGCCAGTGCCTCCCATACCCACACCCCAGGGTAAAGAACCTGGTCGGGAGGAGGGGCTACCACAGCAGGTTTGTTGCAAGGATTTCCAGCGCCCATTTCCTTGTTTGGAAAATGTGGCCTGGGACTAAGTCATTCCCAAGGCCCCCGGCATCTCCAACAGTTTGTGCATGGAGGACTCCCTGACTTTGGGCTTCCTCCAGGGGGCGGCCAGAGAGGTCAGAAAAGAGCCAGGAGGAAGCCTTTATGCAAACAGTCTCGGGGTTATGCCATCTGTGAAGTGAGGTCTGGGTACCAGAGGACCAGAGCCCCTGAAAAGTTGCCCCACCCCAGGCCTGCCTGAGGGTGGCCAGGGGTCTGGGAGGGCAGGGGAGCACGTGCCCGTACCAGCAGGTGCTCACCCAGGGTCTCAGGGAGCCCCACGGCCACTGGCATCGGGCAGTGCCCCCAGCACTGGACAGCCCACCTTTTCCTTGCCGGAAGCTGTCTGTCTCCTCCAGCTCTTTCTGCTATGAACGTGTTGGCTTTCATTCTGTTCCAACATACCCTGAGCAGGCATATGGTACGTGTCAGACCCTGCGGCAGTTGTGGGACGTGGGGACCGAGGCGACCTGCAGCCAGGCCCTCAAGAGTTCTCAATCCAGCTGGGGAGTCAGAACCATCAACAGACAGCTTGGCCATCCAATACGGGGTCCAGGAAGACCCAGCAGAGGACGGTGAACCGCTGGGGGTGATGGAGATCCTGGGCGGCTTCCTGAAAGAGTTCCCCCGGGGCTGGGAGGATGAGTAAAGTCAGCTAGGGGAGTGAGGGCAGAGGGAAGATGCTCCAGAGAGAGGGAGCTGGACGTTTAGGGGACAAGAGCGGTGAGGAGACTGGCACAGCAGCCCAGCTGAGAGAGGACGAGGCCTGGAACAGGGGCAAGGGGCACGGGGTGGGCCCTCAGTGCCTGGAGAGGAGGGTGGACTCCAGCCTGATTCCTGGGTTCCTGGCTCGGGTACCCAGGAGTGTAGTGTGCTAGTCATGCAAACGGAGGGCAGTTTCAGGGAGAGAGAAGCTTGGGTTTGACCTCTGGGAAGCCCTGAGGAGCTGTGCAATTGGCGTGAACAGGAGGGCCCACTGAGGCTTCCTGGGCCTGCTGAGGGGGATGTCCCAGAGCACCCGAAGTGTGGAGAGTTCTCAGAGGCAATTAAAGCGATTCTGTGATGCTGATTATGGCCCCTGCTGTTATTGATAAAAGAGACTGCAATTAATTAAAAATGAGCCTCCTTCCCTGGTGAGTGGCATTTACAGATGCTCCCCGGAGCACCTGAGGGCTCTTTATCTCCTGGATGAATGGACTTGCCTCTCCCTGAGGTTCCTGGCTGACGGCTGAATCCCCACCAGGCACGGGGCCAAGGGGTCACTGCTTACCTCAGTTTGCCCAGAGGGCCCTCCCCGCCCCCATCCATACAGGAACCCTCCTAGGTTAACTCAATCGGAGCTGAAACATGTGGGCCGAGGATAGCCTGGGCCTGAGGCAAAACCACCGCCGAAGCCTGCAGGCCTCTCAGGCCTACCTGTGGCAGGTAACCAGGTGGGTACGCTCAGTTGACAAAGGTACCTCTGTGCCAGGCACTGTGCCAGGTACTGGGTTTCATGATTCAGGACCCCAAGGATTTCACAGTCTAGTGGATGAGACAGACATCAGCAGACAATTTCAGTAGGACACGACACAGGTCAGAGGGGTTGGGACATGAATGCCCAGAGGAAGGTCATTTGGCTAGACTTGAAGGAAGCAAGGAAGTAGGCATCCTGTGTCCTCCTATCATTACTTTCTGAGGACATTATAAGCAATTCCCTTTTTATTGAGCACCTATTATATGCCAGGCCCCTGAGATGGAGATGGTACATCTCTAATCTCTACCACCACCTTGAAAGTACTGTATAGAGGGAGAAACCAAGGCTCAGAGAACATAATTGACTTATTCCAGGACACACAGCTGGTGAGGAACAGAAATGGGATTCCAACCCAAGGGTATCTGCCTCCAAGGCCCAAACTCTCCACCCCAGGAAGCTATGGACTCCAGCCCTTTGCAGGCTCAGTCCTACAGGAGGCTCTACAGGTAAAGTAGAGAAATGGAAGAATATATAACCAAGGCCTGAGTTGAGGCCTAGAAAGAAATGTAGAAAAACCAGAAAGTCTGACCTGTGAGGATCATTAGAGACCATGACTCAGTTGGATTCCTTCATTTTATTATTATTATTTTTTTGTGGTATGCAGGCCTCTCACTGCTGTGGCCTCTCCTGTTGTGGAGCACAGGCTCCGGACGCACAGGCTCAGCGGCCATGGCTCACGGGCCCAGCCGCTGCGCGACATGTAGGATCTTCCTGGACCGGGGCACGAACCCGTGTCCCCTGCATCGGCAGGCGGACTCTCAACCACTGCACCACCAGGGAAGCTCAGATTCCTTCATTTTAGAGACAGGTGATGGAGATCGAGAGGCACTGTGGTGGCCATAGGACACAGTTGGTCGACTGCTGAGCTGGATTAGAACCCAAGGCCCCTGGTCCCTAAGTCAGGGTTCCTCCCACTCATCAAGCTGTGCTGCTCACCTTGGGACACACACACACACACACACACAAAATTATCCCAATTCGTGATTCATTCTAACTTTGGCCAAGACCCTACTGATGTTTTGGCATGTCAAAGAAATAGAAACTACTCAGAACAAACTCCTGTCCTGGCTGTATCTTGAGGCAAGATGGTGGGTCTAGCTGTGGGTGGGAACATCTCAGGCATCTTGCAGGGGGTTTTCCTAAGGGCCTCCATGAACAATATGCAGTGACAAAAGGATTTCACAAAATAGAGAAATAACATGATACAGAGGGGTGATCAGAGAGACTTCCTGTCCTGGCCATTTTTTGGGGAAAAATTCAATGATGTTTGTCACATGTGGCCTTGGGCCAACTGCTCAAGTATTGTCTTAATATGTAATTTAATTGAAAATCTATTCTAGGGCTTCCCTCATGGCGCAGTGGTTGAGAGTCCGCCTGCAGATGCAGGGGACACGGGTTCGTGCCCTGGTCTGGGAAGATCCCACATGTCACGGAGCAGCTGGGCCCGTGAGCCATGGCCGCTGAGCCTGTGTGCCCAGAGCCTGTGCTCTGCAACAGGAGAAGCCATGGCAGTGAGAGGCCTGCGGACCGCAAAAAAAAAAAAAAAAAAAAAAAAAAAATCTATTCTAAAATATTTTATATATTATAAAATATAATACATGTACTTAATAAAAAAAGTTCATAGAGTACTTGAAAACATAAACTAGATAACAGCAGCCTTCCTTTCTATATTGAACCCCGCTCAGTCCTCCTCCCAAGTGTACTTTAAACTCAACAGTCACCAGAGTCATGATTTTCACCCAAAGACCTGCTCCTGCATTTCTTATCTCACTTGATAGAACAATCAATCACATAGTGTCTCAAGACAGAAATGGTTACTAGTTTCACATGTCTACTTCCAAAATAAAATTTAGTATAATCCGTATACAGTATATATGCTTTTTATCAGTGTAATGTCCTAATGAGAGACACCCTGTTCTCTATTGAGCTGGTTTCACTTCTAGCTCGTCCTTCCTAATGGCTACACGATATTCCACAGTCTGGACATAGCCTCACTTATTTATCCAGTCCCCAGTTGATGAATATTAGGTCGTGTGCAATCTTTGCCACTTGTGTGCATCCTTCCCGGTCCACCTTGGTGTCTATGCAAGACACCTATAGAGCTCATTCCTAGGGATGGAATTTCTAGGTCAAATGGGATATGTATTTTAAATGTTGACATGGTCCTAAATTACCTTCCAAAAAGGCTGTACCAGTTAACTGGTACCAGTAGTAAGTAGCTGTCTATTTTCCCCACACTCCTCATGGCACTGGGTAGTAATGAGCCTTTTAATATTTGCCAACCTGAGATGTGGTTAATGAAGTTTTGAATTACATTTCTTTCATTATGAGTTAGGTTGAGAATACTTCCATATCAGCTTTCATTTTTAAGAACTTCCTGTTCACATCTGCTCATTCGGGGTCTGTCTCTCAGTGATTCTTGCAATGTAAATGAAGGGAATTAGTCTTTTGTCTGTCAAATACCTTTACAGTTTGTCCTGAAGATTTTTTTCCCTTGTACTAAAGCTTTTCATTTTTTGTGGAGTCAAATTTATCTATCTTTTCCTTTGTGGCTTCAGGGTTAAACTGTTATTTAAATATTTTATAGCTAGTTTCAGTTTTCAACCGACTAGAATATACAGTGCCTTAACAGCATTGCCTGCAGATTCTAAGGTGATGCCTTGTGCTTGGCAGGCATGTCTTAAGTATTTACTGACTAGGTAGATGGATTATAGATAGATAGATGATAGATAGATAGATAGATGATAGATAGATAGATAGAGAGAGAGAGAGAGAGATATTGGAGGTATTTGACCATGTTAATCATCGCCTCCTTTCAAAAAATGTTTTTTAAATTCAAAATGCACTATGTACTTTTTGAAACATTTCTCCTCCTGATTTTCTCAACCTTTTTTGGAGTCTCGCCCCACTTTGTCTCCCTGACCCCTCCTCAGCCTTCCTCCCTGGTTTCTTTCTCTCTGCCTGTGGCTTAAAAATGGACATTCACTCTCTCTCTTCACTGGCCCCATGCTCCCTAGCAGGGATGATGCCAAGGGGTGCCTGGGGGTGGTTACCCTCCAACTCCATCTGCTTCCACCCAAAGCACCCTCCAAAGCAGATGAAGAAGCAAGTGGAGAGGAAAAAGGTGAGTGAAGTGCATGTTTTCTCATTTTCCAGTAGAGCTTGACTGAACACACCTTAGAAAACCTTGCTATTTCTATTGATGTACCCTAAGCCAGAGCAGCATGCTGTACACGTGCACACGGCCTCTCCCCTCTCAGCAGTGCGGCTTCTCTGTCCCTCCCGGATGTCACCCCTGCTGCCTGGGCCACCTCACCTTCCGACTGCTGCAGCTTCACCACCCTCTGGGCGCCCCACGAGCACCTCCACTGCACAGTCCCACACCAGGACCTTCTCACCAGATCACTTCTCCCACTGGAAGATGCTGTCGTCCGTGCAGTCTCTTCGACAGACAGCAGTTCCCGGAGCGAGCGCTCCAGTTCCCCCAGTCCTTTCAATTCTGTCACAAGTCATCCTCAGATCCTCTCCCTGTTCCCCGACAGCCACTGTCTTATCTGGATCTTTGTCCTCTCTCCCCTCGAACCAGCCTCAAGTTAGCTGCCTGCCTCAATCCTCAGCCCATCCGATCTCCGGGCCCGCTGCAGCCCAAAGGCATCTCTAACATTCAAATCTGACTTCATCATTCCATGGGGCAAAATTCCAGCCCAGAACCAGGCAGAGAGTGGGCAGCTGACAAAGGTTTGTGGGTCTGAAGTGAGACGGGGGACCTTGAGAGATGGGGCTCCAGCACATCCCCCAGGGATATCTCCAAGCTCTCCTCCCAGGCCCTGATTCAGACCCTGCACACAGCGGTTTCCTACATCTATGTGTTGAATGAATGAATGAATGAAATGGAGAACACCTAGCTGCTATCTGTCCTGCCTTCACTTTCCTTCAGATCCCACCTCCTCACTCTGCTGCTGCCGCAGCCTGAAGTTTCTGAGCACCCTTGACCCTCTGGCAGTCTTCCCAGGGTGGGGCATCCGAGGCTTCAAGTTTGCAGACAACTCCCTCCTGCCCCAGGGCGCCTGGGAGGAGAGGTCATGGAGGAAGAGGATGGGGGCAGAGCTTTGGGGAAGCGATGGAGACTGCAGGTAAGACACGGAAGGTATCGTTTCTACCTTTTCCTTAGCGAGATTGTTTTTTCATTGAAAAGTTATTTTCACAAACAGTAAAACAGGAAAGGACTACAGTGGGGTATATTATGAAGAGTAAGTCTCACCCTCACTCAAACGCTAGCTCCCGATCCCGGTCTCCGTTAGCGGTTTCTTGTGTATAGTTTCAAATATGGTCTATACCTGTAGAAGCACACGTGCTTTTCTTTCTACACGGTTGTCAGCTTACTCTTCATCCTGCTCTGGTGTCACGTCTTCACTCAGCAAGGTGTCTGGGAGATGGGTCCCAGCTCTACCGTTTAGGTCTTCGGCAGCCTAGGATTTCCCTAAGTGGGTGTATCATAACCAGTTGAACTAGTCCACTAGTGAATGGTTAGGCTTTTCTTTGCTAAGTTCTTTGTTGTTACAAGTAATGCTGCCATGAATATCTTTGTGTATAAAGATCACTAGAATAGTAACTTCACAAGGCTGTGCTGCAGACAGCACAACAGCTCCCAGAGAGGCCCACATCCTCCCCAGGACCCGTGACTATGTTCGTTTCTGTAGCGAAAGGGACTTTGCAGATGGGATTTAAATGAAAGATCTGGGGACTGGAAGATCATCCTGGATTATCCCCACGGGCCCTAAATGTAATCACAGGGTCCTCGTAAGAGGAAGGCAGAAAGGTCAGAGTCAGAGTAAGGATGAAGGGCCATGACCCAAGGAGGGCACGAGGCCTCTACAAGCTGGGAAATCAAGGAAATGCATCCTCCCCTAGGGCCTCCGGAAGGAACTCAGCCTTGCCGAAACCTTGATTGTAGGACTTCCGACCTCCATAACGGTAACCTGATAAATCCATGTTGTTCTAAGTCACTCGGTTTATGATAATTGGTTACAGCAGCAATAGGAAACGAATCCAGGCATAGCTGGGTTTTGCCTTCTCCTCATTGCATTCCAACGCCAAGAACAGTGCCTACAGCAGGAGTTTACTGCAGATTTGTTGACTGAACAGAGGTGCACGTGTAATTACAACTGTAAAAGAGCTTCTAGCCGTGACATTGCCCTCTCAAAGGGAATTAGCGTTTAAAATACCGGTAAATCTGTCAAGCCGCTGTCCCAAGAGGGTGCACCAGCTTACCGCCCCATTAACAGTGCATGACTGTCTTTCTCCCCATCCTCTTGTCTGACTGTATATTGTCATCCTTATTTTGCCAATATAATTGTGAAAATGGCATCTCATTGTTTTGATGTGCATTTTTTAATAATGAGTGAGTCTGAGCTGCTTTTCATATGTTTATTGACCGTTTGTACTTCCCTTTTTAGAAACTGCCTTATGTGGTCACTCCCTATTTTTTAATTGAGTTATTATTCTTTTTCACTAGTTTGTAAGAGCTCTTCGTATTGCGTGGATATGAATATGTAAATAGATTCCCTTGGTTTGTCCTTTTACTTTGTTCATGGTCTTTTTTGCCATGGAGAAAATTTTAATTTGACAAAGACATGAATGAGGTGCTCAGCCTACTTTGGCAGAGAGGAGAGGGGAGATCATTCTGTTGCCCCTGACAGGAGCAAAGGCTCGGAGCTAAGAAAGAACAAGGGAGATTAATATGACTGGAGCAGTTAGGGGAGACAAGGATTGATGAGGTGCGTGTTGTCAGGACTGGGGGCGGGGGAGCAGACAGGAAAGCAACAGTGGAGACCGCTGAAAGCCGATGGGGGATTTGGATCATCCACTCCTTATAGGCAGGGCTACAGGCAAGAGAATCATCTTTTTAAGAAATTCCTAATCATGAACCAGGTACTATGTTAGGTATTTAAAATACTTTATCCTACTCCATGTCCACAGCCCTGGGAGGTAACGCTATAACGCCCATTTAAAAACTGGAGAGGACTTCCCTGGTGACGCAGTGGTTAAGAATCCGCCTGCCAGTGCAGGGGACACGGGTTTGAGCCCTGGTCCGGGAAGATCCCACATGCCACGGAGCAACTAAGCCCGTGCACCACAACTAGTGAGCCCACGTGCCACAACTACTGAAGCCCGTGCGCCTAGAGCCCGTGCTCTGCAACAAGAGAAGCCACCGCAATGAGAAGCCCGCACACCACAATGAAGAGTAGCCCCCGCTCGCCACAACTAGAGAAAGCGTGCGTGCAGCAACGAAGACCCCAGTGCAGCCAAAAATAAATAAATTTTTTAAAAAACTGGAGAAATGAAGGTTCAGGAGAGGTTAGAAAATTGCCCAAGGTCACACAGCTAGTAAAGAACAGAGAATCTGCCTGACCTCCAAGTCCACGGTCTCAATTACTGCATTTGTGACAGTCCGGAGAGGCAGAGTCCTATCCCATTTACGGAATCAGAAACTGAATCTCAGAGAGGTTCATTAACTTGTTCAAGGTCAAACAGCTTCTAGATGGAGGAGCTAGGATTTGGAGTCAGATCTCTGCTACCTCTTCATGCATTCTCTGAGCATAGGAGCCCCCAGAGATTCTGATTTAACTGGTCTGGTGTCGGACCAGGACTTACCAGGTGGGGCACCCCTGCCCTGGCACCGGAAGGCAAGGCCCAAGGAGAAGCACCGACCTGCTGAGTTACCCTCCTCAAACAGAGGCCTCCCTGGGGCACCTGGGTCATCCCTTCCCAAGCCAAGCCCCTGTGCCCCACTACAGCCAGCCAGGCCCATAGTAATTAGGTTAATGTTGGCTGGGGCAGAGAAATTCATATGCAGTTTGGTTTTTCATGAACCTTAGAGGTAAAATCTCATTCAGTGTTTTCTTTGGAAGCACCTCCCTTAGGCTTAGGCAAGCAGACCCCTGCCCTGGCCCTTGCACCTTAAGGGGCCTCGCTTGGCACTGCTTTTCTTGAAATTCTCTGAGACCCCTTGGGTACCCAGGACAAGCTGGGGCTAGGAGTTGTGTCCAAGCAGGGTACCCCAGGCCCCGACCAGATCCCGTGTGTTCCCAGGTTCCAGCTGCACGCTCCTTGAAATTTTCTAAAGTCCCTTCTGGTACCTGAGATCCCCAGGGCTGGCAGAGCCTCTGAGCAGGGCACCCCTGGTCCAGATTGAGCCTGGTGAGGGCCTCTAGCCCTGTTTCTGCAGGTGCTCTCAGACCCTCCACTCCACACGTGGGGATCTACAAGACAACTGGAGCCCCCAAGGACTCATGCCGTGGGGGTCATCCAAGGGCCCCATGGCCAGGCCGTGGTTCCAGGAGCGTGGCCAGCTGAGTGGATCACAGCTGCTGGCTGGCCAGCTAGTCCTTTCACTTGGCTGGCATGGGCCTGCCCCCCTACAAGGGAACGGACATGCTGCTCTGGGGTAACTCTCATTCCTGTCAGACAGAGGATGAATTGGGGTCTCTGAGTGATCCCAGTCCACCGAGGACCCCCAGGCTTGAGCCACCGCTGTGCGCCCACGTGCTGGTTGTTTCTGGGTGTGTTTCCATCACGGTGCTGCATCAGTCTATGGCACCTGAGGGCACTGGGAGTGGAGGCTGGCCTCCTTCCCCCCTGCGTGCCTCCCACCTCGGGCACCCGCGATGGCTCCCACACCTCTTCCCCAGGCTCCCAGTCAGGCAGACTCCATGGATGGCCACACATATCTCCTCTGAAGGCTTTGGAGAAATGCCAGTGGAGCTTTCCAACTGATGCCTTCTCTTATGGCCAATGGTGTGGTGCCACCACGGTCCCCTGGCCCATCTTAAGCCATGCCGGAGAGGGAATGGACACCCCTATGTGCATGCACCAGTCTGCTGGCTCCCCTCACCCTCCCTTGCCTGTTCTCCATGCTGGTGGCAGCGTGTGAAAGGCCAGCCCCTGGGCCACAGTGAGAGCTATCACATTCGAGGGACGCAGTGATTACGAGTTCCAAAGAAGGCGTGGGTGGAAGATATGTGTTGTTTTACGTTAATGCTACAAAATTCCAAGAGGCAAATTTAACATGACCAGAAAATGAATTACTGCTCCCATTTCCTTGCAGTCTTGGGCAAGACTTGCCCAAGTGGCCATCAGTAAATAAAAGACAATAATAGCTTAAAATCAGTGAAGTCAGTAGTCACGGGCAGCACAGTGGCTGATGCAGGTTGGGGAGTAAGGATGTAAACCAGCATTAACTAAGTAGCATTAGGGACCTGCAGAGACGAAAAGGTTTATATACAGGTTCCGAAAAGCCATGGCATCGAGAGTTAAAATAGTGTTGCCACCTTTTCCTTGAAGTGGGAAATAGGAAACTAGCCAGGAGTGTGCATGTGACAGTAAAGCTACAGAGAGAAGGTTCTGGGCCTGAACAGGGAGACATAGAGCCTGGGGACTCTGAAGAGTCTTCATGAGCTCTGATTGGACAATAAACAAACAATTAAGTTTCTCTTCTCTGCCCATTATTCTAAATCTTCATCTATGAATCATTATACTGCACATGGATTTTATAACACATTTTTAATCAAATGTTTTCCTGGGGCCTCATGCACCCTAAGGATCCTTCTGTTCTCTGGGCTTGGTCCAGCTGTAAAAATGCACGTATTCACTCATTTATGTAATTCATTTCATGCTTCCCACGTCCCCTGCGCCATGCTAAGCATGGTGCTAGCATTATTGCATTTCACCTTCGTGTCACCCTCTTTGAAGATGGCTCTAGCGCCATTTGCATTTTCTACCTGGGGAGTCTGAGGCTCAGAGAGGTAGTCTATCTTGCCAGAGTTCACACAGCCTAGTCGGTGGCCAAAGCAGAATTGGACCCAATGCCTGTGTAGCCGCTGTCACGTTTGTTTCGTAGGACTTGGGGCATCTGCAACTGGGCAAACCCTCTTCCTCCAGCCATGACAGACGCACCTGAGAACAGAGACAGGGTGAGGGGCTTGCTGAGCCGGTGTTTTTCTCCCTGGGGTCCACCTCCCTGAGCTTTTATCTCACCTTTGCACACTGCAGTCTTCCCTCTGCCAGGGTTGTGTTTTCTCCTATTAACCAAACATGCAAACCTCCTGTCTGGCAAGCTTTGAGGGTCTGGACCAGCCCCAAAGGCTCACCTGGGCCGCCAAGAGGTGTCAGCGAAGGGAAGACTGGCTAAAAGGAGATGGGTGAAGGCTGCAGGAACAGGACGGGGGCCGATGAAGGGAGCCAGGCGTGGGGGAAGAGAAGGACTGTTTTTGGAGGGCCTCCGAGTTGCCAGGCTCTGGGCCATGTAAGCCTCAGAACCGCTCGGTGTGGAGATCTCTTCATAACTGACCGACGTGGAGAAGCCTGAGGCCCGAAAGTTAAAGCACATGGCCCAGCTATCACCGGGAGTCAGTGGCAGAGCTGGGGACGGGGGGAGCGGAGATGCAGGAGAGGACCAGCATCAGGACAGCATGGGCACATTCGCAGTGGAAAGAGGCTCTTGGGCCGGGCTGGGCCAGCAGTTCAGTTTGATCCAGTCAGCATTTGTGGCAAACCTGCTGTGACACTGGGGAGTCCAGGATGAGTGAGGTAAAATGTGGTCTGTCCTGGGAGGGGGCCCAGCCGAGGGAGGGAGAGGCCATGTGAAGTCCAGGCTGCAAATGTTCTCCTGGCCTGTGGCCTTCGGGGAGAAGTCCCCCTTGCAAGGTTGTGCAGGAATTCCAGGAGGAAAGGGGGATTTGGACAGGGGGAGACTCATGGCAAAGGCTTGGGGGGTGGGACCCAGTACCTGCAGTCCCAGCAGCCATACACGTGGTCTGAGTGTAAGATGTAGGTGGAGGGTGGCGTGTCACCAGGTTACCCCATGCCTGCAAACGCCCCTCCTCCAACTTCCTACACCTTCTCACCTCCCCATGGAATATCCTCTTCCACCAGCACCTGTTCTCAGCCAGCCACCCACGAGGCTCTTCCTGACCACGTGTTCCAGCCCCAGCCTCCCAGATGTCCCGCCCACCTGCAGTCCAAACCGCTTCGTGCAGTTCTCTGAGGGCATGGCTGTGCCTACACTTTGTCTCCCGAAGAGATGCCAGGGTCCTCGAGGGAGGACCTCTGTCTTCTCATTCTCTGGATACGCTGTAGCCCCTGGCAAAAGATGGATGGGCCCCACGTGGATGGGGGACATCTGGCTGGTGGCAGATGGGCAGGCTGCTCATCAAGCCACAGAGAGAAGATGTGAGATCCCGGATGCAACCTGGAGCTGGGCAGCACCTTCCAAGCTGCTTGAGAGGCTGCTTCCTTATGTGAGAGGGAACTGGCCAGAGCGGGGCACCAGGTACTGGGTATTTGGGAGAATCCGCTCCCACCTGGGAGGACCTGACAGACTGGCTTGCAAATCCAGAGGCCTGGAAGCAGCAGGAAGCTGGAGTGCTCCAGAGGAGGTGCTCCACCCAAGAGAGAGGCCACAGCCGGGGGTTCTTTAACCTTCTCACCCAGGACTCGGTGGGTTCCTGAAGCTCGACGAGGGCCTGGGTGACAGGAAGACAGAGGGGGAAGCGGGCACCCGTGGTTGGGGGCAGGGCTGTCTGTTTATAGGCTGCAAGGACTGGAGTGGCTGGGCAGGTTGGCTGCTGCTTCAGGGGTCGGCTATCAGGACCGCCAGTCACAGGACTGGGCTTGCATTTCTGGAGCTGGCACACGGTGTGTAGCGTTGAAAGAGAAGACACTGTGTCCCGCCCCCAGGGGGCTCACACCCTGCTCTGGGGGAAGACAACTTCCCTCTCTGGTCCTCCCCAGCTCACTCCCTCCTGGCTTCTCTTGGACAAAGAGGGCGATGAAATGTGTTGGTTTTACAAACCCTTTCTCCTCTACCTCATGATGAGCCGTAGGCCGCAAGTGAATGAGGGAGAAGGGGATCCAATGTCCTGTTTAGGGCTTCCCTGGTGGCGCAGTGGTTGAGAGTCCGCCTGCTGATGCAGGGGACACGGGTTCGTGCCCCGGTCCGGGAAGATCCCACATGCCGCGGAGCGGCTGGGCCCGTGAGCCATGGCCGCTGAGCCTGCGTGTCCGGAGCCTGTGCTCCACAACGGGAGAGACCACAACAGTGAGAGGCCCGCGTACCGCAAAAAAAAAAACAAAACAAAAAATGTCCTGTTTAACAGACAGCTGGGCACCTAATAGATGTGTTTTGCTGATAATATAGACCAGAGCTCCACAGTAAGGCTTGTGATGGGTGCATCCCTATAGCCCCCTATAGACTCAGCAGCCAGCCAGCCCTTTTCCAGATGAGCTCTTCATGCTCACGCAATCAAGATAGTAACCTCAAGCAACTGATAAGTCACACTACACACATTTCTATCGTCGGCCAGTCTTCTCTGCAACATTCTAGATTCTCCTTTAAATTCTTTAGGGTATGCTTGTGTTTTATGGGAAGCAGATGAAAGCTTAGTGGTCCTACAAACTCCATCCATTCATTCATTCCTTCTCAAGTACTGAGAGTTAGATCTGTGGATATGTGACTAGATTCTCTGGGACGATATAAAAATCTTATAGAAGTCCTATAAAAATCCTATAAAATCCTATAAAAATCCTATAGAAAATCTTAGAAGTCTGTGGTACCCTCAAGTGTCCTGATTTGAAAGTCACAGGGCTCTTCTCCACATAAAGACCATCTAGATGACCAGAAAGATGTGGAAGTCCCACTCTGTAGGGCTGAGGTCAGGCCTATGAACCCGCATTTTACCAAACATCCTGGGTGATTCTAACATTGGTGATCATTCGACCAGACATTAAAAGATATCACATTAGCCCAACCCAAGTCCCAGGGGTCCATATGGCACCTTTGCCCCTTTTTTCACCATATGAGGGGGAGGGTCTTCCCCAAATGCTACAGGTATCTTTGGACACATGTAGTGACATTGGTGGCTTTTGTCAGTCTAGCTCTCCTCTCCCTTCTTTTGACAATACCCCCCCACACACACATGTGCACACATGCACACACACCCTTGGAAAATGGCTCTTCCTCACTCCACTTGCACCACCGACATGCCAATCATGGTTCCACCATGAGGGGTCCAGAGAGCAGGCACACACTCCAACTTGGATGACTCAGAGCCCAGCACAGAAAGCCAGAGCAGTGAGGTAGAGGGGAGAGAGCGTGCAGGCAATGAGAAAGCCCGAGGGGTGGGGGGAGGGCAAGGTGTGTCCCAGGAACACACATCCCTCCGTCCAAGCTCCAGGTTTCAAGTCACCAGGATTCGTGCAGCTCTTCTGACTTCTGGGAGCTCCCCAGCATCTTTCCCCTGAACCCCCTTTCCTGCTGAATCTGCTTTGAGTTGGGTTTCTCTCCCTGGAACCTAGAAGAATTCTCACCTCATTGATGCTCAGTGTCCTCCTTGGTAAAATGAGAATAACGATCCTGATGGGGCTTTCTTTTGTGAGAATCGCCACTAGAGAGCTCATACTGCATAACAGATGCTCAACAGCTATTAATTTCTTCCCTTTTATTTTAATATCACCTAGTTCTTCCTTGGGATCCCGCTGGCCACCTGGGACTGGATAGCTCTCTGCTTCCCGTACTGAGCTGGCCGTTCATATGGGGGCCAAGAATATGTCCCACACCCAGCAGATGTTCACCAAGTGACCGGACTGAGGGAACAAGGCAGACACAGCTGGGCTCTGCAAGCAGTGTGGGCGGGGCTGGGGCGTGCACTCTCCTCCGTCCTAAGTGGGGAGAAGAAGAGGGCTTGCGTGGAGCCGTGATTTTTTCATTTTTCTTTTTCTATTCTTTCACTGCTCTCTCAATCTACCTGCCTATAGAGTAAGATTTGCATAGTGGTATGGGGGAGAACTCAGCAGCTTGTGATTTAGGAATGTTAATTGCTTTTTTAATCTGGAAGAAAAAACCGCTTGGTCTCGAGCAATTCTCGGTAGATGTACAGCCCAGCTTGGTGAATTACTCTTCCAGCTACAGGGCGTTGGCTAAAGACCCTCTGGTGCGCCCTATAACTCTGGGAGGGCTGTAATTGCTGCACTAACTCCTCAATTTCCCTCTGGGCAGAGTGCCGCAATCCATTCTCATTTAGCAAATCTGTTCAGGATTTACTATTTTCTTTTAGACTTACTCCAACCTTAAATTTTCCCCTTTCATAAAGTCCTCGATGTTCTCTTGCATTCATGCCCTATGGGCCACCAAGACCGGTAGTTCACTCAGATAAACACCCGCCACTCAACGATCATTGTTCAGTGCGCACAACATTCCACAGTTGTGCTGAGCATATGTTATATGTATATATATATATATACATGTGCACGCACACACATTATATAGATATATATGTATGCATGTGTGTAGAGATATATACAAACATAAACACATATGTGTAGATGTGTGTGTATATGTAGTTAAATCTGTAAGTAGGGGTAGAATTATCTTCTGTTTTACAGGTGGGGAAACTGAAGCCAAGAGAAATAAAGTCATTTTTTTTGATCAGCCATCTGCTAAGTGACTGAGCCAAGATTTAAGTGTGGAAAGTTCATTCAAGTCAAACACCGCTTTCAACCACTGGCTCACCTGTGTCCCTATTAAGCAAAGCAGAGCCTGGCTGAAAGCAGATCCTCGTGTAGATCGCAGGGGACCCTGCCACTCACCCGTACTCTTTGGGATGCTTCTTCAACCCTCTACAAACCCTCCTACTGTCCTGTAGCCCATGTGCTCTTCCCTTGTGGACCAGACCACCCGGAGAGACAGAAATGCTTCACTGAAGTTCAGATACCCTGATCTACCAGATTCACCGTATTAAAACAGTCACCTCTATTCACATACCTTTTTTTTTCACGAGCCCTCAATGACTGGCCTGCATTCTTCCTTAAGCACTTACAAACAGACTGGACCTAGAGATTCTTCCAGGACTTAACACTGAAGTCAACGGCCTTTAGTTTCCTATTTGGAAATGGACTTGTTCTGGTTTTCCGTTTTGAGCATCAGCACTACATTTGTTGTGTGAGCATTCTTGTCCCTCCCTTGTTCTTTCTGAGTCTTGAGAGAGCCCAGACAGTAGGTTCCTTGAGGTCATACCATCAAGTTGTTTTCCTGTTTGAAACCGAGTCTGTGGGAGCCCACGTCTGCGAGGCTCTGGCGGGGCTGCCCTGCAACGGGCTCCGTGCTTGCCCTCCTCCGTCCCGTGCCTCCCTCAGCTGCGGTGCCCTCTCCATCTCTTGACCTTTCCTGGGCTTCGCCTCCCGCATCAAGCCCTCTATCCTTCCTAGTCACGTGAAAACCCCTCACAAGGAAAACAATGAAAGAGCTATGGGACCTTGTGCCCTCCCTCTGTGCCCTGTTCACAGTGCAGCCTACCTACCCCCTGGGGGGCACCCAGTGTCCTGTGGCAGAGAACCCCAGTGCCCCCAAGCAGTGGCCAAATTTGTACTTTCCTGGCTCCAAACAAAAGGAAAAAAAAGAATTAATTTTCTCTTGTCCTTGACTTTTTTCTTCCAAACCTCAGCTCATTCAATACTGAGGCTTCCCTGCCACCACGCGTACAGCCCCAGAGTGTACTTTAGCATTTGTCCTTGGCAGTGAGTCTGCCTTTTGTATGTCTCCTTCCCACACCTGCGCTCAGACAGAGCTCCCTGGGCACCCAGGGCTCTCCCTTCCGTGCTCCTCGTCTGCCTTTCTTCTTCCTTTCTCTGAGTCTGGGTTGGGATTTCGCAGTCAGAACTACCAGTGGGGTTTAAACCTCACCTCCACTGTCTGTACCAGGGCAGCCCTTCCAGGGCTCCTTACTCCTCCATGAGAGGGATACTTCCATCAACACATACGTTTCCAAGCATATGTACGGGGTTGTGAGTTCTTTTTTATAGACAGCCTCTTCTGCCTTAATAAAGAACTTCCCTGTTTCAGCCTCATGAATATGTTTGAATTTCAAAGGAACAGGATCACAGAGAGATGTGCAACCAAGGATTCGGGCTGAGTAAACATTTCCACCCACTCACATGCATATATAAGACATAAGGCTTTACTTAAACACATAAACATTGATCTCTTTGGATGGAAGTAGATGTAGAGAGCGCTGTCTCCTGGAATTTGCTAATTGTTCTTTTCCGAGTTCGGCTCAGGTCCTAGCCCAGGGTTGGGGGCTCCCAATTAAGGAGCTGTCTGGTGACTGGTTAAACTGCTCCCTCACCTCCAGGCCAATTCTCACTGGGTCCACTGGCTGCTTAGTTAGCATGTTGATTTCAGCTACTCAGCTAACAAAATATTTTACATGATTCTCATGGACAAGGTGAGAAAGGTGGGGAAGAAGGGATTGTGAGGACAAGGCAGCCTGTCAGCTCTAATCTGTTTGATTCTCCCAAGTCAGACAGCCGCTGGGGACTGTGTAAAGCCGTGGGCACCAAGGGAGTCATGGTCAAGGAAGTTGACACAGGACTTTCTCCTCCAGGATGGAGGACGATGAGTGCAGCAAGCGTGGTAAAGCAGCAGGTCCTGGGAGGGGCTTGCCGTAGGAATCTGTGCACCTCCAGGGCCAATGCCTCCCCTCCCCTGCTTTCCCTCTCTTCCCATGTGCCTGGTCAAGAGAGAGCTGAATAAGTGATCTGAGTCCTCCATGCTCTGATAGCTGAGAAGAAAGAAGGGGTCAGGGAGTTGTCCTACAGATACCTCAGAGGGACGGTCACCTTCCCTGCTACACGGTAAAGCAGCAGTGGCCCACAGTGAGGGGACTGCTTCACCATGCACTTGATGCCTCTTGTGATATTCCAATAACAGGCCAGAAACTCAGGGCACCACAAAGGAAAATAACAGTCCATCTGTAGTGGATGCTATAATGTGCCACCCAGACTCACCTATAGGATTGAAGGACTTATTCCCTCTTCCTCCCTGAGCTTCTGAGGGGCCCGTGGGCAGACAGCACTCTACTGCCAGCCAGCCTTCTTTGGGAATTACCTTGGCACATCCAAAGTCATGCCCACTTTCCAGGGCAGACAACATCAAATACCTGGTTGGTGTAGGGGTGTAGAAGCCCAGCCCCCTCACATCAGCCCATAAGTGAAGAGCCACAGCTTCAGAGTTCTTCAGAGACAGGCCCTGTGGGGACTGCACATGACAGTCCAACTTCCCTCTGTTCCCAATCCTGTTTCCTTCCCTCCACTACAGGGATGAGCCCAAGACAACTGCCTGATAAACCTCCTGCAGGTTACTACACATCTCAGTCTCCTTCCCAGGGGAGGCCCACCGGCAACACCACTCAGAGGGCCCAGAGAGAGATGACCTAGCAGACAAAATGCACACCTAGGCAAAGAAAGCTCCTCTCTTGATCCTTAAATATTAGATAAAACCCAACTGTAATCCCCCTGGGCTCTGGTATTTACTAGATGGTAGATCTCTGATGACTTTCCTTTCTCTTCTCTGATAATTAGTCTTTTCAAGTGTTCCACTTCTTCTGGCGTCAACTTTGAAAATCTACTGGCTAGGAAATCATCCATTTCTTCTAGATTTTAAAATTATTGCCAAAAAATTGTATGTATTATTCTCTTGTATTTTAATTTCTCTTATATCTGTGGCTATGTCTGCCTCCAAGTTCCTTTTCTCTGAGACTGAACAGAAAAACAGAACACTTCTTGATAATCAAAAGCAGCAAACACACACACACAAAGACGTTCTGAAGCTAAAATGTAGATTTCCCACTAAACAATATGACAGGGGAAGGAAAAGAAAAGATGACAACCATTGGAACCTGAATTAGTGGCTGAGAGCAACTAATGGAAATAATAGATACTACCGCACACAGCAAAAATACAAAAAGACAAAAATTGCAAAGCAAGAAACCAGACAGTTGGAGGATGGAACTATGAAACCTAATATGCAAGTATGGGGTATTGGGGTTCTAGAAGAAAAATAAGAACCACATGACAAAAAGATAAGAATTAAATAAATAACAGGAGAAAGTTTCTGAATGGAGAATAATGGATTCTATGGAAACATGCAAAATAAATCTTAAATTCTAACAATAATCTAGAACTAACAGCACTAAACTATTTCAGCAATACCAGATCAGCAGGGGCAGTGGGTGGGGAAGGAAGTGAGAGGTATCCCAAATGCCTCTTCCAGGGCTGGGAGAAGGGAAATGGGGGAGGGGGAAGTGAAAGGATTATAACGGTTTCATGTCATAGTAAGAAAGGGGGAGCAGTGTGAAAATAGAATGTCTTGCATGATAAAATAGTTGGTATCTTGCTTCAAATAATAAAAGAGAAAAAAGTGTTTGATTTTGAATACAAGGAAAGTAAAGGAAAACATTAATCAAATCCAACAGTTCTGCTAGTACCTATACATTAACAAGGGGGAAAATAAGATAATAGCAATTTAATCAAATTAATGAAAATAAAGACAAAGAAAAGTAATGTCAGATAAATTATAACTATAAAGCAATATGACAGGGAAGAAAAAGCAGGAATATAAGTTATTAAACCAATGTGAACAAACAGAATTATCTCATTAAATGTCAGAGAGAGTTAAAAACTAAAAACATTTATATACTGCTTAAATAAATACACTTAGAAGAAACAGATAATGAAAGGTTCACATCAAAGGGATGGGCAGAGGAATACCAGGCAAATGTAAACAAATAAACAGCAAGAGTGGCAATGTTTAATAATAGACAAAGTAGAATTCAAGGTTAAACATGAATCAGGACAAAAATGGGACTTTGCATAACACAAGTGGCACAATTTATGAAGAAGATATTTCATAAAAGGTATACACAAAACAATGTATCAGCTAAACCTATAAAGCTAAAGCTATTAGAAATGTAAGAATTTGATTTTTTTAACTATACAGAAAGATATCAATACAATTCCATCTGAATATTTCATATCTAATAAATTAAATATGGGCACAGACAAATTTTTAAAAATCAGTAATCTTGACTATATATAAAATCTATAATTGCTTTGAACACAGAATATAAAATACTTATTTTATGTTCACAAACTATATAAAATATTGATCATGTTCTTTCCCCAAAAGAAATGTTTTGCATGTTCTAAAAAGCAGAGATTATATAGATATAAAACAGAGGCCACATTCTCTGATGATATTCCAATAAAATAGAAATATATAATAAAAAGATG
Organism: Mesoplodon densirostris; assembly: GCF_025265405.1. Lineage (NCBI taxonomy): Eukaryota > Metazoa > Chordata > Mammalia > Artiodactyla > Ziphiidae > Mesoplodon > Mesoplodon densirostris. The sequence goes on along the minus strand of NC_082668.1, from coordinate 110,054,140 downwards.
ACCAAAATCTTAACCACTCAGAAGTTAAAATATACAATCTTAAAAAATTATTGGGGCTTCTCTGGTGGCGCAGTGGTTGAGAGTCCACCTGCCGATGCAGGGAACACGGGTTCGTGCCCCGGTCTGGGAAGATCCCACATGCCGCAGAGCGGCTGGGCCCGTGAGCCATGGCCGCTGAGCCTGCGCGTCCGGAGCCTGTGCTCCACAACGGGAGAGGCCACAGCAGTGAGAGGCCTGCGTACCGCAAAAAAAAAAAAAAAAAAATTATTGGATTGAGAGAGAAATCAAAAGAGACATTACAAATTCTGTACAAGTCAGTGCAAAGAACACTTTATACATAACCTATGAGTTAGAAAAAGCCATACTAATAAAAATGAATATGTTTAAATGCCTTTATTATTTTAAATTAAAATTAAGACTTTTCAGAATTCAAGAAATTAAAACATATAAGCAAAAGAAATTTTTTAAATCTAGGAATAGGAAACTCATAAAGACAAAGCTGAAATTAAAGAATCAGGAAAAGATTTCAAATAAGAGAAAGGGAAAATAAATCTAAAATAATTGTTGTTCTTTGGAAAGAACAACAATGTGAAATATATCCTCACAAACTTGATTAAGGAGAAATGAAAGAGATTAGTAATGTAAGAGTAAACAAAAACACAAATACAAGAGAGGTTAACATACAAGAAGTTAATATATATAAACTTTGGGACAATAATTTAAAAATTTAGAAGAAATGGTTCATTTCCTAGCAAGCACAAATTACCTAAACTGACCCCAGAGGAAGTCGAACACTTGAACAGCAATTATCATGGAAGAATTCGCAAAGTAATTAGAGAGCTACAATTTAGTAAATAACCAGGGCCCAATGGGATCACAGTGGGCTTTATTTAGTATTTAGATCAGATGTTTCCAATGTCAGTTAATATACTCTAGGTCCTCTGAAAAGAAGGAGAGGTCTTTTGATTTATTTTTCAATTGAATTTTTTTATTTTTATGAAGACAATATAGCTCTAATACCAAAAACTAAAAAAAGATTATTTTAAAAAGGTATCAACCAATGTCACATATGTCTGTAGATGTGAACAATCTAACTAAACTATTAGTGAGTAGACTCTAATGATACTGCAAAAGAAAAACATGTTATAAGCAAGTAGGGTTTATTCAAGAAATGCAGAGTAGCTCAATATCTGGAAAAATCTGAGCATAATCCAGGGTATCAGTACACTAAAGGAAAATTATGTGATTCCATCAATAATGCTTATAAAAACATTTGACGTAAGTCTGCCATCATTTCTAATTAAAACCTAAGTAAAATAGTAAAAGATGGATATGACTTCAATATGAATAAAATATAGTAAAGACTTGACTTAACTATAATAAATATAACAATGAAATAAATATTAGGTTACATAAATATTTTTAAAAAGTAAATATTACTGTGAATGTCAAATCTCTAAAAATATTTAAAATAGAAATCAGGAACTAGACAAGATTGCTTGCTCTCATTATGATTATTCAATTATTCTGCAATAAGCCAAGAAAATTGGTATAAACATTAGAAAATAAAAGATGAAATGCTCTCTTTTTTGCTGAGGAGACTATTGCATTTCCAGAAAACTCAATAGACTCTAATTAGAAAAAGTTATTAAAATATATAAGACAATTTGATAAGGTGGCAGAACATAACTATGAAAAATTCAATGGTTTCTATTCTAGCAATGTATATGACCAAAGAAAATGGAAAAAAGTGTTCTATAGACAAACTAGAAAATGCTGAGGAACGAAGTTAACAAGAAAGGTGCGTGAACAGAAAACCAGAAGCTTTAAAAGAAGAACATAGCAGAGCAATTAAAAATGTATAAATGGCGATGAAGAGTGGCCCCCACTTGCCACAACTAGAGAAAGCCCTCACACAGAAACGAAGACCCAACACAGCAAAAATAAATTAATTAATTAATAAACTCCTACCAACAACATCTTCTTAAAAAAAATGTATAAATGGCAAGAGATACCCAAAATTAAGTCAATACACACACAGATTTGGGGAAATATTTGCAATGCAGTAGATAGACTTAAATCTATAATATGTAAAGGATTCATACAAATTGACAGGAATCATAAAAACAGCTGATAGAAAAACAGGAAAAGAAACTAAGACAATCTATAGGAGAGCACATTTAAATGGTCAACAAACATTAAATACACATAAATTCTGAAGTAGTCAGGGAAATGTAAATTAGAGTAACAATGAGCCGTCGCTTTATGCCTACCGGGTATGCAAAAATTAAAAGACGGGGAACACCTACTCTGGGCTTGGATGTGGAAATCTGAATTATTATGGCCATTTTGGAAAGTGATCTGGCAACATCTATTAAAATTAGATATTAAAATTAAGAGCAATCTCACTTCTTATAACTTATCCCGTAGAAATAAAACCACCAGTTCATAAGGACATAGATGTAAAACTAGTTATTACTTGTACAGAAAAAAGGTAAATGCCTATCAATTAGGAATAGTTGAATAAATAATGGCCCATTTTTCATCTGGTAGTCTGTTACATAACACTTGAGCAAGGGGTATTAGAGTTCTGACAGTTGACTAGGAGTCAGTTTTACAAGTTATTGATGATAAGAAAACTAAGATAAAGAAAAGTGCGTTAAGATAGGATCCAATTAATGTCAAACACTGTCAAAAAAATCCAGTGTTTGTATGGTATGTGTGTGTGTGTGTGGTGTGTATATACATACATAAAGAAAAATAAAGAAGGGCACACAACACACACTGTTAACGTAGGTCACCCAGAGAAGGGCTGGGGTTGGAGGTGGAGAGTGTAGTGAGTAGAGGGTTGGAGAGGAAAGAGAAGAGCCACACAAAATGGGACCCTTCTGAAAATGCGTATGAAACAGTTATATCAATGCACGCATGTAGAATTATGAGTGTATATATAAAAAATTTATTTTACAGCATTATAAAATTTTTATTTTATAGGTATAGGAGTGAGCACAGGAGGGAGAGATGTCTTTTGAACTGGCTAAACAGCCATGGGGTTGATGAACATATTGGAACCAATTTGGTAGGAAGACCTTTGTTCATGGCCTAGTTCTTTTGACCATCTTGGTCATGATGCCAGGAAGATATGGGAACTATTTCGATTACACTTGCAGATAAAGATGAGATAGCTCCTATGTTTCAAGACAGAAATAAGATTCAAAACAAGCTGGAAGATATAGCTCAAAGCTATAAAGTGAACATCAATCAATGTAAGTATGAAGTTCTGCATCTAGGTTTGAATATATCCATTTGCTTAAACCAATTATATGGGAATTTTCAGTTTCTTGTCTGAATTCCATGAAGTTATTGGCCTTGTCTTATTTATTTTTAAATACCCACTACCCAGCACAATGCCTGGCCCGTGATCCGTACAGAACAGAGCCTGCAGGAGAGACGGGATGCAAAACCAGCCTGTGCAAAGGGAAGGCAGGACAAACATGTGGGACACATACTGTATGCCAGATTCTCTTCCAGGGGCACTTTAATCTCCTAAGAACCCTGGAGAGTAAATATTATAAGATACACTTTACAGATGAAGAAACTGAGTATAAACTAGGTATTTCACTTGCCCCAAATTACAAAGTACTAAAAGGAAGCACAGCAAATTAAACCTGGGGTTTGCCCAAGTCCAGAATTTCCTCCAGAAAGCTAGTGCAAGAGCAAATATGATTTTAATAGCATAGATACTTAGAGCTGAGAAATCAGGAGCCAGAAGTCGAGGTGGGGCTGGAGCCCAGTGACTGGGTCCTGGCCATCACCACCACCACCACCATCTTTAACCAGGGCAGCTTTGCTCTATTCTTTTTTGCTTTATTATTCATAAGATTTTCTGCTTTGGTTTTTATGACTCCATTTGAATAAAGAATTCCCTGGTTGAAAAAAGAAGAGCTGAAAACCAATGATCTCATTCATCTCTGGCTTGGTCTCTATTATATAAATGAGAAAAAGGGGATTCTGAGGAGAGAGTGAATGAATCGATTGGACACACAAGGCCCAGTCAAGCCTGGCCCCAGACAAACAGCAGCCTGGGTTTCTCCTGTGGCCTGTGACCCCAGGCGGGGAGCTTTCCTGGGGGAGTTGCTTTCACATAGAAAGGCCCACAGGGCCTCTGTCTCTCCTGTCATAGGCACAGACTTGACCAATCCCTCACTCCCACGTACCCACAAGGCTGCTTTTCCCGTCCCTCCTCTGGTAAGAGCCAGGGGCTTGACAAACCTCCTGGGGTCTGTCAATCTTTTCTGAGTGCATCTGCTTTTTGCAGAAGCTCATGCTACCCCCGGATGCCTAAAAGCCCATCTGGGTCCCCCCATGGGGTGCCTGGGACTGCCCCATACTAGGAAGCTGGCAAGTTGCTGCTTGGATGGTTGGCCGCTTGTGTTTGCTCGACTAAGCAGTGCTGGTTAAGCGCTGCTCCTCCATTTCCCCTCCTGACAGGAGCCCGGCCCAGTGACCCAGCCAGGCTCCATCCCTCAGGCCACAGGGAAACATCACCCGCCCTGTATCAACCACTGCACGGCCTCCCCGCTCTTCTGGAACTGGACCGCGTCAGACACAGGTCTGGGGTGGCAGGTTTGATTTGAGGGGTCCGCTCACTGATATTTCCATCAGGGAAGAGAGTTGTTCTTCTGTAAATAAATGACACAGGCCTTGGGTGCACTGTGGTCCAGCGGTGGATGCCTCTGTCTGATGAGCTGGCCAGCAAATGGGGACAAAGTGTGACAGGAGTAGAACCTCACATCCCAGGGGACAGGCAGCCTGGAGTCCAGAGCAGGGTGTCTTTGAGCAAGTCACTCCCCCTTTTGGGGCCTCAGTATCTTTCTTTCTTTCTTTCTTTTTTATTATTTGTTTTGTTTTTGCGGTACACGGGCTTCTCACTGTTGTGGCCTCTCCTGTTGCGGAGCACAGGCTCCGGACGCACAGGCTCAGCAGCCATGGCTCACAGGCCCAGCCGCTCCACGGCATGTGGGATCTTCCCGAACCGGGGCACGAGCCCGTGTCCCCTGCATCGGCAGGCAGACTCTCAACCACTGCGCCACCAGGGAAGCCCTCAGTATCTTTCTTGATCGTAACATTTAAGACCCTTATTAGCAAGTGCATGTAGTTTGTGAACTTGAAATACCTCTAGTTGTATCAAGGTAGGTTTTGATTGGTTTTGTTTAGTTGGTTCTTTTAGGATGCTTAATACACCCATTTTGTTTGCTCACTATTTTGTGGGTCAGGATTTCAGAAAGCGCCCCACGGGACAGCTCAGGCTTGGAGACTTAAGTGGGGCTGCAGAAGTCAGAGACTGGCTGGGGCTGCAGTCACCTGAAGGCTTGACTGCACTGGACTTTCAAGCTGGCACATCCGAAAGGCTGGCAGTTGATGCTGGTAATCTGCTGGGAGCTCAGGCAGGACTATCAACCAGAGCGCCTGCACACAGCCTCCCCACATGGTCTGGGCTTCCTCACAGCATGGCAGTCTGAGGTAGTTCGATTTCTTATATGGCAGTCCACAGCTCCAAAGGGGAGTGTCCCAGTCTGGAAAGGTTTCCTGACTTAAAACTCTTTAACATCTCCACTTGACAAGATATGAAACAATTAAAGCCTTTTTAAAAATCGTGTTTGTCATTACTAGAAAGAGAAGTCTGTGGATACAAACAAAATAAAGGCCCTGTGCTGCATGGAGTGTGCTAGTTATTTTTTGTCAACAGGCAGTTTTGTACTCAGTACCGACCTCTGTTACTCACATCCTATGGCTGGCATCTCATATTTGTTATTCCTTGCTGGCTGCCCACAGTGGCTGATGGTAGAAATAGCTAACATTGTCTCAGCCCTGCCCTGGTCCGTCTTCGGAGGGGACCAGCTAGTGGGGCATTTGTCTCTTGTTCCTCTTGTGATTTGGGGTTTTAGGGACATCTACAGGATGACTATGCAGGTGACGATGAACAGGCTGCCGGCTGGGGCTTGTATCTCCCTTGTCTTTAACCAAAGCACAGCTGCCTGGCTGGGCAGCCTTTGGCCAGGAGACCTGTGGAAGGGTAGTCTACAGCCTGGACACGTACACATCATGTGTCTCCTGGTTGTCTGTCTGGCTCTGCTACAAACTGGTCACCTCGGGAGGGCCAGGATCCTGGGCTCAGCACCCACTGGGCATCCATGTTTGGGAGGTAGGGACTGCTGCCTGGACCCGGCTGGGAAGGTGCTGTTGAGCATGCCTGCCTGGAGCCCACCCCCATCCCCTCTTACCTGACTCACTCTCATTCCTCCTGCAGTTCTGTTAGTGTGAAGTGGAGAATCCTTTTAACATAGTAATGTCCATTCTACCTGCTGGTACCAGTAAACTCCCCACCTGGGCCTGTCACCCTACTCCTGGGCCAGATTTAGCTTCTTAGCCTCTCCTGCATGGCCAAGGCACACCCTCGGGTCCTCGTCATGTTAGCCAGGTGCATAAATGAGTCTTGAGCCATGTTTCTGGTCTCTGTCTTTCCTTACGATAAGCTTCTTGTCCCTGCTGGCTGTGCTGATGACATGCGTCTCTTCCAACCACTTTCTGGGGGCTGGCTGGGCCTGGTAGCCATGGCTTTTGGGGGCAGGGTGGGTGGGGGTAGGCTTCTAGACCTCAGCTCATGGTGACACTGGTGGGGACTGCTCATGACAGCAGCACCTCCAAGGTGTGACATGATTGGGGGCGGCCATCAGGCAGCAGCGGGGCTGCTCAAGGCTCTCCGGGCCTCACCCTCTGCTCTTGTTCCCAATCCAAGCTGGGTCTTTTGTCTCTTCATCTATCAGATAGGGTAAGTGGACTAGATGACCTGCTAGTTTGTGCCTTACTGGCTCATAAAGTGAGCTTATCAGGGTGGATGCCTTCTGCCCAGGCAGGATGGGCCAAAGTCCCGATGGGTCAGCTAGCTCTTCACTGTTCTCAGCTCTTGATCAGCAGCGTGTGAGCATCCTCATCCAGCCTGTAGATACTACCTTCTCAGGTGTGACCCTGGGTTGTTTCAGGAGTCCAGTGGTCCATAGCACATACTGAACCCCAGCCATCTTGGCGCTGAGGACACAGGCTGAGACCCAGAAGCCCACCCCCAGCCTTCCTTGCCCTCAGTGGACAGTGGCTTTCTACTAGAGGCCACTGTTGACAGAGGGCTCCCCTGAGGACCTGCCAAAGCAATACATAGATATCCATGTGGGCTGCCAGAAGAGTAGAGGGACACCGGGGACCCTGCTTGGTTACTGCAGATGACACCAACATGCAGATGCAGATGCATATGGAACGCCCTGTGGGAGATGATTTGACATGGGGGGGCCAACGCAGGAAGGTGCAAAAACAGGACTTTAGAGAATTTGATGCTGACACGACAGCATTAGCCTTCGCAGACTGGGATGTCTGCCCACACTGGGTTACATTGGCAATGCCAAGGCCCTATCAGGGTTGAAAGGGTTGCTGTTAAAGGGCCAAGCTGTGGGTGCAAAGTGGCTGCAATGCTGAGTGCTGGAGTGTGTTCCATCAGTGTATGCAAATTAGGGGACAAAACAAGATCACTAGCTTCAACTGTCTTGGAATGAAGAGAGAAAAAAAGACAAATAGAGAAAATACTCCTCCCTCTTCTGCAAAGGACAGTGACAGGGAAATAGCCTTGCTCTCAGAGGGCAGCCCAAGGAAAAGGAGAGATCAAGAAGGCTTGAGTTATTGAAAACCTGTAGGAGTTGGAATGACTGTTGAAGGACTGGCAGGGTTTCTATTAGTGGTACATTTTAGACAAGAGTTTACCGATAGAATTTTCTGGGATGATGGAAATGTTCTGCGTCTACACTGGCATTCAATATGGTGGCTGCTAGCCACATGTGGCTATTGAGCACTTGGAATATGACCATTGCAACTGGAGACCTGAAGTTTTTATTTTATTTTAATTAACTTAAATTTAAGTATCCATTTGTGGCTAGTGGCTACCATATTGGAATAGCAGAGGACTGAATGCATTTGTTTCAAACATATAAAACAATGTGTCTCTTTTACTGAAAACAGCGGTTCTAATAAAAACTCGTATGTGAGTGTTCACAGCAGCATTGTTTATAATGGTCAAAAGGTGGAAATAACCTGATGTCCATCAACAGCTGAATGGATAAATAAAATTTACTTTATCTACAGAATGGAATAATATTTGGTTGTAAAAAAGGAATAAAGTACTGACACATGCTATGTGTATGAACCTGGAAAACATGAAACTAAGTCAAAGAAACCAGACACAAAAGGTCATATATTTTATGATTCCGTTTATAGGAAATGTCTAGAATAGGCAAATCTGCAGAGACAGAAAGCTAATTGGTGGTTGCCAGGGGCTGGGGGAGGAGGGAATGGGTAGCAACAGCTTGATGTGTATGATATTTCCTTTTGAGATGATGAATACATCGTGGAACTCTAGGTCATAACTGCATGACATTGTGAATGTACTAAATGTCACTAATGGTAAATTTTGTTATGTATGTGTATTTTAGCACAATAAAGCAAAACAAAATGGAAACAAACAAAAGGCAAGATTACCTCTTTATCCTTTTGGAAAAGGGAGTGAAGACTTCTGGCCTCGGTGGACTGGCCGCCTCCCCCTACCCCAGGCATGTTCAGCCTCTTGCCATTTCGCCCCCAACCCCAAGGGCAGAGGACACCACCTAGGGGTCACCCCTGAGCTGCCCTCTCAGGAGGGGCGGGGGAGTTCTTGGTGAGAGCCATACAGTGGGTGAGGCAGGGGACGCATCACCGGGTAAGGCCCTCTGAGTCCTCACAGGGGCACTGGGGAGCAGCAAGGACAGGAGGCTGGTGGCTTTGCATCTCTGAGGGTTCGAGCCACAGTAACCCCTGCCCTGGGAACTCGAGCTCCTGTGTAAGGTGTGAGGTGAGATGATTAAGAGCTGCTTGGGCCCAGCCCCCATCAAGGCAAAGTGTGTGCCTATTAATCAGGCAGGAGTGCTCTTTGCTGAGGCATTTGTCTGTGCAGGACAGGCCTGAGCCTTCATCCAGGATGCTGCGTGGGGCTCCTAACTTTTCCCTACCGTCTGCCGGGAGCCCTACCTCCCTTCACACACAGGCAGCCAGCCAAAAGGACAAGGCACCATAATTTAGCTGGGGACGCTGCTCAAGAACTGGTTTGCCTTCAGAAATGAGACCATGCTCCTGACTCCCCAGATCAATACTCACTGTCCAGGCAGCTCTGGAGACCACGGGAGGACACACCCCTCCCTACCTGCCACAGAAAATAAATTGTGAAGTCACCTAGTCCAAAAAAAAATCAACCTCCAGCCTGGGACATATGAGACAGGGGAAGCATGGGCTCTGGAGGGAGCACAGAGCTCAGAGGGAGGAGTCCCGGGTTCCGGCCTCTAAGTCACTCCCCAGCACTGTATCCCCAGACTGTCACTCAACCTTTCAATTTTCTAGTCTGTCGAATGGAGCTAGCGAGCCCGTCCTGCTACACTTCCAAGGCTTGAAAGGGCACAGGCTGTGAAGTCACACAGACCCAAGTTCAAATTTCAGCTATGCCCCCCACTTGCTATGGAACCTGGGATCAACTGCTTGGTTTTCCTAAGCCCGTTTTCTCATCTGTAAAATGGATAGAAGAAAGTCTACTTGATAGGGCTGTCATGGGAATCAAGTGACATAGGTAGCCTGTGAAAACATTAGCACTGTACCTGGCCCTTAGTAAGATGTGCTCAATAAGTTACAGCTATTATTATAATTAGGCATATAATTATACATTATAACTAATAATAAACAGAGCTCTAGATGGGAAAGCAGTTTCAAAATATGTGGCCTATTTCACTAGGTCAGGGTTGTACTGCAGGGCTAGGCAGAAGACTTGGGAATGGGTTCTGGGGCTGCCACCGGTAGTCGGGCAAAGTTCCACTGTTTTTTAACCTGTGTCCCGTCTTGGGTTCATAAAATGGGTCTCAGCTACTCAAGAAATGGGTCCCTTGGGGCTTCCCTGGTGGCGCAGTGGTTAAGAATCGCCTGTCAATGCAGGGGACACGGGTTTGAGCCCTAGTCCGGGAAGATCCCACATGCCGCAGAGCAACTAAGCCCATGTGCCACAACTACTGAGCCTTTTTTAAAAAAATAAATTTATTTATTTATTTTTGGCTGCATTGGGTCTTCGTTGCTGCACACGGGCTTTTTTTTCTAGTTGCGGTGAGCGGGGGTTACTCTTCGTTGCAGTGTGCAGGCTTCTCACTGCGGTGGCTTCTCTTGTTGTGGAGCACGGGGTCTAGGCGCGTGGACCTCAGCAGTTGTGGCTTGCAGGTTCTACAGCGCAGGCTCAGTATGGTTAGTTGCTTAGTTGCTCCACGGCATGTGGTATCCACCCGGACCAGGGCCCGAACCCACGTCCCCTGCATTGGCAGGCAGATTCCCAACCACTGTGCCACGAGGGAAGTTGGACACACTTCTCTGGCTCAGTCTCTTGGGATCCTGTGGGCTCACCCTCTGGCTCCATCAGCTCAGTTGCAGGAGGGAAACAGCCTCCTTTTCCACACCCTATCCTGCAGGACTGGCTAGCCTCTCAGGTTGCCCATCCTAGACCTCAGTTTCCCCATCCACTAAATAAGGATGCTGACCCAGCTGTTCTTAAAGGTTCCCTCCAGCTTTGACATTTGATGGTTCTAAATATTAGGATTGGCGTACACAGAATTTTTGCTCTTTTGTAAAATGCAACCTGTGAATCCAGTCGGTAGACAAGAGGCTCTGGAGGGATGAGTCACACTGGGGGAAAAGAAACCCCAGATTAATTAATTTTTCTCCAAGCGTTTCCCACTTATCTCACCTCCATTAACCTCTGGGTCTGTTTGCTGTGAGAAACCTGAGTGTACAAGTGAAGTAGGATGACTCCTGCCCAAGGCATCTGCCGGCTACCAGGGTTTATTGCTGGGGAGTGAGGAGAGGAGGGTGGGAGGGGTGGAAGCAGGAGGCAGGACTCAGAGCTGGTCAGGCAGGCGCCCTCCGGAGCTGCCTCCCGGGATGGAAAGGGAGCTGCTGGGTCCTTGTCTAAAGGCTCCCTCCTGCCACCCTCATTCCTGGTGCCAGTGTCCCATAGGTGGCTCCATAGCATCAAAAACTCTAGCTGAGCTGTCCATTTGGTAGCCACTGGCCACAAATGGCTATTTAAATGTAAACGATTAAAATTAAATATAAATTTAGTTCCTCAATAAAACTAGCCACTTTTCAGGTGCTCAGTAGCCACATGTGACTACTAGCTACCACACTGGACGGCATAGATAGAGAACATTTCTGCCATCACGCTGCTGTGTATACAGCCTAGAAAATGAGACCCAGAGTTTCCCTGGCATCAGAAATACCAAAGATGCTGGTAACAAGATAGCCTGAGGTCTCCTATCAGTCCACTCTGAAGATGCCCTAGCAGGTCTTACAAAACACCGTACCTCCTCTTGGCCTCTGGTGGGCAGTCTGGAGGTGCTGTTGGAGGGGAAGTTGACCCTAATGTCAATATCAGAAGCTTAAGGTGGCCCCTGAAACCTCAGACATCCCTCTCTCTCATGGAGCTCTCTGTAAGGATGGAAGTAGGAGATGGTTGGGAGAAGGTAACACATTTATTGAGTATTTCCTGCATGCCAGAGTTGTCCTAGATGTTTTACACATGCCGTTCATTTAGTCCGTACAGCCAATCTGTGAGGTCAGATATGTCGTCGCATTCCCTAACAACTCCTTGAAATCAGGGACTTCTGAGTTAATATTTGTCAAGTTCTTAGAACAGTGCCTGGAACATTGTAAGTGCCATTCAAGCGTTTGTTAAAAAAGAATAAATCCACCTCAAATTCGATATTCTAAGCAAGTTGGTGGCAGTGCAGGGAAGAGAATCTGGCCTCTTGTCTGCACTCCAAGCCTCCTTCTGCTATGGGCCAAGAAGCCTGACATAGAAGACACTGATTTTTCTTTTTCGGTCATCCTGTTCAATTCTTCCTCCTAATTGCCTCCTGACTTCCTTTTGGGAAACTATTCTTCCTCATTGTGGACAATCTTGGCAAGCAATAAACTGTGATGCCCTGCTCTACCCTAACCAAGAGGTGGGCATTACACCAATGGGACTCTCTGGGCCAAGACTTTGAATTCTGAGCACAAAGACACCATGATGGGAAGCCCCGTTAGAGCGCCATCCCTCCAGCATCAGTGCCTATAGGTCATAACTGCATGACATTATGAATGTACTAAATGTCACTAATGGTAAATTTTGTTATGTATGTGTATTTTATCACAATAAAGCAAAACAAAATGGAAACAAACAAAAGGCAAGATTACCTCTTTATTCTTGATATTCTCTGAACCGCACTGGTTCAGAGTTTAGAATGTAGGCTTTGGAACCAGACCACCTGAGTCCAAATCCTAACTCACACTTACAAACATGTGACCTTAGGTCATTCAGCCTCTCTGTGCCTCCGTTTCCTCATCCAGAAAAGGGGAAGAATACTAGTGCCTAGTTTATTAGGGATGTTCTGAGGACCAGTGAGTTCATCGCGTGAAGGACTGGGCATGATGCTGAACACACTAAGGGCTCCATCAGCCTGCGCTGGTGTTAACAGTCCTCCTTCCTCCTGAGTCCTGCCTCTGTCCTACCTGTTCCAGCGCCACCTCCAGAGCTCCGAAGCTCCCTAATTGATTGCACTAGACAATTAACTCAACAGGACCCACTGTCCCTCAGTAGGTGGTAAGGGGCTTTACAGAGAGCATTTCATTAATTGTATATGATATGTATATGAGTACACATGCATTCTCACACACATACACTAGCACACACAAAACATGTGCACACATGCATGTACACACAAATACAGGCATGTACATACAAGCACACACATGCGGCACACACAAGGCATGCACACAAACATAGGCATATACAAGCACAGGCACATGCAAGCGCATGTGTAGATATACAAACACACACATATATACACATGTACAGACACACATGTATACACACATGCACACCTAAAGCATCCATTTCAGGGACTAACTGGCAGGAACTGTGCTTCTGCCACACCAAACGTGTGGGACTTGAAGAGCAGATGCCTCTGTCTTATAGCAAACACAGAGGAAATGTGGGCCCTAATCTAGGACTGACCTCAATGTCTTCTTCATGCTGTCTCTTTTTTGGGGGGGTTCTAGAAATTTCTTTATTTCACATTCATTTCTCTTTTTTTTTAACATCTTTATTGGAGTATAATTGCTTTACAATGGTGTGCTGCTTTAGGAGAGCCTCTCAACTGGCCCAAGAGCAGCAAGTGGCAAAGGCAGGATGGGCCCCCCTGGAGCAAAAGCTCCTGTAAGAGTGCTGAGCAGAGCCGGACAGACGTGGCAGGGAGGGAGGGATAAGACCCAGGGAGTGGACTCCTGGGATGTTGAAAAGTCACCTATTTTTCATCTCTAATTTTCAGGCCCTATAGCCATTGAGGAAAGTGGGATTTTGTATACATGTACTTAGATACATACTCATGTACATATAATATATAAATATCTCCTAGTACATAGATACATATATGTGCATATGCACCTATGTATACACACATACATATATGTGCCTGTGGATTAAGAAACTCCTGCAATGCATATGTCTAGAAGACACTCTATAGAGGGGTTTGTATTGTATAATCGCTGGAGTTACACCCGTGACCATGTCTTCTTTTGTGTTCATTGTTTCATGGAGCAGTGCTCAGTCCCAGCCCCAAACACAGAAATGAGGAGCTTGGAAGGGTTTACATAACGAGAATCATGGTGAGATTTTCTGTACTGCACTCACTCGGCTGTGGAAGGCAGTGGGAGAGCAAGGGCAGGAGGGGATGGAGGAAGGGGGGCCAGGTCCTTCTTGCCCCTCTTTGAGGACCAGCTGCAAAGCAAGTGCAGAGAGTGACCAGTCAGAGGGCAAGGTCAAGGGCAGGTCCCGGCCATGCTGACGTGGAGCATGCCCAAGCTGGAGCCCTCCCCCCTTTGAGAAGAGCCCTCTCATCTCAGTAGTCTATCCTTCAACCCTGGGACTTCCTGAGGACCTACTGTGTGCCTGCCTTTGCCAGGTGCTATGGGAGACCCCAAGAAGAGAATGCTCAAGCCTCTCTGAGGTCATTTATTTAGTTATTCCATCAATGGCCATGGATCAAGCATGTCTCGGTGTGTGTCACACACTGTACTAAGCCTTGAAGCGGCACAGATGATAATATGCATTCCCTGCCCTCAGGAAGGTTACGGGCTAGTCTAGATAGCCGTCGGCCAACTACAGCCAGCAGGCCATATCCAGCCTGCAGCCTGTGTTTGTAAATCAAATTCCACTGGGCCACAGCCATACCCCCTGTTACCTGTTGTGTGTGGACACATCCGTGCTTCCAGTGACAATGCTGAGGAGTTGTGTGACAGAGGACATATGGTCTCAGAGCTGAAAATATTTACTATCTGGCCTTTTACAGAGAGTTCGCTGACCCCTGGTCTAGAGGGCAATTGATGTGTAAATAGAAATAGAAAATTAATGAAAGGAACAGAAACTAAACAGTGTAACCCAGAGTATGTGGGTCAATGAAATTGTCTTTTCCAGGTTAGTTTAACCCTTGGGCAGAGTAAAGGAACCAATGTTGCTTGTTGACTGACCATAATTCCAAATTACCCAGCACCCCTTTTCAGCATTTGGCTCTCTTGGGACAGTGGCAAATGGCAGTAAACAATTTGTAATTTCCAAAGACCGTCAGCCAAGTCGAATTCAGTTGACAAGTTAGATCTTTATTCAGGAACTCCCGAGCCTCAGCCTTGGGCTAGGCTTTCTGGGACCAGCCTCTCCAGTGACAAACGTGAACTTTGTGACTTGAGCTGAACTGTGAGGCTGTAAGGCAGAGAGGAGACAGATGGCGCGAGGATGTGGCAGGAGAGAGTCTGGGGAGGTGGGAGAGGGAAGAGACCACTGGAAGCCTGGAAACCTTGCAGGGGACTGGCCAGTGCCAGGCCAAACAGGAAGGTCTACGAGGGTGACCCAGCCAGGACACCAGAGCATCTCGAAGCCACACTGCTGAGGCCCACACTCAGGCTGCACAGAGAGTGACCCTGCAGGCTTGCAAATGTAGCCAGAGGGTGTGCGTTTGTCCAGGAGAGGGTTTGAGCTTCAGTTTAGTTTAGACGCCTTATAATTAGGGTGTGCCAGTTTGCATGTTATACTTGTGAAAACATGGTTACCGTTGGAAGAGTAGGGAAGAACTTCCTCCCACATTTCCTCCAAACCAGTGTAAACTAGGGCTCAGAGGCATGGGCTGCAGAGGAATAACAACTATTGTTCAGCGCTTTCTCATCTAAATAAGCTTTGTGCTTTTGGATTTCATATTTTCTTTCAAATTAGAGATGCAAGTTCATCTGCCTACTAACAAAACACTTTCTTCATCCCTACACTGAATTCCTTAGCAAATCCTCAAATATCTTTGCAAATCTCAAAGATATTAAGGCGTTTAACTTTTTTTTTTCATTTAGACCTTTGAAGTATGCTGTGACTAGAATAATTTCAGAGTCAAAACCCGTCGACTGCATAGAAAATTAAGGAAACCGCCCATCAGCCTGGTAGCTGGGCTTATAACTAATTACTTATAGATTTTAAGTCAAATTTGAGAAAGATAAATATTTAAGTAAAATGGATAATCATTTGGAAATACCACTAAGTGTTTTGTAATTATTGTCTTGAAAGGCATCATTGCTCAGACGGTGCATTCTGTCATCTCAGATGGGCCGGGGGTGGGGGGTGCTGCAGGTAGATGTTGGATTGTTCTCGTACATTTCTGTGAGTGTGTGTGTGTGCGCGCGTGGTATAGTAAAGATATTAAGGGCAATATGATGTTTGGAAACATTGAGCTCTGATTGGAAGGACGAAATGTATCACAGGAGCTTTCAGTTTCTTCATCACTTGTTCACCTCTGCTCTGGCAGGAGTATCATAGAGTGTGGAGGCTTGGCTGGGACTGGCTGGGGGAATGTTCTGGAAGGAGATGCAAAGGGGAGGGAGGGTCTCAGGCAGCACCATTCTCGTAGCCTGTTTGGCAGTTCACAAGTTCTCTGTCCTTCCTCCCTCTATCCCTGCCTTTCGCCACTTTCTGGATCTTTTCTCCTCTGAATATGCTCATGTTCTTTTTTTTTTGACCTTTTTGATTTTTAATGTTTTAAAACCCTTCGCCTAGATTCCTTTCCTCTCTCTGAACCATTTGAAATTAAGTTGCAGACATCACCACACTTCAACCCTCATCCTTAAGCAGGCATCTCCTGGGATAAGAATATTCTTGTACAGGGCTACCAAATAGCACTCCCATGTAAGAAAATTAACAGAAATTCACTATCACTTGAACGTGCTCAACTGTCCCCCAAACGTCTTTTGTAGTTTTTTGTTCCTCTCCATCAATCCAGGACCCAATCAAGGTTTATCTGTGACATTTTGTTGCTGTGTCCCTTTAGTGTCTTTACCCTAGAACGACTCTCTCACTGTTCTGTCTTTTATGACCGTGATATTTATAAAGATTTCAAGCCAGTTGTCCTGTAAAATTTTCCACATTCTGGATTTGACGATTGTTGCCTCATGTAGATTCTGGTTAAACATTTCGGCCAAGAATAGTATATAGGTAGTGTTGTTACTTCTCATTGATTCTCATCAGAAGACACAATCCCAGATCCTCGTGGGTAATGTTTGATTGCATGGTTAGGGCAGGGAAGCCGGATCTTGCTGTGGTCCCATTCACTTCCCCCTTGATAATTATAAATAATCTGTGGGGGAAGAATTTAAGTCCCTGTGAATGTCCTGTTCTTGAATGACCACTTCTCAAATTCTTTTATCACCCTTGATCGTATTCACCTGAATCAGTTCTTACATTGCTGGTTACAAGATGGTGATTGTCTAATTCTATTGTTCCTTCCATATTTATTAGCTAGCATTCTCCTGGAAAGAGGATATTTTCACCTTTTTATTCTCTCTCTCTCATTTTCTCACTCTTCTTTCCTTTCTCTCTCCCTCTCTCTCTCCCACACACCCACCCATCTCTCTCTCATCACAATGAACGCATTAATTTTTTCAATGTATTAATATTCATTATAGACATTATCCTTTTTGATGCTCAAATTGCCACACATTGGTGCATTGAAACCTCTTCCAGTGGGTCCTATGCCTTTTATACTCGACCCAATTAATCTTTACGTTCACCGTTGTTTTTCTGACAAAGAGAGGTGTTCCAGGCAGCCCTTGAGATTTCCAGCCACTTCTCCATGTAACTTTTAGAGAGGAATGACATTCAGAAATCAAGATACGGGCACTAGATGTGTTCATGGCTACTAGGGGGTCACTGCTTGTTGCTTCCAGGCCCAGTCAGTGGACAGAGCTGAAAATACACACACACACACACAAACACACACACACACACACACTCTTAATGGTGTCAAGTTTCCCCTTAAAAATCGAATTACTAAATAGATAGAAGATAAATCTTCACATCTCTCTGTTCTAGAGGGGGCAGAGAGGGAATCTGTATAGCTGCTACCTGGCTTATTCATTCAGACATTCATTCAAAAGGTAATTATCAAACATCTCCACCATGACAGCCCCTGAGCCAGGCCCTGGGGGTGCAATAGGGTTGCCAGTTAAAATATAGGATCCTAGTTAAATGTGAATTTCACATAAACAACAAATAATTTTATAGTGTAAGTGTGTCCCCAATAAGTATGTCCCCTGGGACATACTTATTATGTATATCAACATAGACATAAATATATTAATTAGGCACCCTCTATTTTTATTTGCTAATTCTGGCAACCCTGAGATCCAAAGACCAATAAATCACCACCCCTGTCCCAAGGTGCTCACAACCAGAAGAGACAGATGAGCTGGGGATAAAAGCGAGCCATGAAGTATTTCAGGTGGTGTGCTAGGAATATGTTCTGGGCGTGTTGGTAGCAGAGGTGGGGCAGTGTGGTGAGGGAAGTGGTTCAGGAAAGCTGAGTTCTGAAAGCCTGTGAATAATTTCCCATCAATCTCCGCAGCCCCTCCCCGTGGTGAACCAGATAGGCGATGGGGAGACACTTCTGTGACACAGAGGATGTGGGAATAAGGGAGGGGAGGGAAGGGAAGCAGGAGACCGCAATGGGGCAGTCATAAGCCATGTCATGCAGTTTGAGATTTATCCCGTAGGTCAATGAACTCCAAATAGATTTTCGTTGCCCATTCCATCCCCAAATATTTTAATAACATCTCCTAACATACGTATTTATAAATTGAGTACATGCACAGTCTTACTAATGTACTTTGCACGTAAGCATAGACAGAATCCCCTAGAGATCTATATAAGAACAAGCTATAAATATACGTTCCAACACTTTCATCTCTTGCCCCCAGAGACTCTCTTGCACAGCCACGAGACTAATGCATCCCACTTTGGGGACCCTTGTTGTAAGCCTTGGGAAATCCCGTGCCTTCAAGGGAAACAAAAGGATAAAAGAAGAGTTGAAAAAGGGAACATTCTGTGTTGGACTCACTGCTTGTGAATGTCCTGTTCCTGGACCAACTGTCATTTCACCAGTGGAGCCCTTAGGCAGGGGCCTGGAGGGCCTGAGTCAGGCCCCTACACAGCGTCTTAGGGGGCACTTTGTGTGTAACTTCTCACGGGGTGGTGCCTTCGCAGACAGGCCTGGCACACACTCCCCGGGGCCCATCTCCTGCCTTGACTTTGCAGGAGGTTCCTCCTGGCCGCCCTGTTGCCATCTTGCCTGGAGTAGGCAGTTCCGCAGTTGCAGCCAGAACGATCTTTCTAAGAAATTCAGATTGGGCGTCACCCCTATTCCGAAACTTATGAAAGGTCCCATTATATTCAGAATAGAAATGAAATTCCTTACCACTGGTGCCTGTCTGCTCTGATTTCAACCACTGCTCTCTTTCCCTCAGTCAACCGAAAGGGCCTTCTGCTGCTCCTCCAACATTAGGGCTTCCTTCCCACCTCAGGGCCTTTGCACCTGCTGGGCCCCTGCCTGGCACACTGTTCCCCTGATCTGTGAACAGCCTGCTCACTTCAGCCCTCCTCAGAAATATCGATCCACATCCCTCTCTCTGCAGCACCCTTAGCCTTGCATCCACCTCTCTTAAGGGCTGTGTTTTCCTCCCTTGAACTTGACGTCATGTGACATAGCATATACTGCTTGTTTGCTTATTTGTTTGGTTTCTCATTGTCTGTCTGCTGTATAGACTGCAAGCTCCTTGGTGACAGGGACTCCCTGTTGTGTTCACTGCAGCATCCCTGGTGCCTGGCACATCGTTAGTGCTCTGTGAATATGTAAAGGAAGAGAGAAAGGAAGGAGGGAGGGAGAAAGAAAGGCTCTCCTTCTACATCAAGTGTGAGGGCAACCACCCTGCTCCCAAGAAATAATCAGCAGGCACCCTTGGTGTGTGCAGACCCTTCCGCATCCAGCTGGGATATAACAAGTTCAGGGTCTGAGGGGTCTGAGCTCTGGGCACGCAGCCTTCTCCCCTGGGCAGTGGTTTCTCCCCTGCTCACTGCCACCCACTAAAGTGCCTCTGCACCGAGACCTCTGACCCCATCCTCTCCCAGTCCTGTCATTTTCCCAGACCTCCAAGTGGACAATCACTGGGCATTGGGGGAATCGTGTTCATAGCTTGGAGATGACCAACCATGGTCCAGTCCTGGGATTGACTGCAGGGTAGAATCTTTGACTTTTCATAATTATGCCACTTTTTTCCAGTTCAGAAGTGCAGGGGTTTGTAACACACGTGTTCTTGGACGAGTTTCTTACCCTCTCTGAGCCTTTGTTTCCCCACGTGGCAAACGAAGCTGGAGACGCCTGCCTTGAAGAGTGCTTGTGAGGGTTCAAATGGGACTCATGTGGGAAGTAGCAGCACAGTGCCGGGCACATGGGGCATAGGAGAGGCTCCACAAGCATCCACAGCTGTATTATTACTTTTGTTGTTGTAGTTGTTACTTTTTATTTTTAATTTATTTCTATTTATTTTTTAACATCTTTATTGGAGTATAATTGCTTTACAATGGTGTGTTAGTTTCTGCTGTATAACAAAGTGAATCAGTTATACGTATACATATGTCCCCATATCTCCTCCCTCTTGCGTCTCCCTCCCTCCCACCCTCCCTATCCCACCCCTCTAGGTGGTCACAAAGCACCGAGCTGATCTCCCTGTGCTATGCATCTGCTTCTCACTAGCTGTCTATTTTACGTTTGGTAGTGTATATATATATATATATATATATTTTTTTTTTTTTTTTTTTTTCGGTACGCGGGCCTCTCACTGCTGTGGCCTCTCCCATTGCGGAGCACAGGCTCCAGACGCGCAGGCTCAGCGGCCATGGCTCACGGGCCCAGCTGCTCCGCAGCATGTGGGATCCTCCCGGACCAGGGCACGAACCCGTGTCCCCTGCATCGGCAGGCGGACTCTCAACCACTGCGCCACCAGGGAAGCCCATGTGTCTGGCTTCTTTTGCTCACACTGTGTCTGTGTGACCCAGGGGTGGTCACCTATGTAGGTTGTGATTTTGTTTCGATGACTTTCCCAGCGCTGCTCTACTGCACCCTGGCCCCCACCTGGAGCATCCACGTTAGTGCCTGTCCCGGCTGCCCTCGGAGAAAGAAGCCAAGTTTTACCACTTTGGCTCCGGGTTTTGAATTTACCTTGCTGATGTTCCTTTGGCAATTTCAAATCAGTTCTCGCAGGTATCAGCTTACGTTGTCTTACAGTTACTTAAAACATGCCTTTTACATAAAAACGCAGCATCTCCCAGGGAGCCAAGAGAGTCCTAGAAGTGACAATTAGCAAGTGACACAAGAAGGACATAATTAAGCCCTGATTGCCGGGTCCCAGGAGCCTTGGTTCCGCGGGAGGGGAGCTCCGTGGAGCGCTGAGGAAGAGGCTGGAGCAGGTGAATCTGACAACTTGATGTGACTCGGATGGGCCAGGGAGGGCATGAGGGGTGGGTGGCACAGCAAGAGGAAGACAAGAATTAATGAGAAATAGAGAATAATTTAGCAGGACAGCAAGGCCCTGGAGATGAATTCCTTCTCCAAACGTCTCATTTGTGCAATGGAGGTGAGGAAAGTCTATGGCAGAGAGGCTGGCCACAAGAATTTCATTTCCCTGATGCTATTCAGATTCCCAATGTGATCGATAAAAGGACAATTAACGCCCCAGATCGCAGCAGATGTTTTTAACCTTTAGGCGGTAGCAACACGTATATTAAGGTTCTACCTCCTCGGTGCCCTGTCACATGGGCAGGATAAGTCATTGCCACATTTGACATTTGATGTTATCATTTTAACATACTTTTAAAAACTCACATAAAGATTATTTCAATTTTGAAAGCTGGGAGCCAGATGTAATTGCCTTGCTCTGGACTTTAGATCTAAATCATTCAGCCAACTCATCCTGTAGTTCTTAAGGACTTTATCATTGAACTGTGTGCTGCATACACTGCAGGCTAGAATGCCCCGGAGGCCTGAAAGTAAACATTTTTTCCTACGATAAGGAATGACTTTTAATACAGAAGCCATGAAAGCTTAGTTTAGTAAATCGTTCAATCAGTTAATTAATCAATCAACAAATCTGTTTGGGTGCCCACAGTATGGCCAAAATATTGTGTTCCCGGCACCAAACAGCTTTCAGTCTAAGTGGCAGGAGATAAGAAACAGACTTGGAACTTTCTGTATCTTGGTGCCTAAAACTGGGTGTACAGTGGTGCTCAATAAATGTTTGCTGAAATAAACATCGAGTGGGACCATAGTGGAAAATACGAGGTGGCACAGGACCAGCTGGACCTACTGCAGCACGTGGTTTCAACGTCCCCTCCGCTCCTCTCTTATTTGCGCTGCACGGGGGGTGGTCACAGGGGACTGAGAGCTCCCAGGCTGGAAGCACAAGCAGCTCTGTTCTCCTTCTTCCTGCCTCGGGGCCTGCTCTGAAGGGAGTCCACTCAGCCCGCAAGCAAGCGTAGCCCCAAAAATGCAGGCAACCTGACCCACTTGGGAGGGAGCACGTGCCTAAGTGCCCCAGTCTCCATCCTGACAGACAGTTCCCAGAGGTGCTCTGTACAGCTCACAGAGGTCCCAGCACACCGAGCCCCTGGAACCTCAATAACTCACCTTTCTGTTGATTTTTCCTTCATCCCCATATTTCCCATCCATCCACCTTACTCTTGTTCCCTATGGAATGACCTCCCAAATCAATTTCCTGCACCCAAGTTTTAGGCTCTAATTTTGAGACAACCAACCTAGACACCTAAACAAGCTCATACCCATAAGCCGTTCTACAAGTCTGTCCTTGTTCCTTTAGAGGAGCAACTCGGAGCTAAGTGGTGGTCGTCCCCAAGCCCATGGAGGGAGAGGCGCTTGTCTGGGCCTTGCTGTGTAGGGAGGACCAGGCCGGGGGGAGGAGGCCTATTTCAGGAGACAGGATATGGGGCACAACTGCAGAGGTAGGAATGAGTGTGGCCTGGGCCCAAGACCGTGAGGAATCCACGAGAGAGAGGAGTGGAGTCCGGTGATCCAGCGAGCAGGGTGAGGTTAGATGGAGAGACCCGACCGTGGAGGGCTTGCTGTGGGCCCTGCTCCTACGTTAACAGCTGACCAAGTCACCACGAGGAAGACACACACACACGAGCACACACACACACACACACACATGCTAAATAGACATCAGTGGCACACAGACTGTGTGTGGATGCACAGACAGGTGCTGAAAGAGGTTTTCCCAGGGGCAAAAAAGGGGAATTTCAGAGTCTTCGGGGAGTAAGGAGTCTTGGCCAATAAACAGCCTGAGCGCCTTTGCTTCCCACCCCTGTACCCAGATGTCATTCACTGCCCTGCTGAACCCAGAGGTGGCCGCCTAAACTTTCTCATCACCACTCTCCAGAGAGCTGGTCTACTAGAGCTACCTTCCCAGATCAAGTTCAACCGCAACTCTGGGTACTGGTGACTGTCTTCTGAGTTACATCACCCCAACAGATGATCTAGAAGGCTTCCCTCAAACATTTCCAGAGATGGGGGGCCCACTTCTCCATGAGATAGCCCATGCTGCTGGTGAGCAACTCAGTGTCAAAAAGTTCTTAGAACCACCAGTTGGTCTAAGTCATTCTTCCGTATGAAGCTTAGCGGATATCTGATGGCCATTATCAGGCCCACCCTTCTCCCCAGGCAAGTCATCTCTCCTCCAGGGTACAGAGTCTTGGTTCTTCCCAGTTGCCCTCACGTCGCATGCATCTGTACCCTTGGGCCTGCTAGTTTCCCTTCTCTGGGTATAATCCCATTCCTCAACGCCCTCTGCCAAATGTAGCTTCTAGACCTAAGGCCAACTCTTGCTCAGTGCCTGGTGGCTGTGCTCTCCATAAGATGATTCAGACACTCTCCAACCACCCACACGTCCTGAGGTCCCTGGAGCTGTGGGGCATTCCTGACAACAAGGTCCCCCCAATTTGTACTTGGGCAACTGACTGATAACTTTAATATATTCTGTTACATATGTGCTGTAATTTTCGCTTTGTTTGAATTTCCTGTCATTTAATCTGCTGACGTATTTTTGAATCTTGATCTTGTCATACGGAATATTGGCTATCCCTATAAATACTGTGTCAATTTTGGGTTTCCTTATATTAAATCACTGATTTAAAAACTATGTCTCATAGGACAGGGCCAAGAGCAGAACCTCAGGTATCCCACTTAGACTTCCCTCCAGAATAACGGCCATTTGTTAATCAAGTCTCTTCGACAGTGTTTTTTCCACCAGATCTGAACCCATCCAGGTCCTGCTCTCAAAAATGAAATTAGAGACTTTGTGGCATGGCCAGATGAAATCCAGCTTTACCTGTAGAAAAGGTGTTTAACTTTGGGTTCATGTCCCTGGGCTTTAGGCAGTCTGTTAACTTCCCTCCCAAAATCGTATGCAAATACGTATGTGTGTGCGTACACATGTGCATAGTCACTCACTGATTTTTTTCAGGATAGGATCCATAGATTTCTTCAGGTTCTTGAAAGGACTGATGACCCCCAGAATTTCAAGAACCACTGGTCAAGAGCATTCCCTTGGAACTGCATGCAGGTTGTAATCTCCAAAATGGATCAAGTCATTTGGTTATACCAGCGTGTGTTCCTCAAGAACCACTGCTGGCCTGCTGTGATCAAGGCTCTACTTTCCAGCTGTTCACAGACCACTGGAGGATGACAGCACTTGTTGGCTACACCAGGTCTTGGGAGGTTTCCAGGGAGACAGAGAACAACATCCTTGGCCGAAGAGTTAGGGAACTGAGTGAGGTGTTCTAGCAGGCTCCTCAGGAATCAATTGAGAGCTTTGCTTTATCTCGATGATGAGAGGACTCTATGCCCAGGATGGTCCTGGAAGACGTTTTAGCCTCCTGGTCCTGAAGCAAGAGAGTAATCACTTTGCAGGACTTCAGGGATTTAATGCATTCACACACAGTAGTGTGCTTAGCCAAGCAGAGGACCTTGCATTTAAACCTGCATCCACTGAGGTCTGGAATAGGGTAGGGATGGGGAGATGAAGTGAAGAAAATTCCATCTGAAAAAGATACGTTGAACACCAAATACAGAATCAACTGGGAGAGAGCACTGAAGTTGAGAGGTGGGGCTGGTGGAAGGGGCTAGACCAGGGTGATTGCAGTGAGGGATGGGGGATTTTAAGAAACAGTCTGAGGTCTCCTGAGGGAGATTTATAACAAACCGTGTGACTTTGGGAAAGTTCTGACCCCTTGATGGGACTTAGTAGCTTCTGTAAAATCCAGTGTGCATCTGTTACAGATGTTTTAGCTGCAAGTAATAAAATACTTGACAAGCAGTGGCTTAAGCAATAAAGATGTTCATTATCTCACATAAGGAGAAATGCAGAGGTAGGCTGCATTGGTGCAGCATCCCAGCGATATCATCAAACGTTCCAATCTCTTTCTATTGCTCTGCTTTGCCATCGTGGATGTGTCGCCTTGCCACCCTGGGGTCACACAATGTCATTCTAGGAGCCACATCTGTGCTAAAGGCAGGAGACAGGCAGGAGCTTGAAAGACAGCACCAGCTTCTTTTTACAAGGAAAGTGAAGCTCCTTCAGAGTCTTCTGAAGAGACACCTTATGTTTCATTGGCTGTGTCCCCCACCCAGCTAGAGGAACATCTGGGAAGTGGCAAACAGAATTCTCATGACTGGCTTAGACCAATCATGCTCCATTGCCTGAGCAAGTTGCTGCCCAGAATTAAATTAGAATTCTGTTAGCTGGGAAGAGAGAGCAACAGGCTTTAGGGAGACCATCAACTGTGTCTGACCCAGGGAGTGGGACAAGGGCCCTGCAAATACCCACCGTCCATGTGATTCTCTCATCCCCCCCGCCCTGCCCCCTCTCACCCTCTCTAGTCCTTCTCCTCCAAAGCTCCTCTCACCCACTTGTGGACACTGCCTTTTCCTTCTCCTTGGCCTGTGTCGAAAACAACTGCTTTATCAACATGTGTCAAACTGATTTTTGCGCTGTGACTAGTATTTTGATTGATCAAAACCTGACAAGTTGTTATAGACCCACATGTGACAAACACAGCCTCTGTGGGTCCCTCTACTTTCATCCTGCCTAGCTCTGCTTCAGAGGCTCTTCTGACATTTAGTTCCTTCTTAAAAATTCTCCTTTCGGTCCATCAATTGAACGTGTAGATCCTTCAAGTGTGAGATCCAGGAAGACAGCCTGGCCTTGCTTTGCCTCTTCCCACAGGCCTGTCCCCCTGTGTGACAGTCAACACAGTGCCCATATCAGTCCAGCCATGAAAGATAACTGGACAGAGATTGCCGAGGCTTCCTAGAGCCCCGTACAACTCCTACTCAGGACCCCAGCTGTGACCACCAGGTAAGGGACCAAGGCTGATGACCATCGTGAGGAAAAGCTGTCTACATGGACAGGAGACCCCCTGGGTCTTGTTCCAGAGTTCAGAGGTTCCTCCTCCATTAAAGTTTCCCACATATGTGCCCAGGGCTGGGCTCGAACCACATGCCAGCCAGCCAGGCTTCTGGAGAGAGAATTTATTACCAAGATACCTCCCTACAATTCCCTGCTCATCGGACCCAAGCACGCCCCAAAAGCCTCCACTGCCACCACCTTAATTCTGTAACTGTGCAGCATTTCGTTTCAAATTGATTCTGCTATCTTCAATTTTACCCCTCGGAATTACACAGGTCAACGTCCCCACCTTTGGTCAGTTCTGTGTTATCTGCACCACTTTTTTCATTTCCTCCTAACGTCTGTACAATAGTATTGTCATATTTTTAAACAGACTGTCCATTCTCACTTAAATACATTAAAAAACATAAAACTTTAGATCACTGTCCTTCATGGAAAACAAACATTATCTCCCCTAAATAGAAAGTAACTGTAAACATAAATGCAATGAAAACAAAACAATGGCAACCTGATGCTGCATGATACACAGTATTTGGGTAGAAAAGTGGGAAAGTAGCAGATTATTAGGATCATAGGAGGAGATACCAGCCCCTGACAGGGCGTCGAGTGGTGGCACCCGTGAGTGAAGATCGGGGGAAAGATCGAGATTCGGTTATTCAGCTCAGTCAGAGGTGCCTTGGTCTGTGTTTGACCGAAATGAAAAATAGCCAGGAGAGGGATCAAAGTTCACAATCCAGTATTTTCTGTCTCCCCTCTGGCTGGTGTTCTGTTCTAATGTATTGGACACCGCATGATGCCTGGTACTTCAGTCTTTGAATTTCCTGGTGTTCTGGGAAGGTTGGGGATGAGAATAGGGGACATTTTGTACTCAGGCAGGAAGAACTGCTTTTCCCTGTTCAACTCGGAGTCAGGATTCTTGGGCCAAAATTATGGCCACAACATTCTTTTCCCAGGGGCTGCACCCATGTATTTGGGTATGACTGCAAGCCCCATGGTTTTCCCAAGGCCAAGGGGGGACCAGGCATGGCTGCGGGAGAGAGGGCAGTTGATGGGGTTTTCCACAAAGGTGATAAAAGGGAGGAGAGGAAGCTTCTAAAGTAGGTGAAAACATGTCAGCAACAGTTCTAACACTAAGAATGATGCAGAAGCCACCATTAAGAGAGAAATGACAAAGAAATCAAAGAAAGTTTCGTAACTGTCACCTTTTGCTCACTTGAGTCCTTCAAGGCAGGGTGGCTTCCGATGCCCAGGTACATGGGCCAAGAAGAAACTCTATATGATGCAAATGATGCAGCCGACAAGGGATTAATCTCCAAAATATACAAACAATTCACACAGCTCAATATCAAAATAAAAAACAAAAACAACCCAATAAGAAAACGGGCAGAAGATCTAAGCAGACATTTGTCCAAAGAAGACAGGCACATGAAAAAATGCTCAACATTGCTAATTATTAGA
Source organism: Mesoplodon densirostris (assembly GCF_025265405.1). Taxonomy (NCBI): domain Eukaryota; kingdom Metazoa; phylum Chordata; class Mammalia; order Artiodactyla; family Ziphiidae; genus Mesoplodon; species Mesoplodon densirostris. Next base: position 110,026,702 of record NC_082668.1, on the reverse strand, counting down.
CAAATGCAAATCAAAACTACAATGAGGTATCACCTCACACCGGTCAGAATGGCCATCAGCAAAAAGTGTACAAATAATAAATCCTGGAGAGGGTGTGGAGAAAAGGGAACCCTCCCTCACTGTTGGCGTGAATGTAAACTGATACAGCCACTATGGAAAACAGTATGGAGGTTCCTTAAAAAACTAAAATAGGGCTACCATATGACCCAGCAATCCCACTCAGGGGCATATGTCCAGAGAAAACAATAATTTGAAAAGATACATGCACCCCAATGTTCACTGCAGCACTATTTACAATAACCAAGACCTGGGAGCAACCTAAGTGTCCATCGACAGATGAATGGATAAAGAGGATGTGGTACATATATACAATGGAATATTCCTCAGCCATAAGAAAGAATGAAATAATGCCATTTGCAGTAACATGGATGGACCTAGAGATTATCATACTAAGTGAAGTAAGTCAGACAGAGACAAATATCACACATCACTTATCCGTGGAAACTAAAAAATAAAATACAAATGAATTTACATTCAAAACAGAAATAGACCCACAGACATAGAAAACAAACTTATGGTAACAAAGGGGAAAGAGCCGGGAGGGATAAATTAGGAGTTTGGGATTAGTATACACACACTATAATACATAAAATAGATAACCATCAAGGACCTATTGCATAGCACAGAGGAATATACTCAATATTTTGTAATAACCTATCAGGGAAAAGAATCTGAAAAAGAACATATGTATAACTGAATCACTTTGCTGTACACCAGAAACTAACCCAACATTGTAAATCAACTATACTTCAATAAAAAAAAGAGAGACTCTGTATGAGAAAATGTCCACTGAGAAGCTCTTGCAATTGAGGCATGAGGAATGGAAACAGGAAGCAGTATCTGTGAAACACTAGGGGCCTGGGAGTCATGCTTAGGACTCAGCCAGGCACGGGTTTGACTTCTAGCTTTGGCATTTACTAGCTGTGTGACCTTGGGTTCATTCCCTAATCTCTCTGAGCCTCATCAACACAGTGAGGGTGGTAATACCTACCTCATGGGTTGTTGCCAGAATTAAACAAAAAAGCACCTGTAAAATACCAAGGGTAATGCCTGGCCCGGAGTAGATCATCATTAGCAGCAATTATTACTATTGTTTTATTATTATTATTGTCATGTGACTTAGATTTATTTGACAAGGTGGGGCTAAACTGGTCCTATTCCCTAAATAAACCTACAAAGAATCAAATAAAGAGAAGCCAAGAGCAATTTGTTCTGTGACCAAAAGGAAAAACAAAAACCAGAAGAAAAAATCCACCCCCGGTGAGAAGGTTAAGAGGACAAAGGCGTGAGTTTCAGGGACCCCACCCGGCACCAAAGATGCCTTCATGGGTGGAAAAAAAATGGAGGCTTTCAGGAGTGGTAAAGATCAGAGGGAGGATTGCATTTTAAAAAACATCGTTCTTGGTTAAAAGGGGGGGGGAAGAGAAGAAATTAAAGCAGTTGTGTTTGGGAGGAAAATATAGCTAGTTTTGTAACCTGCCATTTGGAAAATCAAATCTATATAAAGAAAGAAAGCCGTGAGCTGAGTCAAGACTGAGGTTTCTCGGAGACAGCTTCATTTGTAAGTTTTGTGCTTCTCTTGAAGGTCACTCATTCCAGGGACTTCATCCCACTTCTCAAACAGAAGACAAATCTGCAGTCCCTTCGCTGGAGCAGGTTATACAAGGAAACAATAAATGTGAGAAGCAGCAGAACTCCTTAAGAGGTCTAAATTGAATTGCATTGACTTTTTACAAAGCCACAAATTGCTTATCTTATTCAAGTGCCTGAGTGTTTGCTTTTTGATGAGCTCAGTACAAAGATACCTTGAAGTTTGGCAGTGGCTTGAGTCGCCCAATTTGAACTGTCAGTGGTGGGGCTCAGGGCAAGGTGGAGGGCTCAGGGCAAGGTGGAGGGGCACGAGCCTCCCGGATTTCCCCCTGCATTCACCAGGGCCAAGGGGAGACAAGAGGGGATCATCCTAAAAGATGATCCTGAAAGAACAAGGTCCTGTGAGGATGGGTCCATTCTGCCACTAAAATGCAGCTATCAATACAACCTAGCTCACTTTCTAGGGCCAAATAAGATAACAGATGTAAAAATCAAGCACTTTCCAGATTTAGGGAGTCTATAGAGAGAAACAGAAATTCCAGCCAAACACCATGTGTGTCTGAAGCTTTGTTTGTAAGCAGGAGAGAGAGAGAGAGAGAGAGAGAGAGAGAGAGAGAGAGAGAGAGAGAAAGAGTGTGTGTGTGTGTGTGTGTGTGTGTTAGGGAGGGAAATAAGACAGTGAAATTAGATGTTGGGCTGCTTCAGTGGTTCTCAGCCTGGGCTGCACAGAAGAATCATCTGGGAAGCTTTTTGAAGCTTTCTGGCCATGCTCTGGCCACTAAATCAGAATCTCTTGATGGGTTTGTGTGGAGGATGGGGTGTTGCTTCAGGAATCATAATTCTTATTCTCCCGTCACCTTGATTCTAACAAGCAGATTGGATTTCAGACCACCAGACGAACTGAATAGGGAGTAGAAAAAGAACACGGTTTGTCCCATTTGGTTAAGAACGTTGCTGTCACGGGGTTTTATTGAGACAACGACTCTCATGTTGGAAGTGGGCGTGGCCCCATCAATGACAGGTACCAACAATGTCATTCCCTGTACCACTGAGACGGGAGGGGTCCGGGCATCAGAGAGGAGCCAGAGCTGAAAGACAGCTTCTGAGAGCCTGGAGAGGGGACACTTCTGATTTGTACTTGGGGACACCAGGCTGTCTAGGAAGACACCCGTGAGTAAGGGGTTCAGATGGCATCGGACACAAAGGTCTGGCCGTCACTGGGGATCCTACAATTCGCGTGGGCTCCTCCCACCAGGCATGAGGGCCACTCTGTTCCTTCCATGACTGCCTCTTTTCCCCACAACCATATGCTGCCTGATTCAGTCCAGGTGTTTGTGCCTGGAAACACTCTCATGCCAGCTCCTTGGAAGACTCTAAGTACCTTAGTTTCCTTCTGGAATTCTTTAGATCCCAGAGCGGGACAGGGGGAAAAGGCTGTGAAGAACGCACTGTATGAAGACATTTAAACTACATAATCTGCTTTGCTCACCGAGACCATGCATTTGAGTGCTGGAACAGACCTGTCCTCATAGGACATTGGTTTTATAGCCGACAGTGGCTATCTTTCCCTCCCACCTTCTCCTTCTCTCTGACAACGCATACACACTCCCAGGTGTTCACCTATAAACCCAGAGATACAGCCCTCCAAGCCCTTGTATCAGACAAACAAAACCTTTCTTAAAGGTCTTGCCTAAAATTTTGAATCTTTAATGATGCAGTTCCAGACACTGCACTGGAAATATTTTGCACTGAGGGTTATAAAGGAGTTTCTCTTTAAATCAAGAACATAGACTTTCCCAGCATTATAAAGGGACAACTCTGAAAAGAGGTAGATCACAAACCTAGAAGTGTCTGATATTTTCTGAAAATTTTCCTCCTCCTTGGGAGAAGCAACATGTCCTCTGATTCGTCTCACCTTCTACCCACATCTGAAGTAGACTAACAACCGCTATTGTTAGCACAACGTTTTGTAGTTCCCAAAGAACCACACTGTCATTTGAGTCCACACATACAAACTATTGGTCCTGTTTTACAGCTGAAGAAACTGAACCCCAGAGAGGTTATGTATCCTGTCCAAATCACACAGCTGGTAAGTGTCTAAGTTCTCATTCAAGGCCAGACCTTTATGAACCCAGGTCAAACAGCTGGAGGTCTGGGCCCTGCATCGTTTCTAAGGGCAGCACCAGTGTGCCAGGGTGGTAGCAGTCGTGGCACAAGGTACACAATAGCTTGCCCAAGGGTTCCTTGTGTCATCCGTTCCAAGTATTCCTTGAGTCTGTACTATGTACCATCACCGTAATAGATGGACAGGTAGACCCACCCTCTTGCCTCCATGGAGCTTACAGTTAGGGGAAGGCAGGTCCCAGGGACATGGTCATATCAACAGCAAACCCTCAATAGTGGCCAGGCCACCTGTGCCCCTTCCTCCCCCAAACACCGCAGGTTATTCGATGCTTATCCTCAGGTCCCAGGACCTGACTGTGAAGGAGATCTGTGATTAATCAGCATCACACAGGCTGCAGTGTTTGTGATTTCTGTTGCCTCTCCCTGGGTCATGGACTTGTTACAAGAGCTGAGATTTTTATAAAGCAATCAGCCAAGAGGTAGGGACTACAACAGGAATCAAGGACCTAAATTTCCACAACTCAACTCACCTTCGACTTGGAAGTCTCCTTATTCCATTAGAGTTATGCTGTCCATTGTAAAGTCCACATTCACCTATGAGTAAATAGATAGCTATATTTCTACAAAAAAAAAAAAAGCACTGAGAGACATTAGTACTTAAGGCAGAAATCCATCCCTAATCATGAAGTGTCAGGCACTGTGCTGGCTGAGAGAGTTCTTTGGAGGCAGATCTGCTTTGGACCATGACATGAAGACTTCTAGAGAAGGATGGACGGGTGCATGCATGCACGCATGGATGGAAGATAGATAAATAACAGCTAGTTGGGTGGATGGCAATGAAAGTGTAGATAGATCCACAAAGAGAGAACAAGAGAAGTAGGTAGGGATGGATGGCTGACAGCTAAATAATAGATACACGACAGTTCAATAATGCTCCAGCCAGGCCAATCCGCCTGCAATTCCCCCAGCTCAGTCTGTTCTTTCTCACCCCTGGGCCTTTGCACAGGCTGCTTCCTTAGCTCGTGTCCCTTCTTCTGCAGCCTCGTATCCTGTCTGCCCTTTGACGGCCTACGTTTCTCCCACGTATCCCAGTCCCAGAGGTCTTTTCTGACCTCACCTGGCAGCGTGAAAGGAGACTTCCTCTGTAACAGGGCTGAGTACCCACCTCTGTTATGGCGCTGACCGCATCGCTGAAGAACCCCTGTGGCTCATCCCCCAGGCTGTGAGCTCTGAGGGGAGGGTCTCGGTGCGCTCAGCCCTTAGCACAGCCAGTGTTTATTAAGTGAACTCACTACACTACACGTGTGCCCACGAGTCTGCACACGCGGAGACAGGCAGCGGGGTGGGCTTCTGCCTGGGGGCCACTCCCCAGTGCTTCCCTGGCACGCCGGCCACGCCCCCTGGGCCCTGTGGAACTGACCTGGCGGCCAGGTGAGAATCTGCCGCGTGCCCTGCCGGTGACTGCGGAAGCCTGGGTGATGGCGCTGCGGGCCCAGGCGCAGAGTGGCAGGGAGGCGGCACAGGAGACCTCCACGCCCATCTCCCGTGAGCGCTAACAAAAGGCCAATCGGAGACAGCCGCTGGAGGGCTTTGCCTGTTTAATTGTTAAGTAGCAGACTGATTGCTCCGAAGTTGACAAGTGACAGGCAGTAAGGCGGCAGTTGCTTTAGACAGCTCGCCTGGGGGCTAGAAGGGGGGGCGGGGTGTCTCTGGGGCCGCACCACCCAGAGCGGGGAGATTCCTGTCTTGATGAAAGCTGACCCTTGGTCCAGGCCCTTGTTATCTCAGTTCCCTTTTGAGAAAAAGGTGAGACTCCCTCGGCTCTGTGAACATTTCCAGACATCGCCCAGAGCATCGGCTCCCGGCCCCCAGGACCAGCACAGTGGAGGCCCCCGCCAGGGCGAATTAAGAGTTCTACCATATGACCCAGCAATCCCACGACTGGGCATATACCCTGAGAAAACCATAATTCAAAAAGAGTCATGTACCAAAATGTTCATTGCAGCCCTATTTACAATAGCCCGGAGATGGAAACAACCTGAGTGTCCATCATCCGATGAATGGATAAAGAAGACGTGGCACATATATACAATGGAATATTACTCAGCCATAAAAAGAAACGAAATTGAGCTATTTGTAATGAGGTGGGTAGACCTAGAGTCTGTCATACAGAGTGAAGTAAGTCAGAAAGAGAAAGACAAATACCGTATGCTAACACTTATATATGGAATTTAAGGAAAAAAAATGTCATAAAGAACCTAGGGGTAAAACAGGAATAAAGACACAGACCTACTTGAGAATGGACTTGAGGATATGGGGAGGGGGAAGGGTAAGCTGTGACAAAGCGAGAGAGAGGCATGGACATATATACACTACCAAACGTAAGGTAGATAGATAGTGGGAAGCAGCCGCATAGCACAGGGAGATCGGCTCTGTGCTTTGTGACCGCCTGGAGGGGTGGGATAGGGAGGGTGGGAGGGAGGGAGACGCAAGAGGGAAGGGATGGGGGAACAGATGTATATGTATAACTGATTCACTTTGTTATAAAGCAGAAACTAATAAAACTAATAATAATTTTTTTTAAAAAGAGTTTTATTAGGGGGAGAGCAGGCAGCCTTCTTGGTGGGAAATGGAACTCCCTGTGCTGGGCGCTGGGGTGTTGAGGGCTCGCTTAGCTCAAGCCCCCTACTCTGGGACACCTTCTGCTGTGACACCTGCCACTCCCCAGTGCCATGTGTGCAGTTTCCCAATTCCTCCAGCACCTGCTGGAACCCCCCTGCAGCCAATAACCTCAGCCCACACCAGCACCTCCAACGGACTCCACTGGCAATGTTTTCTCAGAAAACAGAATAGGTTTGAATGAAATCTTACCTGAAGTCCAGTATATGTGAAACAGGTCAGGCGGAAGCCGGGAAAGGGGATCTCCCACCACGTTGCCCTCGGGTCCCGGCACACAGTCTGAGGAACGCCAGGCCCTCGCCCTGCGTTCAGCGTGACATCACGTGCACGTGCTATTGTGATCTGTGTCAGCTGTTCAACTGGTCCATCTGTGTGAGTGCAGCTGCCCAGCAAGGCGCTGGGCCATAGATTAGGCCTCGCAGGTTGACGGCCAGTGCAGTGCCGGGCCCCAGCGGACACCAGGTGAGAGCGGGTCATTGGACTGATGGAGAGTTCTAGGTTAGATGTGCGTGGCCTTCCACAGGCTACCACCAGAGAGCTGACAGTCACTGCCAATCAGCTTTCCCACTCTGCGCCCTTTCCTTTGGATGTTCAAACAAATATATGCTGCCCAATGGCCAATGTGCTTATACCAATTTATATCAGTGAACAAGATCAGTGCTAAGGAAAGTGTGAGACTTGGCTTCTGAGCTCTACCCCAGAGCATCCCAGGCTGGATTCTGTGTGCATGCCTGCATGTGTGCATGCATGAGGTGGGGGGGGCATGCTGGGGACTCCCCTGGGCTGCCACAGAGAGGAAAATGCCTTTGCGCATCCACTTCCCCTCCTGAAATGAAAGTATTCATTCATATAAAGCACTTACCTTGGTCAATGACTTGGAAAAAAATACTCCACAAATGTGAATAATAATTTGATAATAGGAATTATTTGTAATAATTTGTTGCATAATTATTACTACCCAGAAAGCCCCCCATGACCTTCCTCCCATCCAAATCCTTCCCACTCTTTTTTTTTTTTTTTTGTGGTACGCGGGCCTCTCACTGCTATGGCCTCTCCCGTTGCGGAGCACAGGCTCCGGACGCACAGGCTCAGTGGCCATGGCTCACGGGCCTAGCTGCTCCACGGCACGTGGGATCTTCCCGGACCAGGGCACGAACCCGTGTCCCCTGCATCGGCAGGCGGACTCTCAACCACTGCGCCACCAGCGAAGCCCGAATTTCTCTTTTTTTAATGTTATCTACTGCAAGTAAATGTTTGTGGTCTTTACAATTACTCCTACTGTTACACAACAAATAAATAATCAGGAGAAAAGCAAAAAAAAAATCTTTTCTATTCGTCTTTACAAGCCCCACCTCCTCCAGGAAGCCCTCCGATCTGCATCTGCCTTCTTCGACCTTCCTTCCTCCCTGTTTGCTTTCACTGATTCTCGTCCAGCATTGCTCCTCCTGGGGCATATGCCTTAGCTCCTGTGCTGGAGCGGAGGATCTCTGAGGGTGGGCCCCTGCCCCCTGTACCTCCCACACAGCCTAGCTGAGGACAGAGTAGGCAGGAGAGGTAGAGGGGAGGATGGATTTCTCCGAGGGGATCTATCTGAGATATTTTTCTCAGTTCTTCCCCTCATAGCTCAGTGGAAAGGAAGGGCAATGTCCTTTTATGGATGCACACTGGCTGGTCCAAGACAAGGGAATGGGAGATAGATAGAGGGAGAAGGAGTACGGTAGCAGCCAAGATTTGGTCCTGTCTGGTCCATCTTACCAACCAGGAATTGTATAACAGTTCCCTGCTCTGGGGAGATTGCTGTGCCCCACCCTGAAGTGATGGGGACCCAAGGAGCCCAGGAGTGGAGGGGGACAATCTCAAGGGATATGCCCTTCTTCCTTCCTCTGAAAGCCTCCCTGGAATGACTAACTAGTTTGGGACCCCTCGTCTGTGCCCTCAGAGTCCCCTGGGCCTTCCTTTATGCTAGAAGGTGTCATGTGGGATTCTACCTGCTCATCCCTCCACTCCTGCTTCAGACTTTGAGCTACTTGAGGCAGGAAATGGACCTCACTAATGGTACTAGAATGTTGATTGAATATGATGTGGGTAGGAGAATGGATGGATGGAATGATGAGTACCAGACTTTGTTCAAATCTCAGCCCAGTCCCCAAACTAGAAGGAAATGTTTAAGAAATGTGTTTTGGGGTAAGGTAAAAAAAGAAACAAACCTGGATTTGAACCCTGCATATCCTACACTTTTGTAAAGTGTTTATCCAACTATTTCTCCATTTTTATTTGAAATGCTTTTGGGTTTTATTCTGGATGTGTAGGCATTCTTTACATAGTCTGAATATATTTGTCATATATATGTATTGTTATTATTGCCCTCCCAGCCTACAGTTTGCTCTACTTGTTCTTAACAGTATTTTTTGATCAGCAGAAGTTATTAATTTTGATGAAACCTATGTCATCAACTTTTTTCTTTTATTAACAGTACTTCTTATGTCCTGTCTAAGAAATCTCTGCCTACTCTTAAGGTGTCAAAGTTTTGTTTTGGCTAAGTTTTCTTTTTTTCTAGAAATTTTTAATGTTAGCTTTGATGCTTTATTCTATTATCTACCTCATGAGAGATGCCGATCTGCAGGGCTTTTTTTTTTTTTTCTAATATCTTTGTCTGGTTTTGGTAATGCAGAGTAATGTTGGCCTCATAAAGTGAATTGGGGAGTAAAGTCTATTCCTTTATATTCTAAAGGAGTTTGTGTAAGATTGGTACTATTTCTTAAGTGTTTGATTGAATTGACTTATGAATTTACCAGAGCCTGAAGTTTTTACCTTGAAAAAGTTTTTGAAAACAAACTCCACTTATTTGATAAGTAGAGGCTTATTCATATATGCTGTTTCATCTTGTGTCAATTTTTTAGTTGTCTTTTTAAAGCTTTGTCTTTTTTTATATATGTTCTTGAATTTATTGGCAAAAAGTTGCTTATAGTCTTCAAATGTCTGTAAGATCTGTAGTGATATCTCCTTTTGCAGTCCTGATATTAGTAACTTGTATTTTCTGCTTTTTTGTATTTATTTATTGAAGTATAGGTGATGTACAATATTATATAATTTAAAGGTGTACAATAGAGTGATTCACAATTTTTAAAGGTTATATTCCACTTATAGTTATAATAAAATATTGGCAATATTCCCCATGTTGTACAATATATCCTTGTAGCTTATTTTATACCTAATAGTGTGTAACTCTTACTTCCCTACCCCTAACTTCCTCCTCTCCTTCCCTCTTCCCACTGCTAACCACTAGTTTATTCACTATATCTGTGAGTCTGCTTCTTTCCCATTATATTCAATAGTGTTTCTCCTTTTTCTTGATCAACATCTCTGAGGGTTTATCAATTTTATTAATCTTTTCAAAGAGCCAATGTTTGGCTTTCTTAATATTCTCTATTGTTTGTTGAATACTTCATTGTTTTTTGCTTCTATATTTATTCACTTTCCTTTTTGTCTTTTTTCTTCTTAAGGTGGAAATTTTATTCTTGACTTAAAATTTTTCTTCTTTTTTATAAAGAGACCAATCACAAGCATGGAAATTGAAACTGTGATTTAAAATCTTCCAACAAACAAAAGCCCAGGACCAGATGGCTTCACAGCTGAATTCTATCAAAGATTAGGGAAGAGCTAACACCTATCCTTCGCAAACTCTTCCAAAATATAGCAGAGGGAGGAACACTCCCAAACTCATTCGACAAGGCCACCATCAACCCGATACCAAAACCAGACAAAGATGTCACAAAAAAAGAAAACTACAGACCAATATCACTGATGAACATACATGCAAAAATCCTCAACAAAATACTAGCAAACAGAATCCAACAACAATTAAAAGGATCATACACCATGATCAAGTGGAGTTTATCCCAGGAGTGCAAGGATTCTGCAGTATACACAAATCAATCAGTGTGATACACCATATTAACAAATTGAAGGAGAAAAACCATATGATCCTCTCAATAGATGCAGAAAAATCTTTCAACAAAATTCAACACCCATTAATGACAAAAAGCCCTCCAGAAAATAGGCATAGAGGGAACTTACCTCAACATAATAAAGGCCATATATGACAAACCCACAGCCAACATTGTTCTTAATGGTGAAAAACTGAAACCATTTCCACTAAGACCAGGAACAAGACAAGACTGCCCACTCTCACCACTATTACTCTACATAGTTTTGGAAGTTTTAACCACAACAATCAGAGAAGAAAAAGAAATAAAAGGAATCCAAATCAGAAAAGAAGAAGTAAAACTGTCACTGTTCGCAGATGACGTGATTCTATCCATAGAGAATCCTAAAGATGCCACCAGAAAACTACTAGAGCTAATCAATGAATTTGGTAAAGTAGCAGGATACAAAATTAATGCATAGAAATCTCTTGCATTCCTATACACTAATGATGAAAAATCTGAAAGAGAAATTAGGGAAACACTCCCATTTACCACTGCAGCAAAAAGAATAAAAATATCTAGGAATAAACCTACCTAAGGAAAAAAAAAGGCCTGTATGCAGAAAACTATAAGACACTGATGAAAGAATTTAAAGATGATACAAATAGATGGAGAGATATACCATGTTCTTGGATTGGAAGAATCAACATTGTGAAAATGACTATACTACCCAAAGCAATCTACAGATTCAGTGCAATCCCTATCAAACTACCAATGGCATTTTTCACAGAACTAGAACAAAAAATTTCACAATTTGTATGGAAACACAAAAGACCCTGAGTAGCCAAAGCAATCTTGAGAAAGAAAAACGGAGCTGGAAGAATCAGGTTCCCTGACTTCAGACTATACTACAAAGCTAAAGCCATCAAGACAGTATGATACTGGCACAAAAACAGCAATATAGATCAGTGGAACAAGATAGAAAGCCCAGAGATAAACCCATGCACATATGCTCATCTTATCTTTGATAAAGGTGGCAAGAATATACAATGGAGAAAAGACAGCCTTTTCAATAAGTGGTGCTGGGAAAACTGGACAGGTACATGTAAAACAACGAAATTAGAACACTCCCTAACACCATACACAAAAATATACTCAAAATGGATTAAAGACCTAAATGTAAGGCCAGACACTATAAAACTCTTAGAGGAAAACATAAGCAGAACACTCTATGACATAAATCACAGCAAGATGCTTTTTGACCCACCTCTTAGAGAAATGGAAATAAAAACAAATATAAACAAATGGGATCTAATGAAACTAAAAGCTTTTGCGCAGCAAGGGAGACCATAAGCAAGATGAAAAGACAGTCCTCAGAATGGGAGAAAATATTTGCAAATGAAGCAACTGACAAAGGATTAATCTCCGAAATATACAAGCAGCGCATGCAGCTCAATATCAAAAAAACAAACCACCCAATCCAAAAATAGGCAGAAGACCTAAATAGACATTCCTCAAAAGAAGATTTACAGATTGTCAACCAACACATGAAAGGATGCTCAACATCACTAATCATTAGAGAAATGCAAATCAACACTACAATGAGGTGTCACCTCACACCAGTCAGAATGGCCATCATCAAAAAATCTACAAACTGTAAATGCTGGAGAGGGTGTGGAGAAAAAGGAACCCTCTTGCACTGTTGGTGGGAATGTGAATTGATACAGCCTCTATAGAGAACAGTATGGAGGTTCCTTAAAAAACTAAAAATAGAACTACCATATGACCCAGCAATCCCACTACTGGGCATATACCCTGAGAAAACCATAATTCAAAAGAGTCATGTACCACAATGTTCATTGCAGCTCTATTTACGATAACCAGGACATGGAAACAACCTAAGTGTCCATTGACAGATGAATGGATAAAGAAGATGTGGCACATGTACACAATGGAATATTACTCAGCCATAAAAGGAAACAAAATTAAGTTATTTGTAGTGAGGTAGATGGACCTAGAGTCTGTCATACAGAGTGAAGTAAGTCAGAAAGAGAAAAACAAATACCGTATGCTAACACATATATGGAATAGAAAAAAAATAATAAAAATTGTTCTGAAGAACCTAGGGGCAGGACAGGAATAAAGAAGCAGACATAGAGAATGGACTTGAGGACACGGGGAGGGGGAACGGTAAGCTGGGATGAAGTGAGAGAGTGGCATGGACATATATACACTACCAAATGTAAGATAGATCTCCAGCATGGAGCAAAATGTTCCCTTCAATAACCATCGCATGTTGACAAAAGATCACATGTTAAAAGACTAATAAGTAGGAAAGAGAAATAGTTTACCTTGTTGTCATGGCAACAAATTAAAACACTTGTAAATTTTTTAAAATGTTTCTTCTTTTCTAGTACAAGTATTTTAAGGTAAAATTTCTCTCTAAGCAGCTCTTTAGCTGTATCATACACATTTTGAAATGCTGTGTTCTTTGTTATCATTACATTGGAAATATTTTCTAATTTTTCTTGTAATTTCCTCTTTCACCCATGGATTATTTAGAAATATGTTGTAAAATTTCCAAATATTTGGAATATTTCTAGATATTTGTTTTTAGTGAATTCAAATTTAATTCCTTTTCAGTATAAGAAAACATATATATAAAGTTTCACTGTTATTGATACTTAATTTTATGGCCAGTATGAGTTCTAGGTCAGTGTTTTCTATGCACATGAAAAGAATGTGTATATTGCAGTTGGTAGGGGCAGTGGTCTATAAATGTTAATTAGGTCAAATTTGTAGCTAGTGTTCAAATCTCCTATATCCTTGCTGATTTCTCTACATGTTCTATCAGTTACTGAGAGGAGAGCGTTAAAATATCCTAATATTATTGTTGGTTTGAATATTATTCCTTTTATTTCTATCAGTTTTTGTTTCATGTGTATTAAAATCCCATTATTCAGTGCAGAGACAACATTTGACTGCTGAACTAGCCTTTTTGTTTTCAGCATTAGGAAAGTCTCTTCATCTCTAGCTAACAATACTTACCTTGTAATTTACTTTGTCTGATATTAAAATAGATACACAACAGCCTTCTTACGTTTACCATTTCCACTGTATGTTTTTACATCCTTTTGCTTTCAATATATCTGTGTCTTTACATTTAAAGTATAGAGGTTTTTGTAGCTATCATATAGTCAGGTCTTTTTTAATCTGGTCTAAAAATCTCTGCATTTCTATTGGAGGTAAAACTATATACATTTAATGTAATTACTTATATACTTGAGTTTAAGTCTACTATCTCCCTATTTGTTTTCTTCATTTTATAATTTTTGTTCCTCTGCTACTATTTTCTTGTCTTTCATGCTAATCAAATATTTTTTAATATTTTATTTTATTGAGTTACCATATGATCCAGCAATGTCACTCCTGGAAAAGACAAAAACTCTGATTCGAAAAGATACGTGCACCCCCAATGTTCATAGCAGCACTACTCTCAATAGCCAAGACGTGGAAGGAACCTAAATGTCCATCAACAGAAAAATGGATAAAGAAGATATTATATATATATATATATATATATATATATATATATATATATATATATATATATACACACACACATACATAATTACAGTGGAATATTACTCAGCCATAAAAAAGAATGAAATAATGCCATTTGCAGCAACATGGATGGATGGATGGAGATATCATATGATATCACTTATTTGTGGAATCTAAAAAAAAAGATACAAACGAACTTATTTATAAAACAGTAACAGACTCACAGACACAGAAAGCAAACTTACAGTTACCAAAAGGGAAGGGAGGGAGGGATAAATTAGAAGTTTGAGATTAACAGATACACACTACTAGGTATAAAATAGATAAACAACAAGGACCTACTGCATAGCACAGGGAACTATATTCAAAATCATGTAATAAACTATAATGGAAAAGAATCTGAAAAATATACATATACATATATATGTATTATGTATAACTGAATCACTTTGCTCTACATCAGAAATTAACACAACATTGTAAATCTACTATAATTCAATTAAAAAATTTAAAATAAAAAAGAACCTGAAGGGCCTCCCTGGTGGCGCAGTGGTTGAGAGTCCGCCTGCCGATGCAGGGGATACGGGTTCGTGCCCCGGTCCGGGAGGATCCCATATGCCGCGGAGCGGCTGGGCCCGTGAGCCATGGCCGCTGAGCCTGCGCGTCCGGAGCCTGTGCTCCGCAACGGGAGAGGCCACAACAGTGAGAGGCCCGCGTACCACAAAAAAAAAAAAAAAAAAAAAAGAACCTGAGGTAAACTCTCATGGAGACTTCTGCCCATGTATTATCCCATGCAGCTTCCTCCCCTCTGTTACCCTTCCTTGCAAGTTTCAGATGCTTCCATCTCTGCCTTCTCAGCATATTGAGATCACCACTTTCACTCTTTATGGGCTCCACCTCCCTGTATCAAAATCAGAAACATGATCCCAGGAAGAAAATCAAGGCAAACCTTGGGGCACATTCATGTGTTTTCCTTCTCTCAGGAATCAAAATCCTATGCTTCCTGCTGTCCAATGTCTGAAAGCAGTTGCTTTATATATTTTGTCCTGTTGTATAGTTTCTTGCTTTTTGTGGGTAGGTAAATCTAAAGCCAGTTACTTCATCATGACTAGAAAAATTTCTGGAAGCAAAGTCTGGGAAATGAATTCTGAAAATGAAGATGAACAACAGTGCTGCATTTCTTCTTGTGCCTCTGTGAAAATTAGAAGTTTCTTCCCTGCCTAGAGAGATACAAAAGGGATCTTCCTCTGGTCAGGGCAATTAACCATAGGTTCCTCCTTTTCTGGACTGACACCTCATGCCAGAATGCATGGATTGGTAAAGGGAGTCTAGGATGGTTTTCAGCACTCATTCAGTCTTTCTGGCTCTAGTACTTTTGTGTAGTTCATAACCTATACAAGAGTAGTCAGCAGCCCTGGGGAGAAGAAGGCAAGTAGTCTAAAAAAGTACACTTCACTCTGACTTTTTTTCTTTGTGACAGACCATTGTTATTTATAAGTTATGAATGTATAGTGTGTGTGACTTTGCCAAATCGGAAATATTATTCTGGAGGTTTAGGGAGGTCCCCCAAAGAATACGTTATGAAAGAGAACCTGAAGCTAGGAGCAAAGCTAAAAGCTTAGCCTGTGAAACTTGAACCTTCACTGAGCTCTGCATAGATTAGACACCTGTGTTCTGTAAACGTTTTGAACTTGTTTTACTGATCGAGGGTGGGGTGTGGGGAGAGGACCAAGGCACAGAACAAGGAGACTTGTCCAGGACCCCAAAAGGCCAGATGAGAAACGAGACCCAGGGATATTTCTGCCTCTATTGAAGAAATGAGGCATTGCTTATAGACAAGGCTTTCCTGATCTCAGCCACTTCCCATTCAAGCTTCCCAGTTTCATGGCAAAAGGTGTCCTCCCTCTGAAGACAATATTATGACATGATTTTACCTCATTATAGAAAGAATGAAGGCCTTGGAGACGGGATAAATGGGTTTCCTGCTCTATCACTTACTAGCTGCATGGCCTTGCCTATGTTATTTAATCTCTCCTGGCCACAGCTTCTTATCCACAAAGTTGGGAATTAATAATGCCTACCTCTCAGGGTCTTTGTGAAGATTAAATAAGATACTGTATGTAAAAGCCCTTGGTACAATGTCGAGCATGTATAAATGCTTAATAAATGCTCCTGATCCTTGATAGCAGCAAAATTAGTGGCAGCTGGTTTCAAAGATGTGAAGCGTTGAGTGATATCATCCACACTTCTCACCTCATGACCTGCAAGGACAAACTTCAGGTAAAGAGGCATCAGTGTTTTATCTTTCCCTCCTCCATAGGACAGCCTTGTCTATATCAAGTTATGACCTGACCAAATGGAGCACAGAAAAGCGTGGGTATGGCTGAGCAGAGAAAGAGGGTGGCTGACCATGGAAAGGAGAACTGGGGGCTCCTTTGTACTTGTGGGAATTCCTAATTCTGTAATAGGCTGACGTTGTGTCCCACCTCTCCTCCTGACCTTGCTGGACCTCAAGAACTCAGGGAAGGATAGAGCAAGATGGGGCAATGTCTCAGCTCCATTTGGAAGAGGAATATTGTCAGTCACAGCTTCACAGAACTTGAACCTTCTTTGATACCTTCCTGCCCATTTCTCCAGCTTACCTTCCTCTCCCTACCTTTCTCCCCATCATCACACATCCCTTCCCAAGTTTTCACATTCTTTTCTTCTACTCATGTATTCTTTCCATTTACTCCTTTCCACTGGTCCCTCTCCTCCTTTCTTTTCCTCCCACCTCCTGTGTTTGTTTCCTTCCAACTCACTTCTGCCTCCTCTCTCCCACTCACTCTTAGTATATTGTTTTCCCCCATCACCTGAACCCTCACCATCTTGCTCAGACTCTTTCTCTCCCTCTCTCCCCCATCTCTCTTCTATTCCTCTCTTCTACCTCTTCTAAACTTAACTCTCCTTTCTCCTCTACTCATCTCTTTTTTCTTTCTTTTCCTCTCTCACGTTCAACTATGCAGGAGAGGTGGGGGACTGGGTGAGAGGAAGGAGATATGTGAGGGAGAAGAGAACTAGGCACAAATATGCTGGGATGGTGGTAACAGAAACAATACCAGATGGTTGAGGTCCTGCCTCCAGGACCAACCCAAAATAAAGGGGAGCCCTGAACAATGAACTGTGAGGTGATGAAAGGACAGTCCTGCCAGTCTCCCACTCCCACTGCCCCAACTCAGAAAACACAGGCATCCTGAAGGCCTGACACAGTGTAGTCTAGTGTCAAAGAGCATGAGCTATGGGACCAATCTGTCTGGGGTCCTATCTTGCCTCCACCATTTACTACCTGTGTGATTTTAGACAGTCAATTAACTTCTGTGCGTTGGTTTCTTCGCACGTTAAAATGGAGACTAAAGCAATATTTTTGCCCTAGATTTGTTGTGAGGATTATGAGATTAATATATGTAAGGTTTCTGGCACAGGAATGCTATATAACTGTTAGCTTCTATGATTTTTCTGACCCAGAAACTAAAAGCTCAAATTTACCAACAGCCTCCTTTTCCCTCCTTGGATCTGTCCATGGTGCTGAAGGCCTGGGAAGGACTCTGGCCCAGGAGTCAGGCTTTATCTTCTTTGAAAAAGGAGATCAAATTCACAAGCTCTGGGCTTCCCTGGTGGCGCAGTGGTTGAGAGTCCGCCTACCGATGCAGGGAACATGGGTTCGTGCCCCGGTCTGGGAAGATCCCACATGCCGCAGAGCGGCTGGGCCCGTGAGCCATGGCCGCTAAGCCTGCGCGTCCGGAGCCTGTGCTCCGCAATGGGAGAGGCCACAGCAGTGAGAGGCCCGGGTACCGCAAAAAAAAAAAAAAAAAAAAAAAAAAAAAAAAAGTTCACCTTTCCTTACTAACTGAAAGATAAGTATTACTGTCTTCATTGTATATATATGGAAAATGTTGCTTGCTGAGTTGGAGCTGAATTTTAAACCCAAGTTCTGCTGATTTCCCTGCTCTTTCTATGACACGGTGCTATCTCTTGCAATGTCATGCTGTTTCTTGCGTCCCCATACCACTTCTTACTTTTTAATTCCTGATATCAGCCACCAGTTCCTGTCACTAGACCTGTCTGACCCAATCAACAACCAAAGCCGGCCAGCACAGATCATTACTGTGTGTTTGTTGTTTGATGCTCCTATAGCCCTAGGTCCTATTATCGGAGTATCACAGAGTGTTTTAGTTGGCTTCATGTGGATTTCTCTCTCTAGCTAACCCTTGAATTCCTTTGGGGTGGGGGATAGTTATAATTTATGCTGATGATATAGTACGTGCTCATTAAATGCCTGTTAAATGGATTAATTTCTCTTCTCCTTTTAATAACAGTCTAGGAACTTCTCTCTCATCCTGCTATTGCCAGACGTCTGTAGATGTTCCCTTTCCCTCATCTGAGTCTCTGTCATCCTGCATGCACTTGGAGCACTGGCCCCTCTGACTGATTTCATTTGTCTGTTACTAGGGATTTACTAATCAATCAATTCATTAAGCATCCTGTATGCCCAGCTTTATGCTAATGGAAGCAGATCCAAATATGACTAGCATGGTTCCTGCATTCAAGGCATGTGCTGTCTGCTGGGAAAAGATAATTAGCTCATGTAACATAGATAGTGACCAAGTGATGCCAAACTGTGTAAGGGCAGTACAAGCATAGTAAATGTGTGTTGTGAGGAGAGGAGAGTGAGCCTTAAAGAATGAAGAGGATTTAGATAAGGAGACGGGAATATAACATACTCCAGGTAAGGCAACAGTATCCTCCACTTCCAAGTGTGCGCTTGGTGTGTGTGAGATTGTGTGTATGATTGTGTGCATGTGTGTGTGTGTGTTCATGTATGGTTGAAGTGAAGAGGGTGGACGGAAGAAATGAGGGCACTGGAAGTCTGAAATGGGGATACATTTTGTCAGGTGTTTGGAGCAGAGAGATAGTGGAGGGTTTTGGAAACAGGCATAGCAGTTTGGACTTGACGTGATGGGAAATAGAGAACGACAAAGATGCTTGGAGTTAGAGAGCATCGGGATCAGAGTGTGGTCAGGATTCTGTCAACAGCACATAGGGTTAATGTGAGGGCTGGTCCTGGGGCAGATGCACAAGTCAGAAGGCTGCTGTAGGAGTCAGAGTCGAGGGGGTAGGGTCTGAGCTACACAAGGTGGCAGCAGAGAAGAGACAGGAGACGTCCACAGTGGGCAGCTAGATGCCACAGTCCAGCTAAATAGGGGCAAAGTGGAAACAACAAAGAACAAGCAGCCACAGGACCCCTGAGGAGTGCTGCATTCTCCTCACCCCATTTCCCACAGCGCTCGGTGGTCTCCAGTGGGGCATTCCAGCTGTGAGCAATGGCAGAGCCTTAGAAAGGTGAAGTGAAATGAAAGTGCTTATCCTTTCACCTGCACATTAACGCACTCATCTGCACGTCATCTCACATAGGCAGCTTGGGTCCAGGACCACCTGTGATTTCAGCTGTAAATCCCAGTCTCTGCAGTGCCAGCTGCCTCAGAGGCAGTGCTGAAGGTGGTTGGAGGGTCCCAAGTAGCTGGCAGGTGGGTGGCCCACCCTTCCCTTTGCTGCTCTGCCAGGACCACTCTGCACATCCCTTCTGGAAGAGCTGTGTCAGCTCCAGGGCTGTAATCAATGGAGATTCTCTATAAAACCAACACCATTGAAAACCACACTCTACTAAGTACCCGTGTGGTGTAGGTGGCATGGATAGCACTGGGGTTAAGTTCAAGTCTTCTGACAAAAAGCCAAAGCCATCCAGAAAAACACGTGCTGGTGGCTGAGGCCTTATAGGTATGTCTGACTGTCAAGTAGATCCATTTTGTCCTATTAAACACCCACTCTGAGCGTCCATGTGTCACATTCCTTCAGACCTTATACAATGTTGCACGCTTCCCCAAACCTGTTGTCCCATGTGACTTTCATCACACTTTGTGAAATAGAAAGGAAACACCTCATTATATCCATCTATCTGATCAGCTAGGAACCTGGAGCTTTATCCTATGCTTTCCCTATCATAACATCAATTATACTCTATGATAATTACTAGTTTAATTGTCTGAATTCACTGCTCTCCAATGAGCTCCACTAGAGCAGGGATCAGAATTTTAGACCTGCCTTGTTCATTGTTATTTCCTCAGAACCTAACACAATACCTGGCATTCAACAAATATTTCTATGAGTGAATGAATGAATGAATGAATGACCTAAGGGCCTACAGACCAGGATCCCACATCTCCTGTCCTCCAATCTAACCAAGGTTATCGAAGAATATTAGAACTAGGAGAGCAATTAGAGGTCATTTAATCAGGTTCCCTCTCCTGAAATGCTCTCCTCACCACTTCCACAGTGCCATCCCTTCCAGAAAAATTGGACTCCTTCCACACAGCTAGAAAAGACTGCTTCACCCACACTGGAATCACTTCGAAGCTTTAAAAAATATTAATGTCCAGGTTCCCAACCCCAGAGATTCTGAATGCTTGTATCCCCAAAAAATTCATATGTTGAAGCCCTAACCACAAAAGTGATGGTATTTGAAGATGGAGCCTTTGGGAGGCAACTAGGTTTAAATGAGGTCATAAGGGTGAGGCCCTGATGATGGGATTAGTGCCTTTATAAGAAGAGGCACAAGAACTCCCTCTCTCTCTCTCTCTCTCTCTCTCTTTACTTCTGTATGCATCAAGGAAGGCCATCTGAGGACATAACCAGGAAGAGGGCCCTCAACAAGAACCTGACCACGCTGGCACCCTGACCTCCAACTTCCAGCCTCCAGAACTGTGAGAACTAAGTGCTTGTTGAAGCTATGCAGTCTCTGCTATGCTGTTATAGCATCCAGAGCTGACTGAGACCTCGACTTAATTGGTCTGGGGTCAGCTTGGGAATTAGGATGCTGATGCACAGCCAGGGTTGACAACAACGCCTCTAGAGCACCGTTACTCAAAGTATATGGTCGTAGGACCAGCAGCCACGGACATCATCCGGGCTCTTGATAGAAAGGTAGAGCCTCAGGCCCCACCCACACCTGCTGAATCAGAATTTGCATCTTAACAAGATTCCCCACAGATTCACTGACTAGAGCAGTATGGCAGTGGTTCTCCATCCTGGCTGCCAGTTGAATCCCTTGGAGAACTTTCTAAACAACCAATTGCTGGGCTCCACATGAGACTAAATAAACCAGTCTCTCTGAGGATCAGGCCCAGGCATAGTAGTACTTTTAAAAACTCCCAGGTGGCTCTCATTGCAGTCATGGCTGAGAACCACTAAATAGAATAGTTCATCTGTACCTCTGGTGGCATTTAATACTTTCTGTCTTGCATTGTATTGTAATTATAATGATCTTTGTGCATACCTTTATCTCCTCCATTGGACCATAAGTTCCCTGAATGCATAGACTGTGGTTCATTTATTCGTTTATGCAAGAAAAGGTTATTAAGCTCCTACTATGTGAATAGTACTGGGCTGGGCCCTGGAGATATGTTTGCAGCTTCTGCTGTTGGAGAGATACAGTTCTTATCGTCCAGAAGTTCACGTTTTAGAAGGGAAGACATACAAATAAATGATTAAAGTGTGAGGATGGAAATCTTTCAGAGATATGAAGAAAGGACAGCCAGACACTGGAAGAGGACAATGTGATTCTCCCAGGAAAGTCAGGAAGGACTTCCTGGGAACACAGCATTGAAGCTGCACCTAAAGAATAAGCAGGATGCCCTCACCAGGTAGATAGAACAAGGAGAGGAAATTCCTAACAAAAGGGACAGCTTGTTCATAACCACAGAGGCATATGTACAAAATGATGAATATACAAAGCTGTTATCCCAGCAGTATTTATAATAGCAAAATACTGTAAACAACCTAAATGTCTATCAGAAAAGGACTGCTAAATAAATTATGGTCCATTCTCACAAAGGAACACCAGGCAAACATAAAAATGTTGATGAGGCTCTTTATGTACTAATATAGAATAGTCCAAGGTATAGTATTAAGGTAGGAAAAAACAAGGTGCAGAACAATTGCCAATTATAGAGCAACAATTTAAAGTCTCTTGATATATACAAACATCAAATTATTATGTTGTACATCTGAAGCTAATATGGTGTTATGCCATTTGTATCTCAATAAAAAAGAAAGGTAAGGAAAAAATTAATTATACTTCTGTATATACTTAATCTGCCTAAACACCCTGTGAAGCCTCATTATCCCGTTTTACAGATAAGGAAACGCCTCAGAAAGATGAAGTAACCTGCCCAATTTCACAATGTAAACCAGAGAACCAGGAGTCAACCCCACACAGGTCTGGTGGCAAAGCCTGCAACGGTTCTGCGGCCCAGGCTGGTCACGAGCTCTATCTGATTAGACCATCTGAGGAGTAGGTGGAGTTGTGGGCATCAGGGCATGAGGCAGGGGGAGTCGGCTTGAAGGCCAGAGCCAGGATTCCGAGGGAAGGGCGAGGGAACTGAGGCCAGGCAGAGAGAAGGAACAGACCTCATGGGACCACTGCCTGCTGATCCTGTGGCTGCCACTTCCTTGAGGTATGGGGGTGGATCGTGGGCTTATACCTGAGGGGCAGTCCTGCCAGCAGGGGAATGCTGATGTGGCCACAGCCACTGCCACGATGTATGAGCAAGCTAGACATTTGTAAAGGGGTCCTGTCACCCCAGAAGACAGAAAGAGGCACAAATAATCCTGAATTTCTCTTCCAAGCCCCTCATTAGGATTTGAATGGCAGCCCCACTTCCCAGAAACCCTTGGAGCGCACATTCCTGGGCTTGGAATCCTCTACTGAGGATGAAGAAAAATCGAGGCCCCATCTTTCCCTTCTCTGTCCCCTGGGGAGCTCATATCTGGCCACACATCCCAGGGTAGTACCCACACAGCAGCCTCACCTCAAGGGCCTTGCAGACCCAATTAAAAGAAAAAAAATCAAGGCCCGATTTGAGCCTTGGGCCGCCTCTTTGAGAGCCCTAACGCTGGAACCAACTGGGGCCCAGCGATCACCCCCGCAGCCTGCTTAGGGACGCACAGAGTTAGCTGGAAGCCGAGACCAGCCAGTGCCTCGTTCTTCTCCACAGCCTTCCCCGAGGGTCTCCTGCCAAGGCTGGCCTTCCCCCCGAGCAGAAGAGGCAAGCAGCCGGTGGGGGGGTACTCTGCGGAACACTGGGAAAGGCCCCTCTAGGACCTCTCCCCGACAGAAGCTGAAATGCCAGCATTACATATTCATTCCTTTGGGTTAAGTGTTTCCTCTCCAGGGTCCTCTTTTAAAATTCAAATGCTTCTTTGGAGAGGAACAAGCCACTTGTGGTTCAGAATCCAATGTACTGGAATTGAGTGATGGGAAGACAGTCCTGCCCAGCCAAGGAGAAAGGGCCCACCCACCCATCACTGCCCACTGCCCCTCTCTGTCCCCTGTTCTGCTCCCCTCCTCTGCCTCCAGGCCACGGGCGGACCAGGTGCGTGGGAAGGGGAGTCTGGGCTAGGATGGCGCTATCTTTTTGTCCCGGGAGACCGAACAAGAGACTCACTCAAAAGAGCCCTCAGACCCTGCAGAAGCCTTGGTCTCCCCCTGAGTCCCAAGCATTCTCTCTAGGAGTCAGGAGCCACCTGAAGCTGAGCCTTCCCAGTGCAAAGAAAGCCAGGGGTCACTGGAGGGGGCTGCCCCGGCCCCCGGCGTAGGTGGGGAAGCAAGCAGAGCGGCTCCCCAAGGAGCTCAGAGCCGTCGCTGCCTGTATCGTCTCCTCGGAAACCAGGATCGCCATCCCATGCAGTTTTCCATTTGACTGGGATGCAGAGAACAGCCAGCACGGGCAACCCAGCTAATGAGACAATCTCAATTAACACCTTAACTACAAAGTGCTGTTGGGGACATGCTGTGTGCCCGGGGACATGCTGTGTGCCCAGGGTCATGCTTGGCACAGGCTTTGTTGATAAGGCTTTTCTTGGACTGATTTCACCCACTACTCCAGGACCTCACGTCTCGCTGATTATTTCTGGAAGTCACCAGAGGGTTTGCAAGGCTCTCCCCGCAGCAAGTCCTCTGAGTTGCCCTGTGGCCCGTCGCTGGTCCCAGAGACCCCTCCCAATCTGGCTTCCTTTGGACAAGAGATCCGGAAAGAAGGGCAAAGAAAGCTCTGCCCTGTCACCCCTGCTGCTGGTGTCACCTTTATTGTTGCTGGCGTTTCCTGTCCCCTGGGGCGCCAGGCCGTGCTCCCCAAGGGGAAGTGACCCTTCTGGGTTAATAAAAACACTGCCACCTTTGGGCAACCATCGCCCCTCCTGTCGTGGGACTTTAGCATGGAGACCAGCCCATGTCGTTCTGCTCACAGGACTCAAACGTGAGTCCAGGGACGAGATGTAGGACTACTGTCCCCGGCCTCCTCTCCCCTCATACCAGTATCTCTGCCGTCCACCATCTGCACCCTTAGAGTGCCAGCCTCAGACATCAGACTCAAGGCTTGAGTTTCTGGATGGATGAATGACACCCAGAGTCACAGCCAGCTAGGCCCATGTCAAGGCTGCCAGGCTGCTGGGCTGAGAAACTTATTGGAAAGGGCCAATAAGGTATGTTCTCCATTACCAGGACACTGACCTCAGCAGACATCCTCTTGACTCAGAGACTATAGAGGTCAGAGAGTCTGGTCTGGATAGAGAAGCCTGAGGAGTTCTGGCCCTATGGCCCTCTCTGCTTGTGAGAAGCCAAAGGCCCCCATGAATTCATGTAAAAACCTAGAGCGCCAGGTTTTTCACTTGTAGTTAAAAGTGCCCCCCTCCCCTCACATGGGGTCATTGGAATGATCAATACAGTATCTCCCATCTGCTGAGCATTACTTAGATGCCAAATGGTTTCTCTACCTTACTGCTAATCTCCCACAACAATCTAGCTCTTATAATCACTCTCATTTCACAGACAAGAAAATTGGGGCTTGGAAAGAAATACCAGGCACAGTGTTTGGCATATGGAAAGAACTCACTGAATGCGAGTGAGTTTTCATACAGAATTTTTTCGAGTTTATCAATTTCTTATTAAGAAGTTTTTTTTTTTCCTTCGGTACGCAGGCCTCTCACTGCTGTGGCCTCTCCTGTTGCGGAGCACAGTCTCCAGATGCGCAGGCTCAGCAGCCATGGCTCACGGGCCCAGCCGCTCCGCGGCATGTGGGATCTTCCCGGACCGGGGCACGAACCCGTGTCCCCTGCATCAGCAGGTGGACTCTCAACCACTGCACCACCGGGGAAGCCCTAAGAAGTCTTTATACTCCTTAGGGAGAAGAAATAGACAACGTACATAATTACTGTCACCCTCCCCAGTCTTGGAGGCTCAGGGTAAAGCCCACCTCCCTCAGGAAGCTCCCCCTGACTACTGAGACCATGGCTATTGTAGCCGCCATCTGACTTGGATCGTCTTCACTATTTAGCTGACCTTGCTCGGTCTCAGGGCCCAGCTCACGGGCTCTCCAGTTCAGAGTCATCATCTTTCCCTCCACTGGCTCTTGTTTGCTCTCTCCAACCTGAGTTACCCTGAATGCCTTCCCTCTGTTCCTTCTGCACTAAGGTCAGGGACTGAATCATATTAGTTTGCTCCTGAGACAATAGCCCAACAATCTGCATGTAATAGACGCCCAATGATGTTGCTAAATTGACGATGATAGCCGTTTCCCTGTTTAGAATACCCTGGGTCCCAGTTGTGAGTGTTGCCCCTTTAAGAATGAGGACCATGCCTCAGGACAGAGCCATCTAGGAACCCCTGAAGGAGCTGATTCTACACGACAGAGCTCTGTGACCTTGGGGAAGTTACTTAAAAACCTCAGTTCCCACAGTCACCAAATGGCAATACTTACCTCCCTCCTCATGATTTGTATGAATTCAATGAGAAGGTGTACATAAAGCACTCAGTTTGGAGGTGCCGGGCATGAAGGACCCATGATATACCCACCCCTACCCTTATAATTTGTCCATAATATTTCCCTGAATGTTGAGAAGGAAGTGAATGAACAAACCTGACTTGCATAAACTTCAGGATTTCGGAGACCAGAGATGTCCCTGCAGTCACCTGGAATAACCTGCAAGCTGGCTCTGAGCTGAGTAGAGTGGGAGTGCCTTCCAGCAGGGGGCACTACGAGAGCCAAAGCAGGAGGAGGGAATGAAATGAGAGGTTGGGGGTTAGTGAAGAGACGATATATGACCCAGCAATCCCACTCCTGGGCATATACCCTGAGAAAACCATAATTCAAAAAGAGTCATGTACCAAAATGTTCATTGCAGCTCTATTTACAATAGCCAGGAGATGGAAACAACCTGTGTCCATCATCAGATGAATGGATAAAGAAGATGTGGCACATATATACAATGGACTATTACTCAGCCATAAAAAGGAACGAAACTGAGCTATTTGTAATGAGGTGGATAGACCTAGAGTCTGTCATACAGAGTGAAGTAAGTCAGAAAGAGAAAGACAAATACCGTATGCTAACACATATATATAGAATCTAGGGGGAAAAAAATGTCATGAAGAACCTAGGGGTAAGACAGGAATAAAGACACAGACCTACTAGAGAATGGAATTGAGGATATGGGGAGGGGGAAGGGTAAGCTGTGACAAAGCGAAAGAGAGGCATGGACATATATACACTACCAAATGTAAGGTAGATAGATAGTGGGAAGCAGCCACCTAGCACAGGGAGATCAGCTCGGTGTTTTGTGACCACCTAGAGGGGTGGGATAGGGAGGGTGGAAGGGAGGGAGATGCAAGAGGGAGGGGATATGGGAGCATATGTATATGTATAACTGATTCACTTTGTTATAAAGCAGAAACTAACACACCATTGTAAAGCAATTATACTCCAATAATAAAAAAAAAAAAAAAGAGAGACGATGGAGCATCGTGGGAACAGGTGAGGACTCGGACGGGGCAGTTAGGAAGAGAGCAGCCTACGTAAGGCCCTTGAACCTGGTGCCATGGGAGTCATGGAAGATGCCTGAGCCGAGATGTGACATGATATAATTCCGAACTGTGATTATTCTTCAGGTTTCATTTGATTACAAATTTCAAAACCACACCTTACTCCACCACAGAAGAAAGGGAAGGGACTTATCAGCTCACATAGCTGGGAAGGATGGTGGGACATCTTGTGTCAAACACAGTTGCATCCAGAGACCAAGTGTTGCCATCGGGGTTCCTCTTTGTCACTTTCTGTGTCGGTCAGGATGCTAAGCTGCGGTGAACAGACTCCTCTTAGCTGATTAGGTATAAAGGAGTTCACTGAAACCCATCGGGTAGCTCTCAGCATCTTCAAGAGAGTTTCAGAGCGGAACTTAGATGCTGCTCAGGCAAGAACAGAGGGATCAGGCAAACACCCAGCCACACCACAAGACTGTTCTGGGGACACACCCCTGTGGCTGCTTACAATTCAGCACCTTTGACACTGGGACAGGAGGCCAGAAGCGCTGCCATAGCCCCCCCAGATGTCTTTGCCACCCTGTTTCACAGAAGATTCTCCCTGCATGTGGCTGCAATAACCAAAGGAAAGCTCTGACCAGCCCACCCCTTGGGTCCCGCACCAGGGCTAGGAGAATGAGGTGCTATGACTGGGTGGGCCCTAGTGCCTACCCTGAAGGGAGGGCATGGTCATTAACAGCCCTGCCAGGTGAAAAGGGTACCCGGCAGAGGCCTACAGCCTTCCTAGCATTGTGTCAGAAAGATCCCTCTGTGGCGGAGGGGGGCGTACAGGACGGAAGCATCGAAGTGGAGAGGAGAAGGGAAATACTGTCACAAGGCCACTGTGGAAATCCAGCAGGGAAGATAAGGGCAGCCAAGGTCATGATCTTTGGACTACAAAGCAAGGGATGGATATAACAGAAATGTTGGGTGGAAAATAAACAGGTCCCTGTGAACATATGTATATGTATAACTGATTCATTTTGTTATAAAGCAGAAACTAACAACAGCAACAAAAAAAAAAATCAGGCCCCTGTGATGGTGAACCTGACGTGGCTGGGGAGGAATAAATGCTCTCTTACCAAAAGACACCTCCTCTGGCAGGAAGAAATTGACTAAGTAAGGGTTAATCGTCCCTGCTTGGTCTGACAGCCAGAAATGGCGTTTTCTCAATGTTATCCTCCTCTGTGTGTGCCCTTGTTGTGATGGAGGGGAAGAAAACATTTGTGGATTTGAGCAGACGAGAGCATTGTTACGATCAGAAATCTTTTTAAAGTTCCCTCCCCAGGGAGCCTCACTGAACTAAAAAGCAGGTAGCCCTACTGGCGGTTTGACTTGAAAAACGCTGGGGCAGGCAATTTCCTATAACAGAGTCGGCAGGGCCCCCTTCAGGCACCCGCAGGCTGGTCTTTCAGGAAGGCCAGTGGGAGGGTTCACCTCGGAGGGGCAATTCATGGCACCCCACAGGGAAAACACTCTTTCCACCCGGAGGGAGCCCATCTCCGGGAGCCTCCTTCACCGTGCTCCAGGAGTCCCCTGTTTAAGTGCAGGCTGGGAAGCCAGGGCTGGGCCTGGGAAGTGCCCTTGAGTTCGCCTGGCCAGGAGGGGGCATACTAGCCTCTGCCACCTGCCTGAGGGCTGCACCCAGGTTCCCTGGGCTGTGTCAGGCTATGGCCATCTCCTGCCTCCCCCCAACCTTGGCCTGATCCTCCCAGTGGGGTTTCTGCCTCAGTTTCTTCATCCTCTGTCTTCCTGTTGACCTGGAGCCATGCAGAGAGCACTGGGGACAGTGTGAGGAGTGGGGCAAAGAGCACAGGCTTTGAGAGCATCAGGGCCGGCTTGGAGTCCTGGCTCCCCCTCTAGACGAATGATCTTGGATCAGTGAGTGCACCTCCAGGTCACTCATCTGTATGCATCAACACCAGCCTCCATGGGCTGCGGTGGGGTCTAAGGAGTTAACGCAGGGAAATCCTCAGAACAGTGCCTGGCACATCGTAGGTGTCCAGTAAGTGGAGGGGATGCCCTGAAAGTCCCCCTCGAGCCAGCCAGCTCCTGCAGGGACCAGCCCTACCCCTACCTATTTTGTCACTGAGTGTCCAGCTTATGGACAGACCTCCTGTCTGACTTCACCTGTCACCTCCACCCATAGGCTCCTGCTACCACCCTGTACTCCAGATCAGACCCCTACAGAGAGAGATCAGCACCCAGGATAGAGAAACCAGGCCATGTTCTCCCCTTTCGGTAGATATTTGAATCTTGGTTTATGTCACCTTCATCCACAGGCCACTCCCATAGCCAGTTCCTGAGTCCCAGCTCCTCACCCACCTGGCACCAAGGTCCTGCATGTCTCAGAGCTGAGCATGCATGAATTAGGGTCAAAGTTGCTTTACGGCCTTGGCAAGCCACTTCCCTACCGGGGAGTCCTATCTTGCTCAGCTGGAAAATGGGGGTGAGGTAGCCTATAGGAAGCTGCCTTCCAGCTCTAACAGAATGCACTACTAACTACTCCAAAGACTGGTGAGGGCTTCCCTGGTGGCGCAGTGGTTGAGGGTCCACCTGCCGATGCAGGGAACGCGGGTTCGTGCCCCGGTCCGGGAAGATCCCACATGCCACGGAGCGGCTGGGCCCGTGAGCCATGGCTGCTGAGCCTGCGCGTCCGGAGCCTGTGCTCCGCAACGGGAGAGGCCACAGCAGTGAGGGGCCCGCGTACCGCAAAAAAAAAAAAAAAAGAAAAAAGAAGAAAATATATTGAGTGTCAAATACTGAATCCTTTCTGAATATTGAGCCCCTATTAGGTGCTTAATAAACAGTCAATATTAAAAAAGACTGGTGAGGGCTTCCCTGGTGGCGCAGTGGTTGAGGGTCCGCCTGCCGATGCAGGGGACACGGGTTCGTGCCCCGGTCCCGGAGGATCCCACGTGCCGCGGAGCGGCTGGGCCCGCGAGCCATGGCCGCGGAGCCTGTGTGTCCGGAGCCTGTGCTCCGCAGCGGGAGAGGCCACAGCAGTGAGAGGCCCGCGTACAGCAAAAAAAAAAAAAAAAAAAAAAAAAAAAAAAAAAAAGACTGGTGAAAGGCCATTGTGATGGTCCTAGCCAAAGCCAGGTCCCATGGCACTGGAACACAGGACACGTAGGAGTTAAGGGAGGGCACTGCCAAGGAATAACAGGCTAAAACAGAACCTCTTAGTGACACTGAGAAGCAGTTTGAACACCCTTGAAATAATGGATGCCAAAAGGAGGGGAGGGTCCCTGAAAGGAGAGGCTTTGGGTGCTGGACACCAGTTGGCCTGCCTCCTAACTGCACAGAGGGGCACCCAGGGTGCTTCCCCTGCCCCAGCAGCCGGGGAGCAAACCGCAGGCTTCCCAGTGGCCCTTTCTTCGGAAGTCACACTGGTGTGACTTTCACTGTGACCTCCAGCACGGACTCCATTTATTCAAGAAAGGGAAGAGGAGGCGATTTAGAATGTAGAGCCACCGTTCCTAAAGCTTACCTGGATGTGAGCACTGGGAGTCTGCTCACAGCATCAATTATTTACACTGTAAGTTATTGTCGTTTGGCAGAAACTAACTTAACAGCATCTTTTCTTTTCTAAATGAAGCACCTCGGTGACATTGGCCGCTCAGCACTCCTCCGCAAGAACTCATTTATCCGTAACGAAAACAAGACCCACCATTTGCTGCACACCCACTAAGGCCCACAGAAGCATATTTTATCTTTAGCCCTCACATCAAACCCTACAAGAAAGGTAGGGTTTCTACCCCCATTTCTAGATGAAGAAACTGAGGCTCAGAGAGTTTAAGTGACTTGCCCAAGAAGACACCACGAGGCTGATCCACACTGAGCCTGTCTCCCGACAGGCTGCCATGATTCTGCTGTGCTGAGCCTCCCAAATATGGCTGAGGCCCATCCTCAGGGGGCTTAAGTTCTAGAATGAGTGGGTCTCTAGAGAATTTCTGAGAACCAAAATTTCCCATGAAAAGGCCTTGGGAAAGACACAGGATAGACCCAGCATACTTTCCTGGAAGTCCAACTCTGTCCATTTCTCCCCCAGCACTCCTCTTCAGCTGAGCACTGGATCAGTAATTGGTGTGCCTTTAGGGGCTCATTGTGTCCAAAAGACTTGTCTCTAAACATTAAAATCAGCATCAGCAAAGAGAGATGCTCCTACCGGCAGAGGTGTGCAGGGACCAGCTAGGGACCAGCCAGCACACACCTCCCATCTCACCCTCACTCTGGGCTCATGTGAGGGGCCCACAGGCATAATCCCCGTACCGTGAATACCTGACTTCATCTCCCCCTGAGCCTACCTACTGATGGATTGCTGAATGCGTACAGTTAAATTTCACATTAAACGCATGTGATTATGATGCTCCTTCACTGTACACACCTGCCCCAGCACACTGCCTCTCCCCAACTCCACACACACATGGGTCCCTCAAACATCCCTGCAGGAAGTATACTAGGAGGGCCCCGATTAGAGGAGACAAATTAATTAGAGTGTTACAGTACCGGAATAAAACGGGCAGCTTATTTTTTCTATATTTCTTCCTTTCGGACGGTGCATCCCTCACCTGTGCCTGAGGGTTTAGCAAAGGAATGGGGCTCACACTGCAGTTCATGGCAGGAGATGTGTCAGGGGAGGGAAGAAGGCAGGAGAAGACCCACATCGAAGGCGAGGTTTTAAAACACATAATGATTTCATGTCAAAACACAATTTCCTAGTGTCACTGCTTTGTTCTGCAAGCACGAGGGGAAAGGGAAGTGATTGAAAACCCCTGGCATGAGAACGCAGCGGTGGATTCTGGAACGCTGATTGATGGGCTTGAAAGGGGAGATTGAAGGATTATGATTTTCTGGGAGGCATCATTATACCCCGAGTCCATGAAGAGAGCTGCCTGGCATTTGGACACTTCAGTGCAAGAGAAAGCCATTTGGATGATCCTGATTCATTAGCCTATTATCCAAAACCAATCCGCGCAGGCACGGCCAGTTGGATCAGAGGCCCTGGGGTGGGACACGGTCCAGATTTGGTGCTCAGCGAGCATTTGTCAGAGGCATAAGAAAGAGGAGTGCAGCCCAGGCCAGCAGTCTCTGGATTTGAATAGCTGTCGTGTGCCTGCAATACATCATTTTCACTGCCAGAATTACTCTGGCTAAAGTAATTAGAGAGGAGACCTGGAGTCAGGTTTTCTTGTCCCACAGGTGGAGTCTGGGAGGACCTGGAGGGGCTCACATCCATGTGGGCTGAGCCAAGGTCTGCACCGGGATGGTGTGTGGGGGGGGGGACTTAGAAGGAGGGAGAACTGAGTGTAAATCACAAAGGGAGCAAAGGCTAGAGACCAAAGAGAGATCAGGCTATACCTCTCCATGGGTCCCTGGCTGTGGTGGTAATTTGGAAATAAGTTACGCAGAGCCTAGGACAATCAGGGACAGACTGGGGAGAGTGGTTGAGAAAGCAAGTCAGAATAAAGATAGGGAAAGGTGTGAGGGTATCAGGGAACTGCTCATATGTGGTGCCAACAGTCTACCTAAGGGGGTGATCTGATGGCATACAGGAGCCCGGCAAGAGGAGATGCCCCAGAGAGCCTGCCAGCCCCCAAGACCAGGAGTTAGTCCCTGAAGGCTGCACTGTCAGCTGGGCTTCTAAAGGAAGCGATGGGATCAAATCTGAAAAGAGCAGGACTC
Organism: Mesoplodon densirostris; assembly: GCF_025265405.1. NCBI lineage: Eukaryota > Metazoa > Chordata > Mammalia > Artiodactyla > Ziphiidae > Mesoplodon > Mesoplodon densirostris. Next base: position 109,994,128 of record NC_082668.1, on the reverse strand, counting down.
CTCCTCAAGCCTCTGATGTCACATATATTCATCCCCTTCCAGCACCAGCCACCAGGGCCCCACGTGCCAAGGAGGAGGTGGGGTGACTTTCTGGTGGGCAAGGCTTTCTGCCCCTACCCTTCAGCCGCTGCCAGACCTCTTTTCTCCAGCCCAGCCTTGGGGCCCACATCCTCCCATGGCCCCTGACTTCCTTGCCTGCCCTGCCATTGACTCTTTCTCTTATCCTAGGAAAGGCTCTGTACTTTGGTCTTTCATTCCATATTCTTTTATCACAGCATCCCATTCGTGCCTGGCCACCCTCTACTATGAACCAATACGACTCATCAATGTATGTTGTTAGGTGGCTGCATGAACCTTCCCTGGAGGGTCCTATGGGCAGTGGTACCATAGATACTCCAGCAATAAGGAGTGAACAATGATGGGGATCCCCAGCCCCATGTCTTCTAGCAAGAGAGACCTTCTGGCACTACTCAAGTGACTCCAGTAACGTTTTCCTCAATGATACGTGGGCTGGTAGAGGGAACACCAGAGGTAGGATGGGCAAAACAGGAATAGGGGACAGGCTCTCTCTCCCCAAGGGAGGACCAGTCTATTTGGCCAACACGAATGGCACTTGCCCAGAACTGGACACTCACTATCGCGGGGACGACAACAGAAGCACCCAAGCTGCACACCTGCATTCTAGTTCTGTCTCCTTGCCGTACCAGCCAGGTGGCCCTGGGTGGCGCTCCTAGCCAGCCTGAGGATTACAGCACTCGGGCAGGGGGCTCTTGGGGGCAGCAGAAGATGTGTGTATCAAAGCACTTCATAAGTCCTAAAGCGCTAAAGCAATGTCATCCTGTCAAGAAGAGGATGTTCGTGGGACATAGTTTCACACATTGCCAGGCACTTGCTGGTTCCCACACTGTGCAGGGCACATTGTGCTGAGCCCTTAAAAGGTGCCTGTCCGAACTGAGATGTGCTGAAAGTGTAGAAGGCACACTTTGAAAACTAAATACACAAAAGATGCAAGATAGTTCATTACTTTCTGTCGTATCGATCACATGCTGTAATGACATGTTTGGGAGGCATAGGGTTAAATAAAATATATTATGCAAATTAATTTCACCTGTTTCCATTTACGTAACGTGGCTCCCACAAAAATTACATGAATTACACACATGGCTTGCATCCTATTTCCAGTGAACAGCTCTGGCCTTGCACTGCTCTCCAAGAGAACTTTCTGAAATACTGGAAATGTTCGAGACCTGCGCTGTCCAATATGGCAGCCACTAGCCACACGTGGCTATTGAGCACTTGAAAAGTGGTACTGTGGTCCCAGAAATGAAGTTTTAATTTATGTCCTTTAAAATGAATTAATCTTAAATAGTCATCGTGGCTAGTGGCCTCGGTTTTGGACAGCACAGGTAACGAGTGCTGGGACCCAGTTCAAGTGGGATCAGGAGTTCTGTCCCTTGGCTGCAACTTAGAATCATCTGGGAAGCTTTAAAATAGCACAGAAGTAAACCGCTCCCTCTGAGCTCCTCTGTCATTAGTCTGGCTGGAGTCTGGGTGTTGGTACATTGTGAATGCCCCGTAGGGGATTTTAACGAACAGGCAGGATTGTGAACTGTTCAGTTATGAAGAAGAGGGAAAAGAAAAGGGGATGGGAGCTGGTACTATTGATAGCTGGTACATGCCAGGGGCTTTCCAGTGTGTATGTTGTACCAGCCCATCTTCTGGGGTAGGTATTATCATTATCCTCCCCATTTCACAGATGAGGAAACTGACACTTGCCCAAAGACTGGGATTACAACTGGAGTGTGTAAAGGTCCCGGACGCAAAAGCCCCACCCCCTCAGTGTCCAGAGACTGAGTAGCCTGGGTGGAGCAAAGGACTCAGGCGGGGTGACAGGGAGGCCTGGGCAGCCTTGGGCAAAGCAGGGCTCCCCCTTCCTGCGGAGGACCCAGGCCCTGTCCCGCCATATGAACGGCTGGGCTAGGCTGGCCCAGTGGCTCTGTACTTCCCCAAGGAAACCCAAGAGAAGCCAAGCAGGGGTATAGTTCTGACAACACAGATGCCTGCATGGAGCTGAAACAGAACCCTTCAGGCGGCCAAAAGTGCTGACGGCAAGGCAGCTCTCCCAGCGTGTCTGCAGGGAGCTGTCTCCACACAGCCTCCGTGATGCCGGCCTTTGTCATTTAGGACATCAAAAGGTTCCTTTGAGCTAAACAGCAGAGGGTCTTTGGAGGATTCAGAGAGCTGGAGGAGCCCTGCATGCCTGGAATAGAGATGGCAGTGACTGGCAAAGACACACGCGGGGCCCTGAGGCCTCCTTCCCCAAGAGGACAAATGGAGGACGCCCTGGGGCTCAATAAGTCCTCCTCATATAGTGTGTGGATGGGGGAGAGGAAGGAGGGTGGATGGGTTGTGAGCATTGGGAGGATGAGAGGTCATCTCTCAGCCTTGGCTTGGAGGCCCTATTTCTCAAAGTTAGATTTGGGGGTCTGTGGACCCCCCCAACCTCTCTCCACCTGAATAAATGACACAAGAGGTAAAAATGCAAGAGGACCCTGGGACAGAGACCCCACTCCACTGAGCACACATAGACACCCCACTGACACATCTTTGAGATCGGCAGCCCTAGAAGAAGAAAAGGCAGCTCCAGACTCATTCCCTGCCTGTGCAGGGCACCTGCCTTGGCACCATAGATGTAAAAATGGCCCTTCAAGAAGCCACTTCCTTTCTCTCCAAGTGTGGGTCCTAGGCTCCAAGCCCCGTCCCTGCATATGCGGGCAGCATCAGGACAAGATTTCTGTGGAAGAGAGGTAGGTAAGTGCTGCCCTGGGCTCCCATTTCACAGAGGAGCAAATTGAGGTTAGGAGACAGACAATGGCTTCTCTAAGGGACCAGAACTCAGCTTGAGCCCAGGGCCTGATGGGGAGCTGTGGGAAACAGAGACAGAGAAGCCGCTGCTGGCCTGGTCCTGGGGTGCCCTGAGATGAGCCCAGACAGGGTTCCTTTAGATGTTGGAGGATGAGGGATGGCAGGAGGGAAAGACCCAGGTCTAATACAAACGGGAAATGCAACACGGGCCAGAGAGCGCTGCAGAGCTGTGGGAGCAGTGTCACGGGGTGGCCCACCCTGGCAGAGCCCATGGAGGCTGGGAGGTTGCTGGGGGGGCGGGGAGGAGATAGCCTCTCAGTGACTCAGCGGCCTTGCTGAGTGACAGCCTGCACAGGTTCTGGGGCTGCTTTCAACGCCCATGCTTACTCAGACAGCTGAGAAGTGCTGCCCTCTGGGCTGTGGGCTACAGTCTGTCAGCTGGAGGGAGGGCTGACAAGAATTGCCCATCCTGGCACCAGCTCTGCCAGGCCCCCAGGTAGGACCTGGGCTGGGCTCCTGCCCTCACTTTCTCTATTGGCACAAGGATGAAGGTTGACCAGATGGCCTCCGCCCTCCCCACCTCTGCCACAGTGCCCCTCCTAGAAAGGAATATTTTAGAGTGCCTGCCTGCAATACCCAGGAGACCTCACAAGTGTTGAGTCATCCTGTTCCAAGCTCACCTGGAGCCTGTGAGGTGGGCATTGCCTTCCCTACATTTCCGGAATCTTGGCTCAGTGAGGGTGAGAGGCTTGCCCAGGGTCACAGCTAGACCAGAGCAGAGCTGAGAATCCAAGTCTGCCTGAATCTATAGCTGATGCCCTTACTTCCAGGAAACCCTCCAGCTAGTCTGGGAACTGAGATGGGACACTAGACCTGTGGTTCTTAAAGTGTGGTCCCCGAGCTCCCGAACCAAAACCCTGGGGGTGGGACCCAAGAATCTGTGTTTTGGCAAGTCCCCAGTGATTCTTCTCCTCCCTGAAGCTGCAGGAGTGCTGGGCAGGTCCACATTGTCTTAGAGGAAGAGACTAGAATTTAAGAGATATAGAAAAGACCAGTTCAGACCACTTCAGCTCCTGTGGGCCGAAGGGAGGAAATTCAGTTCCAAATTTGGCATCTCAAACTGAAACAACTCAGAGGATAATCTCCAAAGTCACCCAGCTGTGCTCTGCAGGACTTGAGGGCCTGGTGTTTGATGGTTATCCAACCCCTCATCCTATGGGAGGAAATTAGGACAGCAGCTGGAAGTCATCAGAAACACACTCAGCGGGCAGCCTAGGCTTGAACTCTGACCCTGCTTCCACCCTACCCCACTCCCCACTGCAACCCCCAGCCTGCAATCTCTGCGTCCCATCCTGACCTTGTGGCCCAGGACTCGGGACCTGGCACACCCCCTGCTGGCCAGGGCTGGCATGAGCATCCACAGGAAGCCTCCCCGGGGATCCCTGGGCAATATGCCTGTGACCTTTAGCTAAAAGCAATCTCCCTCAGACACTACGTGGGTGGCCCAGCCAGGCTGACAAGGGCAGCGGATGACAAGGCAAAGTGGGCCTGGAGATTTGGCTCAGGCCATCGCCCCTCAGTGGGACTAGGTAGCAGACAGGCTGAAGGCCCAGAGATATCCACATGGCAGCAGGGATTGAATCCGTTAGGTCCTGCCCAGAGAGAGAGAGAAAGTGAGAAGATTCATTTCCAAGTAGATGCTTGACTCCTAAGAGAAACTGGTTTTCTCCTCGGACTGGGGGTTTGAGAAAATCCCCATGACCTTGGACTGCGTTCTTCAGTTGCCGGCTGTCTTGGACTGGGATCCAGGGACACTGGGTTCTGCTTCTGGCTCTCCCTCCTTCTGCCTGAAAGAGTGGGTCAGGCCTAAAGTCAGATCATCTCTGAGCTTCAGTTATTCCATCTGTACAATGGAAGGAATAGTGGTCATCTCTGTCTACCCCTCAGAGCCACAGAACCCACTGCCATCCGCCTGTAGGGGCCTGACCCACTCTTTTCAGGTGAGGAAATGGGGGTTGGAAACAGGAAAGGGGACTCAGCCGGGATACATGGCAGGGGGGGTGGCCTGTGCAGTGCGATGTAAGTCTGAAGGAACCAACAAGAGCATCTAACACTTTACTTTGCCAGGAAGATGGGAGAACTGGTCTGGACCCTCAGGGAACTAGCTTTCCAGCTGCTGGGGAGGGGACCTGCGGACAGATCCACCTCCCCTGGACTGAGGACTCAGCTCAGTGGGTATTTGGGACCGGAGGGCTGGAGCAGTCCTGGGCCGCTTGGGAGAGGAGGGGTCACTAGAGAGGAGGGAGGAGAGCTGGGGTAAACACCTGACTGTGGGACCATCTCAAAGCCTCTGCATCTGCCCCAGGCCATTAAGAAAGAGAAAGACTCATTCTAAGAACATGCAGGACTGAGGCACAAAAATGGTTTCTTCCCAGAGCCTCGACCGAGCCTCTCTCCTTCTTGCTCCAGAGTTGGGGACTTTCACACATGGCCAGAGCGAGCTGGCCCAGATCTGTGCCTGCCTTTCCCATTCCACCCACCCCTCCCGAGGTAAGAGTTCCTACTCCTGGCTGCACGTCAGAGCCACTGGGGAAGACCCCAAGGGGACCAATGCCCAGATTCTGCCCTGCATCAATCATGTCAGAAGCTCTGGGGGTTGTGCCCCAGCGTCTGCCTTTTTTTTTTTTTTTTTTTTTTTTTTCTTTTTTTGGCAGTATGCGGGCCTCTCACTGTTGTGGCCTCTCCCGTTGCGGAGCACAGGCTCCGGATGCGCAGGCCCAGCGGCCATGGCTCACGGGCCCAGCCGCTCCGCGGCATATGGGATCCTCCCAGACCGGGGCACGAACCCGTATCCCCTGCATCGGCAGGCGGACTCTTAACCACTGCGCCACCAGGGAGGCCCGCGTCTGCCTTTTTTAAAGGTCCCCGGGAGATTCTAGTGTGAAGCCAGGGATAAAAACAGCTGATTTCAAAGCACAGAATGTCAGGGTCAGAGGGCCCTTAAAAATCACCGCACCCAAGCATACACACACGTGTGTTTTTCAGATGTGGAAACTGAGGCTCAGTGGTTTGCCCAAGGGCACACAGCCAGTCGGGAGTGTACAAATCTCAACTCCTTGTTCAGGTCTGTGTCATTCATTTGAAAAATACCATCGTGGGGCTTCCCTGGTGGCGCAGTGCTTAAGAATCCGCCTGCCGATGTAGGGGACGCGGGTTCGTGTCCCGGTCCGGGAGGATCCCACATGCCGCGGAGCGGCTGGGCCCGTGAGCCATGGCTGCTGAGCCTGAGCATCTGGAGCCTGTGCTCCACAACGGGAGAGGCCACAACAGTGAGAGGCCCATATACCGCAAAAAAAAAAAAAAAAAAAAAAAAAAAAAACCATTGTGGTTTTCTGTGTACCAGATCTTTCTACATTCCAGCTATTTTAATACCTGCTGAAACCTCACCACCTCACCTCCCAAATACACCCACAAGCCCACAGTCTCTTTCCCCCAACAGGCTCTGAAATGCCTTCCCCTCTACCAAGACCAAAGTCTTCCATGCACATCCTCAATCCGACAACTCACCCCTTACTCAGAGGTGAAGCTGGAGGGTCTCAAACTCTTTCCTAGGAGGAGGGGAAGGAGAAAGAGATTATCTTTGAGGAGGAGTCGGGCAGAAAAAGGAAGGAAACACTGGGGAGTCCTGGGACAAGCTCTTTTCAGGACCAGACCTGCCTTCATGGCCTTGGGCGATGCCATTTGGGTGTGGATCTGGGGGGAGGAGGGTGCAGCAATTGCTTTCTCCCTGGGCAGGGTCAGAGGTTGGCACAGTCTCTGAGGACCTTGCAAGGACTCTGCTACCACCACCCCCCCCCGTCAGTTTTATATAACACCACCCGTGCCACCAACCGTCACCTCTAGTCCTGCTGCGTCAGCGCTCCTATGCTGCACCCCAGCTCCCAGCTCCTGTGTGGCAAGAATCCCCAAAGCCCAGTGGCCCCCGGGGAAGGTATGCAGAGCAGGCTCCAGGTTACAGATGCAACTTGCCTCCCAGAAATGTTCCCTGCTCTAATCACTTTTTTAAACTCCACAAACACAATCTCTGCACCGTGATCAATTATTTAACAGAAAATGATGCATCATGTTAGCAACTAGATGGCATTTAATATGCCCCCAGAATTCTAATGATGCACCGTCACCATAGGCCTAATGCAAAGTTTCCCCTGCCCGTGTTTTTGAAGACTTCCCAGAGTGGAAAAGAGCCAAGATCTATACGCTCTCAGCTGATGTCGGACTTAGGTGGCCCCTGGAATATAATCAGCCTGGCCATGGCTGTGCTGTGTCCTTGCAACTTTGTTTTCTTTCTGCCTCGCAAATTACTCCTTTTTGCAAAGTTGTTTGTTTAGTGTCAGGAGGTTATTAAACAAACTTAAGTCTTGGAACCCTCAGCAAAATCAGTAGGAATGGGGCCAGGGAAGGGTGATTCAATATTTAAGAGACCACACCTGCCACCAAGCCCCAAATCCAGGCAACCAGATGCTCAGAAGGCGGAAGAAGTTAGCTGCTCGACTGGCTCAGAGGGTACAGTCAGTTGTGATCAGAAAGTCCTGGATGCCTCATATTTCCATATCGGAGCCCTGGGACACTGCCTGGTGATGGCCTAGGGGTGAGAGGGAGAAACACCAAGGTCTCTGCAATCCAGGTCCCTTGGCTCCAGCTATTGTAGTTCTTGGCCTCAGGTCCATGCTTGAGCTCACTGGATGAGGCCGAATGCAGGGCCTTCTGGGAAACACAGGTCAGGGCTCTGCCCCCAGAATCCCTGGGACTCAGGTTGTACGGGGAACTCCAACTACCTCCACTCTATCCAATGTTGTTACTATTTCCAGAACTTTTGCTGTGCAGCAAACACTGCTCAGATTTCACAGTGATGTTGACCATATGTTAAGTCCCACTGTGTGTCAGGCGCTATGCTAAGCACTTTGCATGTGGCATGTCTAATCTTCCCACAGCCCTTCAAGGTACGAAATACCATGTCCATTGTCCAAGAGAAAACCCAGAGCCTCAAAGAGGTCAGACACTTGCCCGTGTCCCTCAGCTTGTACGTGCCAGAGACAGAATTCAAGTCAAGGTCTGTATGGCCCCAAAGCAGGGGCTCTGGCCTCCACACCAGGATGACACAGCATTTGAGTCTCAGGGCCATCCTGAAAAATGAGGCGAGGGCTATGGGTAGTGCTAACTTTCCTGATGAGAGGAAGCTGAGACCTACAGACACCGTGAGTTGTCCAGGGTCAGGGCAAGGTGCGAACACATGCCTCCTGATAGCCCAGGCCAGTGCTTTGTCTTCCCACCCTGAGCTTGTCCTTCTGAGGCTCTCCTTTACGATGAGCAGTGGTTCCAGGGAAGGTTCTGCCTTCTGTAGAGGGTATACACAGGACATGCCCCCCACCCTGGGCTACAAACCATCATGTGCCTTTGGGTAGGTGGCCACCTCTTGCCTGCTAGCAGCTTGTTACACCTCTTCGATGGATGCAAAAACTGAGGCATGGAGAGGTTAAAACTTGCACAAGGTCACACAACTAGTAAGGGTCAAAGCTGGATTCCAACTCAAGCCCTGGTTTCACAGCATCCACCATCTTCTACCACCTTCCTGGAGCAGGGAGGGAACCACCATTAGCAACAACAGCTCTCAACAGCTTCTTCTGCAAGCAGGTCAGTGACTCATGCCCAGAGGAGAGGACCAGGGATGGAAACTCTAAACTGTGAGACACGAGGAAGGACACTGGGGCTGTTGGCGTGGGGATGAGAAAGCTAAGGGAGCAAAAGGAAGACATGAGAGCTCTTTTAAACTATATCCAGTGTTGTGAAAAGGAAGAGGGAGGAAACTTAGAAACTCTATTGGCTCCTGGGGACAAACCAGAGACCAATGGAAGGAAGTCAAGAGAAGTAATTTTCAGCTCATGAAAAAAGAAACTCTAACAGTTAAGTCACCCAGGGATGGACTGTACTAATTTTGCCACCACCTAAACCAGAGAGATGACTCTCATAGGGGAAGTTGAAAAGCAGTTTCTGAATCAGGATGGAGAATGACCCCTGAAAGCTCATTTCAAGTTGAGGAATCTTTCAATCTGTGATGACAATTATGCTTCATACTTAAATAAAGATCTGAGTGGTTTAAACTGTGTCTAAGTGACATCGAATTGGACACATGGAGTAAAGCCATGGAGTCAAGGGTCTGGATGTCGGTCAGCCCATTTCCAAACATCAAACAACTGAAAATATTTTTGTATTTTTATCTTATTGTTTCTTTTCTTACTGATGAGAAAGTAAGAAGGTCCAACTAAACCACAATTGGCAGCAGGAAATTCTCAGCATATGCAAGAATCCCTGTAATATGCCCAACTGGGAATGAGAACTAATTACCATGAGACTCTCTCTTCCAGTTAGTGATGTCCTCATGTTGGCCAAACCTCAGTGCCTGCTCTGGAGGCAAAAATCTGTGCAAGATGGACCAGCCCAGGGCCAAGACAGATCAACAGCGCCTCAGTTCCTTATTCCTGCAAAGTTCTGGACTCAGCCTCAGTTAATAACAGCAAACTAAAAATACATATTGACTAAACTAAAGAATGTACCCCAAAGAAAGGAAAACATGTCCACACAAAGATCTGTACATGAATGTTCATATAATGTCCAATGTTTGTTTATAATCACCAACAACTTGGAAACCCAAATGTCCATCAGCTAGCTGACGAATGGATGAATAAAATGTGATCCATCCACACACTGAAATACTGCTAACAATAAAAACTGATACAACAACTTAGATGGCTCTCAAAGGCATTATGCTAAGTGAAAGAAACCAGTCTCAAAAGATGACAAACTGTATGAGTCCATTTATGTAACATTGTTGAAAAGACAGAAGTGTGTGATGGAGAAAAAGCTCAGTGGTTTCCAGAGGTTAGGGATAGGGGTAGGAGCTGACTATGAAAGGACAGCACCAGGGAATTTTAGGGTGTAATGGAGCTGTTTTATATCCTGATTGCGATGGTGGTGGTTACACACATCTGTGGATGTGCTAAAATTCACAGACTGTACACCCAAAAGTCAATTTTACTGTGTGATAATTTAAAGAATATGGTTAATTTTTAAAAGAGCAAGATGCCTGACACAGAAAACATTTCATTAAGTAAAAAACAAAGTCTCAGAATAACCCATTTATGTTTTTAGAAAACTTTTATGTTGTGTATGTTTACATACATTATGCAGATCTTTTGTAATATAGAGAGAAAATGTCAGGTAAAATTAAAGCCTTTGTATTGACTGTGGTTACCTCTGGGGCTAGAAAAGGACTGGAAGGGGTAAAGAAGGACTTTTATCTTTTATTCTATATACATCTCTATCTGAATTATTTTAATGGACCTGGCGTCACTCTCATTAAGTAAACAAACAAAGAAACAAACAAATAATGGACAAAAAGTACAAGTAGGCACTCATTGTTTAATTTTTTTTAATGAGTCTTAGAACTCAGGATATATAGTATTTGTCAATATAAAGGCGGCTGCTGAGAAGGGGTCCTGTGGACCAGGAATGATGGGAATGATGACTCACAGGTAGGCAGGTATCCCAAGAGGGTCCCCTTGCACCATTTTTAAAGCAAAGAACCCGGGCTTCCCTGGTGGCGCAGTGGATGAGAGTCCGCACGCCGATGCAGGGGACACGGGTTCGTGTCCCGGTCCGGGAGGATCCTACATGCCGCGGAGCGGCTGGGCCCGTGAGCCATGGCCGCTGAGCCTGCGCGTCCGGAGCCTGTGCTCCGCAATGGGAGAGGCCACAACAGTGAGAGGCCCGCGTACCGCAAAATAAATAAATAAATAAATAAATAAATAAATAATAAAGCAAAGAACCAGTAAACACTATCTGCAAGTTGTGCTGGGCTCTGGGAGGCTATAAGAGGTCCACGTGCCATGCCTGCCTGCCTGGAGCTGAGAATCTATTTAGGAAGACAAGATGAAGGAAGAATTACTAAGAGAAGACTGCGAATGACAAAAGTGACAAGTGCACTTCGATACTCTGGTCACCACTTACCTACAGTGCTCTCAGACAGGTGCTTCTCCTGTGCCAGGTCATTTACTCCAGGTCATTTGCAATCCCGCGAGGTAACTGTATGCATTCTACTTTATACATGAGGAAATCAGGGCTCAGTAAGTTTGAGTATCCTGCCCATGGCCACACAGAGGGACCTGGATTCAAACCAGCTCTGTGTGAGGCCAAAGCCCATTCCCTTTACAAAGATTATTCTGAGACCCTTAACTAATAGCTGGTCAGTACACACAGCCTGGAAGACAAGGGCTGTCCCCCCTCGATAGATGGATCACAGCTGTCAGTAGGATAATTAAAAGAACAAGAACAAAGTCCCAAATCTTCCCCAGAGACCAAGGAATAATTGGTCATGAGCGTGTGTGGAAAGCAGAGATATGTACTTCAAAAAACATAATTTAAGAAAAAGCATGCCACAAATCTCCATACGGCGTAATTGTGTTAAATATTATTCAAAGAAGCACAAACCTTGGAGACACCTAAGAGACATCCACCTCCCTTGTAGGTGAGGCAATTGGGCTCAGAAAGGGCAACTGTTTAATTCAAGCCACACAGCAAGCAAGTAGCAGACCTAGCACTGGAGCCAAGTCTCCAGACCTCTGAGGGATGCTTGCATACCACCAGACTGCCTGGAAGCAGTAGGGGGCCCCCTCTTCCCATGGCCAAATTTCCCCTCATTAGCCCAAGTTTGGAGTCCCTACTGGCCTAATAACATCATTTCAGTGTTTGACATTTTGCTTAATCATTCTCATGGTGTTGAGCGGGTGCCCAGCCGAGGCGTCTGATCTCAAAGATGGCTCCCAGAAAAGATGACATGTTGCATTAATATAAACTTTTTCAGATGATGTCTTTGAAAAAAGTATCTTAGCATTGCACTATTTATATGCTGGCATGAACCCTAGAACCATGTGGACATATTTCTGTTCACCTTGGCCTCCTCAAACCCCCTTCCCATAGGCAGGGTGAGATGCCCATCTCTGGGACAGAGATAGGACCCTGTGGCCACACTGGGTATCTGTAGAATAATGGAAGAGTCCATGGGGCTGCTCTGTCCACAAGAAGGCAACCAGCCTGGGAGGACAGGGCCCACTTGGGTGAATATTTTATGTGCTGGTAGGATGAAGTGTCCCCAGGACAGCTCAGATCCCCGGCTGAAGCAGAGTCCAGAATGCGTAGCGCCCTGGGGTCCCCGCTTTGAATTTGGATCCTCTTCCTCCAGTATCCAATCACAAACACTGATTCTAACCTCTGGAATCAGGCCCTGGAGAGAGTGTAAGGAAGCAGGGTGGGTCCCCAGGTAAGTCCTGCTTGGAAAGGGTGGACTAACCCCCTGGGAACCTCTGAGACACTGCCATCCTCAAATGCCTCTGAACTCTTTTGAACCTGTTTTGGTTTTGACCCTTGGTTACCTCCTTATTCGATAGCCAGCTCCTTTATTTTTGTTCTATTATGTGCCATAATAGAATTCTGCTGCCATTTTCAACATCACCAGTATCTTCAGCAGCAGCACAATCATTAAAGGCACTGGCCTTAGAAACTGCAAGGCCTGGCCTGGCTCTGGCCCTGACCGCCACTTCCTGACTATACATTGACCCTTTCACATTATTGCTCAGCGTCCTGCCAGGGCTGTTGGAAGCTAGAGTACTGTACAAAATGTGATTGTATTAGTCATCTCAGACTGCCAGAACAAAATACCACAGACTAGGTGGCTTAAACAACAGAAATTCATTTCTCACAGTTTTGGAGGCTAGAAGCCCAAGAAGAAGGTGCCAGCCGACTGAGTTTCTGATGAGAGTCCTCCTCCTGGCTTGCTGACTGCCACCTTCTTACCACGTGCTCACACGGCAGGGGGAAAACAGTGAGTTCTCTTGTGTCTCTTCTTATAAGGTTACTAATCTTATAGGATCAGGGCCCCACCCTTAGGACTTCATTTAATCTCAGTTGCCTCTGTATGGGCCCTACTCCAAATACAGTCACATTGGGGTTAGGGCTTCAATTTATGAATCTTGAGGGGTCACATTTCAGTCCATAGCACTGATGAAAGAACCCTGAGGACTCTTCTGACACCTCAGTCTCCAGGAGGACAGCATCTTTTTCCAGAGGTAGCCAGTGGCCTCCTGAGTTCTCCTTGATGGAGCCAGATAGTGTTGTTAGTTCTCTGGCTAAGTCTTGCCCAGAAGTGGTTGCCTCGTGGCCATAGAGCAGATTGGCATCCCTTGTTCCCTTCTCCCCCACTGCTTTCCTTCCCAGCTTAGTCCCTGAAGGCCAGCATGGGACAAGCCAGAGTCCCCCCCAGAGCACTCTTGCCTGGGTCGCAGCCTAGACCACAGCCCTCGAGCCAGGTCCTGAGGCCTGGGATGCCCCTCTCCACCCACATTCCACTGTAACAAGTGCTGGCTGAGCACCTGCTGTATGCACAGACCTGTCATGGACCCCATCATTCCTGGTCCCTGGCCGTGGGCTGAGCTGATGTCCCTCCCCACCTGAGCCTGGAGAGACTCTCTTTCTGGGTAAGTAAGTGAGAGGAGGTAGATGCTTCAGGGCACACCCACCCTACTCCCAGAGACCCCCAACTCCTGTCCCACTGCCAGGGCTTGGAGCATCAACTCAGTCTATGGGTAGAGGTGATGGGCTGTGTGCAGGTCACCCTCCCACCCTCCCTTCCTGGCCAGCTCCAATTCAGCATCTTGAGGAGGGTCCACAATGCTGCTAATTCCTAACAAGGGCACTAATTTCTGAATGTTTACTTGATGACTTTAATTGAAAAGTAAAACCACTCAAAGCTAAGTAATTAAAACCTCCCTGGGAGGTGGTGGGGGTGGTGGTCCAGTGGTTAAGAATCTGCCTTCCAATGCAGGGGACGCGGGTTCAAGCTCTGGTTAGGGAACTAAGATCCCACATGCCGCCGGGCAACTAAGCCCACGTGCTACAGCCCGTACGCCACAACTAGAGAGAAGCCTGTGTGCTGCAACGAAGAACCCGCACACCGCAACAAAAGCTCCTGCATGGGGACTTCCCTGGTGGCGCAGTGGTTAAGAATCCGCCTGCCAATGCAGGTCACGGGTTCGAGCCCTGGTCTGGGAAGATCCCACATGCCGCGGAGCAACTAAGCCCGTGCGCCACAACCACTGAGCCTGCGCTCTAGAGCTCACGAGCCACAACTACTGAGCCCGTGTACCACAACTACTGAAGCCTGCGCTCTAGAGCTCGTGCTCCGCAACAAGAGAAGCCCCCGCTCGCCGCAACTAGAGAAAGCCCGTGCACAGCAACGAAGACCCAATGCAGCCAAAAATAAATAAAATAAATGAATTTATAAGAAAAAAAGATCCCGTGTGCCGCAACTAGGGCCCAATGCAGCCAAATACATAAATAAAAACTATATATATTTTTAAAAATAAATAAAATAAAACCTCCCTGCCTGAATTTACAGGATTAAGACTTAGAGGTGAAACAGTTCCTCCTCCCTTTCAATCACCCCAAGTGTTGGCATTGGCCTTGGTCCTCTGGGCAGGGATGCCAAGGTCCCACGTGTGACCCACAGCTCTTCTCACCTCTCCCGCTTCCTGTCCGAAGCGTGGAGCCTCCAGCCTGTGGGGTGACCCTTGCTTCCTTCAGTCATTCGTTCTCTCCGTGAGCCCCGACTGTTGAGATGCCAGGCCCCGTGAAGGCATTGGTGAGCTGGACAGGCCCGGCCCGGCCATCAAGGAGCTCCCGGCTCGGCTCTGTGACTGTGCTGGTTCAGAGTCCCAGGACCTCGGCTTCCGGAACTGGATGAGACCTTCCACTGACCCAGTTCAACCCTCACTTTACAGAGGTTACAGAGCAAGACTGCTCCCCACCTGTACCCCCAGCAGCTGTCCCATAACTAGAGACCACCCACCCAGGGCCTAGACCAGAGCCCCTTCCCTGAGCACTGCAGAGGGAGTGACAGCCCCAGGCGACCTGCCCTTACCCCCTTGGATCCCCCACTCCCCAGCCTCCCACTGTCCCCCCACCCAAAGTAACGTCTCTGTGGTCCTGGCTGAAACTGTCAACATCTTCCACTCACCCAGGTGTAAGCTCGTCACAGGCGGTGCTTCACCCTAACAGCTACAGCCCAGACGGGATTCGTGACACGAGCATCCAGGGCCTGCCTCTTGGTCGGCCATCAGCTCCATCAGCCTCTGGGACTTAGGCCTTCCTGTGGGAGAGGAGAAAGAAAGACGTGCCTTTGAACTCCTGCTCTGCCCTGATTTTCCCTGTGCCCTGGAAACTGAGATAATAGTTACTCACTTCATAGGGCCGTTGTGGGCAATAGATGACATAATCCATGGAAAGCCCTTAGCACAGGGCTGATACACATCAAGTGCTCGGATTGAGTGAGCTCTTTCTTTGCCTCCCGAAGGTGGCCCACAGGTCCTCCGTAGGCTCAGGCACACAGCAGGTGTCACTGAGCGGCCGCCAGCCCAGGACAGGCTGGCTGGGGGAGGAGCCTCCTGCAGGCTTCAGACAGACACTTCCAGGACACCTCCAGCCCTCCAGAGCCCCCGGGGACCGTCCGTGAGAGCATCACCTCTTCTCTGGGCCTCTGGCTGCCTGGTGGAGCATGCCCTCTCCTCACTGGTCAGATTTTGGTCTGCAGGGGTCAGCTCCATCGCTGCCCATTCTCACAAATCACCAGGAGATGCGGGAGGGCCTTCCCTCTTCTCCGCTGCAGGCCCTCCTCCCTCCTCAACTTCTCAGCCCCCTCCCCTGCCCTGCCCTAACCCTTTGACCCCATTCCTCGCCTGCTTCCCAATCACAGAATGGCCTCCCCCTCTAGAAGGGGGGTGAATATAGTTTCTTAAATCCAAAAGGAACCGAGGGATGTAGAGCTCAGGTACAGCAGAGCCCAAGTGGGCCACGGCAGGGGCCAGGGAAGCCAGCGTGGTTAGAGGAGGCTGAGCTCCAGGCTGGTGATCAGAGAGCTAGGCCATTGCGGGGGGACTTACGTGAGATGGGCCCGTGGACGTGCCTGTGAGAAGTAGGTGACGGGAGGCTGCGGGAAGAGAGAGGGGGGCAGCCTCAAGGTAGGGCCTTCCGATGATCTCTCTGGTGCCATGAGCCACACCAGTGAGGGGGAGAAACTAGAGGGGAAGGGAAGTGGGAACCATCGTAGACGTTTGAGTGAGAGAAGCCTGGGGCCTGGCAGACGGCAATGGCTGTGGGGATGGAGAAGCGTGTAGAGTCTGCAAGAAGACCCAGCCCTGAGGACATTGGAGGGAAAGGCTCAAAGCTGCAGTGGCTGGGCACTGAGGGGCAGGGGATGGGGAACGGGAGCCCCTGGGGCGTGGAGGGGAGAGGCTGGTTTGGAGAGAGGAGATAAGTAGTGCCGGGCTCCCTAACCTCCTCCAAAGCAGCATCAGTTCCATAGTGCCCAAATTTTCTCTGGTGAACATGTAGGACTTTTATGAGCAGAAAGAAAAATCACCAAAGTCATTTCTAGTAAAGAAAAGTAATAGGGAGGGTGGGAGGGAGACGCAAAAGGGAGAGGATATGGGAACATATGTATATGTATAACTGATTGAATTTGTTATAAAGCAAAAAAAAAAAAAGAAACAATAAAAAAAAAGATTTAAGATCCATACTAAAAAAAAAAAAAAAAAAGTAAAAGCAACAACCTCGCCCTTTATTTACTTTTATATTATCTACAGGATATCTGATTCTTACCAAAAAAACAAAAAAACCTGCATAGGATTATGGAAGAAAAAGGAAAGATGAAAATGTGTTCTATCTAATTTGTAACCAAAGTGTCAACACCTGGAGGGGATGGAAAGCAGAGTTGGGGGACCAGACCTCTCTCCCTTCCCCATGGAGGTTCCCCAAGAAGGGTCAGACGGGCCTCAGGCGCCCACACCTGCTCTGCTGCCCTGGAGGAAGCCACCAAGCTGTGCTTCATGGAACGTGAGTCGTGAGTCCCGGCGTGGCCAGCTGGGCCGAGCCAGCAAATGTGGTCAGAGAGGGCGGGTGGGTCTTACTTTGCCTCGCCATCAGGGGCTCCCTTCCCAGAGAGCAGGAGACGCAGACTATGCAGGGCGGTGCCGTCAGCGCTGAGGCCAGGGCGACACCAGGGGCTGTGGGAACAGGAAGGAAACCAGCCCGAGGCTGGCGGAGGCAGCTTTCTGGAAGAGGGGACTCCCAGGCTGGCTTGAAGGACAAGTGCATGGTGACCCACTGAAGAAGATGGAGCTTTCCAGGCAATAGTGACTGGTTTGCCACAAAGGTGCTTAGGCGTGAGAGTGTGTGACGTGAGACTTAAAGAGGCTGAAAACGACAGTGGTTTGGTTTGACTGGCACACGGGGTATGTGGGGACATGGGAGAAGATGACCGAAAGGGCCAGCAGGGGCCATCCCAAGGACCTGTGTGCTGGCAAGAGACCTTGGGCTACCAAGGTAACAGGGAGCCCTTGACTGATGAGCAATGACATGGTTCTTTTTGCATTTCCAAGAGGTCATGGGCCACGGTCCAGAGCAGTCTTCTAAGCCACGTGTCATGACCTACCAGGACTTACCAGGAGGTCGACATGAGTTGGGTGTGTGTACTAGTTTTCTGTGGCTACTGCAGCAAATTACCACAAAGTCAGTGGCTTAAAATACCAGAAACTCGTTTTCTTACAGTTCTGGAGACCAGACATCTGAACGGAGTCTGACAGGAGCTGGGGCTAAAATCAAGGTTTCCACAGGGCTGATTCTTCTAGAAGCTCCAGGGGAGTATCTGTCCTTTGCTTCCCCATCTTCTGGCAGCTGCCTGCGTTCCTCAGCTTATGGCTTCCTTACTCTAATCTCTGTTTCCGTGGTCACACGGACTCCTCCTCTGCTGGTAGAGGTCTCCTTCTGCCTCTCTCTTTTAACCACACCTGTAATTACATGGGACCCACCCAGATAATCCAAGGTAATCACCCCTTCCTAAAGTCCTTAACTAAATCACATCTACCCAGTCCCTTGTTTGGTATAAAGTAACATTAACAGGTTCTGCATCTCCAGAGATTAGGACACAGATATCTCTGGTGCATTATTCCTCCAACCATAGTGTGCCATTTATCAATCTCCAGCCGAGGGACTTCTCTGGTGGCGCAGTGGTTAAAAATCCCCCTGCCGAGGCAGGGGACATGGGTTCGAGCCCTGGTCCGGGAAGATCCCACACGCCATGGAGCCACTAAGCCCGTGTGCCACAACTACTGAGCCTGCGCTCTAGAGCCCGTGAGCCACAACTACTTAGCCCATGTGCCACAACTACTGAAGCCTGTGTGCCTAGAGCCCATGCTCCGCAACGAGAGAAGGCACCGCGATGAGAAGCCCGCTCGCCACAACTAGAGAAAGCCCATGAGCAGCAGCGAAAGACCCAGTGCAGCCAAAAATAAATAAATAAATAAATGTTTCAAACGAAAAAAATCACCGAGTGCCAGGCTCCAGGATGGGGATTCGGTGGTGGACAGGCAAACACAGTACCTGCCCTCATGGAGTCTTGGAGCTGATGCAGGGCCCTGGGCCTGCCTTGTGTGTGTGGAGCTGGGGGATGTCCATGACCACCTCCAGATATTCCCCTGGGCACCTGAGTTGATGGCAGGGCATTCACATGGAGAGGAAAAGCAGGTATGAGTGATGGGCTGGGTGTAGAGGGGATATTCAACATACTTAGAAATGGCTGTGGCATTGACACTGGCCAGTCAGAAGAAACCTGGGGCTGGAACAGGGTCCTCAAAGACCCCAGCTGTGCCAGTGGTTAACCCTTCAGTTGCTGCAGCATGGGGAGGTCCAGGGGTCCAGGGCGAGAGACCAGAGCAGCTGGGGTGGCTCAGGCCAGTGGCTATTCATTAACCAGTAGGGAAATATTTAAATATTTAAATAAAATATGTAAATGTCTTAACCCACTGATACGTCCTTCCTGGCGTCTACCAGCTGGTTCTCTACTCTGGGTGGGGCATTCAGGAGTTTGTTTCAAACTTGTTGAAATCGATGTAGCAGTTGAACAGCTGAGTGGAGCTGGGCAGGGGGCTGGGAACGGAGGTTTCCAGCACCAGGGAAGGGTGTGCGTGTGCACTGTGGAGAGGCTGGCGTCCCATCCCCACCATCCTAATACCTGGAAGAGTGCGTCATTGAAACTGGTTCTTCTTAGGCACTGATGGAGTGTGGACAGTTCCACCACCTTCCTTTTTCCCCTTAACTTTCCCCTAAGCGATTCTGCGTTTTTCTTAAAAGCCCTCTTATTATGGGATAAAATGGACCCATCATCTAACTACATTTGCTGGAGCTCACAGGGCTCCAGATCTGCCTGCTCCAGGGCTGGTTCCTTTGTCCCTTCACTGAGATTCTCCAGGGCCCGAGTACGAGTAGACCTCGAGCCTCAGGCCCCAGCCACTCTGGGCAGAGGGGGAGGGGGAGGTTTCCAGCATCTTCCATTCTAGCACCGAGCTGAATGTTCAGTAGGTGATAAAGATACAGAGAAAAGAAAGAAATGGGAATTCCAGCTGACTTCCCCTGGAAGGAGTGACAGAAATGGCAAGCTTGGTGAGCTAAGTAAAAGCAGGAAGTTCCACCCACTTTATTGCTTGGTACACTGAGACCCAGAGCTGTGGACATGACCAGATACCAGGGTGTTGATAATGGACACTGATCTTCTGGGCCATTTTAGGTGCAATCTGACATCCTCTCTACACTTGTCCTGAAATACTTCTCAGCGTGTGCAAGTCAGCCCTCCACACAGCCCAGCTCCACACACTTCCCTTCCATCATCCCAACTACCGTGGCAGTGAAAGGAGCCCCAGACGGCTCCTGATGTATGAGGGAAGCACATGTCGACACAGCCTTTGTCACACTGGCTCATGGTGAGGGCCTGAAAACCTGTCTTCCAGCACATTGCACACTAGCTCCCACGGGCAGGGCTCACCTTGGATCCAAGGACAGTGCCTTGCGTTGGGGGCACACAGCAAACACTTATCAAGCGCCTCCTTGCAACAAGAGAGCAAATGAAAGGCAGAAGCACACAAAATCTCTGCCCTCCTGGAACTTACATTTTAGTGAGGGAGGCGGCCATAAACAAGTGAAGAAACAGCAGTGAAGGGGCAAGTGCTATAAAGAAAACTAGAGCCAGAGAGTGGGTGGAGCCGTGGCATATGCTCTGGTAGGTGGGGAGGTCAGGGAAGGCCTCTCTAAGGAGGTGACATTTCAGTGGAGACCGCAACAAAGTAAGGGAGGGAGCTGTGATAATACCTGGGGAAAACACAGTCCAGACAGAGGGACAGCAAGGGCAAAGGTCACGAACAGGAGAATGCTTGGAGAGCATTGTCAGGGAGGCCAGTGATCCCCGGAGCAGTACATGAGGACGGGGGACCACAGATGGGGTGACAATGATAACAGAATGAATGAATGAATGAAGCTCAGGAGAACAGAATCTAAATTTGGGCCTCGGGTCACCTACATGATCTTGAGCAAGGCACTCTAACCCTCTGTCTCCCGCCCCCCACCTACAGAAAGAGAATCATCCTAGGTGCCCAACTCATTGAAATGAGAATTATGCCCCCCAAAAGCCCAGACTGGGAATTAAGAGGACTTGATCAGGAGTCCCGTTTCTGCCTTAGGCAGGTCATTTCACTTCTCTGAGCCTCAGTTTTCTCATCTGTCAAGTGGGAATCATGGTGCCTACCCTGCCAATCTCAGAGGGTTAAGGTCTGGGTCAAATTACATGGTCCATATGGGAATGGCTTGTACATTTCACATGTCAGACAATTAGAGGGGCTTTTTGAACACTTGAGGGCAGGTGAGCCGTGAGGTTCCCAGGGCAGAAGCTCTCACTTGCCCCTCAGCTCCTCCTGGGGCGGCTCTTCCTCTTCTGTTCTTGCCCTCAGTGCTCTTCAGTTCCTGTTTGGTCCTCAGCCCCTGTGTCCCGCATCATTCAGAGAGTACTCCACTTGCCCTATAGAAAACGGGGTGCTCACTCCTCAGGGGGAAAGGGAACCATCGCGCCCTCCTCCGTCCACCCTCCCTCTACACTGTGTCTTTCAACATGGACCTCTGACCCTACCTCTCCCTGCTTCCAACCCCCTCCCGGTTCCCCAGGCCCTCAGACAAACATCTCATCTCTCTCTCATGTCGCACAAGGCCATATGGCCCCTGCTAAATTGTCGAGCCTCCTTCTGGCTAGTCTTTGGCTACAGTGAACCAATTTTAATTGCTCTAGACAGTACCCAGTCTCATGCATCCACACCTTTGTACCATTTCCTTTGCCTGGAATGTCCTCTCAAGGGCCACCAATTCCTACCCAACTGCCTGGAGAACTGCTATTCAGCCTGTAAACCCAATGTAGATGTCTCTTTTGAGGGCAAGCCTTCCTGGATCATGTGCACTTTCCTTCACAGATGACGGCAGCTCTCCCTTCTGCCACGCTCCACTAGATTTTATATATGCTTCTCTCATCGTCCTTATACCATGACGCCCCTTGATGTGTCCATCCTGTCCCTCCAGCAAACCATGAATGAGCTTCTTAAGGAGAGCACCTAGGTTATCTCTGTTAACCCAGCAGCTGCTACAAGACCTGGTGCATAGTAGGTGGCCGTGAAACTTTTACTGAGAGGAAATGAAATGTACTTTGGGGGAGACAGCCCCTTTGCCCTGAAGCTCAAAGCAATTTGTAGTGATCTTCCCAAATTGGACAAGTGTGTGCCTGGTCGTCTTTTCCATCCTATTGTATGTGGCAGCTCTGAAGTGAAAGGAAGGCCAGCTGTCTACTTTCTACACTTGGTGAATATTACAAATGGCCACATTAGTGAGACAGGCATCTTAGGCAATTTCATACTGACCCACGTAAGAAAGGCTCTAAATTTAGTGCCCCCAAAACAGAGGCTGGTGAATCTGTAGCCTCACAAACAGCCCACATTGGGTAGGAAGCTGAATTCGATTTGCATGTCCGAGGAGCAATATCTGGTACCTGATGTAAGACTAATTTTATTATTAAATTATCAACACTGATTTACTGAGAAATACGGTACTGCCTGGAGCTATTTTTAACCTCCCGCCTCAGCCCCGATTGGCAAACAAATCATCCTTTGAAGGACACTGCATTTGCAAAAGTGAATTAGGTGAATAAATATCCATCTATTCATGAAGTTTCTTTGAGAAATAAGTAAATAACAGCCCCTGAATGCCTTCATTGTCCCCCTGGCAGGTTTCCACGAAGATGACGGCTTCTGCTGAGCATGGCAGCGACCACGGAAGGGGCCACCCTGCAAGGCACTGGTCTGAGAATGGGTGCGAAATGTACCAGCCTGGGTACCTGCCTGAGAAGCCTGGGGCTCCAGGCCTGGGCCAGGGCTTGTGAGATTGGTGACATCTTCCCCCACCTCTGGCACGTGGTCCAGCTCAGCACCTAGAGCATCCCAACCATCCCTGAGAGGGCAAGCTCAGGCTCTGGTACTAGCTTGTGGTGGTTCTGCCACTTTTGATCTCTGGGACATTGGGAGAGTTACTTACCCTTTCTGTGCCTCAGTTTCCTCATATGGAAAATGGGGATAATACCACCTCATGATTGGGTTGTTGGGAGGATTTAATGAGATAACATGTTTAAAATGCTTAGAAGAGGGCTTGGCACATAGCAAGAGCCTAGGAAATGTTACTTATTGCTCTAGTTGTCATTGTTGGGACAGGGAAAAAGGCAAAGACAGAAGCATCCCTCAGGTGGGCCATGTGATACCTTGGAGGAGGACAGGCCTTGAAGTCAGACCTGGATTCCAGCGCCAGCTCCACCCCACCCAGCTGTGTGACTCTGGGCAAGCTACTTGACCTTTCTGTTCCTCAGATTCCAAGCCCATGAAGTGAGCGTCTTCACACCTACCTCCGAGGGAAAAAATGACGTCATCAATGTAAAGTGTACAACATGGTACCTGGCATTAAGTGCTCAATAAACAGTGGATACTTAGTTAGTAACAGGAGAGTTACCCCTACTGAAATCAATGCGGTCAGTAATTCCTTCGCTGCATCTCAGCACTCTATTTTACCCTCTTCTTTCCCTCCCCTCCCACAACCTGGTGCTTAACTGGGATAAAATGAGAATCAGGTATCCACCCCGAAGGAGAAAGATATGCTCCATTGACGGATGGCATCTTTATTTAAAATGTTGATATTTTGTTTATCATGCATTGCGTTGATTTTGATGTTTTAAATGTAGCATTAAAATGATCCGTCGTGATCACTGAGCAGTTTTGACACCCCCTTAAGTTTTGTGCCTCACGCTAGTCCTGGCCCTGGTTAAAACCTCCATGTGGGGAAGCAAGAAGCTGCATTTGGCTGGGGAGTGAGATGGAGGGAGAGAGGTAGGCTGGAAGGCAGTCGGGCCGGATCACCATCCCCCAATCCACTAGCTTGGGGACTTGGAGGGTACCCTGTAGGTGCTGGGCGTCATGGGAGATTTACCAAGCAAGGATCTGAGAGTACTGTCTGCCGTTTGATGGTGTCCAAGCTTCGTCCGCCCCATCCTCCTGGGATGGGAGTAAATGGGGAGTTAATTAGGAAAACACTGGCTGGGCCCCTGGCCCCTAGCAGCTGCCCACAAACACTAGATCGTTGTCAGCTCACACAGAGAAAACAATTACTTGCTGTTTGAGGGCTGGGGCCACGGGATCCTTAACTTGGCAGCCCCGTTAGTCCAGCAATGTGAAAGGGGGCAGCTGGCAGTGGGCAGAGAGGGCTAGTTAGCCAGCTTCCCAGAACACACATCTTAGAGAGAAGAAGCTCTCGTGGCCTTCAGGTCCCGGAGCTCCGCGGTGAAAGTGCCTCCGCCTGTCCTCCAACCATACGTGCACCGGGCTAGGTGGTGGGCTCCCTCCTTCTTTATTTCCACCAGAAGTCCTCCCCTGCAATTACTAACTGAGTAGATGTAAGACACAAGCCTAAGTTTCTCGCTCAGCAGCCAGACCTCCGAACACAGATGACAGTGTAGGAGTTGTGAAGGGCCCTCCAGATACGGGGACACGTGTGCAGGGTACCCTCTGCACACCCCAGCAAAGGTGGCCAGACGACTGGAGCGTGCAGCCTGTGGCCATGGGCCAAGCAAGGGCTCAGACAAACCCCACACTGGGCACAGGGTGCAACCAAACTCAAGGCAAGGAACGTGCAGTGCCCCAGACTCTCAGGGTCCAGCAGAAGGGGCGGGAAGCGCCTTGGGCTTTGGCTCAGGAGACGGGCCAGATCCCCGGCTTCCTCACATATTTATAAGACGGATCTTGAGTGTGGACTCACAGTTTCAGCCTCACCAGTGGGGAGCTTCTTGTTCTCAAATGCCAGTCACTTAGGAGTAGACGGTCATGCTCCTTGCTGGATGAGCTCACTGATAGGTGAGAGCCCTACCCCCATTTCTGTCAGTAAGGACCTGTTTGGAGAAAGTGAGGAAAGGGCAGATGGGGGTTTCTGGAAGCTCTGTCGCCGAACCGGGAGTTCTTCGTGTGAAGACTGTCTTCCCAGCACCTAGACGGGGTCTGGTGTGCGGGTATGCATTGAATTCATGGACAATGGATGGATAGGTGGACGGATGGATGGGTGTGTGGATGGATGGATGGTGGATGGATGGATGCTTTAGTTGATATATACAGGAGTTATTAGAGATCCACGGTACACGCAGGAGAACGGTCTGCTCCATGTAGCCTAGAATAGGGGTAGGAATCTATCTGCTTTCTCCCAGCCCCCTCATGTTTACGTATCTACACCCCACACTTTGAGCCAACAAAACCCCTGAGAATCTGACTGGGAAGCCATTCCCAGCAGGACAGTTAACCAGCTATGTGGCCTTGGACCAATCACCTCACTTATCCTAGCCTAAGTCTCCCCTACAGGTAATTGGATGTGTAATCGCTGACCCACTCAGTGACAAAGGTCATACAGAAATCAAATGGGAAGGAGCCCTCTGTAATCTCAACTTGCTAGGGACTGTGGGGCTCGAGCATCACTAGAAATTAGAGAGCAAATGGCTGCCAATGTGCTTTAGAAAGTGTCAATCAAATCAATCAATCAAAATGTTAAGTTGCTGCTGCTACATGTCAGGCATCTGCATCTGTGTTTCCAAGGCATCTTGATTTGGGTCCTTTAGGCAACCCCAGGACCCTCCTAACTTCCAGGTCCTCAATTCCCCCTCATCTAGCCCTCAGCCCAGGACCCCAGCCCATCCCTGACCCACCCCCAAACAAACTCCAAACACATTTCAAGGAGAGTCAGCCACCACATGTACTGAGTGTGTTGAGGGCAAAGGGGGTGAACTAATGGTGTAAAATCATTCCACCTTTCCAGTGTGGGGTAAGAAAGGCCTAAGTAACGGGGTCTTCTGGGCCACAGACAGCACCAAAACCGACACAGTCACCCCTGATATGTTCAAGCACCCACCTACAGGCACACCACATCCTACATACAAATGTCCCGGCCACAATAAACCTACGTACACACCACACACACACACACAGAGGCTCCAGGAGACCCCCCTCCCAGAGGTAAGCCCCACCCCATGCCTTTGCCTATGCTGGTCCCTTCCCACGAGAATGGCACCTCCAGTCCCTGCCGATCCCCACCTAGATGTGGCTTTCCAGGAGAGGGAAGCTTCCACGCCTCTCTGTGGCTCCTCTCCTGGCTCCAGCCTAGGCTCAGCGGCTCCCTCCTTCCTGCTGCAGGGGACAAGTTTCCAGCCCTGAGCCCTGGTGTGGCTTCTCCCCTCCGCTGAGAGTTCCCGTGGGACTGGGACGCATCTCAGGACATCTTGAATCCCAGACCCAGAATGGAGCTCCATATAGATAGGGTAGCAATCAATAACTCTTGGGAGAATGAATAAATAACCAGCAAATGTTCGGTGTGTGAGTCTTTCCTGCTCAGCCTCGTTGCCAGCCCCATAAGGATGAGGACTAAAACGTACAGGGCAAACTCTGACCCACAGGTCACCACCTCTGGGAAGCCCTCCTGATGGTTCCAGCCCTTCCCAGGCCCTCTCAGTTTCAGGTGGAGATCCCCATGCCCAGAGCAGCCATCTGGGCAGCTTTCCCCATGTGTGCATGGTCTCACCACACTCCGCGGCACCTCTGTTGTGTGCAGCAGGGGGAAGGGGGAAGTGGAGGGTGGCCACACAGATCTGGGCTGGACCTCGGAATCCACCACTTCTTTTTTTTTTTTACATCTTTATTGGAGTATAATTGCTTTACAATGTTTTACAATGGTGTGTTAGTTTCTGCTTTATAACAAAGTGAATCAGCTATACATACACATATATCCCCATATCCCTTCCCTCTTGCGTCTCCCTCCCTCCCACCCTCCCTATCCCACCCCTCTAGGTGGTCACAAAGCACCAAGCTGATCTCCCTGTGCTATGCAGCTACTTCTCACTAGCTATCTACTTTACGTTTGGTAGGGTATATATGTCCATGCCACTCTCTCTCTTTGTCACACCTTACCCTTCCCCCTCCCCATATCCTCAAGTCCATTCTCTAGTAGGTCTGTGTCTTTATTTACGTCTTACCCCTAGGTTCTTCAAGATTTTTTTTTCCCTTAGATTCCATATATATGTTTTACCATACGGTATTTTTTTCCCTCTTTCTGACTTACTTTGGGCAGAAGACCTAAATAGATATTTCTCCAAAGAAGATATACAGATTGCCAACAAACACATGAAAGGGTGCTCAACATCACTAATCATTAGAGAAATGCAAATCAAAACTACAATGAGATATCATCTCACACCAGTCAGAATGGCCATCATCAAGAAATCTAGAAACAATAAATGCTGGAGAGGGTGTGGAGAAAAGGGAACACTCTTGCCCTGTTGGTGGGAATGTGAATTGGTACAGCCACTATAGAGAACAGTATGGAGGTTCCTTAAAAACTACAAATAGAACTACCATAGGACCCAGCAATCCCGCTACTGGGCATATACCCTGAGAAAACCATAATTCAAAAAGAGGCATGTACCAAAATGTTCATAGCAGCCCTATTTACAATAGCCCGGAGATGGAAACAACCTAAGTGTCCATCATCGGATGAATGGATAAAGAAGATGTGGCACATATATACAATGGAATATTACTCAGCCATAAAAAGAAATGAAATTGAGCTATTTGTAATGAGGTGGATGGACCTAGAGTCTGTCATACAGAGTGAAGTAAGTCAGAAAGAGAAAGACAAATACTGTATGCTGACACATATATATGGAATTTAAGAAAAAAATGTCATCAAGAACATAGGGGTAAGACAGGAATAAAGACACAGACCTACTAGAGCATGGACTTGAGGATATGGGGAGGGGGAAGGGTAAGCTGTGACAAAGTGAAAGAGCGGCATGGACATATATACACTACCAAACGTAAGGTAGATAGCTAGTGGGAAGCAGCCGCATAGCACAGGGAGATCAGCTCGGTTCTTTATGACTGCCTGGAGGGGTGGGATAGGGAGGGTGGGAGGGAGACGCAAAAGGGAGGGGATATGGGAACATATGTATATGTATAACTGATTAAATTTGTAAAATAAAAAAAAAAAAAAAAAAAGAGTCATGTACCAAAATGTTCATTGCAGCTCTATTCACAATAGCCAGGAGATGGAAACAACCTAAGTGTCCATCATCGGATGAATGGATAAAGAAGATGTGGCACATACATACAATGGAATATTACTCAGCCATAAAAAGGAACGAAGCTGAGTTATTTGTAGTGAGGTGGATGGACGTAGAGTCTATAGAAAGAAAAACACCCATCTTGCAGGGTTGCAAAGAGTTTTAAATGAGGTCACACAAGACACATGTGCCTCCCAGCAGGTACTCAACAACGGGAGGCAGCGCAATCGCTGTTATCACTGATAATTATCATTCCTGTCACCAGCCAGACTGAAAGAGGGTAACGACCAGGTCCCCTGCTGCAGTGCTGGGTGCACGGTGGACACCCAGTAAGCAGATTTTGAATGGGACACATGGCAAAGATGGTTTTCAAAGTCCAGAGACCAGAATACTTCTCCCATCGGACTCGGCACCCTCAAGCAGGGTCTGGGTCTCCTGGGAGTGCATCCTGGTGCTGGGGAAAGAAAGAAGAAACCAGCCTTCCAAAGACTTGTGAGGTCCATGTGAATCTCACAGATGCAGGGCAGGCCTTGAAAGAGGCCATGGCCTGGACTGCGCGCCCTCAATGTACCCTTTTGCATGAGCCGTGCCCAGCCTCCTCCCACTCAGCCCCAGGAGTTTTGGCGGGGATTAGAGGGTGTTTTCACTATGCAGGGCAAAAGGCCCTAAGCCACTGGGATGTGCCCATCAATTTGAAATCAGGCTGTGATAGAGCTTGGCCATCAATGGGAGTTTCCATATTCATGCAGCAGAGTCCTGAGACTTAGCCAGGGCTCCAGGCCCAATTGTGCAGGGACTTATTAGCCTGAAGTCAACAAGGGAGCCCCACCAGGATCTGCACAGGACCATTGCATGCACACCAGCGAACAGGGACCAGGTAGGGCCTGCGTTAGGGTTAGGGTTAGGGTTAGGGTTAGGGCATGGGGCTCATCCTCTCCAGGAGGCCAAAGCTTGAACAGTGAGAAAGGCACTAGTCTGAATTCTGGCTCTGACATACAACCGTTGAAAATGGCCAGTCACCTCCTCATCTGTGAAATGGGTGCAATGATGTTTACCTCACAGACGCACTGAAAGGACTGTAGATATGTTGGGAAATGCCCTTGGTGGCTCCTACACCAACGGCAGGCTTGTAAATGCCAGCCATTGTCCCTGAAATCCTGCTGTTTCTCATTCTAAGCAGCCTTGGTTTGATGCTTCCTGAGATGCGTCAGCTCAGCAGAAAACAGAGCAGTCCCTAATAATTAAATATTTCAACAACACCTACCATCCCCAGGACTGAAGCACTTACTCTGTGCCCCATACTGTATTATCTCATCTCATTAAATCCTCCCAACCACCCATGTGGTAGGCACACTGGCCCCATTTTACAGATGGGTAATGTGAGGCTCAGCAAGTTAAATATCTGTCAGTATTGCAGAGGCAGTTTATGGTAAAGGTGGATCTGAATCCAAGTTCAAAGAGGATTGTGGAGTTCCACTGAATAACAGTAGCTTAGGAAAGTTTCCAGGTGGTATAGGTGGAAAAGTGACTTTTTAAAAACAAATATTTAAATGCTGATAATAACCAACTTTTACTGAGTATTTCCCATTAACATAGCTGACCTCCATTAACTCATTCACTCCTCCCAGCAGTCTTATGGAATAGGTGGCATTTTATGGAAGAGGAAACCATAGCTCAGAGAGGTTATGTGATGAGCATCAGAATGAGAGACAGGGCATTAGATTACGAGAAGCAGGGCCTTTGAGTCAGACAGGCCTGAGCTTCAAACTTGGGCACTTCTTTGCTGTGTGATCTTGGGCAAATCACCAGACCTCTCTGTGCCTCAGTTTTGCCCCTCTCCCAGAGTTGTTAGAATTATTATTTTTTTTTCCTGGTACGCGGGCCTCTCACTGTTGTGGCCTCTCCTGTTGCGGAGCACAGGCTCCAGACGCGCAGGCTCAGCGGCCATGGCTCACGGGCCCAGCCGCTCCGCAGCATGTGGGATCTTCCCAGACCGGGGCACGAACCTGTGTCCCCTGCATCGACAGGCGGACTCTCAACCACTGCGTCATCAGGGAAGCCCCCTGTTAGAATTTTTGAGCTATTTAACTTGCTGAGCCTCACTTTCCTTCCTTGTTGATATTAAGCAAGATAATACAGATAAAGGGCTCAGCTCAATTTTTTTTAACATCTTTATTGGAGTATAATTACTTTACAGTTTTGTGTTAGTTTCTGCTTATAACAAAGTGAATCAGCTATATGCATACGTATATCCCCATATCCCCTCCCTCTTGCGTCTCCCTCCCTCCCACCCTCCCTATCCCATGCCTCTAGGTGGTCACAAAGCACCGAGCTGATCTCCCTGTGCTATGCAGCTGCTTCCCACTAGCTACCTGTTTTACATTTGGTAGTGGATATATGACAATTCTACTCTCTCACTTCGTCCCAGCCTACCCTTCCCCCTCCACGTGTCCTCAAGTCCATTCTCTATGTCTGCGTCTTTATTCCTGTCCTGGCCCTAGGTTCATCAGAACCATTTTTTTTTCTTAGATTCCATATATATGCGTTAGCCTACAGTATTTGTTTTTCTCTTTCTGAGTGACTTCACTCTGTATGACAGACTCTACAACTTTTTTTTTCTCTTTCCACTCTGTGTCATGACCTGTTTGCTTTTAAAGGGCTGAGCTATTTTGGTGCACTCAGTTGCTGCCCCACTGCTCAGTCTGGTTCCAGGGCACACGTCAGATGCCCACAGTGGCCTGGCATCCCTGAGCCTGTTTCAGTCTCTTCAGCTGGCCTGGAGTCACCAGGCATCAGTGCAGAATGTCCCACCCTCCCCTGCCGCCTTCCCCCACCCCCAGGTGCAGTGCACTGGGGAGAAGCAGCAGCACCCAGCCCTGGACACGGGAACTGCAAGAGAGGAAGGGAGGAGAGAAGGGGGCCATTCTCCAAACCTCAGGCTGGGGACCTGGGTACACAACTGAGGAGGCAAATGGAAGGAATTCCCTTCCTCTTCCCTGTACCAGCAGGAGCAAAACTTGGCTGGCGGGAGTTGATCTCTTTCTTTCTTTCATTGACTCAGTCCCAGGGGAAGGGCTGCTGGGTGTAGGTAACATACCAAGAGGTAGATAGTGAGAACAGGAGGCAGGGACACACTTGAATAATCTGAAAATTAGATGGAAGACATTGTTTACATTGCTTTGAAAATAAGGCAGGATTTTCCCACGTAAGGGCAGAATCTGTATCTAAATGGACGAGCAATCTTGTTAGCAGAGGCTGTTCCTCTGCTAGAGCAGGGATGTAAGAAACAGCTTCCAGGTCTAATGATGGAAGATCCAATCTTCCTTCTGTTTAACCAATGTAGGTCCATCATCTATGGTCAAAGCCTTGCCCCTCGGTGGAAAGGGAAAAGGGCTCAGCACTAAGTGCCCCTTAGCATTGTTCAAGGGCAATCATTAAGAGAAACAGCAGGCACAGAACCTGCCGGTGTTTAGAGTTTTAAATTCTTCCCGAACAAATCCACACATATGTACATTTGAAAAGTCTGGAAGAATACAGATCAAGCTGTTAACAGAAATCACCTCTGGGGAAGGAGACTGCATAAGGAGAGAGGGAATTTTTATTTTCTGTCTCATATTTCTGTATATTGTTTACATTTTTTGCAAGTGCAGATTGCATCAACAATGTTTCAAAAGATGTTTTCCATCTGGAGAAAATAAAAGCATCCTGACTTCAAAAGCACCAACTGAGGGACCCCACTGGAAATGAGGTTACTGCCCAAGCACCCTCAGAAGGTTGAGGGACATCCTGGAGGCCCTGGGGGGAGGAGACCTAAATCATCCCAGAAGCCACGGTGGGCAGTAGTCATAATTTCATGTCAACTGGACAGTTCTGCTTTCTAGACATGTAACCGGGGCCTTGAAGCTTGCAATAAATGCCCTTTTGCAGTCTTCACCACTCACCCAGACCCTAACAACTCAGGGTCAGGGATGGAGGCGGATGGGGACCCATTGGTTAAGAGCAGTATGCAGCTTGCTGGGAAGACCCCTTCTGATCCTGCTGTAAAGTTGGACACTAGAGGTCTTTCCAAAAATCTACCCTGTCAGGATCCCCCAGGATTCCCGCATCCATCCATCCATCTGTCCATCCATCCATTTCACAAATGCTTATTGAGTACCTACCGTTTACCAGGCACCATTCTAAGTGCTAGAGTTGGGAATGTGGGTCTCAGTGGTGACTCACACAGATGCTGGGTCTGCCTTGTGAAGCCTGCCGTCCATGGGGAAGACAGACAACCGAACGTGGGATTACAGCCTTGTGGCAAGCACCATGGTGTGGAAGATCAGGGTTCTATGGTCCTTAGGGGAAGGGGTGCCAGCGTGAGGGCTCGAAGGCTACTAGAAGAGAGATGTGTCTGAAGGAGGGGTGGGAGCCAACCCGGAGGAGAGGATTCCAAGTACAGGAAACAGCATGACTGGTGTATGGAACGGTAAGAAGGAAGAGAGTGAAAAGTCTGGAAATCAACTGATTACACTATTGGGAGAGAGCAGACACTTAGGAGCCTCCACAAATGTGGCTTCACCTCTGGAGTGCTTGATGGGGGCCTTGTTTGTATCAGTGTGCCTTTGTTGTGGTTTGCGTTTGAGGCCTCACCACCCTGCCCTGCCTATACTCCCCAAAGATTTGGTTTCCAGGCCCCGACAGCCTTCAGCACCAGTCCCTTGCCCCCATCTTTGGCAAGTCACTGCACCTCCAGTGCCTCAGTTTCCTCATCTGTAAAGTGGGAGAATAGAAGTACTTACTTCACGGGGGCATTGTGAGGAAACAATGGTGCCCTAGCACCAATTCTTGGCACATGGTGAGGGCTTAATCCATAAAAACTGTAGCTCTGCCTGGTTGGCCATGGTCATGGTGCAGTGAGTGTGCAAGCTAGAAGACAGGCACATGGGGGTTGTAGCATTTTTCTGTTTCCTTCTGAGGATTTTTGAAATTCTTATGACAAAATTTATTTTTAAAAATGACTGCTCCTATCACTTACTTCAACTACTGCTGGGACCTGTGATCCTTTGTGTAACACCCTCATTGGTTGAAGGAAACTAGGGTGTGGCAATAACAGGCGACCAAAACATCCTTCTAGAATTCCACATTTCCACTTGCCAGCTTCATCCTCCACAATGTCCAGCAGGGCCCTGGTAGAGGCCTTGTCCCCAGCCCGGCCCATCCTGATTCTAGGATTTGGTTCCAATGCCAACATCAGTCTTCAAAATCAGATAAGGGAAGGAAAGATTGAAACTTTAGTTCTACTTACTTTTAGTCTAAAAAGGAGAGAGAAAATCAAGCATTACTAATACTTAAAATATGGATTGAAACTGTGCACTCAAAGAACTGAAGTGCACCTGGGACTCATAAAAGAACATATTTTTGGGCTTCCCTGATGGCACAGTGGTTGAGAGTCCGCCTGCCGATGCAGGGCACACGGGTTCGTGCCCCGGTCCGGGAAGATCCCACATGCCGCGGAGCGGCTGGGCCCGTGAGCCATGGCCGCTGGGCCTGCGCGTCTGGAGCCTGTGCTCCTCAATGGGAGAGGCCGCAACAGTGAGAGGCCCGCGTAACGCAAAAAAAAAAAAAGAACATATTTTTGCCTAAGATTCTGGAAAAATGGCAAGTTGAAGGGAAACGCTAGGATTAGCCCTTGTTTCTTTTTGTTGCAATGAGAGGAGACTTGTGTCCAAACTTGGTGAGCCAGCTGGAATATAGATACGGACTTGAACGTGGAGATCCTTCGATGAATATAAACACAAAAGATAGAATTTTGAGAGTATGGATGGACAGTGGTATACATAAATTATTCATAAGTCAAATACATATACTGGGGATGAGTGGCTCAAAAAAATGTTTGTCCAGTAGGACTGCGTGGCCAGTGAAGTTTAAGCAAGTGGTCTCCACAATATGACTTCTCCATGGTGTCATCATAACTCCATGCAGACAGCAGCCTAGATGTTTTGTCTTGGGTGTCCAAGAGAGGCACCTGTCATACAGAGAGGAGGTTCACGTAGCAGACGGCATAGCTTCTATCTGAATTTCCAGGGCCAGGTGTGTATCTCATGCTCACAGGCAGTCCTGAAAATAATCACTCACCCAGATGTGGACTCTGGGAATGAAACAAGGGCCCTCTCTGCAATCAGGAACAGCCATGCTCACTTCAGCTAAACCCTCCCCCCCAGAAAGAGGAGGAAGGGAGAGCTATTATAGGAGAAGGTGGTCAGTGGCCCCTAAGGAGAAGGGTGGTGGTGGGGTTGCTGGTGGAGACACACAGGTAAACATGGAGCATTTGGAGTTGGTGACCAAAGGGCCCCCCCATCAACACTGAACCCAAGACAGGAAGTTCAGCCAAATGCCTCAGGAGTCTGGGGTGCTCTCTGGGGGCAGCCTGGGTCAAAGAAGCAGGTCGTTCATCTCGTCTGACCCTTTGAAGGGTGCTGAGACTCCCTCATTCAGAGAAAGGAGTGGGAAGCGTGCCCCACCCGTTTGCCCTCCTCTCAAACACCCGGGAGCTCTGAGAGGTGAATGCACTCCAGCTGTGCAGTCAGGCAGAGGCACGGCCTGGAGGCCTGAGTTCAAGTCCACACTCAGTCTCTTATAAGCCTTGTGAACACAGGCAAGTCACTAGGCCTCTCTGAGCCCTAATTTCTCCACCTCCCCAATGGACAGAATAATACCTTCTCTACTCCTGGGAAGATGCAAGTATAATCCATCCCAACCTAAAAACACAGGTAGAAAATGGACCCAAAAGTAATTAGGAACTTCACATGATACTTCACAACTGATGGATAACAATTCTCAACCCAACCAGAGACAAAAAGGATGGGTCTGGAGCAAATAGTTTCTTTCGTTTCACATGCACCCCGAGACTGATGTCACACAGAGGTGGCAGAGGTCTCCCCACCCCTACCTGCGCCATCTCAGGGAGTCCTCCAGGAAGATCATGGGATTGTAGATCAGTGGGTCATGAGGGGCCTGCCTGGGACGCAGAGAACGTGTCGACACAGAGAGAGTTGTTCCTCAGCCGGCGAGCTCCTGCCATGGGCCGCGCCTCCCACCCGCTGCCTCATCAATCTATCATCCTCTTCGTAGCTGATACCTCTAGCAGCACCTCCCAGCAAGCTGGGCATTAGAATTGCAAGAAGCCCGGTTGCCCCGGGGAATACAGATGGAGGAATCTCAGATTCAAATTTGTCCAAGTACTGGGAACAGCCGGACCCAGGCAAGGCGGCTCTATTGCCCTTCCACCAAAGGGGAGTGATGCGGGTTTTGTTAGAAGTACAAATTGCTTCTTAATGCAGAGGATAAAGCTGGGCTCCTTAGAAATTCCTCCCGCTCCCAGGAAAGCCACCGCTGCATGTCAATTTTAATTTTTGAAATTTAAACTGAGGGCTTTGTGTCTAAGCTCCATCTCATCGGAGGAAGAGGAGGAATAATTCAAAAAGGATTAGGGGTCCGCTGGGGATTGCAGATCCATAGCAATTAGACTTCATTTGAGTCTCAGATATTTGGTTTTAATCGCATTTCTGGATGATACAATCGACAAGGCATCAGAAATTGATACGTATGCAGCGGTAGACGGGGTTGGCTGTGCCCTCCCCAGTTCCTGGGCTCAGCTGGGTTTGGGCTCCACAATCACTGGGGGTGGGGTGGGTGGGGAATTGGGACTCATTTGGGTCTGAAACTGGAGAGATGGTGGTTTGCACATGGATGTTGTTTTTCCCCTTGCTCTCTTTGAGCACTTTATCCCTGGATTCAAAGCAGATGCAATCATTGCTAATATTCAAGTGAATGATGATAAAACAAAGAAAATAAGAGCAAAGAAAATAAGAGCCTAAAGAGAAAGAGCGACAGACACAGGACTCGAGGCGGGGAGTATAACTGCCTTTTAAATGGGAATCACGGTTTTCAGCACCCTCCAGGAATTAAAGTTGAGCACGATGCAATTTGGGGGCAGACATGTAGCCATGAACATGTCACACACCACATTGACGTGACTCTATGAATACGTATGTGCATGCACGTGTGTAACATGGATTAGCAATGGCAATCACAACATCATATCCACACAGGTTGTGTGTGTGTGTGTGTGTGTGTCTCCAGTTTTACATAGGTAGCACACTCTGGGGTTGCCTCTGTGTACACATTTGTATTTCTCTTCAAACAACTGGTCAAAATGAGCTCCATACATACTAACAGGTTGCTAACTAGTTATTTTGTAGATAACGTACTGTTTATCGGAACTCAACCTAAACACAGAAATAAAAAGTGAAAAGAGGGCCTCCCTGGTGGCGCAAGTGGTTGAGAGTCCGCCTGCCGATGCAGGGGATACGGGTTCGTGCCCCGGTCTGGGAGGATCCCATATGCCACGGAGCGGCTGGGCCCGTGAGCCATGGCCGCTGGGCCTGCGCGTCCGGAGCCTGTGCTCCGCAACGGGAGAGGCCACGACAGTGAGAGGCCCAAGTACTGCAAAAAGGAAAAAAAAAAAAAAAAAAGTGAAAAGAAAAAAATCAACACCATGTGGAGTGTGTGTGTGGAATGGTGAAGGGAAGGAAAGAGGGGAACCAGACACACACGGTCAGGTTCAGAGCAGGTGTCCCACGCCACTGTGCACACGGGAAGACCCGCCAAAGGGGGTGTCCCACTGCAAGGGACAGAGTCTACCTCAGTTACCACACAGCTCTGGGTGAATTCAGCAAGCTGGATAGTCCACAGAATTGCCTCAGTTTACCGGTTCCTTGGAGAGTTATGGAGCCAGCGGGTGTAAGTTAATGGACATGAACTGTAGTGCTGAGTGAACTACATGCCTGAGCGGGTGTGTTTCCTCAGGGATTTCTGTACTTCCTTTTAGGAGATCTCAGACATCACCAGATGGCAAATACCCCATTCATGCCTCTCATTTTGCAGAAATGCCTCCTCTCCCCTTTCCTTCTCCAGAAACGCCTGGCCTTTGGCCTCCTCCCACAAGGCTGGGAGCCTGAAGATCCAAACCTCCCTCCCCTGTAACCCTCAAAATCTCCCTCCCACCCTCCTCTGGGCCGCTCCAATTCAAGGCAGCAGCCCAGCCCAGGGGAGACCCCCTACCAAGGGTGAGATACTGCCCTCCCATCTCCCCACATCTTTTCACCCATCCCAGGTGGCAGGGACAAGGCAGTGGCTGGCAACCAGGGCATAGATGGAGCTATTCAGGGCCTAGTTTAGGTCTTTATGTCAAGGTGAACATCTGGAGGCCTGGTCCTGGGGCCACGCTGATAGAGACATTGGAATCCATAGTCTAAAAACATAATTTAATGCATTGCGGTGGGTCTGAGGCAGGATGGCGTTTCCGTTTGCTGGGATTCTGCTGAGGGTGGGATTTGGGCTTATAGACAGGGACATTTGCACAAGTATTTCAGGTCACAGAGAAGGACGCCCCAGGGAGCTCGAGCTCACTTTGGCCTCCCTCGGGTGGCCCGGGCTGGGAGCCCTCAGTCTCAGGGCACTCCTAGGAGGAGGGGGACTGGAAGAGGGCAGGCGTCCCCCCGGGCCTGTCCAGTCCAATCAGGTTTGCAAAGTCTACGCTGTCGCCTCACCAGGGTTCGGATTCACGCTCACTTCTCCACTCTGGCGTCCCGCTCTCCCGCCCTAGGCTGGGGACGGGGACCAGGAGCGCAGTCCAGAGCGTGGCGAGCCGCAGACACACTGAGGTCGGAAGCGGGGCAGGGATGTGTCTTTTCCAGCGAGGTCAGGAAGCGAGAGTGGTCCTCGCCAGGGAACAGAGGAACGGAGCGCTCCCACTGGCATAGGGCGGCCCGGAAGCCACCCCACCTCGCGCTCCCGGCGCCTCTAATCCGGGTACAGAAGAAAGCCCGAGAACGTGCTGTACTTGTTGTTGTTGCCTCCGTGAGCCTTCCCTCCGTCCAGCTTCACGTACACCTCGTCCCCTGAATCAAGGTGCAGCACCACGCTGTTACTGGCGTAGTCGTAGTTCTGGTCGGCGTCCTGTGCGATGGCGCTGGCCCGGACCTGGGGGCGAGTGGCCACAGCGGGTGGGCCCGGGCACCTGTGCTTGGGCCCTTGCCTGTCCCCCACGTGGCGCGCCCCCTGGCCGGCCTTCCACCTGCAGCCCCAGGGTCCACGCTCCCACCCAGGCTCCACGCTCTGTCTCCAACTTAGCCAACTCCTTCCCGGTCCCCTATGCTCCGCAGTTTCCAAGTCCGGGAAGGAGGGAGAGAGAGGGCTTCGGGGACACTGACCCAGCGGGGACGGGCGGGAAGCAGGGGCCGGGGCCGAGAAGAAAGGAGACGGGAGGGCACAGAGGAGAATGGGGCGCACAGAGAGCTAAAGAAGAGTGAGGTTTCCGAGAACCCCACGGGGCTTCAGGCGGGTATGCAAATAGCGGGGAGAGTGCAATTTGGGGAGCGGGGTCTCGGAGCTCTGGGAACGCAACCTCGGGAGCTGTGGGATAACTGCGACCAGGGCGCACCGGGAAACCGGATGTTATCGGGCGCTCCCTGCCGGGGCGAGCTCGGGCGCTGGCGAGTGGGGAGAAGGGAGGCTGGGTTCTCAGGCGGTTCGGGGCTCAGGGTGGGAACGAGGGTCCGCGGGGACCTGCGGGGGTGGAGGTGGGAGTAGGGGTGTCACTGACCTGCCCGTTCTTGCAGAGGTCCGCCCACATGCTGGTGCCGTCGCCGCCGCGCATGAGGATGTGGTAGGTGAAGAAGTAGATGCCCCGCACCTGGCAGCTGAACTTGCCGGTAGTGGGGTCGTAGTGGTTGCCGAGATTGGTGACCACGTCGTCGAACCTGAGCACCTCGTAGCCTTCATGGGGGCTCTTCAGACCCACGTAGAAGGCGATCTTGGGACCGCTGAAGGCGGCGTTCAGCGCGCCGGTCACTTCGCCCTCAGAGTCGCCGCCGCCCCCGGTTCCGCCCCCCACCACCCCGACACCGCCTGCCGCGCCCGCCGTCAGCTGCAGCCCAGGCAGCCCGGGCCGCCCCGAGTCGCCCTTCTCCCCCGGGGGACCCCTGGGTCCAGGTGGGCCCGGCTCCCCCGGGGGACCCCGGGGCCCCGGCTTGCCGGGTCGCCCCGGGTCGCCCTTGGGTCCCTGGATGAAAGGGGACGGAGGGTTGACGCTCAGGTCCTGCATGACTTCCAGGGCGGTAGTGCTGGGTCCGGGCGGTGGAGCCTTGGCGCCCGCGGGGGCCCCGCCGGGTGCCGCGCTGTACGGGTCGCAGATCATGCGGCAGGTACCCATCATCTCGTAGTGCGCCGCCCCGGGGGGCGCTGCCTGCAGCAGCAACGGCACGGCGATGAGCAGCCCCAGCGCCATGGCCAGGAGCACGCCGACGGCCGCCAGGCAGGCGCGCCGCCGCCGCTGCCACAGCCGGGAGGCGACCGCCACCAGCTCCTCCTTGCCTCCCGGGGAGGGAATGGTCGGGCGGCTCAGGCGGCCCCGCTCCCCGCGCTCGGGGGCGGACTCCGCGGGTCCCGGCCGCGCCCCCGACGTGGCGACCCCCTGCTCCGGGCGCCCAACTACTTCAGCAAGAGGCGCCCTGGCCCAGGCGCGGGTGCGCAGCCCGCTGTGGCTGCTCAGGAGAACCGCGGAGCCCGGCGCGCATGGCCGGGGGCTCCCAGGACGAGCCCGGCGCCCCACGGGTCCCGGCGGCTACGGCCGGGGAGAGCCGGGTGCGAAGGCGGCGTCCCGCGAGGGCTCGGCCGCGCTGCCTCCTGCCCGGCTCGCCTGGCCTCGGCGGGGATCCGCGCGCGGGGAGGGCGCCGGGGCTCCGCGGCGCGCTCTGCTCTGCTCTGCACTCCAGCTGCTCGCTGGCTCTCGCGCGGAGGGGGGACCCAGCTACCCTGACGTAAGGAGTCCGGGGCTGAGCTGCGGAGGCGGCGAGGAAGCAGCGCGCGCTGCCATCACTTGGGAGACGGCGCCCTCGTGTCATCAGCCTTCGGTCCTCCTCCTCTCCGGCGGCTCCCTCGGCAGAGACGGCGAGGGTGCGGTTCCTCCTGGCGGCGCCTGGGAGCCACAAGTGGGCGCAGCGGGCGCAGCCCGGGCCCAGCTCCTCGGACACACCCACTGGCGGCCACACTCACGCGCCCTCACCCACTGCACACTCACCGGCGCACACAAGCACCTCTACATGGCCACGAAGGCACCCGGGATCCCGACGCCAGCAAGGTCCTCCGGGGGTCGCCTAATCCACCCCCTGCCTGCAAGCAGGACTAGACTTAAACACCCCCCACCCCCCAGTCAAGGAGAACCTCA
Organism: Mesoplodon densirostris; assembly: GCF_025265405.1. Classification (NCBI taxonomy): domain Eukaryota; kingdom Metazoa; phylum Chordata; class Mammalia; order Artiodactyla; family Ziphiidae; genus Mesoplodon; species Mesoplodon densirostris. Next base: position 109,954,331 of record NC_082668.1, on the reverse strand, counting down.
GTCCCATAAGCTCCAGGAGAGAAGAACTTTCTGAAAGCCCTTCTGAGTTACCTCTTCAGAATGGAATAAATCTCGCTTCTGGAAGGCCTTTCACACACCTAGCCTGAGGACTCCAAGCTATCAAATAGGCTCCAGAAGAGCAGCCCACCAACTCTTTGAATGACTCTTTGAAAAGCCCAAAGCCCCCAAAACAAGAGTCTACTAGCCTTAGCCCCTTTCTTCTACCCAAGGAAGGTCTGGCCCGCGCAAAGTTCATTTAAATCCAGATCTCTGACACCCAGCACTTGGCGGTAACCTTGGTGCACTCAGCTCCCACTCCCAGCCAGCCACTACCAGCAGATCCACAGACAGCTTCCTTTGGACATCCCCAGCTCCCTCCTCCTGAGGTGGCTTTATTTATTTAAAAAATAGTCCAAAGCCATTCTGAGCCAAAGCTGTGGCACCTGATTTAGAGAAGAATTATCCATATCTAATGCAGCTTGTGAAAATAAAGCAAGGATGGGAGGTGCTTCTGTGTATTGGTAAGACCTCAGACATCAAAAGCTCTGTCTTCCATAAATGTAAGGCCTATAAAACTCTTAGAGGAAAACATAGGCAGAACACTCTATGACATACATCACAGCAAGATCCTTTTTGACCCACCTCCTAGAGAAATGGAAGTAAAAACAAAAATAAACAGATGGGACCTCATGAAACTGAAAAGCTTTAGCACAGCAAAGGAAAACATAAACAAGATGAGAAGACAACCCTCAGGATGGGAGAAAATATTTGCAAATGAAGCAACTGACAAAGGATTAATCTCCAAAATTTACAAGCAGCTCAATATCAAAAGAAAAAAACCCAATCCAAAAATGGGCAGAAGACCTAAATAGACATTTCTCCAAAGAAGATATACAGATTGCCAACAAACACATGAAAGAATGCTCAACATCACTAATTATTAGAGAAATGCAAATCAACACTACAATGAGGTATCACCTCACACCACTCAGAATGGCCATCATCAAAAAATCTACAAATGATAAATGCTGGAGAGGGTGTGGAGAAAAAGGAACCCTCTTGCACTGTTGGTGGGAATGTAAATTGATACAGCCACTATGGAGAACAGTATGGAGGTTCCTTAAAAAACTACAAATAGAACTACCATATGACCCAGCAATCCCACTACTGGGCATATACCCTGAGAAAGCCATAATTCAAAAAGGGTCATGTACCACAATGTTCACTGAAGCTCTATTTACAATAGCCAGGACATGGAAGCAACCTAAGTGTCCATTGACTGATGAATGGGTAAAGAAGATGCGGCACATATATACAACAGAATATTACCCATCCATAAAAAGAAACAAAATTGAGTTATTTGTAGTGACGCGGATGGACCTAGAGTCTGTCATACGGAGTGAAGTAAGTCAGAAAAAGAAAAACAAATACCATACGCTAACACATATATATATGGAATGTAAAAAAACAAAAACAGAAAAGGTTCTGAAGAACCTAGGGGCAGGACAGGAATAAAGACACAGACGTAGAGAATGGACTTGAGGACATGGGGAGGGGGGAGGGTAAGCTGGGATGAAGTGAGAGAGTGACATGGACATATATACACTACCAAACATAAAATAGATAGCTAGTGGGAAGCAGCCGCATAGCACAGGGAGGTCAGCTGCGTGCTTCGTGACCACCTAGAAGGGTGGGATAGGGAGGGTGGGAGGGAGGGAGATAAGGGGATATATGTATACATATAGCAGATTCACTTTGTTATACAGCAGAAACTAACACGCCATTGTAAAGCAATTATATTCAAATAAAGATGTTAAAAAAATTAAAAATTAAATTGCCGTATGATCCAGCAAAAAAAAAAAAAAAAAAAGCCCTGTCTTCTGGTTCTGCTCTTGCCTTGTCTGTGACTTTGGGTGGGTCGTTCCCTTCTCCAAGACTCCGTTTTCCTAAAAGGCAAAGCTCTTGTCCCAGTCCTCCCTGACAGGGGAATGCACCAGGCAGGGCCTGGGAGGAGAGTCAGTGGCTGATGTCAGTGTTTGACAGAGCATCAATGTCTCTGGAACAACTGTGCTCCTTCCTGAGGCTATTGCTTTGAGGAGAACATTTCATTTATCAGGTATTGTGTTCTCATGGGTTACTTTAAAATTCATCCTGTTTCTCTCTGGTTACTCTGGGTCATTTCCCCTCCCCACTACACATTGGTCCAGGCTCTTCCTTTGTTGGTGTCTCTCCCAGGGCATAGCAGAATATCTGGCACCTGGTAGGCCCTCAGTACAGATTCCTGGAGAAGGTGACTAAACCTAGCTTGAAGCAAACTTGACCCAGGAGATAAAGGGGAGAAGGGACTCATTTATTGGGCACCTACTATGATGCATCAGGCACTTTGTAGTTGCTGCTTCACATACTCTTCCCAACAGTCCTACGGATTAGCAATCATTCTCCCATTGTTCAGATGAGAAGACAAAGGCTTTGAAAGTGTGAGGTGCTTGCCCAGCGTCCTCCACCATATAACAGAGCTGGACTCCTCCTCCCACCCAGACCAGGGCTCTGAGAACCTGGCAGTGAACATAGCGCTGGCCACTAGCTCCTGGCCACATTCTTCACTTGTTTGCTGGGTCCTGGGAGCCCTCTCTTCCTTTCCCTAGGGCCACCTCTAGAACTAGGAGTCACAGTGATTCCAGGAGCCACACTGCCTGGTTCCAGTCCTGGCTCTGCAACTTCATGTCTGTGGGACCTTGGGCAAATGGCTCAACTCCCTGAGCCTCAGTCTCCATGTGTGTAGAATGGGAATGACAAATGTCACTTCCAAGTTATTGAGAGATTAAATGAGTTAATTAATACAAAGGCCTTAGAACAATAGCTGGCTCCGTAAAGGTTCACTATTATTATTAGCTACTGATACTTTGGACCTCCACCATCATGCCCAAGACCAGCACTAAAGTGAGACATGTGGGCAGTAAGCACATGTGGGGTCGGGAAAGTGGATTTATTTAAAAAACACAGAGACCCAAAGGTCATCCACACATCCTATCCTTCTCAGAAGCAGAGAAGAGGGACTGCACTATCCCTCCCACATTCCCCTCAGACTGCCCTGCTCTGGCTTCCTGCCCTCTAACAAGACTGCCCAGTGTTTTCAGTCACCAGCTCCACCTGGACAAATATTTTCTAGGCATGCATTCACTTTGAATTCCTCAGCTCTGCAGACCACCATCCCCCAATTCCAATGCTTTTGCCCCTGCAGTGCCCTGCCCACTCAATTCTTTCTTTATGTGGGTCTCCTTCACAAGAATCCTGCAGGATCTGGGCAGGGGAAAAGTAAGTAGGGGCAAAGTTTGCTACTCAGGCTTTACTTTCACAGACCTCAGGCAAAGCAACCTTTCCAGGGGATCAGCATTCCTGGAAGCCGCTATGGGCTTGCAGGGAGGAGGGCTACTCCCCAAGGCCAGCCCTCCCCCAAGGGCAGGCACAGCAGCAGCTCGAGCAGGTGGAGAGCTGGCAGCCTCCTCCCCGCCAGTCACATGAGTCATGATGAAGTCCTTCCCCGGCCCGCCCTCCCTCCCTCCCTTCCTCGTGGCAGAGCCAGACAGAGTAGCTGGACACACCTCCTCATCTGCCTGGCTTCTGTTCTCCCGAGTGAGGCACGTCATCATCGGTGACTGGCTTCTCATTAATATTAATTATGACCTTTATTAGCATATTGCCTTCCATTTAGACTGTAGTTTTACATTCCAAGGTCCAGTAATGACTCAAATCTGCCCCCCAAATTGCCCTTAGTGATTCAGTCTGCATTCCTTCCACCAACATCCATTGACAGTTTACTATGTGCCAACCAGTCACCTCCACCTTCTCACGTCACAAAGCCCTTGTGGTCTGTGACACAGAGTTTGACACTTGGTCACGCACTGTCTTATCTGCTACTTTAATGACTCCCACCGGCAATGAGCCCCACTCTTCTTTCATCGGCACTACAGTGTCCTCAACCTGGGATGCCTGTCCCCGCTCATCCCTCTGGACTCATCCCTGGATTCAAGTCCGAGCTAAGTCCCTTGTCTGAAGTCTCTCCTAACCTCTCCCCAAACAGAATTGACAATTCTTGACCATGGACCCTTAAATTACCTTGAATGTATATACTCCTGCCATCATGTATCATACAATCAAACATGTTTACTTGTTAGCCTCCCCAACCAGGGTGTGAGCTCCAGTAGGGCAGAAATCACATCATTTATTAATTCATGCATTGTGTCATTCATTAGCCTCACAGATATTTATTGACCCCTATTGTATGCCAGGCAAGGTGCCGTGTGCTGAGCGTGCAGTGGAGAACAATACGGGTGTGGTCCCTTCCATTCTCGCTGTCCTGCAAGACTTCCTTAACCCCGTCTGCCTCTTTCTACTTGTGTCATTTGAGCTTGCATCTAAAGAGCTGCTGTCTGGCATGGCTGTGTGTTGGCGTGCTTTCTTTGAATTAGACCTGTGAGCCTACTGGACTGTAAGCTCTTTAGAAACGTCATCTTGAATACATTGGCCAACCTTTTGCCTCCATCCCCAATGGGAAGGGCATTATGATATGAATTCAGAGAGGTAGGCTGGGGCCACATCACACAAGATCTTAAGGTTAAAGATGGGAGACACTTGAGCATGTTTATTTGCTAATGAAAATGGTACAGTATGAAGGGAGAAACCAACAATCAAGAGGAAGCTGGGATAATCCAATGCCCGAAGTTCTTACTAACTGACTCATTAGAGGAGTTCAATAAAAATTTAATATCTTTAACAATAATAATAGTAGGTAATATTGATTGAACACTATGGCCAGGCTCTCTGTCAAGAATTTTAGGTATATTAATTCTTGTAATGTTCTGTGAGATACGTGCCCCTGTTTTACAGCTGAGGAAATGGGGGGAGGGTGAATCTATATATTGACAAATATCATTAGGGTATGTACTTTTCCCAACAATTGCTCCAGGTCATGTTGGAATCCAAGACATGTTTCTCCAGATCTGGAGCACCAACCCTAGGTCACTCTGGCTAAAGAATTCTTGTGTGTTACTTTTACCTCCCAACTAAACTGTAAGCCTCTCAAGGGCAGGAACTATCATGAGGACATAGTCAGTGTTCAGTAAACATTCATAATTTTTGATTATTTTATATGGCTTGAAAATGTCACTTATGTTAGTTCATGTCATGATTTGCAGGAGTAAAATGTTTAAAAAGATACTCTTTATGATGGAAGAGTAAGAAAGGAGGGCAAAGAAGGAGCATCAACTTTGTCAGCCACACAAGTTCCTGTTAGTCTCTGCAAAAACCAGAGTGGTTTTTCTCCCTCCCTTCCTTCCTTCCTCTCTCCTTACCTCCATCCCTCTCTCCCTTTCTTCCTTTCTTCTTTCCTTATTCATTCATTTATTTGCTCATTCATTCTCTCAGTAAGAATTTTATTGAGCACCTACTATATGCAGAATGCTGCACTGTGCAGGAGTGGAGTGGAGTGGGTGGAAGCATGGAAGGGAGGATTCAAGATGAGGTCCTTGCTAAAGAGCTTACAGACTCGTTAGAGGGACTAACAAATAGAAAGCACCCAAGCAGCTATGTAAGGCATCATTTAGGTGGTGTAGACAAAGGTATAGACAGGAAAAGGCTGCTAAACTCAAGGCATTGTGGCCACGGCCCTTGAGGAAGTCTGTCCCAGGAAGAAGAGACAGAGAATAACCTTAAAGGCCAGGTGAGGTTTGAACTGATCAGCGATCTGGGTGGAGAACGGAGGTCGAGCCTTCTAAGGGGTGTTTGGGGAACAGTGAAGAGGCTGGTCTATGCAGAGCAGAGGGGACTGTGCAGGGCTGATGTCGACAGTAAGCTGCACATGCTACCCTTCCCAGCAAGCCCCCACTCCCCACAAACATTGATTACTCTGCCCTCTAGCTCCATTTTCTTTATGGACTCTCTGGGGATATGATTGTAGGCATTGCCCTGTGCCTCTGTTTATATATCTAGTCCCCAGCCCCCCCCCCCCCAAGTCTTTCACTGTGCTTATTGAGTGAAGGCTTTGAAAGAAAGATAACGGAAATAACATTTTCTACTCTCTGCTGGGCCCTGGCCTAGGTGTTCTTTCAGGTATGGGTACCACAGCCTCTCCCAGTCCTTTCAGGCAGGAACAGATGCCCGCAGTCACAGGCCAGAGGGTGCGTAAGCCTGAGCACACAGGCTCCCGCTGTTCTGAGAGGCTGGGCCACTGTGACCTGAGGGCTCTGTTTCCATTTCCAGCTCCTGAGATGCTGAATGGGGAGGAGGACAAGCACTCCAGCCTCTCCCTCTGAAGATATTCCGACAACCCTACTCAGGGGTCAGTGAGGAAGTGCCCCCCAGGCCCATTAGCCTAGAAGCAGCAACAACACATTGGAGTCAAGAGGGTCAGCCGGCCCCTGAAAGTCCTCGCCTGGATCTCTCAGAGACTGCGGCTGGAGCCCAGATCACCCCTGCTTTGAGGAGCTGGCCTTGGCTCTGTCTTCACAGAGCTGTGGGTCTGTAGCTATCCCTCACCTGCCTTCTCCAGGGCCCAAGTCCCCTGCAACACGCCCCACCGCCAAAGACGGCTCTCTCCAAAACCCCAGGGGATAGTGATTTCAGCTGGGACTCCCCCCTCTAAGCAACAATGTACCAGCCATTCAAGCCACACTGCCCACCCTTCTCCTCTCAGTCCTCTAGCAGGCACTCCACTTATTCATCCATGCAGCAAGTATTTGTTGAGCGCTTACTATGTGCAAGGTATGGGGATACAGTGGAAAGCAGAAACATCCCGTGCTTGCTGACTGAGTACATTTACACAGGTTACTTTCCCAACCTCCTCTCTTGCCGTCCTGATAACATCCACTAATATGGACCTTGCCTCACTCAAGCCGTCTCTGCCTGGGGCTGGGGTAACACATGTGACAAGTGACAATCTCGGATGGCCTTTGCAGTATCCTGCTCGTCTGAGTGACTTTTCCCCTCTGGGAGCCTGTATGTTCTTCAGGCAAAGACCCTGCCATTTAGTCTCTCCATCCCCACATGGCTGGCCCTGGGACTGGCCACTCAACATGCATTTGTGGGACGGAGCGGAATGAGACAGGAAATCCAATGTTGCGTGTGTTTTTCTCTGGGCAGCACAGCAAGCCACAACAGCCCCAGAGGCCACTAGAGAAGTGTGCTGTCTTGTTTGTGGTTGTTTTTTTTTTTTTTTTTTTGCAAGCTTGTGTGTACCTCGTGCTGTTAATAAAGCAAGTTTCCATGTCCTGAAAACATGCCTATGGACTGCCGATGGAAGCAGGCTTTTGATTCAGTAGCTCATCTGAGACTATAAGGGTTTCCCCTAGAGGGAGGCTCACCTCTTTGTTTATGCAGATGTAGAGCTTGGCCATGGAGCAGGGCCCTCCTCCCTCTGCACCGACATTAACGGGGCAGCTACCCCAAGCTCAGCACTGAAGATACTTCCTGGCCTTGAAAACACAGACAAGGCAGGGCATCAAACAATACACTGCCACAGTGTTCCTGGGACCTCAGCCATCTCTGTGAACTCCTGGAGGACGTGGGTGTATCTTCCAGTACCATCTTCCAGTGACTTCCCTTATCACCGTCTTCTGAGTCCCTGGCAAGCATTTCTTTTCTCTAGGACCCTGTGTTCATTGATTTGACATGAGGGTGGGAGCGGGGTGTGTGGATGACAGCAAGTCCAGCTAAGACCCCATCTCACAGTGCAAAAATACCCTGTGATCCTTTTAAAATTCATTCCCACCCATGCCTATCTGCTTCTTGAGCAAGCGAAGTCCAGCCCTTCCCCAGGGTGCATGCGGCCGGCCTGCCGCTGTCCGTGGTGCTAATGGCTGCAGCTGCCAGACTTCCCTTGTCAGGAAGGGATCAGGTTTCAGAAATCCAAGAATTAACTCATGTTCCCAGACTTGGATGGGAAGCCATAGCTCTGTGTGGAAATATTAGACCCTCCACACATGCCCTCTCTCTCCAAGCCTCACCTCTGCACAGGAGACTTCCCCTCTGGCTGGGAAAGAGGTTGCATAGCTGAGAGGAACTGTTTTTTCCTCTCTGGTTCCCTACTTTCCTTCCTCTTGGCTATTCACTCTGTGTGCCCACGCTGACACACACACACACACACACACACACACACACACTATGAAACACAGCAGTAAATGAGGCAACCACTAACCCTCTCCAACAGTCACTTTTCCTCTCAGCCAGGAGAGAAATCAAGCATAAGATTAAACATGCAGCTGTGATAATACCAAAAGGGCTTCCTCCAGACTCTAACAGTTTTTCTTTTCTTGCGTTGTAAAGTATGTGGAAGAAGCACACGGTCTTGGAAGATTCGTTCAGGGAGAGCTGCAGCACTGTGAGAAGATGGTCACCTGGGGCAGGCCTGATGGGGGATCATCAGGAACCAGAAAAAACCCCCAGCCCCCAGCCCCCTGCCAAAGGGTTCAGCCTCTACTGGAGTCACTCTTAGGGATAAGGCAACAATTCTCAAAGGGTTTTCCATGAACTCATTCTTGAAAGAAAAATAAAAAGTATTCCTGTATAAAACTGATTTGGAAAGCTCTGAGTGGAAAAATTTGCATGTGTCTGTTTGCTTAGCTGATGCACTTTCTAGAACTTTCGCTAGGCCAATATTCATTATTGCTATTTTCCCTTGACCAGATTTTATGTACTGACTGGAGCATAGATTCTAGAACATTCTTGCTTGAGTTCCAATCTTGGCTCTGCCATTGACTGTGTTACCTTGAGCAAGTTCCTTAATCTCTCTGTGTCACTGTCTCCTCATCTGTGAAATGGAGATAATACCACTTACCTCAGTGTTGCTGTGAAAGTTAAATGAGTTAATACATGGAGAGCTCTTAGAAGAGTGCCTGCCATGTAGTAAGCCCTAGAAAACCATTGCCTACCATTACTATTACCAGGGGCACGGATATTTGTGAAACCCAATCTGGGAAATGCTAGGTAAAGGCATTGCCTATGGAAGGTTCCCAGAGAAGTGGCACACAGCCTTTTGCACAAGCTGTTTCATTTTCTCCACCTGGAATGTCCTCACTTCTTCAAACTTATGATGAATTCCTTTTAGCCTTCAAAACCTAAATCAAGAGTCTCCTTCTAGGAGAAGCCTTCTGTGAATCTAGTAAGAAAGCTAGTCACTCTCTAAAATCTTAAAGCAACATTTTGGCTTGGAGTGGCCTTTGGTCAGAGAATTTGTCACAGTAAATTGCAGTGATTACTTTTTGTGTTTTTCTCCCCCAATGGACTATGAGCTCTTCAAGGGCAAGAACTACATTCCATTTATCTTTAGGGCTCCACTGCATGGCACAATGCCTGGGACACACTTGGTGTTCATCACAGGCATAATTAATTAATTGTGAATGCTTGCATGTTGCCTGCAAAGGGTGACACATGAAGTCCTCTACAGCTTACCAGCATAGTAACATGAAAAGCATGAATGGCTCATGCCTCGTCCACTTATCAGCTGTGTGATCTTGAGCAAGTCACTTCTCTGCCCTAAACCTGTTCCCCTTCTTAAAAAGTTAGCAATACTCCTTACCCCTTGGGGTTTAAAGATTAGAGGTAAATGTCAACTCTGCCCACATGCACACACCTATCTCCAAGCTCTCAGCTCCATCCCACTCCAACACAGGCCTTACACACCTTTCTTTATCCCCTTAACCCCCAAATCCTAGTCAGCCCCTGTGCTACACAAAAGAGCATTCTCTGAGAACTGAGCACAGCTACCTCCTTGATGCCCTCTTAAAATGCAGATACCCTACGGGAGGGTAACCTCTTGAGTCTCTAACACTTGAGTCTGAATTTCTACGGTAGAGGCTTTCTGAACAATAGAAGATGCCTGTGCAGTCTGGGAGCTGGGTACCAGGAATCGGTAAAGGTTGACCAGGGGAAAGCAGCCTGTGAAGTGGAAAGAGAGTGAATCTTGGTGCCCAGAGCTGGGTTCAGATCCCGGCCTCTTACAGCTGGGCAACGCCCCTCTGAGCCTGGGCGTCCTCACCCATCAAATTGGTGTCTCAGCAGCACTTCACAGGGTGCTGGAGAGGACAAATAAGATCATGTATTCAAAGTGCCTGACACTTGATGAACACTAGGGCGTTTTAGGTCCCTCTCTACTGCCTTCCCACAGTGAGAGAAGTGACATGAAGAAGGAAAGGGGTAGAGGTGGGAATGAGGCTCAGGCTGAAACCGGCTGTCATGAAGGGAGGTTAGTTTCATCAGGGCTGGCCTGGTGGTGAAAGCGGGGAGGTAGACATGGGATGGGGGGAGGGCCTCGCGGGCCACTGTTCATCAGGCTCCCCTCTCTGAAGATGCAAGGGAGGTGGGTAGCCTACCTCTCGCCCTTACTCCCTTCCTGGTTCTCCACCCAGAAAAGCTCTGCCTGGGCCTCCCCCGCCACAGGTTGGCAAAGCTCCTCTACATGAAGGAGGGTGAGTCAGCTGGCTGAGTGCGGCCCATGTTGACACAAACATGAGAAAGGTCTGCGGGAAGCACAGGTGACCGTGGCCTCTGTCTCCAAGAGGAATAGTGAGGGAGCTTCAGGGCTGGGCGTCCCCATGACACCACGGATGTGTGGGGAATGGGAGTGGGCCTGGGCCCGCGGGCCACCAGTGCCAGTGCAAGGGCACGCCAGCCCTCAGGGGTTGTACGGGCTGAGCTTGGCACAGAAGCCATTCCCGCTGACTGCGTCCTCCCCTGGGACCCTGGTTCCTCTTGCCCATCTGACTCTTGGAGCGGAGAGAGGGAAGGCATGTCTGCCGTGTGCCTGCCGTGCAGCAGGGCTTCCCTTGTGTCCATGAACCTGTTCCGCTACCATCTCTGCAGAGCAGGCACCCAGTGCAGTGGTGAAGCCCACCCTCCAATCACGGAGCATTCTGGGGATCTGTGAACTTGCATGGGGAAAACACACAGCTTAAGTATCACCCTAATTGAACTTTAGCGTTTCCTTCCATTAGGAAAGCAAACAAGGAGCCGCCAGTGGCGTTCGCCATACTTGTCACCAAGAAGCACCACAGGTATTCGCATGGAATAGCACAGCGATCACAGATCTTATGATGCAGTCACATGACACGTCAACCCTCCCTAGCCTAGTTCATGGAATGCATTCATAGGAAAGCGCATGTATTACCACACCATAAATTTGTGCTGCAAATTATTTGGATAATTATGTTTAATGACTTCCTTTGTAAGCTTGCGCATTTTATTTTAGGCATACGAAAGAATATTTCCCAGGAGAAATCCACAGCCTCACCAGGCTGGAAAAGGGGTTGCTGGTACAGAACGGTTAGGAACTTGTACTCTAGAGTCAGGAGTTTCTGATCCTGGCCTGCAGCATCCTGTGTGACCTTGAGCACTTAACTCTTCTGTGCTTCAGTTGCCTCATCTATAAAATAGGGATAATAATAGTACTTATGACATACGATGCGATGCTTACAGGGCTAAATGTGGTCAAGTCTTAGCACACTGACCTCTATACAGTGAGTGCCCTGATACCAAAATGGTTCTAACACCCTGATTCATCGTCTCCTCCCCGGCACAGGGAGCTTACCCAGCCCACCTGTAACAGGTAGAATTCCACCAGAGAAACAGAACCAATAGGAGGTATATATTAAGGGATTTGTTGCAAGGAATTGGCTTATCTAACTGTGCGGGCCGGATAGGCAAATCCGAAGTCCACGGGGCAGGCCACCAGGAAGGGCAGGCTGGAACTCTCCGGCACGGGTTGAAGCTGCTGTCTATCCACAGGAGGAGTTTCTTCTTCTCAGAGAAGTCTTGGCTCTCGTCGTAAGGTATTTCACCTGATTGAGTCGGGCTCACCCTATTTAAAGCCAACTGACTGTAGACGTTAATCACATCTTAAAAAAAATTTTTTTTTTACTTTCCAAAACGCCTTCACAGCAACACCTAGGTTCGTGTTTGATTGAATAACTGGGGACTACAGCCAAGCCAAGTTGTTACGTAAGACTGGCCACACACCACCCAAGAAAAGGACAGGGTTAGGGTGGGGTATACATGGACCAGTGCTCCATGAGGCCTGCTCCATCTCTCATTCAGAGACTTGCTCCATTGCCGCCTCCTCATCTCTCTTGTGTGGGATGTCTGGATCCTTCCAGGTGCCCACCGAAAAGGCAGTGACCTCTGAGCAGCTCAGTGCAGCATTTATAGGAGGGAAACTTGGTCCAGGCCCCACCTGGGACACCAAGGTGAGCAAAGCAAGTCAGCCTTTGAGGGCCCCCTCCTGGCGAGGATGACAGACAGCTAGGGGACAAGAGCCCCTTGGAAGTACACAGCAGGTGCAGTCTTCACTCAGAGAGACAAGAGCCTCTTCAGGACGGAATTGGGGGAGGGGTCTGCTGGCCTGGTTTAGCCCACTCTGGACCAGAATCTTGATTCTAACTGCCAGGTAGACCTTCCCCTCAACCCCTTAGCTAGGGACTTTATGAATAAGCCAAAGTGTGCTTTAAGCATCACTGCTGAGAATCTTGGACAAGCTCCTCACTGGGCCCATTTCTGCCTCAGAAGGGAAACAGGAAGCCCTGAGTCTCTATCTGATACCCTGTGAACTGCTGCAGATGCCTCTTTACCTGAGGACAGTGCCTACCGACATTCTGAATGCTGTCCCCGAGGTCCCGCGTTCTATGCACACTGAAGCAAGGCTCACTTCCTGCTTGAGGTCGGAAGTTGTGCAGCCCTTGACTCTTTCTGCAAGGCTGCCCCCTGGTGGCAGAGGGTGGTTATTAACTTAATCCCTTCTTGCCCAGGTTCACCTAGATTTAAGCCTCAGCAGCAGTAAGAGATGCTTCTGTCTGGGGAGGCCAAGGAAGGTTTATGGGAGAAAAGGGGACATCGAATCTGGACCTCAGAAAACCACATGCAAAGGCATGGGGGCATTAAGGAGAGGGGATCTTGAACCCTGCAGCCTGGTGAAATACGGAAAGGCAGACAGAGGAGGGGGTTGCTTCCGACTGGTAGAAATAAAGTGGGAATGAGGGGCATGAGAGAGACTGGTGACAGTGCTGAAAGCGGGAACCGGCCTTTGCCAAATTCTGGGTCAATCAGGGCCCTCATTAATGTGGAGACTGCAGAGTCAGGTCCTCTAAAGGCCGTGAAAAGCTTCGTTCTAAATAACCCCTGCGGGGTCCTTGTTTATACGACTCATAAAGTGGCCTCAAGCAGAAAGAACCCAGCTCACCAGTAACAGAAGGCCTCCTGGGACCAAAAAGGAAGCGGGCAGGGAAGCACGGCCTATTCCCAGCAACGAGGAGACCTCCACCCCCATAACATTACCACCCAGAGGGGAATCAGAGGATTTAAAGTCCACACCTTTCTGCAAAATCATAACAGAGTTAAAGGTGCAAAGGGGAACAGGTGAGGAGGGTACAAGGCATGTACACAGCCCTTTGGGGACAGCAGCCATGTCACCTGTTTTTTTTTTACATCTTTATTGGAGTATAATTGCTTTACAATGGTGTGTTAGTTTCTGCTTTATAACAAAGTGAATCAGTTATACATATACATATGTTCCCATATCTCTTCCCTCTTGCGTCTCCCTCCCTCCCACCCTCCCTATCCCACCCCTCTAGGTCGTCACAAAGCACCGAGCTGATCTTCCTGTGATATGGGGCTGCTTCCCACTAGCTATCTAGTTTACGTTTGGTAGTGTATATATGTCCATGCCACTCTCTCTCTTTGTCCCAGCTTACCCTTCCCCCTCCCCATATCCTCAAGTCCATTCTCTAGTAGGTCTGTATCTTTATTCCCGTCTTACCCCTAGGTTCTTCATGACATTTTTTTCCTTAGATTCCATATATATGTGTTAGCATATGGTATTTGTCTTTCTTCACCTGTTTTTTTATGTAATCCTCATAACAACTCCTCCAGAAATATGGCATCAGCCCCATTTTACAGCTGAGGAACCTAAAGCTCAGAGGTTAAGCAACTTCCCCAAGATCACACTTCAGTTAAGTAACCCCAGTGGTATTTGAACCCAGCTCTACATCATAACCTTCACACATTTTTTTTTTTTACATTTTTATCGGAGTATAGTTGATTAGCCTTCACATCTTTTGGCTGCCTTCCACCAGGGTTTGGATATTCAGAAGCAAGTCTGCAATGGCCATCACAGTCTGTCCTCACAAGCCCCCTAGCAGATGGAGAGCCTTGCCATCTTGGCTACAATCGTAGCTATCATGACCTCCGTTTGACACATAAGACCGGGGCCTGGAAAAGAGTCAGATCCCAGCATAGCTATCACCAGCCGGGAGAGCCTGGACAACAGACACCTGCGGGCCTCAGTTTCATCATTCGGACAGTGGGACGGACAGCGCTGTAGCAGACATCCTGAGCCCAGCCCACCTTGGCACACACGGGCCACCCTCCCAACTGCCAGCACCTGCATCTCTGTGCCTGAGGTGCCCAAAGGGCTGACTGGCTGCTAGAATGCTGCACTCCGATTCTTGGCCCAGGCGGCGGGGTGAACTCTGCCATCAGAGACTCACTGGGGCAACCCTTAATGAGCAGCCAGAGGGAGTGGTGTGTAAGCACTCCTTTGAAGAGGGCAACTCCAAGACGCATACTGCCCGCCTCTCCCATCCCCATCACGCTTCCCCACACCCCTCCCTGTGTCTCCTGGCCTCGCCTCCCAAATGAGCGCTCGTACGTGTGTTCCTGTCTCTGGCTCTGCTTGCTCGCGGTGGAGGAGAACTCCATGAGCTCACACCTGTACATCCACGGCTTGCTATTTTGTGGGTAGCTGTGAGGGAATTTTATTTGATGATACTTTTAGGCTGGAAATTTGCATCTCCTCTTCTCTATCCCCCAAGAGTGTGGCAAGTCCCCGGCTTCCGCCTGCCTCTCTTTGAGCCCCCGGAGATGTCTCAAGCTCTCAGCGGCCCTTCTTCTGATGACCAGAAGTGGAATTCTGCACCCTCACCCAGCTCCCTGGTCTGTCCTTTGGCCCCTGTGCCAAAGTAGGGCTGGGAGCAGGAAAAATCACTGCTCCTGGCTCCTGGCTAGGACTCTACACTCCGCAGCCCCCTGTCCCTGCCCTCTGACATCCAGAAAGACTGGAGGTGAGTCCTTCCACAGCCCCATATCCCCCTTTCCACGGTCTAGAAACCAGAGAGGCTGGCAATGCTGGGCACAGGGCTGCCTTCCTTTCCTGAACAGCCTCCTTCTCTTTAACTGTGCAACCCCACTTCCTACTCTCACCCCAGACTCCCAGTCACTCCCAAGCGACATCCACAGTCTGGGGTCCCTGCCTCTGTCCTTCCAAGAAAAGAGAAAATTTCACAAATATAGTGACTTTGCAATTTCTTAAAGAGGCTGGAGACAGTGGAGCTTACACCAAGGGGGTGGACCACGGATGTGAGTTTCAGGCAGCAAGACACACAGGGTATCACTCGAATGCAGAAGAGATAGTATTCTGCCCAAGGTCAGACCTCTTTGGTGCGGGCAAGTCTGACTTGCTGCGGAGATGCCACACCTGTGCCCTCAAAGGGGCCCAGACAACCCCTCTCCTCCAGCCCTTACCCCAAGATTCAAATCCAGGCTAGTCTGATCCCCCAAAACATGGGCTTTTCATAAGAGTTGGGCCTCAGAATAGGAACAGGGACAGGATGAAAGAAAAAAAAAAAAAAAAAAAAACAGGCTTCTCTCCCTGCCCCCATCCCTACTTTTGCCCTGGGGTTGGGAGAAGACACAGAGTCAGGGATCCCTCTCCCCTTCTCCCGGCTCTTGCTCTGTGAACTGGGCTGGAACCTGTCCACTGGGCCCATCAGGGTTCCCCATGTGTCCTCCCCTGGCCAGCAGGCCCCTGGCAGCTATGGTCAGAGAGCCCAGCTGGCCCCAGCCAGCCCCCTGCCCACCCTGGGCTCTGCTCAGAGGACAAGCCTGAACTGATTCTGTCAGGAAAGGTTAGACTTGTCTCCCAGGCTGGCTGGATTCGGGGGGATGAGACAAATGCGTTCAGACAGCCCGAATCCAGAGCGCTATCTGTCAGACGTGCTGGCCACCTCTCCGGCAGTGCCCTCCCTGGAAAGATCATGCCGGCTCCATCCATCCTGTCTTGTGAAAGCTGGCAGCCCAGCCTGAGGCTCTAGAAAGGAAACAGAGGAAGCAGGTGACCTGAGGGCCCTTGAGGGAGAGGTGCTACATCCAGGCCCTGCGGAGAGACCCAGACAGCACCTTCTGCCCCAGGTGGAGACTGATCAGGCACCTGATTCTGACATGATTATAGCACAAGCCCAGCCTGGGTTTGTCCCTGCCTGAGACGCTGCCAGTTGGGTGGATGCAGGAGGGCTGATGACTAGGCGAACACACACCCCTCACTGTGAGGGCTCTAGCTTGCTTCCTGCGGAGGCTCCTACTCTCCCCACCCCACCCCCAGACCCCACACACTTTCTGCACAGACCAGCTGGAAGGCAGTGGGTAGCGGGTACACTGGATGGAGTAAGCAGGAATGAAACCCACAAGCCTCTGAGCCCCTCCCCAGGGTGAGCGTGCAGTGGGCAATTCCACGAAGCTGAGCCCCTCACCAGCCCTCCACCTGTCAGTGCCCCTGTGAGCAGTCATTCCTTCATCCCAGTCTTCCCCAGCCTTCCCCTGATAAATGCAAGAATCAAATACTTCACTGAGGTGATGGAATCCCACTAACAAGAATTTCCATGCATTGGACCGTCTTGGAGGCACAAAAAATCTGAGCATCACCCACGCATCAGGCAAAGCAGATTTGTTGCTACCTCAGACGGCTAGAGGCCACAGCCATGAATGTGGTAGCCACAGGGTCTGAATAACAGGTGGGTCCTTATGGACTGAATGTTTGTGTCTCCCCCCAAAAAACTCATGTGTTGGAATCCTATCCCCCAATGTGATTGTGTTAGGATGTGGGGACTTGGGGAGGTGGTTGAGATTGGGTGAGGTCATGAGGGTGGGGCCCTCATGAATGAGATTAGTGCCCTTATAAGAGTCACGGGAGGGCTTCCCTGGTGGCACAGTAGTTGAGAGTCCGCCTGCCGATGCAGGGGATACGGGTTCGTGCCCCAGTCCAGGAAGATCCCACATGCCGCAGAGCAGCTAGGCCCGTGAGCCATGGCTGCTGAGCCTGCACGTCCGGAGCCTGTGCTCCACAATGGGAGAGGCCACAACAGTGAGAGGCCCACGTATGACAAAAAAAAAAAAAAAAAAAAAAAGAGTCACGGGAGAGCTTGCTTCTTCTCTCTGCTGTGCCATGTGAGGATACAAGAACTTGGCCATCTGCAACCTAGAAGAGCTCTCAACAAACACTGGATCTACCATCACCTTGATCTCGGACTTCCCAGCCTCTAGAACTCTGAAAAATGAGTTCTATTGTTTATAACCACCCAGTTTACAGTATTTTGTTATTGTGGCCCAAGCTGACTAAGAAACAGGTTAGAGAATGAAAATTAGGCTATCATTAGAATCACTCCTGGCCATGATTCCTGGCCTGGCCTCTAATTAGCTGTGTGACTTTGGGCAGGTGCCAGAGCTTCTCTGAGACTCATCTGCCTCCTGTTCATCTCCTTTGCCCAAAAGATGATTTGGGAGCAGCTGTAACCAGCCTTCCTAACACCACCTCCTAGGTGTTCTTTTAATGACCAATGCTCTGTGCCTGGTATTTTTCTAGGCTCTTGGAATATAGTGAACAAAGCAGACAACAGTTCCTGCCCTCAGAGGGCTCACATCAGAGTGGGTGCGAGTGTCCCAAGCTGCTCCTTCCTCTTCATAAGGTCCTCACAAATACCAAAACTCTCCGAACTTACCATTGAGGGCCACCTCTCAGTCTGACAACAAGCCTCCACATCCTGCATGAAGTAGGTCTGCCCTCTGCTGACTTATAAAGGAGCCAGAGCAACAGGAGAGGGTGCGAGATGGGTGCAGGTGGCAGGCCTACCACCAGGTTAGTGGCAGGACACAACAGTTAGGTCACTTAACTCAGTGTTCAGGGCGCCTGTCAGCCCTTAGTCCCTAGAGAGCCTTGGGGCCTTCCTTTAGCTCTTTTAAGAAGTGCTTTCTGGGGCCTCCCTGGTGGCGCAGTGGTTGAGAGTCCGCCTGCCGATGCAGGGGATACGGGTTCGTGCCCCGATCTGGGAGGATCCCATATGCCGCGGAGCGGCTGGGCCCGTGAGCCATGGCCGCTGGGCCTGCGCATCCGGAGCCTGTGCTCCGCAACGGGAGAGGCCACAACAGTGAGAGGCCCGCATACCGCAAAAAAAAAAAAAAAAAAAAGAAGTGCTTTCTGGGGCTTCCCTGGTGGCACAGTGGTTGGGGGTCCGCCTGCCAATGCAGGGGACACGGGTTCGTGCCCCAGTCTGGGAAGATCCCACATGCCGCGGAGCGGCTGGGCCTGTGAGCCATGGCCGCTGAGCCTGCGCATCCGGAGCCTGTGCTCCGCGACGGGAGAGGCCACAGCAGTGAGAGGCCCACGTACCGCAAAAAAAAAAAAAAAAAAAAAAAGAAGAAGTGCTTTCCTCAGCTGTAGGACCTCCAAGGTTGACCCTGCCTGCGGCTTTGAGGTAAGAAAGGCTTTACTTCTATTCTTTCCCTTGGTGATCACTTTGATATTAACAATCCCCCCACCATGAGGCCTTAGTGCTGCTTCCCCTGTGAAAACTGGCCAAAGGGTACACTCAGGACCTTCTCCTCAAACTCCCACCCCCATAACACAAGATAGCAACACTAGGAGCTTCTGGCAAGACCTGGAAAAAACCCGAAGACAAGAAAGGGGGATTAAGGAGCTGGGAGCCCTGATGGTCTTGCTACAAAAACATGGCTTTCTTCCTGCCAGCTTCCTTTTTTTTTTAACAGTTACTACAAAATATTGGCTATATTTCCAGTGTTGTACAATGCATCCTTGTAGCCTATCTTACACCAATAGTTTGTACCTCTTAATCCCCTACCCCTATATTGCCACCTCCCCACCCACTGGTAACCACTAATTTGTTCTCTGTATCTGTGAGTCTGCTTTTTTTTTTTTTTCGGTACGCGGGCCTCACACCGCCGCGGCCCCTCCCGTTGCGGAGCACAGGCTCCAGACGCGCAGGCTCAGCGGCCATGGCTCACAGGCCCAGCCGCTCCGTGGCACGTGGGACCCTCCCGGCCCGGGCCACGAACCCGCATCCCCTGCATCGGCAGGCAGACCCTCAACCACTGCGCCACCAGGGAAGCCCTGCTTCTTTTTTGTTATATTCACTAGTTTGTTGTATTTTTTAGATTCCACATATAAATGATGTCATACAGTATTTGTCTTTCTCTGTCTGACTTATTTTCTTAGCATAATGCCCTCCAAGTCCATCCATGTTGCTGCAAATGGCATTACTTCATTCTTTCTTGTGGCTGAGTAGTAGTCCATAGTATATATGTACCACGTCTTCTTTATGCATTCATCTATTGATGGACACTTAGGTTGGCTTCTGAATCTTTCCTGCCAACTTCTTGGCCATTGCAAGGGCACTGGCTGAGCTCCCACACCAAGACTACCAGACACCCCCCACCCCAAGTCCAGATTCAAGGTGAGAAAGCCAGCCACTCTCTCCTTCTACCTACGCAAACCCAGCCTCACATATATGGCTCACTGGTGAGGACTTTCTTCCGGAAGCCCCAGCCTCTAGCAACAGGCTGATGGCCTCCCTGCTGGACCACAGCAAGGGGACAGCAGCTCAGCGCAGTACAAGGACCCCACACCTGATGAGGAAGGACCCACGCAGCAGCCACCTGGGCTGCGGTGTGCAGTGAGGGGCTGTTTCCCTGCAGTGGAGAAGGTGGGCGGGTTAATCACATGGTTCAAAGTCAGCTCCAGGCCAAATGGAAGGCTGGCGCAACCTGCTCCACTGAGGCTCCGCCTGCATTGCCCAGAGGGTTCTGCTCCCCCAAACCTCCACACTCCCCGGAAGGAAGTTTTAGTGGCTGTTTCCCTATGGAGCCAAATGTGTATGCAATGTTTCCTAATAAAATGCAAAGGCTGTCTAAGGCACTCCAGCCCCCGCATTTGGCTCTGAGGTGTAATTAATACATAAATTAAAGTCCCGCAGACTCACAAATGCTCAGAGAAAAAATCAAAAATATAATTAGTTTGTCCATATGACTCAACGTGTCAGCTCTGAGGTAACACCACGTAGCAGATCCTGAGATTTTTGGTCCAGCACTGCTCCTGCCCTGCTCTGGGGAAGTGGGGTCTTTGTGGTACCTGTAGGGGGCTAGGGGCTCTGGACACAGCATCCCAGTGAGTGAAGCGCTGTGGCTGGGAGCCAGGGCAACCAGAGAGCATCCAGGGACCTGCAGACGTGGCCCCGGGAGACGGCGAGGGGTGGAGAGGGCAGCCCCAGGGAGCTTGTCTATGCATCGTCCAGCTGTGTCCTTATCTGGGCGGAACGTGCAGCAGGGACGGGAGGAACAGAGCACTGGACTGGGTCTAAGACTCATCTGCCTCCTCCACCCTGTCACCTCTGTCGCATGCCATCTACAAGAAGAGAAAGGCTGGAAAGGGGAACAGGAACTGGAGAGGAGAAAGGAGTCCCGACAGGAGGGGTAGAGCTGATAACCACACAGGTGTCGTGTGATACGGAGGGCTTTCTCCTGTGTGTGTCACTAGATAGTCAGCACTCCGGGAAAAGGGCACATGGGTCTGTTTCTTCCACACATTATTTGTATTACAAAATCATATGTGTTTGTTTAAAAAACATTTCAATAAGAGTCAAAATCACCCCCAAATATTTCTCCCCCTTACTCTCAATCCCCAGGGATTTTTATCCTTTTATAATAATTTATCCTTTTAGTGTGTATCCTTCCTCAGTACATGAATATTTGGAGAAATAATTACTAAAAAGGGAGATTGTGCTGTGCATGTGGTTTGCACACTTATATGCTAATTCACAGTTACCTGTACCATATCGTGTGCACACAGCTCCATCTTACTCATTTTAGTGAATGCACAGCAAACAGCATATGAAACCATTTGTATATGCTTCAGTTATATTTACCACTTAATGCGTGTAGTCTTCTATGGATGGATTTTTGGTTTATTTCTAAGCTTACTTTTATAAATAATGCTGTGGAGATATTTCGGGCTGGTATTATTTTTCTTACATATTTTTTAAAGACTTTATTTTTACAGCAGTTTTAGGTGCCCAGTAAAATTGAGAGGAAGGTGCAGAGATTTCTCACGTGCCCCTGCCCCACAGGTGCACAGCCTCCCACATTGTTAGCATCCTCCACCAGAGTTATGTGCTTCTTACAACTGACAAGCCTACACTGACACATCATTATCATCCAGCGTCCACAGTTTACATGAAAGTCCACTCTTGGTGTTGTATATTTTATGAGTTTGGACAAATGGATCGTGACTGTTATCCACCATTAGAGTAGCAGACAGTATTTTCACTGCCCTAAAAATTCTCTGTGCTCTGCCTATGTTTTTCTTATTTTTAGAGATAGAAATAAAACAAGAGCTAGGAAGATCAAGTGACTTGCCTGGGGATTACACACCTAGAAAGTGGCAAATCCTACCTTGAATTCATCTCTTCTGACTCCACATCCAGTGCTTTTTTTAACAAGCCATGTGGATGGTGGAGCAGGAGACAGGATAGGCAGAGAAAAGAGAGAGGGCTGTCGGAGAGGGGAGAAGGGGAGGAAGCTTCCAGAAAAGAGGCAAAGAAAATCAAGAGAGGCTGAGGATGAGGCAGTGAGAGGGGTAGCAAATAGTTACGGTAAAAACAGGTTTAAAAAGTCTGAAAAGCAACATTTGTTAAAGCAGATCCTTGCAACCTTGTATATAGTTATGAAAAATTGTATCCATCTAAGTGTCTAGTCATCCAGGGGAGATTTAGTCCATAAATGAAGACCCACTGGAGGGAGCCCTGTACAGGAGCCCAATGGTCACCACGAAAATGACAAAGCAACAGGGAAAAGGGCTAGGGTGTGGTCTGCGGAGGTCGGGGGACCGAGCAGAATACAAAATGGTATATAATGGAATTACAAATCTTTAAAGACATGCCTGTGAACAAGAGCAGGAAAGTTGTGGGAAATGAAAGCAGTTGTTTTAGAGTGATGGTCTTAGATGGATGTGGTCTTTGCTCCACCAGAGTTTTCTTTTCTGCTGTGATAAGGCAATTTTACATGCCCTCCACCTCCCCCAGCCTAGGTGCATCTCTCTGCTGTGTCTTCAGAGCCCAGACCAAGGACTGGGATGAGGAGCTGAGGAAAACCCTCCTGTCTCTGAGGTCATCTTTGTCATTGGGGAAAGGGGCATCTAACCTATCTGGGCTATCAGAGGACAGATCTGGGTAGTTAGGATATGTCCTCCACGAATGGACCACCTGCCTCCCAACTCCCAGGTGATGGGGGCTCCCTTCACTGTGAGAGGAGCAAGGAAATCCAGTAGGATTTCAGGGTAAAGCCTGAAGTGATGGGGGCAGGCTAACACCAGGCCAGATGTCCTGGAAAGGAAAGGTGACAGGAGAGCAGTGCAAGGTTCTTCTAGAAGCATCCCAGTTTTTGCCATGTCCTCAGAGCTCTTATACTAGTGTTCACTTAATGTTTATATCAACTCCTTTTTAATTAAATACTTTCACTTTTTCAAAAATACCTATCATAAAAAAACATTCTCCCGTAACCTTCTCACCTACCAGCAGTGGCTTGGGCACCATCCTTTGGGAATGCTCATTAACTAGGAAGTACAGGGAGGGGCTTTGGAATTCAGCAGACTGGGGTTCACCAGCAAGGAGCAGAGGTTGACTTCTCCAGCCTCAGTTTCCACACCTGTAACAGAACACCTTCTTCTAAAGAGTCAGTAAAGGTGCAAGAAAGCTCATGGCTCAAAATGGTAGACATACTGCATCTTCTCTGCAAGAAGTCAAAATAAGAAAAGTTCCTCTCCATTCCTGAACCCAGAACGCTTTGTATACAGAGAAAGGAAGAAAAGATGAGGAGTAGAAACGGGGGATGCGTGGTTTCCAGTCCAGGTCTAATGGGTCATCAGCGTTTTTCTTGGACGCGAGTGAAGGAGGAAAACACCAGGCTCGGTACAAGGCGTGACGCCTCAGCCATCACCAGCCTCCACGTGGAACAGCCCTGCGCTCTCCCAGCACCACCGACCTCTCACTCCCCATCGAGCCTTCTTCGAGCCCACTTGAAGCTTCTTAGCTTCGTGATCTAACCCCCTGGTTATCTCCACTTCCTCTGATGTAATTTCCAAAACTTGCCCGATTTCTCTGACATCTGCTCACTTTCGATTTGGGCCAAGGACCCTTTGGGAGGCTTCTGTTGGGCTGCCCTCTGCCATCCCCGGCTCAGCCCATATCTGCCAGAATGGTGAAGGCTCCAACTCACCCAGTGCTGTGGACGGTCTCCTCACCTCAGCCCACTGCGCGACTCCCACCCTTGATACCATGGAAATGGCTCCTACCAACGTCCCAGGACTTGTAGGTAAACCAAACCCATGCACACATCCAGACCCTCAAGTCCCTGGACAGTGCCCCACGCTTCACATCTCAAGGCACATCGGCATCAGAGGACGAGCTGTTCTCACCTGGAGGTGACCTGCTCCTCCTGCAAGGTCAGAGGGAATTAACATCTCATCTGCCAGAGCCTCCCAGCACCCATGGGGCTCAGGCAGAAAGCTGTACTCTGCCCCGTCCCAGGTATTCAGCTGCATCTCCCTGAGAAAGTGCTTCTCTCCCGGAGGGCGGTGGGACCCCACGCCTTCCCGCAGGAGCCAGAGCCAGAACGAGGCCCTGAGTCCTAGCCTTTCATACTTAGGCACACTCCGCAGCACACCACTTACTTTTCTATATATGGACTAGAGGATTAATACATTTTAGACATTATAAAGCACCTGCAAAAATTTTATATTAAAGAGGAAGATACAATGATAAAATCAATAGTTTAAGGCAATGTTTTAATTTGACTCATTAATGGTACCCAGTAAAAGCCTTTCCCATGTTCTCACTAAAGGACATTAATAAAAACAGTATTGGGGCTTCCCTGGTGGTGCAGTGGTGGAGAGTCCGCCTGCCGATGCAGGGGACACGGGTTCGTGCCCCGGTCCGGGAAGATCCCACATGCCGCGGAGCGGCTGGGCCCGTGAGCCATGGCCGCTGAGCCTGCGCGTCCGGAGCCTGTGCTCTGCAGCGGGAGAGGCCACAACAGTGAGAGGCCCGCGTACCGCAAAAAAATAAAAAATAAAAATAAAATAAAACAGTATTGTTAGTGACAGCAAGGTGATTGAACATGTAGGGTCTGATTAGGGCGTCACTTCCTGTGTCTGATGAAGAGCTCCTCGTAGGAGTTGGGCGTCACCTCGGCCTCTTTCCCTCTGTTCACCCGTGCTGTCCTCATCAGTGCCCTGGCCGCCCTTGGTGACTTGACCGGCACCTTTCGAAGCTTGTGTCCACTTTGGGGGGTTTGTTGGGTGAACTTGCCTAGCTGGGCACGTGCGTGTGTACACGGCGTGAGTCCCGGTGAGCACTCCACTCTGCCCCCAGCCTGGGGAGCCCCCTTTTCCGGGGACTCCTGGCAAGGAGAGCTGTGCATGCCACACAACACCCAGCACCCTGGCCAGGGATGCCTGGTCAATCTGTACAGGAGATACTCAAGAAACCATTCTTATTTCAGGTTTTTTTTTAATACATAGAAATAAAAGGTCTAATATTATCTTCGTATGCCCCAAGGAGATTTTACACACACACCCCTGGATCGTGTGCCCCACTGATGAAGTAACTAACAGCTCAGACTCTAGAGTTGGATTAGCTGGGTTCAAATCCCAGCTCCACCACTGTATTAGTTTTCCAATGCTGTGTAACCCATTATCCCAAAACTAAGTGTCTTAGGACGACCATAATCCTGGATTATCTCCCAGTTTCTGTGGGTCAGGGATTTGGGAGTGGCTGGGCCAGGCATTTCTGACTTGGGGTCCGCTGTGAGGTGCGGTCAGATATCAGCTGGGACTGCACTCAGCAGGGGCTGGGCCGGGGTGGGGTCTCTGCCTCCCCCGTGCCTCCCTCGCACTCACGGCTGGCAAGCTTGTCCCCTCAGGGTCTCGCTTCCTCACCACGGGCTCTTTGAGAGACCTCAGGGCCTGGTGGTGGCCTCCTCTAGAGCGAAGGATGAAAAAGGCCAAGGCAGAGCCAACAAGGCCTTTCCTGACCTAGTCTGGGGAGTCACACGCTGTCCTTTTGCCACGTTCTGTTGGCCCTCAGGCCACTTCCGGTCTGTGTGAAGAGACATCACGCGGGTGAATGCCGGGCCGAGGGTCGCTGGAGTCGGCTCTGGGGCAGCACTTACTAGCCTCATGGGCTCAGGGAGGTGTCTCCACAGCTCTGTCCCTTGTTGTCCTGGTCCCTCTAACATGAGGGCTGTCCAGGAACTAGTTTCTTAAACAGACTAAACTGAACTGGATAAAGCATGAAATGGCTTCATTTTCCCCGTCCCTGCCTTCACTCAGGCTCTGCCCCTGAAGGACATCTCAGGCAAGTGGCCAGTCCAGTCCTATTAAAAGCTTTAGTCCACTTCATCACTATTTCCTCTGCCCTTGGCCTGCCCAGGCCAGGCCTCTGGGCCCTGCAGAAAGGTGGGGACATGGGCTCTGCATTTCACTCCCCTGCCTTCTCTATGCTAAGTTCTTCTCTCCCCCCAGGGGTTGAACTCCAGAGAGAGGGCAAAGGACAAGAGGGAG
The DNA here is from genome assembly GCF_025265405.1 of Mesoplodon densirostris. Classification (NCBI taxonomy): domain Eukaryota; kingdom Metazoa; phylum Chordata; class Mammalia; order Artiodactyla; family Ziphiidae; genus Mesoplodon; species Mesoplodon densirostris. The sequence goes on along the minus strand of NC_082668.1, from coordinate 109,928,614 downwards.
GTACCGTCACTTACTGACTAGGTGCTGGGCTGCCCTCTCCCAGGCCATCTGTGTGACTGGGCGCCTAGCATGTCTCAGGCACTCTGCTCTGTGCTAGGTACACCACTGGCCAATAGGAGGAGGAGGTGACCCATAGAAGTGGCAGCATATCCTTGCTCTTCACCAGCTCCTAAAATGTAGGAACACCTTCACGCAGGGAGGCTAAGCCATGTTGTACGGAGGCAAGCAACCACTGTCAGGGTCGTTCCCTGGCACTCCATAAAACTGTCCCCATACCCACCCTCTGACCCATTCTTGGACCCTTTGGAGGCTGCAGGCAGCTCTGTGAATCCAGCCCCATTGCATACTGCCCCCCAAGATTCCTTTCAAGAAAAGACACATCATCCCAGGCACTCATGCTGCAGGACCAGTGACCCACACCACCACCCATCAAGCCACACTTGAAAGATTAGACTAAAAAACTGAATGCTGTCTCCAGGATTAGAAGACTTAATATTGTTAAAATGCCCATAGCCCATATCTAAAATCCCAATGGCACTTTTTAGGGAAAAAAAATCCTAAAATTCATATGGAATCTCAAGGGATACCAAATGGTCAAAACAATCCTAAAAAGAACAAAGTTGGAGATCTCACACTTCCTATACTACAAAGCAGCAAAAATCAAAATGGTATGGTACTGGCATAAAGAGAGACATGTAGACCAATGGAACAAAATAGAGAGCCCAGAGATAAACCCTTGCATACATGGTCAAATCATCTTCAACAAGGGTGTCAAGACCACACAATGGGGAAAGGACAGTCTCTTCAATAAATGGTGTTGGGAAAACTGAATATCCACATGCAAAAGAATGAATTCGGACCCCTACCTTATGCCATATGCAAAAATTAACTCAAAATGGATTAAAGACCTAAATGTAAGACCTAAAACTATAAAACTCTTAAAAGAAAAACACAGGGGAAAATTCCAGGAGATTAGGTTTGGCAATGATTTCTTGGATACAGCAACAAAAAGCAAAAGTAGACAAGTGAAGACCACATTAAAGTTAAAAGGTTCTAACAGCAGGGACTTCCCTGGTGGTCCAATGGTTAAGACTCTGTGCTCCCAATGCAGGGGGCCAGGGTTCGATCCCTGGTCAGGGAACTAGATCCTGCATGCCGCAACTTAAAAGATCCTTCATGCTGCAACTAAAAGATTCCCTTGTGCCTCAACTAAATATCCTGAATGCTTCAACAAAGATTCCACATGCTGCAAGGAAGATCTCACACACCGCAGCGAAGATCCCATGTGCCACAACTAAGATCCGGCGCTGCCAAATAAATAAATAAATAAATATTTTTAAAAGTGTCTAACAGCAAGGGAAACAGTCAACAAAAAGAAGAAGCAACCTATAAACTGAGAGAAAATATTTGCAAACCATATATCTGATAAGGAGTTAATATCAACTCATACAACTTAGCAGCAAAAAAACCCCAAACAACCTGATTAAAAAATGGGCAAAGTACCTCAATGGACATTTTTCCAAAGAAGACATACAGATGGCCAACAGGCACATGAAAATGTGCTCAACATCACTAACTATCAGGAAAATGCTAATCCAAACCACAATGAGATACCACCTCACACCTGTCAGAAGGGCTATTTTCACAAAGAAATAACAAGTGTTGAAGAGGTTGTAAAGAAAAGGGAACCGGGGCTTCCCTGGTAGCGCAGTGGTTGAGAGTCCGCCTGCCGATGCAGGGGACACGGGTTCGTGCCCCAGTCCGGGAAGATCCCACATGCCACGGAGCGGCTGGGCCCATGAGCCATGGCCGCTGAGCCTGTGCGTCCGGAGCCTGTGCTCCGCAACAGGAGAGGCCACAACAGTGAGAGGTCCGCGTACCACAAAAAAAAAAAAAAAAAAAAAAGGGATAAAAATAGAACTCCCATATGATCCAGCAATTCCACTTCTGGATGGTTAGCCAAAGAAACTGAAATGCTAATTTGAAAAGATATATGTACCCCTATGTTCATTGCAGCATTATTTACAAGAGCCAAGATATGGAAGCAATCTAAGTGCACATCAACAGATAAATGGCTAAAGAAGATGTGGTGTATACACATAATGGAATATTACTTAAGGGAAGAGATATAATGGAGATGGAATGTTTTAAGAAACTTGGCTGGTTAAGGAAGGAGTGAGAGTAATTTCAGTAACCAAAGCAAAATGTGTTGTTTGATTTTATTTATTTACTTTCTTTTTTTAAAATTTTATTGGCGTATAGCTGATTAACAATATTGTATTAGTTTCAGGTGTACAGCAAAGGGATCCAGTTATACATATACATGTATTCATTCTTTTTTAGATTCTTTTCTCATATAGGTTATCCCAGAATACTGAGTAGAGTTCCCTGTGCTATACAGAAGGTCCTTGTTGGTTACCTATTTTATACATAGTAGTGTGTGTGTGTGCTCATCCCAAGCTCCTGATTTATCCTCCCCGCCCCCATGTTTCGTTTGATTTTATTTAAAATAGATAGTAGGGGAGGGAGGCAGGAGGCCATAGAGATCTATAGAAGAGGAAACTGAGGCTCTGAGGGGTGAAGCAGCTCCATACCAGGGCTCATCCCCCCCGCCACCTGCAGACTCTCTGGATGCCTCAAGTCAGGGTGGAGGCAGACACAGGGGAAGTGGGCAATGCTGTCTTGTGCTCCCAGCAACAACATTGCTCACTTCCCCCTCTACCAAGAAACTTTACTTCAGATTATTAAGAGACCGGAACTATTTCTATAAAGGACATTCATTACACACTGAAATTTTGAAAGTAAAGTGACAGCATAAGAAAAATTTTAAAAGTCAACATGGGTTGAAAAAATTACTTACACAGAGTTTTCCACTTTTCCATGCCAAGAAGATGACTTTTCTAATTAGCCTCCGAATAGGGAAATAACAAAGATAAATTACTGTCCTAATTCTATAGCCACGTGACGAGAAAAAAGGAAAAGGAAAGAATTTACAACATAGGATGATGCATTTGAAAAGGAAGTGTGTGTGTGTGTGTGTGTGTGTGTGTGTGAACGTACACATGTACACTCATATACGCATAGAATATTTCTAGAAGAATGCACAAGAAACGTGACATTTGTTGCCTCTGCAACAGAGGTGGGCAGGCTGGTGGGGGGAGAGGGAAGACTGGTAGAAGGCGGCTGACTTCTCATTATAAACACTTCCGTAGTGTTTGGGTTTCCTGTCATGTGCGTTACTACATTTTTCCTTTGGAAGAGATTTTGGTCTTGTTTGTTTTGTTTTGCCTGGGGAGGCAAATTTTATCAACAACAACCAAAAGATAGCAATGAAATTTAGTCATGGTCCCACTTCATATCAGCAGATTTCCTGGGAGATTAAATGCCTAGGCTTGGCTAGTTAATGGCTCAACTATAGAACCAAAGACCAGGTCCCTTCCATCCTACTACGCTGCTCCCTAAGTGTGCAGACTTAGTCCTCAGACGTTCTAACCTCATGGCTGCGAGAGCCAGGCGTATGATAAAAGAGGACAATTCCCCAAGGTAGAAAAGAGGCCATCTCTTCCTTCGTTCTCTTCTTAGGAGTAAAGAAACCTTTCCCTAAAACTCCCCAGCAGACGTACCCACATATCTCACTGGTCAAATTACGTCACACGTCCACACCCAAACTGAAACCGTGCAACTCAGGTTGGGACTTGAACCCACGTGCCGGGACTTGAACCTGGTCAAAACCCAGACTAAGACTTGAACCCACGGTCTTTTAATGGAGGTCACACACCTGGTCTCAAGACTTAATGAAGCTCAGGTTCTTGATGTCTTGTCCCAGAAAGAATTCAGTGAGAGACAAAGTGATAGGTAAGAAGTGGATTTATTTAGAGAGAAACACTCCACAGACAGATTGTGGGCCATCTCAGAAGGCAGGAGAGCTCTGAAATATGGTGCGGTTAGTTTTTATGGGCTGGGTAATTTCATAGGCTAATAAGCAGGAGGATTAGTCCAACTATTTTGGGGAAGGGGCAGGAATTGGCAGGGAGGATTTCCAGGAATTGGGCCACCACCCACTTTTTGATCTTTGATGGTCGGCCTCATAACCGTCATGGTGCTGGTGGGTGTGTCACTTTGCTTATGCTAATGTATTACAATGAGCGTATAATGAGGCTCAAGGTCCACTGGAAGTCAAATCTTCCACCATCTTGGACCTAGTTGGTTCTAACTAGTTTTTCTCGTGTCCTACGTTTATGTCATTCTTTTAAAGGTTGTGCCCTGCTCCCTTCCCTCCTGTTTCAAAACCAGTCACTGGGTTTATTTTGTTTTGTTTTTAACATACTACATAGGTTATACAAATTCTTCATGTGAAGCTACCTAAGCTCCTCCACCCTGAGTCCTAGTGATCATACAAAATTCAGAGTACTGCAGGGGTTTGAGAGCTCTACGCCTGGAATCACTTTGATCAAAGGATATTCAGGGCTTCCCTGGTGGCGCAGTGGTTGAGAGTCCGCCTGCCGATGCAGGGGACACGGATTCGTGTCCCGGTCTGGGAAGATCCCACGTGCCGCGGAGTGGCTAGGCCCAGGAGCCATGGCCGCTGAGCCTGCACATCTGGAGCCTGTGCTCCGCAATGGGAGAGGCCACAACAGTGAGAGGCCTGCGTACCGAAAAAAAAAAAAAAAAAAAGGATATTCAAAAGATGTCTCATTTCATCACATGTACTGTTGACCAGCTTATTGGTGTCCTCCATCAACTTCTTTACATATGAGTTCATCAACCCCTCTTCCCTCTTTGATTGAGGGCTTTTCCTTCAACTCATAAAGCTTTTGGCCAAAGCACTGGAGGCCCACATTAACAAAGTGTTCCATGTCACTGGTGAGGAAAAGGGACCACCTCAAACATCTTAGACTCAACTAGTCCTCATGAAAACAATTATTCTTTTAACAGCCGTCCTTCAATCCAGAAACAAAAGTAGTAGATAACATAATTTACACACACACACACACACACACACACACACATATATATATATATATTTTTTGCCACACCACCCAGCTTGCAGGATCTCAGTTCCCCGACCAAAGACTGAACCAGTGCCACTGCAGTGAAAGCCCAGAATCCTAACCACTAGGCCACCAGGGAACTCCCCTTAAATATCTATTTTAAAAAGAATTCAAAACAATGCTTGTAATGTAAAAGAGGCATTAAAAGTACAATAATTTATAATAAATGAATATGTCTTTTAATAAGCAAATGTGCAGGCAGCAGTCCTATCAAACAGGACGTGATGAAGCTATGAGATGCTTGCAACTACACATGGAAATGCCAAGGCTGGGACAGCCACAAATGCAGACAGATGCAGGAAATGACTCAACAAGCACAAGGCCACTGCCATTGACAGAATGATTTTCTAAAATGGTGAACAACTCTTGATAACGTTTCAAACAAAACACAGTACATTCATCCCTTGATTTATACAATAGTTACATTCCTAGGGAAGTCAGGTTATGTTTAAAAACATGCAAAAAATGTTTGGAGTGTGTATATGTCAAATGGATGAAGTTTTAGGCTTGGAAATGGGTTTTTCACCTGCATGAATGTCTCATGGGACATCAAAGTGTCCCATGAGCTATGGGGCCATTCCCTCCAGAAGGACTGTCCCATACACTGTAGGATGCTTGGCATTCCTAGACCCCACTCATTCATTGTCTACAGCAGGGCCCTCCTCCTCAACATAAAAGCCACCACCAATTTCGAGAACACACTCAGGGAATGGTACCGCCTCCTTGGCCTAGACCAACCAACTTTCATGACCCATGTGACTTCACAGAGCTGGGCAACACCAGAACAAAATTGGGGATCTGTAGGAAACACAGAAAGTGACTGGAGGTTGAACAAGTAATCAGTAGTCTGCTAATCACAGGTCATATTTGGACATATGTGCTTCCAGCATTGACCATATATACATATTTTTTTAATACAAAGAAGAATATCTGATTTACTGAATTGGCAGAACTCAATGGGCATAGACAAGAAACGACTTTTTCTCCCATTGCTATTTTTCTGCTCTGTCAGCACGACTTTCCTAGTCCCGGATGACAGCTTGGGCAGTCCCACGGCTTTTCAGTCATGTCAAGCTATCATAACCGGTGTAGTGTTTTGAAGCATGGAAAGCACAGCCTTGTCTACATTAGGACCCAGTCTGGCATCAGTTTCTTCCCTCCCCCAGCTCAGACCACCCCTGTGGTGCAGGGAGGGGTGGACCTGCTCTCTCACACCCTCTCTATCTCCCTCCCTTCCCGAGTCTGACTCATCCAAGTTCAGGGTCAGGGAGAAGGAGGTGAGAGGGAGGGGGCAGTCTTGAAGGACTGGTGGTGGGTGATCTGTCCGCCTATCAATTCAGTCTTGGGCCTCCAAGCTGGTTTTGAGGAGCCCCCTCCCCATGGGCTGTGAGCCCTCCATAAGAAGTTCATCAATGTGAGTGATGTGCCCTCTGGCTGATCTTTGGTGTATAGTGATAGGTCTCACAGCCTTTTCCTGGGGAACCCCTCCTCCCAGCAGGCCTCACTCACAAGTGGGCTTCTTTGAAGGCAGCTTAGCCCAGCTTCCAGGCGACCCACTTAGTTCCTGAGAAACAGCATGTCTTTGCCTTGCCCGAGAGTATAAGTGGAGCTTCCAAACACTGGCTCTCTCTGCTCACCTGCCACCACAGCTCCTCCAGGGCAGTCTCCCACCTTAAGAATTCTCCAGGGCCTCCCTGGTGGCGCAAGTGGTTGAGAGTCCGCCTGCCGATGCAGGGGATACGGGTTCGTGCCCCGGTCTGGGAGGATCCCATATGCCGCGGAGCGGCTGGGCCCGTGAGCCATGGCCGCTGAGCCTGCGCGTCCGGAGCCTGCGCATCCGGAGCCTGTGCTCCGCAACGGGGGAGGCCACAACAGTGAGAGGCCCGCATACCGCAAAAAAAAAAAAAAAAAAAAAAAAAAAAAAAACTGTCCTTGTATAATCTAGAGATGAAGGGTAAAGATCGTGCTAATAAATCATATTTAAAAAAAAAAAAAAAAAAAAGAATTCTCCACAAAGGAAGCAAGAGTCCTCTCCTCAGCTTTCATCCCAAACTTTCAGGCACCCTTGCCATGCTTTCCTGGAAATTTCTCATTGGCCAGTCACTCCGGTGCTCTGAGATGATGAGTATTCAGCTAAGGGATAAATGCCATTCTCTCCGTGTAAGCACCCCAAACTCCATGAACTGTCTTCTTGGAGCCCCTTTGCTTGGCTTGGGCGTGAACTCCTAATCTTGTCCCACAGAGAGAAAAGTGGCAGACAAATTCTACGCATTAACTCTTTTTAAGTTTCTATTCTTCTGTTTTTAAAACTTGTGGGAGAAAGAAAGGTTATCAGATTACAGAAAAAAGTAACATTCTCTTAGACAACCCCATCTCCAATCCAGATCTCTTCCCTCGGAAGTAGGTACATATAAATCCAACACTTTTTAGTAGTCTTACAATTATATACATGTATGTAACACATACTTATACACACATATGCACATATAGACATATATGTGTAAATCTATTTTAAAGAATATATTATATCCCCAGAAAATATATACTATTATTTTGGTGGTTTTGTTATTTACATAAATGGTATCTTGCTGTATGCATTATTCTGTAGCCTGGTTTTCCCACGCAATGTGTTGGACGTCTTTGAGCCTTTGAGGCCTCATCTCACATTGTCTTGGCCAGCAATCTGCACAACAGTTGCTGTGGCAAACAGCAGCTCCCAGGTGTAGCCTGACAGCTTTGCCTCAGTTGCACCTCACATGTCTTCCTTTCTGTCCCAGGCATTCTGGTGTGCTGGTAAATCCGGAAGCGCCAAGGAGTTAACCCTCCCCGGGGCAATCCTTGACTAATGGGAGATGGGAGCCAGTGGATCAATATTCCACACTTGCAGGTCTCCAGCACACGATTTTGTGGTATATTCTATGTGGTTTCTCAGGGGGTCCCCAATGAACCTGAGCCCCAATTGCCCAAAGCAGTCATTGGCTTACTAACACACCCCTGTATTGGCTTTCCTGCTTCCCCATTTCATTCTTCTCACTAAGGTTTTTTGTTTTGGAAAATATAACTATTTTCCATTAAAATGGTGTTTATATTATTATAAGTATTATGTTAACATGTAATGGGTTTAATTTTTAATGAATTGATATATAAATATTTTAAAAAGTTCTCAGCCTTGAGTTTCTAATGTTGTAAATATTAGTAGATATAACCCACATAAACAAAAGCTTTTTGAGGTTATCAATCATTTTTAAAATGGTAAAGGGGTCCTGAGCCCAAAAGTTTGAGACCCACTGATCTATTTCACTGCTTTAACTTCGAAGTCCAATGAATGCATTCTACTAGTGTAGGTGCCCTATTGACTTTATCCATTCTCTTCCTGATGAACAGTTAGGCTACTTCAGTTTTCTTCTGTCACCAAGAATGCTGTATAAACACCTCTGGAGCTGCTCCTTGGGCATGGGTATTCCTTGTGCATATTCCTCTATGGTAGAGCCCTAGAAATAGAATGCAGAGTCACAGATATGAGCATTTTTAGTTATAAAAGTGAAATTGTCTTCTGCACTTGCCTGTACAATTTGTCTCCTGTATCAGTATACAAAGAACACATTTCTTCATACCCTATCTCACTAACACTTATACTGTCCAGCTTTGATTTTAACCAGTACAATGGTTAAAAATTTCTCTCACCATTATTTTTCTTTGGATTTCCCTGATTGCTAGTGAGGTTGGTCATCTTTTTATATGATTATTGGCCATTTGTACTTTCTATTTTATTATTGCTTGTTTGTATCCAATGCTCATTTTTCTATTGAATTGTGCCCCTTTTCTTCTTGGTTTGTGGGAGTCCTCCATATATTTTGTATATTAAATCTTTGTTCTATCTGTTGCCAATATGCTTTTTCATTTCGTTACACGTCTTTTAACTTTATGTTTTCTTTTGGCATGGCAAAGTTGTTCGTTTTCATGTCAAATTTATCAGTTTATTCCTGTAAATTTTTCTTCATGTATTTTGTTTAAGAGTCTTTCCCACCCCTAAACCAGCGGTCCCCAACCTTTTTAGCACCAGAGACCTGTTTTGTGGAAGACAATTTTTCCACAGACTGGGGCTGGGGGGATGGTTTCAGGATGATTCAAGAACATGACATTTATTGTGCACTTTATTTCTATTATTATTACATTGTAATTTATAATGAAATAATTATACAACTCACCATAATGTAGAATCAGTGGGAGCCCTGCGCTTGTTTCCCTGCAGCTAGATGGTCCCATCCAGGGGTGATGGGAGACAGTGACACCCGAAGTGTGTTGCTTATGTCCAGTCTACTCCGTAAGATGCAGCTTAATTGTCACTTGCCGCTCACTGATAGGGTTTTGCTATGAGTCTGCAAGCAACTGATTTATTATGGTCTCTGTGCAGTCAAACTTCTCTGCTAATGATAATCCGTATTTGCAGCCGCTCCCCAGCACTAGCATTACCGCCTCAGCTCCACCTCAGATCATCAGGCGTTAGGTTCTCATAAGGAGCACGCAACCTGTATCCCTCGCATGCGCAGTTCACAGTAGGGTTAGTGCTCCTGTGAGAATCTAATGCCGCCTCTGATCTGACAGGAGACGGAGCTCAGGCGGTAATGCGAGTGATGGGGAGCGGCTGTAAATACAGATGAAGCTTCGCTCGCTCTTCCGCCGCTCACCTCCTGCTGTGCAGCCCGGTTCCTAACAGGCCACGGACCAGTACCGGTCTGTGGGCTGGGGGTTGGAGACCCCTGCCCTAAACCATAAAAATATTTTCCTGTATTATTTTCTAATATTTTTTATTGTGGTATAATTGACATATAACATTATATTAGTTTCAAGTGTATAATATAATGATTTGGTATTTGCATATATTGCAAAATGATTATCATAATGTCTAGTTAACATCCATCGCCATCACCATACATAGTTACAGAATTTTTTTATTGTGATGAGAACTTTCAAGATCTACTCTATTAGCAACTATCAAATATACAATACAGTATTATTATATATTTGCCATGCTGTACATTACATCCCCATGACTTATTTATTTTATAACTAGAAGTTTATACCTTTTGACTCCCTTTACCCATTCCACCATTTCTAATTAATATTATTATTTTAAAACTAAGTCCTTAATCTACTTGGAATGTTTTGTTTGTTTACAGTATGAAGTTAAAATCTAATTTAATTTCTTTCCATATGGCTAGTCAATTATCCCAATATCATTTATTAGGAGTCTATTTTTACCTCATTGATTTATGATGCCAAGCTCCAACATATAATAAATTCCCATGTATACATATGTTCTCTATCCTATTCCATTTATCCATTTACCAAAATCTGCTCAATACTGTACTTTTAGAGTTAAATAACTTTGTAACATGTGTTCTTATCTGATACAGTTACTTTTCTGTAACATGTCTTCTTATCTGATACAGTTACTTTTCCTCATTATTCTTATTTTTCAGAATTATCCTAATGCTTCTTTCCCATTTAGCCTTCCAGATTAATTTTAATATCAATTTGCCAAGTTGCATTAAAAATTTTGTTGGCAATCTCATTAGGATTACATTAAATATATATATTAATTTGGGAATAATAATTATTTTTTACAATATTGGGCTAATTCATTTATTTGAATCTTCTTTCAATTTCTTCAATAAATTTTTAAAATTTTTTACATAATTTTATTATACATTTTTGGCTAGGTTAACTCCAAGATACATTACAGTTATTGTTTGTTATTTGCTGTTTGCTTTTTTTTTTTTACTATAGTTTTGATTGTCTTCTTTCCTATTGTATTATTAACTGGTTATTGCTGGTATATAGAAATGCTATTGGTTTTTGTATGTTGATTTTATATCTGGTCATTCTGTTAATCTTAAACCCTATATTTGTTGTGAATTTTTTGAAGTTGATAAGATCACCTATAGATTATAATTATTTGTCTTTATTTCTTTATTCTTGTATTCCTTTATTCTGTGTCTTATTGCATTATTTGAACAATATTCATTCATAGTAGTGATAGAGGATATTATTATCTTGACTGGAAGCAATGGTGGTCCAGGCAGTGGAGAACTGAATGCCTTTAACTTGCCACTGGAGCTCCTAGTGACAACAGCACACTTCCAGCAAGAGGTGGTTTCAGTAGATCGAGAAGCAGAGATTTATTCTGAGCAACACTGGGACCACTGCCACAGCAGTCTGGAACTAAAGAGGAAAGAAGTAACAGGCACATAGGGAGCTGTCACAGACACAGTCTACCCCTTGGAGACTCCTACTCTAGAGAAACCTGAAGGGACCAATGTGAGATCTGTTCTTACCTCATCAGCCAGGTCTCAGGAACAACAAATGCAGGTGTTTGTTGAATATATCAGTGAATGTGTATTGGACTTTGTAGAGAAGATAGCTTGCCACCTGTAAAGACTGGGATAGACTTCAAACTGTCTAGAGAGAATGAGGGGTTGGGGAGAGTTCTCGCCCTTCTCTGCATCACCTAAGACCTTTCTTCTTCCTGTGCCCTCTCCTGCTGAGCTGGCCCTTCTCTTCTCAGATCTTCTCCCTATCCCTGCTTCAGGATTCACAGGTATGCTCCACCATGCCCCCTTGATTTTGTTTTTCTGAGTCAGTCTCCAAGCACTCCTTGATGGTTTGTTTTCTGATTCTGAGGAAGATGGGTGAGAGGTTCTCTTTCCCCCTCTCTTTCTTCCCTCTCCTTCCTCCTTCATCTTCCCCTTACTTCTATCTTGCATCTTTCCTCTGGCTTTTACTATCCTGCTTTCTCAAGGTTGTCCCTACACTGGAACTGAGCTGATACGGGGTCAAGCATAATGTCCAGGGATTAAAGGCAGGCTGGGACTAATGGAAAGCCAGTCTGGTCTAGAAACAGCAAGGGTTTTGGAACCACAGGGAACTAAGTTCAAACTCCAGCTTTTCCAGGTACTAGCTGGGTGACCTTAGGCAAGCCACTTACATTTAACATCTGTAGAGTGGGGATAATAAGAATAGTCTCATCATAGGATTGAGTTAATCATGTGAAATGCTCAGAACAGTGCCTAGTACATTCTAAGTGATCAATAAATGTTAGCCATTGTTATTTCACTCTGCACGGGGGCAGACTAGAGCACTTTTCAGAAAAAGGAAGTCTCTCCTTCTATATTAGATTTTTAAGGCTATCATAACCAAGTACCACAAACTGGGTGGCTTAAACCAACAGAAATTTATTATCTCACAGTTCTGGAGGCTAGAAGTCCAAAATCAAAGTGTTGGCAAGGACATACTCCATCTGAAACCTGTAGGGGAGAATTCTTCTTTGCTTCTTCCTAGTTTCTGGTTGTCGTTTCTTGGCTTGCAGCATCACTTCAATCTCTGCCTCCATCGTTACATGGCATTCTCCCTGTGTATCTGTGTCCAAATTGCTCTCTTCTTCCTTTTTTTAAAAAATATTTATTTATTTAAGCTGTGCCTGATCTTAGTTGCGGCATGCGGGATCCTTCATTACAGCGTGCAGGCTGCTTAGCTGTGGCATGCAAACTCTTAGTCGTGGCATGCATATGGGATCTAGTTCCCCAACCCAGGCCCCCTGCATTGGGAGCTCCGTGTCTTACCCACTGGACCACCAGGGAACACTCCAAATTTCTCTCTTCTTTCAAGGACACCAGTAATGTTGGATTAGGACCCATTCTAATGATCTCATCTGAACTTGATTTCATCTACAAAAGACCCTATTTTCAAATAAGGTCACATTAACAGGTACCAGGGTTTATGGCTTTAATGCATCTTTTGAGGGAATATGATTCAACCCATAACACTCTCCAAATTTTTTAATATTCATCTTCTTGGCACGCAGATTGCTACCACCAGGTGAATTTGGATGGAGGCCTGGACTGAGAAAACAAATAACTCTTTCATTTTCAACATTGGCATCCCCCTGCCACCACCACCACCGATTCCTAGAAGGCTTCCCAAACTGCCCTGGGGAGTTCACCAATTTTTAGAGTTCCACCTGCACGCAATGACTCCATAATCTCTATTTCCCAACCTGATATCATCTCGCAAACCTAGCCACTTAGATTTTAGAAGATAAAAGTCTTTCCCAATTGCCTCTTGCAGGCTTCCTTCTGAAGGTTCCTCCTTCATCTCTACTTTTCCATGTCTAAAGCTAAACTCAGCACTTCCCCAGTCCTGTTTGTGCCCTACACCCGTCTCGCAGGGCACGAGTCTGTTTTCCAGACAAGGAATCTTAGAGTCATTCCTGACTTCTCCTTACTGTAGTAGTTTCCAGTACTTATAGCTCCGAGACGTCAGTTAGGGAATGTCCACAGGTTATTTTCAACATTTCAGGAAGCTAAATGGAGACCGTGTCCCCAATAAGTTCTCAAAGTTAACCAAAGTTCAAGTTCTTTATTGTTGTCTGATAATGTATCAATTCTGGGAAATAACACAGCTATGTAATGATGATCAGAGCCCCTGATTGGCTGTATTCGAAGCAGAACTCAAGCATAGCTCCTAGCTGTCTGTGTAGGAGGCTATGCTCCTCATGGACACAGGGTGCCATGGATCTGGGACAAGACAGGAAGGCCAACTTCCAGCTCAACCTCCTCAGCAAGCTGCTCAACTTCCAGCAGAGAAGCTCTGGGACTCAGGACCCAGGAATTCTTCCTCCCTGACCCACCACATTTCTGCTCTGTGGGATCTGTCCTTCAGTTCTCTGTGCTCAGATCTGATGATTCTCCCAATCCTTTGTAGGTTCTAACCTCTCAAGCTGTCTTCAGTCTGCCCAGGTTTCTCCAAGACATCATCCAGTCACGGCCTAACCCACTGAGACTCCCTGGCAGGCTTTGGACTCCAGGTTGTATCAGATTTTACCTTAACCTGCTCTCTGAGCCTCGAGGCTGGACTATCTACACAGACTGAGATGGTCCCGGGGGGGCTGGCCAAGTGATTATAAGTTCCCCCATGTCACCTTCCCTGTCTTCCTTCTCGCCATCCCTCCCCACCCCCATTCACTCTCCTTGCCTAGATTCTCAACACCCAGATTATGCAGAAGGACTTGGATCCAGGGGCTCCAGGATGTCCTCACTTAAGGGGGTGAGTTCGAGACAAGAGAGAAGATTAGGACTCTCTAGGCAGCTGAATCATGAAACTGCTGTGAGGCCAGGACTAACTGCCTTTCCTTCTCTGGATGTTTGGACCAGGAGATCTAGGTCTCTCATACCTGACAGGCCATGGGGAACAGATCTGGGCTTCCGAGGTGAGAAGTGCAGTCCATGGAGCATAGAAGTCCTGATTTGTCCCTAGACCCAGGCTATAGGCAGGGAGACGAGGCTCCAGAGGGGAGCTGTAGTGAACGTACCTTAACTGCGCAGCAGTTCACGTGCAGAGACACAGGATGGCATTACGAGATGGAGCCCTTCCCGTTGACACACTTTGCCCTGAGGCCTCTGCCCAGCCATCTCCTACTGCTGTCTCTTCACCTTCTCTTCAGTCCTTGAGCAGTGCTTCACCTGGAGGGCTTGTTAAAACACAGCTGGCTGAGCTGTGCCCCCTGACTTCCTTATTGTTAGGTCTGGGGTCGAGCCCAAGAATTTGCATTTCTGACAAGCGTCCAGATGATGCTGATACTGCTGGTCCTGGGAGAACACTCTGAGAACCACTGCTCCAGACAGAAAGCTGGAGGCACAGAACCACCTGAGGGCCATCACCAAAGTGAGTCAGGGTGTGCGCTCCCTGAGGGCAGGGACCAAGACTGATTGCCCTCTGCACCGAGGGCCTGGCGCTGAAGCTGCCGTGTGTGTATGGGACTGAATTGGCATGGGAAGTAAGCAGCAACTGGGCATTGAAAAGGTTGGGAATGGGCTGCCAGGAGGGAGAGGGTCCCAGGTGGGTGGCCTCTACACAGAGCTCACCACAAGACATTGCTTTGACTCCCCCAAAAATCTCTGACAAGTATCTCAGGTTTCAGAAAGCAGCTCAAGGAAGAAGCCACCGGCTACCTCCTGCCTTACCCTGGAAAACAGAAGATAAACAGCAGCAGAAGGGTGACTCAGAAGGTGAGGGTCCTGGGGTCCTCAGAGAGTCAGGGTACTGGGGATATGTCCACATGACTTGCTTGGCTTTCCTCATGGATGTGCCAGCCTATGGATCTCTGCTCACAAGAGCGCAGTTACCATTGAAGAAGTGGGTGAGCAGACTTCCCAGAGCCAAGCTCACTAGACCTAGATCCGTCTCTCACCTGGTTCCTCAGCAGCCCCTTTCCTCTCTGCTGGGCTCTCACAGGCATAGAGGAAGAAAGTTTCACAGTCTCCTCGGCTGCTGAGATACATTCTAACCAAGCTGGGACTGAGTTCCAGAGAGGGCAGAGAGCCAGATCTCCTGGCTTCACAGAGCGAGGATTCAGGGCGAGGGTTGTGATCTCTCTGCAAGTTAAAATGTGAGGCGGCAACCTCCCTGGCTGTTCTGAGGAAAACAGAAGCTGCCAGGAAGGAGGTTGAGGATGATGCAGAGCGGCAGAAACGGATCCGGATGAAGTGGGGCCTGAACTTGGGAGGCTGGACTCTCAGAGAACGAAGGGGTGACAGGCAAGGGCTGGACAGGATGTGGTTGCCTGAGATCTTCCAGTCCGCACTGCCAGGAGAATTCTCTCATGTGCCCTGATGCCAGGCAGAGCTGCTTTCAACCTAGCCACTGGCCATCTTGGTAAGACTCTCTCAGACCTTGAGGAAGGTCCAGAATATGGAGAAGTTGGAACAGGAACTTCAGAGCAAGAACAGAGCCTTCCTGGACAACGATATTTACAGACCTAAGGGCCAGACGATGATTGTACGGGGCATTGAGTCAGCTCTGTGGGAAGCTGTTGATAGGACCTCTTTGACTGGGGCTGAGACTTGGGCTGCTAAAACCTTTTTTAAAGACTGGAAAACTTCTGGAATTGGGGATGGTGAGGATACTGAGGTGCGTTCTGGGCTGCCCTATTTGGAGTGAGGCAGTGGATGATGCACATATTGGATTATCAGACAAAGATACTGAAGCAAGTATAATAACAGCACTGAGTGGTAAACACACTTAAAATTAATGGAAAAGTGCTCATCAGAGAAATAGAGACTATAAAAAATTAAAATGCGATATCAGACGTAAAACACTCACTGGAAAAATTTCAATAATCAAGAGGGAAGTGATAGAGGAAGAAGTTAATGAACTTGAAAATGTCAATAAAAATTATACTATCTGAAGAACAGAAAAGAGGAAAAAAGATTGAAAAGATAAACAAAACCTTAAGGACCTGAGGAACAATATTAAAGATCTAATGTTTGTGTCATTGAAGTCCTAGAAGAAGAGGAGAAACATATTAGTGCACAACAAATTTAAAGGAATAATGGTCAAAATGTCTCAAATTGGGAAAAGACATAAATGAAAAGAAGCACATAAACTGGATAAACTCAAAGAAAACCATCCCAGACACATCAAACTAAAACTACTAAAAGTCAAACACTAAGAAAAAATCTTTAAAGTAGTCAGAAAAAAATTACACATTATTTACAAGAGACCAATGATTTGAATGATCACAGAAGTCAAAGGACAGTAAAACAACATCTTTAAAGTGCAAAGACCTTCCAACCCAGAATTCTATATTCAGTGAAAATACCCTTAAGGAATGAAGACAAAATAAAGATATTCTCAGACAATGGAAAACTAAGAGAATTAATCACCAGCAGCCGTGCTTTAAAGGAAATGATAAAGGAAGTTCTTTGGGCTGAAGGGAAATGATACCAGAGAGAAACTGGGGACTTCAGGAATGAAGGAAGAGCAAAACAAATGCAAATATCTGTATAAATGTAAACTAGTTTCCCCTCTTAAGTTCTTTAAAATATGTATGACTGCTCAAAGCAAAAAATACAATGGTATCTGGAGTAGTTTTCATGTAAGACATGTAAAACATAGGACAACTATGACATGAAGGCCAGTGGGGGAGGGTAAATTGACCTGTATAGTTACTTCTACATTTTCTTTGAAGTGGTAAAATATTAACTCTCAATAAACTACAAAAGGTTAGTGATTGTTGTGGGTTGAACTGTGCCTCCCTAGAATTTGTATGAAGTCCTCAGATGTGACCCTACTTAGAGATAATATCTTTATAGAGGTAATCAAGTTAAAATGAGGGCATTAAGGGGCCTTCCCTGGTGGCGCAGCGGTTGAGAGTCCGCCTGCCGATGCAGGGGACACGGGTTCATGCCCCGGTCCGGGAAGATCCCACATGCCGCGGAGCAGCTGGACCCATGAGCCATGGCCGCTGAGCCTGTGCGTCCGGAGCCTGTGCTCCGCAACAGGAGAGGCCACAACAGTGAGAGGCCCGTGTACGGGGAAAAAAAAAAAAAAAGTTATTCACTAAATCAAGAGACTAAAGAAGAAAACAAGAATGATAATCAAAATAGATGCAGGACAAGCATGTAACAAATTTCAGTACCCATTCATAATAAAAAGAAAACTCTCAGCAAACTAGGAACAGAAAGGGACATCCTTAACCTGATTAAGGACATCTACAAAAAACAAACATCTTGCTTAAAGGTGAAAAATGGGAGCTTTCCTCTGAGATTAATAACAAGGAAAAGATGTCCACCCTCACCTCTCTTACTTAACATTGTTTGGAGTTCCTCACCAATGCAATAAGGTGAGATAAAGAAATAAAAGGCATAGAGATTGGAAAAGTTGAAAGAGAACTTATTGTCTTATAGTCTTATTATCAGATGACATGACTGTCTACATAGAAAATCTCAAGGAAAATGGAACAGAGGCCTAAATATAATAACTAAAACTATAAAATTTCTAGAAGAAAACATAAGAGAAAATAGGCGTGACTCTGGGTTAGCGAAGATTTCTTAATATGACAACCAAAACATGATTTATCAAAAAAAAATTTTTTTTGATAAATCGGCCATCATTAAAATTAAGAGCCTCTGCTCAGTGAAAGACACTGTTCGGAGAATGAAAGAACAAATCCAGAATATGAGAAAATGTTTGCAAAACACATTTCTGAAAAATCTTTTGTTTCAGAATATAAAAAGAACTCAAAACTCAGTGTAAGGAAACAAACAATCCAATTTTATATAGGCAAAAGATTTGGATACTTCATGAAATAAAATATATGGATGGCAAGTAGCATATGAAAAGATGCTTAACATCATTAGTCCTTAGGGAAATGCAAGACTAAGACCACAATGGAAGATGACTATGCCCTAATAGAATGACTTAAAAAAAAATACAACGGCTGGGGAGGAACTGCATCTCTGGTACATTGCTGTGTGTATAAACACACGAGTACAAATATATATGTTATATACATAAATACTTGTGTATACACACACACATGCAAACAAAATGATTCTCTCATTGCTTTGTGTGTGTGTGTATAAATACAAATACAAACGTATATGTGTATGTATACATGCATACAAACTCTCACATGTTGCTTATGTATACATACATACAAAACGGTACAGCCACTTTGGAAAAGAAATTGGCAGTTTGTTATAAAATTAAACACAAACTTATCACATGACTCAGCAATCCCACTCCTAGGTAACATATGAAATGGAACACAAAACCTTACACACAATTTTTATAGTGGCTTTATATATAATCACCCCAAACTGGAAACAACCCAACATGTCTTTCATCTGACGAAGGAATGAGCACAGTGAAATACTACTCAGAGATAAAGAGAAATGAACAACTGATAGATTCAACAACATGATGAAATTCAGTGCCTTATGCTGAGGAAAAGAAGCCAGACTCAAAGGCGTACACATTGTATGATGCTATGACAGTTTGGAAAATGTCATAGACATTATGACATTCTGAAAAGGCCAAATTATAGGAACAAATCAGCAGTTGTCAGGGGCTAGAGGCTAAGGGAGAAAATAACTACAAAGGGACAGCGCAAGGTCATCCTGGGGTGAATTGGAACTGTTCTGTATCTTGATTATGGGATGATTACATGACTACCTGCATTGGTTAAAATTCAGACACCAATAAAGTGTGAATTTTCCTGTAATTTAAAAAAGGGAATGTGGGACCTGGCTGCAGTTGGGCAGGGGCTGGGTCATGGCTGTAGCTGGATTTCGAACTGGGGTTAGAGTGATGGTTAGAGATAATGGGATGGAACAGCCTCTGCAGGGGCACTGGGGAGAGGGCTAGGGATGGACAAGGAACCGGTGGGAGGACCCATAAGGGCTCCAGCCAGCAAGACAATGGAAACTAAAAGACTGCCACAGATCTCAGACATCTCGTCCATGCCTTCCCCCACTTGATGTGCATGAGAATCATTTGGAGAATGCATTAGACAGACAGATTCCTGCCAGGGCTGTCCACGTGCTCCCAGGTGCAAAGTGGGTACCTCTCTTGTGAGGGCAGTTGAGGAGGTCCCCAAACTGGCCATGTGCCCTGAGAAGCCAAAGGATGGGGTCAGCGCTGAGAACAACTTTCACATTAATGTGACGAGGGCAGGGTGGGATGCTCCTACGGTGAGATTTTCAATGAAGAGGCGCGTGTTACTCAGTAAAACCTTTCATGAGCACAGATGCAAACTCGATGGGCAATGCCAGCAAAAGAGACGCAGCTCACACAATTGTCGAGGGAGAATGGACATAGAATTATGCTCTAGCAGCAGGCGGGAGGGATCTACCACATCCTGATGACTCTAATCCAGTTTCCTCTCCCCTTCCATTTCCTTTATTGCACATAAAGCCACTAATGCATGTGCACAAGTGTATTGCATTTTTATTTTTTTATTTTTTGCTACGTGGCCAATGATTCATTTTCATGGACATCAAATGCAGATGAAAAATGGCTTTCGTAAAAATCCCTCCTTGCTTCATTACCGAATTGCTTGTTCTACTTTTATCTTCATCTTCTAGTAAATTTTTTTTGCTCTACGTGTTTAGCAGCAACAAATCCTTGCGTATGTTATTTGGAGAATTTCAATGTTTTCCATTTTTTTGTAACGCCAAGGCCTGTTTTGTAACTTTTTGGCATGTGACCATTTCATGTAAGGTAATCTATCTTTAGCTGGGAATATAACACTCTAAGTAGAGACTTCTTCCTTCACGTCAAGTGTCTGGGTTTTCTGATTCTGAGGTTCTGGCTCTGTAGCTCTGGAGCGAGGCCCAGGACTCTGTATTTTGAACAAGTGCCAGAAGTGAGACTGATGCTATCGACGTCCACCAGCCTGTGGGGCGCACTGTTCTCATCTAGAGATGGAAAAACTGAAGTCCTGTCCCGTGTGTTTGACTGAAGTTGGGACGCTCTGTGTGGGGCTGCTCCTGACTCATTTTTGGAGGCAGGAAGAGAAAACGGTTTAAACACCAGCGGTGCCTAATACAGTGCTTGCTGCCCAGAAGGCACAACAGAAAAAGAAAGCATGGTTTCTACTTGGGTGCCTTTGACAATGGACCGTGGGAGGGGTGAGTGGGAGTCTGGGCTGTGAGCCCCTGGGTGTGGCGGGATGAGGGACGGCTGGAGACCAGGTCTGAAGCCACAGAGAGGTACATCAGAGTGGCATTTCCATACAACACTTTGGGTTCTCTGTAAAAGATTTGGGGGTATGGGAAGGGAGGGTTCCCACCTATCCTCCGCATACCCCGTCCACTAGAAAGCCAGCTCTTCCTCCCAGGGCTGTCTTGGATAATCGTCACCCCACCTCTCTAACCTCCCAAGAGCCCAAGGAAGAGCTTTGGGTTGCGGCGTGTGCCAGGGGTCCAGTATGAGGACATCAGTTGCAGAGGCCAAGAGACGGATGAATTGACCTGCAAGCCAAAGCGTGTGCGCCTCATAGAGGCCACCTCCTCCACCAAGCCTGAGCGTCCCCCCATCCCAGGCCCCCGGCCCCTCCCCAGGTGGGGCTGTGAGCCTTGGCTGACCAGGGAAGGCACCATGGTGCCCGTTTAACATTCAGGGGCTCCTTCCTTCCCTCCCCCCCACCCCCAGGGAACACTCAGGGTCTTTCTTCCTCCTTCCCTTCAGGAGACAAAGGCTCTTCCACTGTCACGGGTAATTTCAGGCTCTTTTCAAGGCAGAGTTTCTCATCACACCTAAGGCTGACATACTTACTTGCCTGGCTCTGAAGATCACTCAGAGAGCAGGGCACAGACAACAACAGCCCAGGGAAACATTCCACTCCTTCTGGGCAGGGATCCATTTTCCAATTATTTCTTTATCCCATTTACTTGATGACCAAATCTAGTGTCATCCCACATTTTTATGGCCCTGAGCAGACCCATGATAAGGGGAACTGGCTTCGTGTCACTGCCAATGAGGGGCCTGCCTTCTGAGAGCCTGGAGGGACACAAGGTTGCGACTCCTCCTTCTCTGCACCTGTGCACCTGCCACGCCTCCAGGAGCAGCTAACCCTGCCCACATTTGAAGCTTCAGCTCTGTCCTTTCTGGGTCTGTCCACGAAGCAGCAAACCCCACCGCCAGCCCCACCCCCTTAAGCATCCTCACCTCCTTGCCCTCACCTTGTACAGAAGCTGCCGGTGACTGGCACCATCCCTGTCAAGGCACTGTGCCAAGTGCTCTTCTAACTACTGTGTCCGTTAGTCCCTGTGACAACCGCATTTTACAGGTCTAGATACAGAGACCAGAGAGGTTAAGCGATTTGCCCAAGGTCACACAGGCAGGAAGTAAAAGAGCTACCACCTGAACCCAGCTCTGATTTTACAACCTGTGCGCTCAATCAGTGCCCTGACCAGGCCCCCAAAGGCCACCAGGGGCCTCCCCAAACCAACCTGTGGCTCCCTTTGGCCTCAGCCTCCTTGACGTTCACGTAACGTTTGACTCCTCCGACTTCTGAGATCTCCTTTGCTGTCCTCCTCTGTGTCTCTTCCCCTCGACCCTCCCCTCTCGGCCATCAGTGGCCCATCCCTTCCCCCACCCCAGGTCAGATCTCTAGCCTTCTTCTCTTCCCTTCTCCCTCTACTCTATCCAGCTGGCTCCAAGTTCCAGCTCTTTACCAAATGACTGTCCAATCTGTGTGAAGAGCTCTCCCCAGACTTCTCAGCTCTATATGTGTGTTTGCAAAGGATTCACCCTTCCTCCCCATACTCTCTTTGCCAGAAGCTGTGTCAGAGACCCCTGGGCCGCCTGCTTCCTGCCCACGTGGGCTTGAGACTCCAGGGTCAGCTTTGCCTCCCTCCATCTTGCCGTACTCTGCACTAATGAAACTGGCCGCCCACATTTCTCTCCCTGTGAATTCTCATCCTTCGTCCTGCAGCTTAGGTGTCCCTTGGAAGCCATTGGGAGCTTGTAATCTCCACCCTCTTCAGGAACCTGCAGTCTACTGATGGGTACCAGTCCTGGAACCTCTCATCTGAGCCGAGACCTCTGTGCCTTTCTTGCCAGTCAAGTTGGCACACACAGGGCTAGCACTGGACTTGGCTCAGAAGTCACCTCCACCTGGAAGCCACCCCTCTTAACTGGGCACTTTCTCCTCTGCACTCTGATAGCACCTGGACTAACCTTAATACATGGTTTTTCTGTGCTAGGTGCTGGGGACCCTGGTAAGGAGAACAGATGGCCCGAGTATTATTGGAGGAAACAAACAGACATAAAGAAAATGCACAAGGTGTGTCTTAGGTTTGTGTGCAGGAGGTTAACACTTGTGAGGGAATGACAGAAGCAAGACTGGACAGGGGGCAGACACACTGAGCTGCAGTCACAATAGTCCTCAGCCAATCCTATGAGGAGCTCTGAGCTGGATGGCCCTTCAGAGTTGTCTCAAATTGAGGCAAGAAGACTGGCCTTTACCCTGCTCCCATCCCCTAGAGTGTAGGCTGCTCCCAGCAAGGGTGTGGGCTTGGACAGGGCATCTGCCTCCAGCCGCAGGCAAGTGCCAGAAAGGGCTGCAGCCATCCTGCCATTGCAGCCAATGCTCCAGGCATCTGCGAAAACAAGTGCCTTGTCCAGAAGTGAGGTCTGGGTAACACAGCACGGCATCCACTCCAGGGCACCCACAAGGATGCCTAAGAGGGGATGGCCAATTCTAAGTTGGAAGGAGAAGAAATAAGAGGACAGTAGGAGATCTTCCCATTTGGTCTGGGTCTTGAAATACACATAGAAGTCTTTGTCAAGCAGATAATCCAAACATCTTCGGTTCCAACAGCTCTTCCTCATATAAACATGGCAATAATGGTTAATGCCTTCTCTGCATTTGCTATGTGTCAGGCCCTGTGCCAAGCTCTTCACCTGCACAGCTTAGTTCATCTTTACAGTACTCTGCACATTAAGAACTGCTGCTGCCCTCATCCCACACAAAAGGAAAGCCAGGCTTAGAGAGGTAAAATGACTTGCCCAAGGTCACACAGTAAGTAAGAGAGGGCTCCCTCTGCCTTTCTCACTAGTGACCTTCTTTCATCCCTCAAAGCTCAATCCCCACTTGCTCTGTCAAGCCTTCTTCACTCCTCTTAGGAAGATCAGGTCCTTGCACTGGCCTGCAGAGAGTAAGCTGCTCTGGAGCCACACACCTTGGTTTCTAGCCCCTTCACCATCAAGGACAAGTCATCTAGGAGGTTCCATCCAGCCCTGTGGCCTTGCCGGTTTAAGTGGGATTTCACTTCCTTGATTCTGGACCCTGGCTTTGCTGACACCCCACCCCCAGGTTGGCTCATTGATCCAGGGGAGCTGAGCTGCACTGGGGCCTGAGCCTGTGGCCAGCAATAACGCATTAGGCTGTTCTTACCTGTGTCCTAGCAAGCCACCTCTCCTCGGCCTGTGCTGGTCATTCGGTCTACCCAACCGAGACAAGGGAGACTGAGTGGGTCCAGGGGTCCCTTCTGCTGTGAAACTCTGCTTTGAATGAACACATTCACTGCATTCATGAGGGCAGTGTCAGGAACAGACCGCATTTGTGTTTTTTTGTTTTTTAGATGTTGGGGGTAGGAGTTTTATTAATTTATTTATTTATTTTTGCTGTGTTGGGTCTTCATTTCTGTGTGAGGGCTTTTCTCTAGTTGCGGCGAGCAGGGGCCACTCTTCATCACGGTGCGCGGGCCTCTCTCACTGTTGCGGCCTCTCGTTGTGGAGCGCAGGCTCAGGAGTTGTGGCTCACGGGCCCAGTTGCTCCGCGGCATGTGGGATCTTCCCAGACCAGGGCTCGAACCCGTGTCCCCTGCATTAGCAGGCAGATTCTCAACCACTGCGCCACCAGGGAAGCCCCCCGCATTTGTGTTTTGTTCTCACTGGTTGTCATGGGTCCGCTCTTCAGAAGAAGACCCTGAGATGGGGGTTCATGCAACTGGTTAAGAGAGAAACCAGTAAGGGAGTGTGGGAGCAGAAGGGAAAAAGGGAAGAAGATTGTGCTTCGGGCAAAATCCTGGCCTCAGCTCAAGGTCAGTTATACCACTTGAGGCAGGGTGGCTGGGTTTCCAGGGCCCAGCACTAGCCTGGCACCCAGGCGTCTGTGCACACATACCTGAGAGGTGGCTCCAGCAGCCCAAAGGCTAAAGAGAGTCGCAGGTGCAGGGCATTAGACGACATGCCCTCAGACCCTGGGGGATGAGCGCACAGACACAAGTAAACAGATCCAAGGGGATCAGAGCAGCGTCCTCTACACTGTTATAGGGACGTTCGCCTCCCCATGCAGAGCAGAGACCAGGCCTCTGATTCCGTGGGTCATTCCCTGTTCTGTGTTGCTCAGCCAGCTGAGATCACAAGCCTCCCAGGCACCCAGGGAGACAATGCCCAGTAGGCTTTTGTTTTCAAAGTCTGTGCTCAGAAAGCTGATAGAACTGATTTTCCTAGAAGGAAGGACACCAAAGTTTGGCAGTGTTGGAATCCAGGGAGAAAGAAGGATTTAGTCTTCCCCAAGACCTCAGAATTGAAATGTGGAAACTCTGGAAGTGGGGTCTCTGAGACGGCAGGAACCCATGCCTTCACCTGAACACCTTCCCAAGCAGATAGCAGACCTCACAGAGGAGGTGCCCAGGGAAACTGACCTTAAATCCTGAGATTCCCACCTAGTAAAGATCTCCAGCTTCAGTCCACATAGAGGCAGAGAAGCCACACCTGCTGGGGTGGGAACTTAGAGTGACCGGTGACAGCGGAAGACCAGGGGGTTTCCCTGAATGTTCACCCTGGGTGAGGCCTGCCCAGAACATGACAGATATGGATTTCCCATCTATCTTGACAATGGGGGCTTGCAGCCAGTTTAACTTGATTTGAAGCAAATAAAATAATGTGACATTCTTTCACCCCCAGCGAGAACAAATCCCTTCCTCAGTGCTCCTACACATGGCGTGCATTTCCCTGATACTTCTTTGTGTGACTGTCCTTCCTCCTCCTTAGGAGACCCTAATTTCCTTAGGGGAGAGTTGATGGTTTCCCCACCATTTCTGCATCCCAGGTACAAGGGCCCAGCACGGTATGGCTCTGCCATAAGTGGGATCTATTGTAACCAACCTTCCTCTACCTCAGCACAGAAGACATCACAGTATTGTCGGTCGTGTCCATTTCTACATCCCTTCCCCCTTCCCGTCACCTCGTAGCTCTCCAAGCACATAGAACAGAGTAGGTACTAACTAAGTGCCTGCACTCATAAATGAGTGCCTTCTCTGTCTAAAGAAGGGAGGGATGGATGGATGGATGGATGGATGGATGGATGGTTGGGTGGATGGACAGATGGAAGGACTGACAGATGGGGCTAGTGAGAAAGTGAAGGAATGCTTGCTGCAGAGTGATCTATTTGGGACACTGCCATTTCCTGTTGGCTGAGCAATGAACATGCCACAGGGCCAATCAGCTTGAAATGCAAGGGAGTGCATGGCCAGAGGAAAGTTCTGCTCTCTCTCCTTCACCCTGACAGCCATCGCCCTGAAGGCGAACAGAGGTCCTTGAGACCAATTCCGCCATCAGAAAGGAGAAGCCCTGACAAAACGCTTTGCACTCAGAAAACTAACATTTATAACACAGCCAGAGAACTATGAAAATATCTTCCCAGCCAAGAACTGGGCAATGCCATCTTGGGTTCTGACAAGCACTGGCAAACTCACGTGGCATTACCTACCTCCGCACATTCCAGATACCCCAAGGTGTGGAACCAGCACCCATTTTCCTACGTTGCTCTTGGGAATGCACTTTGATACAGCCTCTACTCGACAGCAATTTGGCAATATCTGATACCATTTTAAATGTGCATACGATTTAATCTAGGCATTCTACTCCTAGGAATATGTCCTGTAAATACAGTCACATACACACACACACACACACACAAACAAACAAACAAAAAACACTGCAAAAGCAAAGCTTGTAAACCATCAAACTCTCCATCCAATGGGGACTGGGTAAATAAATAAGGCACATTCTGCAGCCATCACAATGAGACTTCTACATGCTCTGCTGTGGAGCAAGATCCAGGACATATTGCTAAGGAGGGAAAAACAAAGTGCAGTTCTGTGTGCATCACTGTTTCTGTGTGATGGTCTTATCTAGGTTAGAGGGAAGGGAGGGGGTGCCTTGTGTTGTCACTTCTTGAGTACAGCTTATGGAGGGAGAGGAAAGGGAGGAGAATGCACTAATTCAGGTCCTCTTGTAGCCTTGGGATCCTTAGCCGCTCACTGCCGAGTCTGGGGGTGGAGAGAGCACCTGCCACTTTGCAGAAGTGCCCTTCTCTCCTGATCAAGATTTTTTTGGTCCTGACACCTGTGGGATGCCTCGGAGCACAAAGGTCAGAATGCCCACTAAGACGGTCTCTGGAGACGTTGGGCTGTCCTGAGTCAGACTCACCTTTCCGGCACTCCTGGAATGTGAGGCCAGTCCTGGGCCCAGGCTGGGGTGTTGCGGGGACTCAGTCTCAAGCTGCCTTCTCATGGATCATGAGCTCTTTGAGGCCTGGACCACATGCTACACAGGGTGCGTACAGGGAGGCCAGGAGAGCACAGAACACAGAGCAAGAGGGACCCAATACCTGGACCCCTTCCCCATGTTTCAGGAATGGGCCGCTGAGCGAGTCTCGGAGAAGGTTAGCCCTACCTGCTCCAGGAAAACTTAAAAGGCCCTGACTTGCTCTCTTTAGCCTGGACAGGCAACGACAGCAGGTGCCTGAAGTTCAGGAAATGGGATTCCCCCATCAGGGATTTAGGCTAGAGTGAGTGACACCTAGAAGCAGGGCACAAGTACTGCTGGGGCTTCCCTGATGGCACAGTGGTTAAGAATCCATCTGCCAATGCAGGGGACACGGGTTCGAGCCCTGGTCCAGGAAGATCCCACATGCTGCAGAGCAACTAAGCCCGTGCGCCACAACTACTGAGCCTGTGCACCTAGAGCCTGTGCTCCACAACAAGAGAAGCCACCACAATAAGAAGCTCATACACCGGAACAAAGAGTAGCCCCCGCTCGCCGCAATTAGAGAAAGCCCACACACAGCAGTGAAGACCCACCACAGCCAAAAATAAAATAAATTTTTTTTTAAAAAGACGTACTGCTGGCCAGGGTGGCAGTGCCACTCCCAGCTGCAGAAGAAGCAGGGCCAGTGATGACAACCGGTGTCCACACTGATGGCCACAGAGTCCTGTCACATGACCTCGGCTGTCCTTCTGGCAGCCTGTGGCTCCAGCTCATTTCCCTTGTGCCTCCCTAGATTCTGTGAGGGCCCACATCTTGCTCCAGAGGCTCAGAGCCCAGGTCTGTGGTGGGCAACCCAGAGCCCTCATGGTCACTGGGTTGTAACCCAGTGACAGAGGGAGGGAAGAAAGAATATGATGCCCCGGACCCCCTGTGGCATCGGGGGGAATTTAAGGCTTTGTCCAGCCCATCCCCCAGAAGCCTAAAGAGACTTCTTCAGCCCTCTCATTGTGTGTAGGTTCCCGGCACATACCCCTGCTCTAATGCTTGTCACCTTGTACTAGTTACACATCTGCCTCCTTCATTTGCTTATAGATGTTTGGAGGACAATTGAAATTTTCTCTCCCTGGGACTCAGTTTCCATTCATTCATTCATTCATTCATTCATTCATTTATACATCTTTATTGGAGTATAATTGCTTTACAATGTTGTGTTAGTTTCTGCTGTATAACAAAGTGAATCAGCTATACATATATATATATCCCCATATCCCCTCCCTCTTGCATCTCTCTCCCACCCTCCCTATCCCACGCCTCTAGGTGGACACAAAGCACCGAGCTGATCTCCCTGTGCTATGCGGCTGCTTCCCACTAGCTACCTATTTTACATCTGATAGTGTATATATGTTCATGTCACTCTCTCACTTCATCCCAGCTTACCCTCCCCCCTCCCTGTGTCCTCAAGTCCATTCTCTACATTTGTGTCTTTATTCCTGTCCTGCCCATAGGTTCTTAAGAACCATTTGTGGGGTTTTTTTGATTTCATATATATGTGTTAGCACACGGTATTTGTTTTTCTCTTTCTGACTTACTTCACTCTGTGTGACAGACTCTAGGTCCATCCAACTCACTACAAATAACTCAATTTCATTTCTTTTTATGGCTGAGTAGTATTCCATTGTATATATGTGCCACATCTTCTTTATCCATTCATCTATCAATGGACATTTAGGTTGGTTCCATGTCCTGGCTATTGTAAATAGAGCTGCAATGAATATTTTGGTACATGACTCTTTTTGAATTATGGTTTTCTCAAGGTATGTGCCTAGTAGTGGGATTGCTGGGTCGTATGGCAGTTCTATTTTTCATTTTTTAAGGAACCTCCATATTGTTCTCCATAGAGGCTCTATCAATTTACATTCCAACCAACAGTGTAGGAGGGTTCCCTTTTCTCCACACCCTTGCCAGCATTTATTGTTTGTAGATTTTTTGATGATGGACATTCTGACTGGTGTGAGGTGATACCTCACTGTAGTTTTGGTTTGCATTTCTCTAATGATTTGTGATGTTGATTATCCTTTCATGTGTTTGTTGACAATCTGTATATCTTCTTTGCAGAAATGTCTATTTAGGTCTTCTGCCCATTTGTGGATTGGGTGGTTTGGTTTTTTGATATTGAGCTGCATGAACTGCTTGTATATTTTGGAGATTAATCCTTTGTCAGTTGCTTCATTTGAAAATATTTTCTCTCATGCTGAGGGTTGTCTTTTCATCTTGTTTATGGTTTCCTTTGCTGTGCAAAAGATTTTAAGTTTCATTAGGTCCCATTTGTTTACTTTTGTCTTTATTTCCATTTCTCTAGGAGGTGGGTCCAAAAGGATCTTGCTGTGATTTATGTCATAGAGTGTTCTGCCTATGTTTTCCTCTAAGAGTTTGATAGTGTCTGGCCTTACATTTAGGTCTTTAATCCATTTTGAGTTTTTTTTGTGTATGGTGTTAGGGACTGTTCTAATTTCATTCTCTTACATGTAGCTGTCCAGTTTTCCCAGCACCACTTATTGAAGAGGCTGTCTTTTCTCTACTGTATATTCTTGCTTCCTTTATCAAAGATGAGGTGAACATATGTGCACAACATTATCTCAGGGCTTTCTATCCTGTTTCATTGATCTATATTTTTGTTTTTGTGCCAGTACCATACTGTCTTGATGACTGTAGCTTTGTAGTATAGTCTGAAGTCAGGGAGCCTGATTCCTCCAGCTCTGCTTTTCTTTCTCAAGATTGCTTTGGCTATTCGGGGTCTTTTGTGTTTCTATACAAATGTGAAATTTCTTGTTCTAGTTCTGTGAAAAATGCCATTGGATTGCTTTGGGTTGTATAGTCATTTTCACAGTGTTGATTCTTCCAATCCAAGAACATGGTATATCTCTCCATCTGTTTGTATCATCTTTAATTTCTTTCATAGGTGCCTTATAGTTTTCTACATACAGGTCTTTTGTCTCCTCAGGTAGGTTTATTGCTAGGTATTTTATTCTTTTTGTTGCAGTGGTAAATGGGAGTGTTTCCTTAATTTCTCTTTCAGATTTTTCATTGTTAGTGTAAAGGGATGCAAGAGATTTCTGTGCATTAATTTTGGATGCTGCTACTTTACCAAATTTATTGATGAGCTCTAGTAGTTTTCTGGTAGCATCTTTAGGATGTAGAGTATCATGTCATCTGCAAACCGTGACAATTTTACTCCGTCTTTTCCAATTTGGATTCCTTTTACTTCTTTTTTTTCTCTGATTGCTCTGGCTAAAACTTCCAAAAGTATGTTGAATAATAGTGGTGAGAGTGGGCAAACTTGTCTTGTTCTTGATCTTAGTGGAAATGGTTTCAGTTTTTCACCATTGAGAATGATGTTGGCTGTGGGTTTGTCATATATGGCCTTTATTATGTTGAGGTAAGTTCCTTCTATGCCTACTTTATGGAGGGTTTTTATCATAAATGGGTGTTGGATTTTGTTGAAAGCTTTTTCTGCATCTATTGAGATGATCATATGGTTTTTCTCCTTTAGTTTGTTAATATGGTTTATCACATTGATTGATTTGCATATATTGAAGAATGCTTGCATTCCTGGGATAAACCCCACTTGATCATTGTGTATGATCATTTTAATATGCTGTTGGATTCTGTTTGCTAGTATTTTGTTGAGGATTTTTGCATCTATTTTCATCAGTGATATTAGTCTGTAGTTTTCTTTTTTTGTGACATCTTTGTCTGGTTTTGGTATCAGGGTGATGGTGGCCTTGTCGAATGAGTTTGGGAGTGTTCCTCTCTCTGCTATATTTTGGAAGAGTTTGAGAAGGATAGATGTTATCTCTTCTCTAAATGTTTGATAGAATTCACCTGTGGATCCATCTGGTTCTGCGCTTCTGTTTGTTGGAAGATTTTTAATCACAGTCTCAATTTCAGTACTTGTGATTTGTCTGTTTATATTTTCTATTTCTTCCTGGTTCAGTCTCAGAAGGTTGTGCTTTTCTAAGAATTTGTCCATTTCTTCCAGGTTGCCCATCCATTTTATTGGCATAGAGTTGCTTGTAGTAATCTCTCATGATCCTTTGTATTTCTGCTGTGTCAGTTGTTACTTCTTTTTCATCTCTCATTCTACTGATTTGAGTCTTCTCCCTTTTTTTCTTGGTGAGTCTGGCTAATGGTTTATCAATTTTGGTTCTCTTCTCAAAGAACAAGCTCTTAGTTTTATTGATCTTTGTTATCATTTCCTTCATTTCTTTTTCATTCATTTCTGCTCTGATCTTTATTATTTCTTTCCTTCTGCTAACTTTGGGGTTTTTTGTTCTTCTTTCTCTAATTGCTCTAGGTGTAAGGCCAGGTTGTTTATTTGAGATTTTTCTTGTTTCTTGAGGTAGGATTGTATTGCTATAAACTTCCCTCTTAGAACTGCTTTTGCTGCATCCCATAGGTTTAGGGTTGTCGTGTTTTCATCGTCATTTGTTTCTAGGTGTTTTTTGACTTCCTCTTTGATTTCTTCAGTGATCTCTTTGTTATTAAGTAGTGTATTGTTTAGTCCCCATGTGTTTGTATTTTTTACAGTTTTTTTCCTGTAATCAATACCTAGTCTCACAGTGTTAGGAAAAGACACTTGATACGATTTCAATATTCTTAAATTTACCGAGGCTTGATTTCTGACCCAAGATATGATCTATTCTGGAGAATGTTCCATGAGCACTTGAGGAGAAAGTGTATTCTGTTGTTTTGGGATGGAATGTCCTATAAATATCAATTAAGTCCACCTGGTCTAACATGTCATTTAAAGCTTATGTTTCCTTATTTTATTTCCTTATTTTCATTTTGGATGATCTATCCATTGGTGTAAGTGGGGTGTTAAAGTCCCCCACTGTTATTGTGTTACTGTCAATTTCCCCTGTATGGCTGTTAGCATTTGCCTTATGTATTGAGGTGCTCTTATGTTGGGTGCATAAATATTTACAATTGTTATATCTTCTTCTTGGATTGGTCCATTGATCACTATGTAGTGCCTTTCTTTGTCTCTTGTAATAGTCTTTATTTTAAAGTCTATTTTGTCTTATATGAATATTGCTACTCCAGCTTTCTTTTGATTTCCATTTGCATGGAATATCTTTTTCCATCCCCTCACTTTCAGTCTGTATGTGTCCCTAGGTCTGAAGTGGGTCTCTTGTAGACAGCATATATATGGGTCTTATTTTTGTATCCATTCAGCCAGTCTGTGTCTTTTGGTTGGAGCATTTAAGCCATTTACATTTAAGGTAATTATCAATATATACGTTCCTATTACCATTTTCTTAATTGTTTTGGGCTTGTTTATGTAGGTCTTTTCCTTCTCTTGCATTTCCTGCCTTGAGAAGTTCCTTTAGCATTTGTTGTAAAGCTGGTTTGGTGGTGCTGAATTCTCTTAACTTTTGCTTGTCTGTAAAGGTTTTAATTTCTCCATCAAATGAATGAGGTCCTTGCTGGGTAATATTGGTTGTAGGTTTTTCTCTTTCATCACTTTAAATATGTCCTGCCACTCCCTTCTGGCTTGCAGAGTTTCTGTTGAAAATCAGCTGTTAACTTTATGGGGATTCCCTTGTATGATATTTTTTGCTTTTCCCTTGCTGCTTTTAATATTTTTCCTTTGTATTTAATTTTTGATAGTTTGATTAATATGTGTCTCGAAGGGTTTCTCCTTGGATTTATCCTGTATGGGACTCTCTGCATTTCCTGGACTTGATTGACAATTTCCTTTCCCATGTTAGGGAAGTTTTTGACTATAATCTCTTCAAATATTTTCTCAGACCCTTTTTTTTTCTCTTCTTCTTATGGGACCCCTATAATTCGAATATTGGTGCATTTAATGTTGTCCCAGAGGTCTCTGATATTGTCCTCAATTCTTTTCATTCATTTTTCTTTATTCTGCTCTGCAGTAGTTATTTCCACTATTTTATCTTACAGGTCACTTATCTGTTCTTCTTCCTCAGTTATTCTGCTATTGATTCCTTCTAGAGAATTTTTAATTTCATTTATTGTGTTGTTCATCATTGTTTGTTTGCTCTTTAATTCTTCTGGGTCCTTGTTACAGGTTTCTTGTATTTTCTCCATTCTATTTCCAAGATTTTGAATCATCTTTACTATCATTACACTGAATTCTTTTCCAGGTAGACTGCTTATTTCCTCTTCATTTGTTTGATCTGGTGGGTTTTTACCTTGCTCCTTCATCTGCTACATATTTCTCTATCTTCTCATTTTGTTGAACTTACTGTGTTTGGGGTCTCCTTTTCACAGACTGCAGGTTTGTAGTTCCTCTTAGTTCTGGTGTCTGCCCCCAGTGGATGAGGTTGGTTCAGTGTCTTGTGTAGGCTTCCTGGTTGGGGGAACTGGTGCCTGTGTTCTTGTTGATGGCACTGGATATTGTCCCTCTGGTGGGCAGGGCTGTGTCCAGTGCTGTGTTTTGGGGTGTCTGTGAACTTAGTATGACTTTAGGCATACTGTCTGCTAATGTGTGGGGTTGTGTTCCTGTCTTGCTAGTCTTTTGACATGAGGTGTCTAGCACTGGAGCTTGCTGGCTGTTGTGTGGAGCTGGGTTTTAGTGTTGAGACCAAGATCTCTGGGAGAGCTCTTGCTGATTAATATTACATGGGGCCAGGAGGTCTCTGGTGGTCCATCATCCTAGACCTGGCTTTCCCAACTCGGATGCTCAGGCCCAATACCTGGCTGGAACACCAAGATCCTGCCAGCTGTGTGGCATGGAAGAAAAGGGAAAACAAACAAACAAACAGAAGAACACCAAACAAAACAAACAAAACAGTCAGAACCACAAGACAAATGATAAAAGCAAAACTAAACAGACAAAATCACACAAAGAAACATACACACACACTCACTCACAAAAAGAGGGGGGAAAAAAAAGGAAGAGAGTAACCATACCAATAAACAAACTCAGAAATGAAAACAAACACTAAAAACTAAACTAAGGACTTCCCTGGTGGCACAGTGGTTAAGAATCCTCCTGCCAATGCAGGGGACATGGGTTCGATCCCTGGTCTGGGAAGATCCCACATGCCGTGGAGCAACTAAGCCCATGCACCACAACTACTGTGCCTGCACTCTGGAGCCCACAAGTCACAACTACTGAACATGTGTGCCACAACTACTGCAGCCCACACGCTTAGAGCCCATGCTCCACAACAAGAGAATCCACCGCAATGAGAAGGCCCACTCACCGCAACTAGAGAAAGCCCGCGTGCAGCAACGAAGACCCAACACAGCCAAAAATAAATAAATTGGAAAAAAAAGCAACTAAACTAAGATTAACATAAAACCAAAAGCAAATCAAACGCAGAAAGCAAACCCCAAGTCCAAAGTTGCCCCCAAAATCCACCACCTCAGTTTCAGGAACACTTGTTTTCTATTCAGGTATTCCACAGATGCAGGGTTTGCCAAGCCTGTTGCAGGGATTTAATCCGCTGCTCCTGAGGCTGCATGGAGAGATTTCCTTTTTTCTTCTTTGTTCGCACAGCTCCTGGGGTTCAGCTTCGGTTTTGGCCCCGCCTCTGCTTGTAGGCCACCCTCAGGCATCTGTTCTCTGCCCAGACAGGCGGGGGTTAAAGCAGTGGCTGATTAGGGCTCTCTTGCTCACTCAGGCCAGGGAGAGGGAGGGGTACAGTAGTCATAATGGGCTGCCGGGAATGCCTGCATCAGCAGAGGTCAGGATGTAGTTGCAACAGCCTGAGACGCGCCGTGTGTTCTCCGGGGGAAGTTGGCCCTGGATCGCGGCACGGGCTCCCGGGGGGGTGTGGGTAGTGACCTGCATTTGCACACAGGACTCTTGGTGGCAGCGGTGGCATCAGTAGCGGTCTGTGCCCGCCTCTGGTGTCCGAGACGATAGCCGTGGCTCACGGCCACCTCTGGAGCTTGCTTAGCTGGTGTTCTGCTGTCTGTGGGCACACGGAACAGGAAGCCCTTCTCCTCATGTACCCTGACACAATGGTCTCTTGTCTCACCAGCAGGTTCAGAATTTTCCCCAGACTCCCTCCCGGCTAGCTGTGGCACACTAGCCCCCTTCAGGCTGTCTTCAAACCGCCAACTCCAGTCCTGTCCCTGGGGTCTGATCTCCAAAGCCCGAGCCTCAGCTCCCAGCCCCAGCCCGCCCCGGCGGGCGAGCAGACAAGCCTCTCGGGCTGGTGAGTGCTGGTTGGCACCGACCCTCTGTGCAGGAATCTCTCTGCTTTGTCCTCCGCACCCCTGTTGCTGCGCTCTCCTCCATGGCTCCGAAGCTCCCCACCCCCTGCCTCTGCCAGTGAAGGGGTTTCCTAGTGTGTGGAAACCTTTCCTCCTTCACGGCTCCCTCCCACGGGTGCAGGTCCCGTCCCTATCCTTTTGTCTCTGTTTATTCTTTTTTCTTTTGTCCTACCCAGGTACATGGGGAGTTTCTTGCCTTTTGGGAAGTCTGAGGTCTCTGCCAGCGTTCAGTAGGTGTTCTGTAGGAGTTGTTCCACGTGTAGATGTATTTTTGATGTATTTGTGGAGAGGAAGGTGATCTCCGTGTCTTACTCCTCCACCATCTTGAAGGTCTCCTTAGTTTCCCTATCTTTAAACAAGAGATGGGGTAAGATTATTTCCAAGGCTGCTTCCACTGATTGTTTTATGGGTTGGTTCATGCATTCAACAAAGCATGCCTTTCTGGAAAAGCTCTACTGGATTAAAAACATGGGAAAGTTTAGGCTCAGAGAGAGGAAAGATGAATTGCCCAAGGTTAAACAGCACCAGAAGTACAGACACAGAAAGGAGAATCCATATTACTGTAGGACTCCAAATTCTATAAGAACTGATGCTCGCTCTTTAAACAGAGCTCTCATCTCTTGCACTTAAGACTTTGTTTGCTGATCAATACCCATTAACAATTGGGGGAGATGAGCCAAGACTCCACCAAAGGCCAGGTCTTCCTTGATGTGTCCAAAATAACGGGGACTCACCCTCCAGGTGGTGTGGTAAGTCAATAGAGGCACTCCGAGCTGGCCCTGCCTACCCTCACCCCCTACCCCCCACCCCGCCCAGCTCTCTAGGACTTCATGGTGAATCCCTCAATGCATAGGCTGCCTTCTGAAGACACGTACATTCGCTCTCATTTTACTGTAATAAAATGGGCATAGTTGTTGAACAAATGAATACATGAACCTCAATTTTCCCTGTAATTGAGAAGGTTGAGCTAGAAGTAACAAGGGGTCTTTTTTTTTTTTTTGCAGTACGCGGGCCCCTCGCTGTTGTGGCCTCTCCCATTGCGGAGCACAGGCTCCGGACGTGCAGGCTCAGCGGCCATGGCTCACGGGCCCAGCCGCTCTGCGGCATGTGGGATCTTTCCGGACCGGGGCACGAACCCGCGTCCCCTGCATCGGCAGGCGGACTCTCAACCACTGCGCCACCAAGGAAGCCCTAACGAGGGGTCTTTGAAGCTCCTTCCAGTTCTGACACTGTCATCTGTTGCTCACTTGTTGTGAAACTGGATTATGTAAAGTCCTGGCCTCACCAGCTGTTTAGGAGGATCCTGTCTTTCGTCTCCAGGCAGACAACGATGCGCCTGAAGGCAGGGCTTCCGCCAGCACTCACCAGGTGTGTGCGTCAATGTCTGTGGATGGCGTGATGGGGGTCTCAGTGCTGGCCCACTGCGTCTGGCCCTTGCTGTACCTCTAGCGCCCCATCCCACACTCCCTGAGCCTCCCCTCTGACCACAGTGGTGCCCAGTCTTCCCCCAGCTCAGAAGTGCAGGACAGCTAAGGATCCTTGGAAGAGCTCTCAGTGGCCATGAGGCTGGGGCGTCTGCAGAAGAACATAAACTCCCCAGAAGCTTCCAGCAGGATGGAGAGCGTGTCAAACAACATACCCTTGACTTGGCTTTTCCTCCTTCTCCATTTCACTCCCTCAGCCCCTCATTCTGCTCCCTGAGCTGCCCCCCCAAATACACCACGTGCACACTGGCCTGAGGCTCTGTCCTGGGTGGCACCCCAGGCAGGCTGAGACATGCCCCAGGGATCTGAGCCAGAGCCAGAGAGCAGGAGGGCCGTGGGCTGCAGCCAGTGAGGGCTTCCTGGATGTGGCGTAGGACCTTGGGCAGGAGAGAGGGGGTGGGACACGAGGAAGGAGGAGAAACACCAAGACAAAAACAACCAAACGAGAGGATTTCTCAGACAGGTTCAGAGGGCCTTTGGTTAATCCAGGGTTTTTCAATTTCTTGACTTCTTGGGCTGGACAGTGTTTTGTTGTGGAGTGGCTGTCCTATGCACTGCAGCCTTTCTGGCCTCTACCCACTAGACGCCAGTAGCACCCTCCCAGCCATGACAGCCAAAGATGTCTCCAGACATTGCTAAGTGTTCCCTGAGTGTGGGGGGGAGGGAGTACAATTGGCCCAGATGAGAACCACGGAGTTAATCAGAAATGATTCAAGAAACATACTCCAGGGCTTCCCTGGTGGCGCAGTGATTGAGAGTCCACCTGCTGATGCAGGGGACGCGGGTTCGTGTCCCGGTCCGGGAAGATCCCACATGCCGTGGAGCGGCTGGGCCCGTGAGCCATGGCCGCTGGGCCTGCGCGTCCGGAGTCTGTGTTCCGCAACGGGAGAGGCCACAACAGTGAGAGGCCCGTGTACCGCAAACAAACAAACAAACAAACAAAAAAAGACACATACTCCAGTTTGAGAGCTATTCACTAGAGAGACTGGTTATGTCTATGGCACCGGGGAGTGCCTCAGTTTCCTCATCTATAAAATGAGGGTGATATAGTCATGGAGCCCAATTCATGGGTTGCCCATAAGACGATGAAATAATGTGTGTCAGGACATATATATGACAGAGTCTGGCACCTGTAAGGGTTGTGTGAATGTGACCTCTCATTACTTGTCTCTTAAGAAGAAAGGACCCTAAAGGCAAAATAGGACAGTAAGTGATCCCTTTAGGGGATCTTGGCTTTTCCTTACTGATTTCCCAGCTTAAAGAAAAATAGGTAGTCAGAGTTAGCAAACACCCAGCAAAGGACAGTGGCAGGCTAGTCTGGAGGGTGCTGCACGAGGCATGACCACTCTGCAGGGCTGGCGGGAGAGACGGCCATGAAACCCAAACGTTCTGGGACCAGAGCATCTTGAATGTTCAGGGGTTCATGTTGTCCTGGCCAGTGGGCACAGAGGCCTGCTCCCAGGTGTGAAGTGAAGGCTTAGAGAGGAGTTTGCCTTTCATGGCAAAGGTGGCATCCCAAAGGAGCAGACCTCTCTCTCTGTCCCTCCCTGAGAGGAATTCTGCCTTCCTCCTAGCCCAGGGCACTCAGATGGTAGCCTGTCTTTAAAAATAATATACTTCTCCTCCATATTAACGAAACATCCACCTGTTCCAATACAAAAGAGATGGAATTGCCCACTAAGTGGTGAAGACCTCTGAGAACAGGGTGAGCGGGTCTGAAGCTTGGCTGTGGTGTCTGGGTGTGTAATCGTGACGACGTTCCTGCATTCTGGATGCTGACATCCGAAGGGCTGGAGGAGGCCCAGAAAAGAGGGGCATATCAGGCAGCCTGACTCCCCACCGGCGATGCTTCCTGAGTGCCCAGAACAACAACAGGAGGCCTCAGACCTGGCTGCCAGCACCCCCAGGCCTACCCACTTCCCCATCACCCACCTTTGCCCAACTGCCCCTGAAGTGCTGCCAGCCCCGCTCGGCCCCTGGTGGCTCTGCCTTCAGTGCCTCCAGCCTCTAAATAGGCAGAACTTTACAGCCTAGAAAGTCAAGTTCAAGTTGGAGCAATCCCAGAACATCCAAGCACAGCCCATGGGTGTTATCGGCTACAGCCGTCTCAGTGCCCTGATAAGAAATTGAGAACAGAGAGAGTGACTAAGTCAAAGGCACCCAGGCAGGTTAGGGAAGCTGGGTCCCTGCAAGAGGCAGAGTAGATGCCTCAGACCCCAGGCACCCCCTGGGGTACAGGCTTGAGAGTCACGTGGCTAGGACAGTCTTCCACCTGTTTCTCACTTACACAGGCCCCAGCGTACGGATCCCGAAATGCCACAACCCGCCACCACAGCGACCACAGCGTGCTGGCGGCACCACTTCCTGACCAGGTGCATGTGGCTGCCTGCCGGTGTTTGCAAATTTCAGTCTACATCTTTATTAGAGGGTTGGGTCAACAAGCTTTTTATTTTTTTTTTCATTTTTAAAAACCTTTTTTAAACATCTTTATTGCAGTATAATTGCTTTACAATGGTGTGTTCGTTTCTGCTGTGTAACAAAGTGAATCAGCTATACATACACATACATCCCCACATCCCCTCCCTCTTGCGTCTCCCTCTCACCCTCCCTGTCCCACCCCTCTAGGTGGTCACAAAGCACAACAAGCTTTTTCTTTAATGAAGCGGAAGAGAATAAAAGTTTAAATATCAGGTCTTATCCCACGTGGTGAGGCTAAGTTTTGTCTCCTAACACTTTTTTTAAATTAATTAAATTATTTATTTATTCATTTTGGCTGCGTTGGGTCTTCGCTGCTGCACGTGGGCCCTCTCCAGTTGCAGCAAGCGGGGGGCACTCCTCCCCGGGGTGCGCGGTCTTCTCCCTGCACTGGCCTCCCCTGTTTGTGGAGCACAGGCATCCAGGCGTGCGGGCTTCGGCAGTTGCCGCAGGCAGGCGCCAGAGCGCAGCCTCAGCAGGCGCTCCGAGGCATGTGGGATCCTCCCGGACCAGGGATCAAACCCGCGTCCCCCGCCCTGGCAGGTGGACTCCCAACCACTACGCCACCAGGGAAGCCCTGTCTGCTAACCCTTTTGCTTCAGGTGTGGATCTATAACCTATATTTGAGTATATATGTACTGGGTGGATTCTACGACCCTGTGAAAGAGCCTGAAAGTCATCGCCTTGTACCCATATGACTAACCAACCACCCATCAAAAGCTTTCCAATATACACTACCAAACTTAAGGTAGATAGCTAGTGGGAAGCAGCCGCAGAGCACAGGGAGATCAGCTCGGTGCTTTGTGACCGCCTGGAGGGGTGGAATAGGGAGGGTGGGAGGGAGGGAGACGCATGAGGGAAGGGATGTGGGATCAGATGTATATGTATGACTGATTCACTTTGTTATAAAGCAGAAACTAATAAAAAAATAAAAAATAAAAAAATAAAAGACATATGTATAATCATAAAAAAAAATGCTTTCCAATATGAAATCTGCCACCTGAAAGGGGAGAGCTTGAGCCTGGAAGAAACCCCACGTCTCAGGCGCTGTCTCCCTCGGCAAGGAGAGGGTTGAGGCCAAATTTGCGCTCAGTGCTGCCCTGAGCTTGCCTGTTTGTAGCACCATCTGCCACGTGGCTTCTTCAGCTCTCACTGCTGGAGGATCAGTGTTCTTGCTTGAGAAATGGGCAGATGCTGAGGGCCGGCCTAGAAGGGTGCTGAATACGTTAGAGATAATGAAAGTGGAGCGGCCAGCGCACGCACCGGAGAGCTGTCTGGCAGGTGAGGGGACCCAGTGCCAGGCAGAGGGAACACCAGGGCCCCCTGGCCTTTCACCCAGGCTCTCTCCTGCCCCAGCTCAGGTAGGATCTCTGCCCAGGAGTGTTTCCAACGGACTGGACTTCCGCCTTAAGAAAGCACCTTTGGGGGCCTTTGGGGGGAATGTGGGCCTGCTTAAGAGTGTGTGCCGCAGGGGAACGCCCTCGAGGTGAGAGGGCAGAGCCTTGGAGGAGGGTCGAGGATGGCTTCCCAGACCTGAGTCCTTAAGTGGGGACCGTGAAAGAGATGCCCGAGTCCTCAGGGTCACTGCCTCAACCACACTCCTGGGGAAGGTTCTATGCGACAGGATCCATGTCTTTCCACTGTCTCTTCTTTTCCAAAAGCCCTGCCCATTACTGGCCCGCCTCTCAGGCCCACATCGTGCATTTGAGCCCCTAAGGGGATGTTCCTCTGCAAAGTGCATTACCTAGGCCTCTGGTTAATTTTTCAACAGTCGCTCGCCTTGCTAATGGTCTGGGAAACGGACTGGGCCTCCAACCCTACCTAAGTGCTCAGGCACCTCACCTCTGCCCTGCTTGGGCAAGAAGCCCAGCGCTGCCCCAAGCCAGGCTCACCACACTGCCAGCCACTGCCGTTTGCCCTCTGCCAAGGACTTGAGCCCCTGCTTTGGGGTTTGGCATCTTATTTTACCAGTAATTTACCTGGTCCCTGCATGAAAAGCCTGGGAGAGTGAAAAGCTGTGTCTTATTTCACTTGGGGAACCAGTCAAATTCTGAAGTAAAGGCTGCTTGGGAGGAGATCCCAGTGCTCAGAGGTTGGCAGTAAAAGGGGGCTGGATGCTGGGCCCAGGGACCCCACAGCTGCTACCAGTTCTGCCTGGACTCCCCAGCCCCTGCCAGCTCTGGCCACGCCTTCTGCCATCATCACACTGGCCTCCGTGGGTGTTTATCCATGCTGTGCCTGACCAGTTCACAGGGTTTCTGAGCCCATCAGCCTGTGATCCCAGAAAGAAAATACCCTTGCTTTTTAGGCTGAAGTCTGTACCACAAGGCCCTACCATCATCTACCCAGAAAGTTATCCCCTCTCAAAGTATACCTGCCGTCGCCCCCCATTGTTTCTGAGTATTTCCCAGAAAGCTGCCTCCAAGGGCTCCTGCGTGAGGCCCTTCCTCCAGCCTCTGGCCTGACCACCACGTTGCAGATGACCCTATGAGATGGCCATGTGTGCACTTGTGTGGGTACAGCTGTCTCACTGGGGACCACTGATGACCCCACTGGCTTTGGAGAAGGAATGGGATCCCTGATTGCCCGCAGCACAACTAGGCCCAACCATGTCCCTGAGGAAAACACCCCTCAGAGTTTGGAGTTAACCCGAGTCCGGCACTCTTAGCTCACACAGATCTTACAACTCACACTCAGTTCATA
Source organism: Mesoplodon densirostris (assembly GCF_025265405.1). Taxonomy (NCBI): domain Eukaryota; kingdom Metazoa; phylum Chordata; class Mammalia; order Artiodactyla; family Ziphiidae; genus Mesoplodon; species Mesoplodon densirostris. The sequence continues at coordinate 109,886,799 of NC_082668.1, read as the reverse complement.
ACCTTACAACTGACTGACCTTACCACTCCACTCAATTCTTGCCCATGTCCATGTGATCCCCTAGAACTGAAGTTGGAATGGGGAGGGGCTGGAGAGGGGACGAGGGAAGTTGACACTCAACGCCCACTGGCTGGAACCCTTGCCCCTCCTTCTCTGAGCATTCAGGTCAACACTCTCCAGCCCCGGGACGGACCTCCTTTGCCCAATTCTAAAGCCCCCTACATTCCCACAGCTGCTTTGCCCATGACCTGACCAGCTAATAGAAATCCATTCTCGGCAGCAAGAAAACCCCACCCCCAGCTATCCTCCTGGTATGGCCAGGCCTGGACCAGGCTGACTTAAGAGCAACAAATACCTTGAGTCGCTGAAATAGACTTTAAGTACCTACATTAAAGATGAGCTTTCAGGCATTCCTGAAAACATTAACCGAGCACCTACCAAGCTCTAGGCACTGAGTCTGGGAATGGGGACGTGGCCCAGGGCTACCACGTTAGGCGGGCCTGGGTCCCAGTACAGGGATCCGGAGGCTCTATGCGACCCCATTCCCACATGTATGCACACATGGAATAGTATTTAGTGGTCAGGTAGCACAGCACTGTAGACTGCGGTCATGGTGAAGGGACATGGAATCAGAATCAGGCAGCCTTGGACCAAATTCCAGTTCTGTCATAGCTGGGTGATGGGGAAATTCACCTCACCTCTCCAAGCCTCACTGTCCTTTTCTATGGAATGAAGACATTGTCCCGAATCAGACTGTCTGGAATCTTCCTCTCTGGTGCCCCCTGGGTGGCCCTAGTGCCTTCCTACACAGCGGGACCTACTCATGGTAAGCACTCCATAGTTGTTTGTCTTTGGCTTAAGCCCACTGAGAAGTGGGATTGGGCAAAGGGAAGGCTATGGGTCTCTCCCTGTGAAGTCCTCAGAGGGCTAAGGCAAAGTCAGAAGTAAAGGGGAGGCACCCCATCCCAGACCAGCTGCCATCCCAGGGTACCCAGCCTAAGACCAGCTTCATATGCGTGTTATTTGCATAAATTTGCATAAGCACCATATCCTGTGCCTTGTAGCCAATTATTTCATTCCTGCATCTCTGCTTTCCAGGAAAGGGCACCAGCAGAGGTGTGGCCCCCTGGGCTTCCTGTCAAGAGGGCACCCAGAGTCTCTGCCCCACCTCCAGCAGAAAATGTCTCCCACGGGCCTGCACTTCCCCTCCTCCGCCTCACCTACCTGCTGCCCTGAACCCCCATCAGGACCTACTACCCACTGCCTTTAGCTGTGACCACCAGAAGTTCCCAGTACCTGGGAAAGGCAGGTCTCGGCAACTCCAATCATTCCCCACTCCTCAGTAGCCCTAATATAACCAGATTAGAATCTCAAATGTGGAGGGGACTTTCCAGATGTCTAATCCAAGGGCATTCAACTTGATTTCACACAGAGACAGGTAATGGTAGCCCTGCTCTAGAAGAGGGGTGGGCGCAGCCTGGAGTCCCACCCTTGGACTAGTCTCTCACCCCGCAGAGGCATCTGCAGGGACTTCAGGCTCCTCAGAGCATTTGAAAGCCACGCTCGTTTTATATCTGGGCAAACAGAGGCCCAAGGAGGGGAAGGGTCTCAGCCAAGGTCACAGTGGCTGCAGCAGAGCTGGAACCAGAACCAGAGGAGCTGGCGTGCCTGTGGTCCCATTGAAACTGAGTCCCCCTAAAGCCCAGTTCCTCTACCAAGTTCATGATTAACCTCTCGATCCAAGACTTTATTCCCTTTCTTGTCTTGCACATGTTCTCCTCAAGATGGAGGAGTATCAAAGAAAAGGGAGGATTGCAACCGAGCAGGACCCTGCAGGGCCCTCCCGCGTACACAAGCCTTTCCATGTCCTCCATTTCTTATTTGTAGAAAATGGCTTCAGCCTTCTAGACCTTCTGTGAGTTCCGTAGGGCAGATTCAAACAGTTACTAATTAGGGAAGTGAGGGAATGCAGAATCAGAGGAAAAGCAGTCCAGAAACAACAGTGCAGTGATAAAGCAGTGTCCTAGCTCCTCCTCAAGGATAACAATCGGATACGTGTTCTGCAGGAACTAAGCCCTCACCCCCTCCATGTGGAGGATGGTGACTCCATGCTGAGCACAAGATTCTGGAACACCACCCAGCTACGTCACCGCCAATCAATCGGAAGAAAGTCATGCACCCTGCAGCCCTTGCCCCAGTGTTGCCTATAAAAACTATTCCCCGAAAACAATCAGGGAGTTCAGGTCTTTTGAGCACGAGCAGCCCATTCTCCTTGCTCGGCCCTGTAATAAACCTCTCTCTGCTCCAAACTCCAACGTTTTGATTTGCTTGGCCTCACTGTGTGTCGGGCACATGAACTTGGGTTCAACAACTCCAGCAGAGCTGGAGAACATGTCCAGGAGGCTCCAGGCTTCACAGAGCAGTTCCAGAAACAGAGTAGCCAGATGAGCCTGGAGCAGAAAGGGGAAAGATGGGTCCCTCCCTGCTTCCCACCCTTGGAGAATGAGGGTTCCTGGAACTTCAGGAAAGATTGCGAGGGGAGAGCTGAGGGAAGACTGGGCCTTGCAGCCAGGACTGGGCCAGGGCCAAGGGACAGGGTGTACCCTGGGTCCTAGCATCCTCCCTCCATCCCCTCAGGCACTGGAATCCAGGGGATTGATTGAGGCAGAGGAGAATAAGGAACCAAGGAGTATAGGTGAGGGGAGGTGGGGAACCAACCTGTGTTCAAGCCTAATAGTACCATCTGCACTTGGTTTACTCCCCTGCTGTCATCATCGCCATTTTACAGATAAGAAAACTGAGGTTCAGGAGTCAAACCTAGATCCTTGTCACTTCAAAAGCCTTGTTCTCACCGGGTATCAAAGTCAGTAGGTGGACCACAGGTCCTCCACCTGTCAGTAGGTGGACCACAGGTCAGTAGGTGGACCACAGGACCTTTCTGAACCTCCTTTTTACCCCCGGCCAGAGGCCTACTTGGGCAGTTGCTTTGAACTCATTAAATGTGCAGCCCTTAGGCCTGGATGAGGAGTTCCCAACACACAAGATTTACTAGACTTATTGTGTCCCCTAAGTAGACTTCAAAACACAGCCCCTCCGAGCCTCTCATGTGCCTTTTATGATCCAGCCCCACGGCTGCCAGAGAGAGAGGAGATTTGGAAATGATCAGCTTCTGGACAACAGGAAGGTAGTGGTAGGGGGTGGGCACCAAAACACATCCACGGCGTTTCAATCCCAGCTCTACCACTATCTATTTCCCATTAAGCAGGTGACTTAACCTCCCCATACCTGTCTCCTCATTTGAAAATGGGGAAAATGTACCATGAAGACTGTTGGGCTGCACCCTGCAGGCCTGCAAGCCTTGCAGCTGCCCAGCCTCGAGACCAAAGAAAGAGCCCAGAGACAGCAACAGAGATATCAATAGTTTATTGGACAGGGACTTCCGTGGTGGTCCAGTGGTAAAGAATCCGCCTTCCAATGAAGGGGACGTGGGTTCGATCCCTGGTCGGAGAACTAAGATCCCACATGCCACGGGGCAACTAAGACCACGTGCCATAACTACTGAGCTCGAGCGCCTCAACTACAGAGCCCACGCGCCCTGGAGCCCACGTGCCACAACTAGAGAGAGGAAACCCACACGCCACAACTAGAGAGAAGCCTATGCACCACAAGGAAGAGCCCTTGCTGCAATGAAAGAAACCGCACGCCTCAACGAAGACCCCACGTGCTGCAACTAAGACCCGATGCAGCCAAAAAAATAAATTAATTAAATTAAATAGTTTATTGGACGGGGGATCTTACACAAAGGGTCCTGGAGTGACACCCCACCACATGTGGCAGATGGTGGGTGGGACATGACAGTAGCCTTTGCTACTCAGGGGAGAAGGAGGCTACCATTTATAGGGGAATTGAAGTCAGGTGGGCTTATCAGTTACCAGGGACTAATTAAGCCCCATAATTAAAAGGATTAGTTATCCATGTGAGTGGAGCAGGGCCTGGTTGAGGAGGGGACATACGGAGAACAAGAGAACAGCCATCTTGAATGGCCTGACCATACGAGGGTTAAATGAGTTAATACAGTTAACAGGCTTAGAACAGTGCCTGGTATACAGGATGTCTCAAAAACTGTTCGCTATTATTATCACACACACTCATGCCTCTTCAAATCTTCCTGGCCCCCCAGGGCCAGCAGGATAAAGCCTCGATTTTCACCCAAAGGCAAACCAGGCCTCTCTTCGTCTGTCCCCTTCGTCCCTAGCCCCATCTGCTGTAGCACCTTTCAGAGACCCCCAGATCATGCACAGGGCAGGGCCTGTTCACAGGACTCTCAAGACAGTGGGGGAACTTTCAGACACTAAGTTTTCAGACACCTCGAGCTGACAGGACCGGAAGACCCAGGAAGAAGATCCTACAGTCAGCCCAGAGGTTGACTAGGGGGCCCACAGTGCCCGCTGACCACGGGGACGGGGCAGACGTAGCTGGCATTCATTGCTCCCCCTGGGGGTCCTTGACATGGGGTCAGAGGAGAGCCAGTTCCCTGGGGGCTTCTCAGAGGCAGGGAGAGTTTAGATCAGGACACAGAAGGAAGAAGACCTTTCGAAGGGGGAAGAGAGGGGCCTGACAACAAGTGCAGTTCTTATGGAAATGGCTCTTTCGGCTGTCTGCCCGTCTCACTCTTCCTCTTCCTCTTAATGGCTGACTACTTTCATTGAGCACCTGCTAAGCGCCAGGCACTTTCCTGGCAATTTATCCCCTCATTCTCACAACCACCTGAGGAGGTATATACTCTCATCTTGCAGCTGAGGAAACCAAGGATCAGTGGAGAGACCACGTTTGGACCCAGGTCAATGGGCTGCTCTGCCCTGTAGATGCCTCCAAAGACCAAGGCCTGGTCCCCGTCCTCCCTGGAGGCCCCAGTACCTGGCTGACTGTGGCCGTGACCCTTGGCCCATGTACCAGATTTGGCCCACTATCTCCCTTATTTGTCCTGCAGGGACCTGGCTTCTCACATGCTGCCAGGGACCAGCAACCATCTACACATGACTCTGAGATGATGGCCCGCTTGTTCGCCTCAATGAAATCAGGCTGGACACTGGAAAGAACCAGACTCTTGAAATCCTACCTCACATTCCACAGACCTGCTTCCAGGCTGTGCAGATCTCACGTAGACACACTGGTGGAGCCGTCACCTCTGAGAGGCCAGGGGGTGTGGCTCATAGGCTCTCACCTAGGTGGGACAGGCCTGCAAGCGTTCGGGAATGACCCAGGTTCGTCTCCCCTTTGGTCACGCTGCATGGACCGCCCCTGCTCTCCCCCGACACTGAGCTGACCCCAGTTCTTGGCACAAGGTGTGCTGGCCACTGCCCACAGGAGCCGTCCACCTCGTGAGGCAGAGGTGAGCCTGCCCGGTGGTCAGGCAGACCTGGTTCAAGTCCCAGCTCTACCGTTTGCGCACTGCAGGATGCTTTCCTCATCTGAAAATGGGGCTGATCCCATTCACCTCACAACGTCTGGATGGGGCTTAAAGCAGGTGACTTAAACGTGGCACAGTCCTTGTCTCAAGGTGGGTCTTCGAAAATGTCACTTCCCTCCTCCCCTTGGGAGCCAAGATCCAGGAAGCGGAGAATTAAGCCGGTTGAAAACATCCCCAGGGCTGGAGGGAGGGCTTATCTGGGCTGCTGACCACAGTGTGCTTACAGATAACCCTGAGGTCAGTGACGCCCATCTGGGCTGGGCCGGGCTCTGACCCTCCTGCCCTTGAGCAGCCTCAGCTGACTCTCCCCACGCCCCACCCCCCACGCCATGCCGAGTGAGCGCTGGCCACCCAATAGGGAGCCTAGCAGCAGGAGCAGCAGCACATGGAGAGCCTGCCGCTGGGGCCCCTGGTGAGCGGGGCCCCTGCCCCGGGCTGGGAAAAGTCGCCTGACATGGAGGACAGCACCTTGCACCCCGAACCAGGTGAGCTGGGAACTGACTGGCAGGGAGAGAGCAGGCAGGAGCACAGGGTGGGTGTCACAGGACCCCACCGCCACCTCCCCAGTGTCGCCCAGCTGTTTGGGCTTTCTTTACTCAGTAACGTTGGGCAGAGGTCCATGGACTCATCCTTCTCCCAAGCCCTCGATCCTCTTCTCAAAAATCCAGCAGAGGGGGCTTCCCTGGTGGCGCAGTGGTTGAGAGTCCGCCTGTCGATGCAGGGGACGCGGGTTCGTGCCCCGGTCCGGGAGGATCCCACATGCCACGGAGCGGCTGGGCCCGTGAGCCATGGCCGCTGAGCCTGCGCGTCCGGAGCCTGTGCTCCGCAACGGGAGAGGCCACAACAGTGAGAGGCCCGCGTACCACAAAAAAAAAAAAAAAAAAAAAAAAAAAAAAATTCCAGCAGAGGATAGGAATGACCCTGTTCTTGCCATGAAAGGGTAATGGCCACCCAGGGGAAAAAGAATTTGCCACGGTAGCACACAGATGTTACCTATTTATTTTGCTTAAACAATTGGCTTTTTCCAAAAGCGACTTAGAACACCTTATAACGAAAAGCTTCACAAAACTGTTAATAGTAAACTACACACAGAAAATCATGGGCTGGGGGAAAATAAAGCAGAACTTAAATACATTTAGTAAGGATAATATAGTCATGAATATGGGTCTGAGTATCCTAGTCGCCACGGTAAAAAGGGAAATAAGATCAGCAATTGGAAAGGAATAAGCATACTAGTCTTATATTTTTTTCTCAGAGCTTTGCATAATAGGCATTGAGTATTGTGAGGGACAGGTCATTTACTTCATATTTATAAGAATTCAGAAGCGCATGAAATCAGGTTATTGGGTTCACAAGGACCTTTGAGAAAGCAAAGGGGATGGTATTAAAGAACCACCCAGTGAGGGTGAAGGCAGCCCAGTACAGGTTTCTGATGACCTGCCCTGGCCCAGGTGTTCAGGGAGTTGTCCATTTTCTCATCTGTGCTGTAGACCATAATTTCTCAAACTTTAATGTGTATACCATCTCCGGCGGCTCTCGTGAAAATGCATTTCTGATTCAGATCTGGGGTGGGTCTGAGACTCTGCCCTTGTAAAAACCTCCCAGGCCACCACGTGCACCACCCTTGGAGCAAGGGGCCAAAGCCCAGACTTCTCTAGCTGTGCACCTATGCAATCTCCCCCAACTGAAGGCAACGCAGTGCTACCATAGTTCCCGCTGGCCACGGATGTCCAGTCACAAGCCGAGATGCCTGGTCTCACACAGAGATTAAGTACACACCCTGTGCCGAGCTTCCTTAGCAAACTGGCTGCTGCAGCCCACCACTCCCCTGTTCCTTTATCTGCCCACCCCTCCCCCTGAAAGCATCTGCCTTTCGAACCTTGTCCACACTCTTCTGCTGCCACAGTTAAATCTCTTGTGGATACGCAGTTTCTCATCCCACTGAGCTCAGAGAGGTTTTCTTCAGGAGCGAGCTCATGTTTCAACAGAGAACTAGAAGGAGGGCGAGCCTTATGCGAAAGCAGAGCACGAAGCCCTGGGGTGCAGGGACAGGGGCGGTGCCCGGTGCTCTGTTAGCCCTGCCTTACAACGCCTTACAATATTGGCTCGAAATAAACTGCCACGTGAAAGAGTCTAACCTTAAACGCCAGGCCCTGAGCACACTTTTGCAGCTTGCCTCCCCATCCGGTGCCTGCCTCTCACAGACCATGCCCATCGCCCGCCACCCTGTCTCACCTCTGGGTGGCTTAGACGTGGCTTCATCCACTGGGTCTTCAAGGAGGAAGAGACAAGCCCTCCGTTTTCCCTCAGAATCACCTACCCCAAGCCGCAGCCCCTCTCCATCCTTCACAGGAAGAAGCAGCTCCCTGTGCCCAGAGGCTTGGTTGGAGGAGTCTTACCTGGCCTGGGCTGGGCAGTGGAGGCCAGGGCACCTTCCCTGGGGCCACAGCCCGGCCTGGGCAGGGCTAGGTTCAGGTGGCCTGGCTCCCAGCCAGGCTGTCAGCATACATCCAGCACACGGGTTCTTGTGACCAGCTTGATTTAGCAGTCATTTAGAGTGTTTATTTTGTGAAATGGATGTGCTCTATCTCAGCTTATAAGTGCGGGATCAATCCAAGAAGCGGAGCGTGAACTATGTCCTTCTCTCTGGCCCAAGTAGGAGATGAATCTAGATTCTCTTCCTGAATACTCTCATTTTCTTAGCCAAAGGAGTAGCCTTGTTTCAGGAAAAAGGGCAATCTCAGGAGACTGACACCCAGGGGCTCCAGGCCCAGATATCCACCAGCGCGTGTACTGAGCGCCTCCTGTGTGCCTGCAGTGTACTAGCTCTGGGGCAAGCAAGGGGGGAGACCAGAGGTGGGCAGGAGCCCTGGGGAAGCAAGCTTCCCAGAGATGCTGGGAGATGCAGAAGGTTGAGAACGGCAGTGCCTTCACTCAACAACTATTTACACAGCACCAACTGTGTGCCAGGCTCTGATCCACGCACTGGGAACGCAGAAGTGAAGGAAGCAGATAAAACTCCCTTCCCTGGGGGAGCTCACATTTCTGTGGGAGCAGACAGTTAATAACCAGCAAACAGGGAAGGTGTGTTTTATAGTGTGCTAGAAGGAAAAAAGGTTAAGTGAAAAGAAAAGAAATCGGGCAGGGTACACAGAAGAGGGATGGGGATGATCGGGGGGTGGGTCTCGTGGAGGTGATATTATTCTGCAAAGCTCCAGAGGAGGAAGGGGAAAGGCCAGCACCGCAGGGCTGAGAAAGCAGAGAGAGGGGAACCGGAGACAAGGTCCCACTGGGCCTGGTCGCCAGTACAAGGACTTTGCTTTGACTCCGAGAGACCAGGGAGCCAGGGCAGGTTTTGAGCCGAGGAGTAACATGATCTGACAAATGTCTCAAAAAGATGGCTCCAACTGCCCTGCCCTTGGCCTGGCCAAGGACACGAGCCTGGCACAGAGGAAGTGCTCATCCAGTGTCAGTGCCACGCTCCCTCCCTGCTCAGGAGAGGGCTCGTCTGCCTCAGGGAGTTTGGCCCCAGGAAACATGTTTTGAGCTCTCACCCTCACCAGGCCCCATGCCAAGCGAGATAGGGAGACAGACAGGCAAAGCACCAAAGCCCAACGGCGTGGGTGGTTCTCTGTCCACCAAGGTGCTTGGCCTCAGCAGGGTGTTCACCTCCCTCCCTCCCTGTGCCTTTCAGGCCCCTGATTGTTCTCTTGCAGAAGTTCGTGCTCTACCAGGACATTCCTCCGTGCATCTTTGCCACTCCAGCTTTCAGCTCGCTCTCCAGCTCATTGGGAGGCCCTCAGAGGCCCCCCAGGTCTCTTTGGAAGGATTCTGGACAGATCCTTTGAGAATGTTGGAAGACCTCTCAGTGTCTCCATTTCCCAAGCTTCATCTCCTTGTGCCTCCCTTTGGAGTTGCAGGAAGGGTGCTCAGAGACCCCTCATCAGCCAGAGCAGATACTTAAAGAGTACCTACTATGTGCAGGGCACCATGCTAAGGGCACCAAAGAGGGCTAGGTGCTCATTCTTGTCTCCCCAAAGTCTACAACCCACTGCAGAGGCAACTTGCTATCCAAGGGCCAGGACCAGGCATGGGGCATCTGTGTCCCCAGCACCTGGAACACTGGTATGGTGGGGTTCCCTGAGTGTTGAATGCATGAAGACCTATGAGAACTGCCACAGGAGCTCAGAGAGGTCCTGGGGCGGGGTGGGGCAGGAGGGTCACCGAAGGAGGCGGGAGAGGACCTGGGCCTTGGGGCCTGGCAGAGCAGCGAGCTGGGGAAGGAGGGTATTTGAGGCAGGAGGAAACCTATGGAAGTGAGGAAGCACAAGATGCTCATGGGTGGGTCTCCACAGGGTTGGAGGATGGAGGAGAGGCCCCTCACCCCACCACCCCGCCAGGTCTGCCCCTCCCGCATTGTGCTCGCTGGGGTCTAGCTCTGGGGCCATTCCCGAGGCCCAGCCCCCTGCCTGTCTGGTCTCAGGGATCAGATAACCCCTCCCTAGGACTTATCTCTCCAGAACAGGTTGTTATCCTGGAGTAATTTGAAGCTCTTTATCAAGGGCTGGCGGAATATGTACTACAGGAATAATCCAGAAAGAGTCCCAGGGGTCAGGTAACCCCCAGTCAGCCTCCCAGAAGATGAGTGACATTGGTGCCCAACAACCATCAGGGTCCCCATGTCCTCACCTGTAAAAGGGGGAGGTATAGCTGCCAGCAGCACGTGATGTGAGGCTGTAGGTGAGAAAGGGCTTCAGGTGAAGGCACACAGCTCTAGAAAGGTACCCAAAAGATATCCTTAACTTACACCTGACTCGCTGCTGTGTGGGATGCCCCTGGCATGGGGGAGTGGAGGACAGTGCCCAGGGCTGGAGGCCATTTTTCTCAGGGGCAGAGGCGTGGTTTGAAGCCCAGGAAGTCTAGACCGAGAGACAAGCTCCCAAGGGCCTTCCACCAGCTCCCAGGACCTGAAACTGAGGACTATTCAGGAGGGTCAGAGTTCTGCCCTAAGGGTAGACAAGGGACGGAGGAGAAACAAGGAACCAAAGGCCGGGATGCAGCCTGGTCCAGGAGGGGCCTGTACTGCCTGCTACCCTTGCAGGAAGGAGGGAAGGAAGGAAGCCAGGTTGACTCTGGTGCCCTGGCCTCTCTCCACCTGTGTGCACTTGGCCTGCCACTCAACCTCGGTTATACAGTGGACGTGGATTTGAGATGTCCCTCAGGTGGAGGGAGGGAGTGGGTCCCAGAAGTTACCCTGGCCTCCACACGCCCCCCTTGTCCCGGTTAAGAGCTGGGCCGGGAGTTCTGCGCCCTTTAAATCGGGGAAGGGGGCGCCGATCAACACGTGTCCGAAGCTCAGGCCAGGGGCTGAGGGGCGGAGGATCGTTGGTGCCTGCCGCCCGAGGGCCCTGCGGCTCTCCGATTGTGTCCCCGGGGGAGGCGGCCGAGCCGGATAAGCAGCAGCGGGCTGGCGGGCGGCCACCCCCCCCCCGCCCCCGCCCCCGCCCCCGCCCCCGCCGCAGGTCCGGCCCCGCGGGCAGGCGGGGCGGGGGGAGAGGAGGAGCCTCCGGGCCGCGCCAGCGCCTCCGCCGCGGACCTTATGCCGCCGCCGCTGCTCCGAGCGGCGGGCCTGGGAGGTGAGTGACCCCTCGCCCGCTCGCCCCCCGCCCCGGAGCGCGCCGCTGCGCGCGTGCTGGAGACCTGGGCCGCTGGGACCGAGCCACGTGTGCCCGGCGGCAGCGAGCCTGGGTCCCGGGTCGCCCACTCCGTGGGCGCCTTCCTTCCCCAGGGACGCACACCTCAGGCGCCACTCTGGCCGGGCAGGCCGGACGCGGCCTGCGCCGGGGGGCGGGACTGAAGGGGCCACGCGAAGCCCCCGGGCTGCTGCCTCTGGCGCCCCACCCCGCGGACCCGCCAAGTCCTCGGGGCCCGCGGTCTCAGGGGAGGGCGGGAGCGGTGGGCGGGCGCGGCAGGCGGCAGGGGCGGGGGCTCCCGACCTTGATCGGGAGACGGCTGGGCGCGCCAGTGTCCTCTGCCCGCGGAGCTCTTGCCTGGCAGACTTACCCCATTTCCCTTGCCCGTTTCCCCGAAATCGGGGGCAGGCTGCCCAGAGAGGTGTGGTTGGAACTTTGTTCACTCTGGATAGGTGAAGGGGAGGGTACGACAAGCTAATATTTCCTTTGAGGGCCAGGAGGCTGGGTCCACGGGGAAAACGCAGACAGGTCTCGTTGGAGCCCCGGCAGAGGACTCCGCGGAGAGGCCTCGCAGGTTTCCAGGGCCGCCTCTCAGGCTCCAGAAGTAGGGATTCTGGAAATACCCACAGGGAAATATTTGTGTCCATCAGAGTGCAGTGATGATATAATTAATAGCAGACATTTATTGTGCGTTCATCTGTGCCAGACATCTTGCTTTGCACACAGTATCCCAGTTAATCCTCAGCATAGGAAGGCACCCATTATCTCATTTAAGACGGGGAAACTGAGCCTCAGAGAGCATGGGTATTTTGCAAGGATACCCGGGTATCAAGTTGCAAAAGTAGGATTCGTACACAGATTTATCTGACTTGAGAGCCCAGAGGAACCTGCTAGTGGGAGAAGAGACAGGTCATGTTCTCAGAGGATTGTGGCGGCCTGAAGAATGCAGTACGGGGGCCAAAATATCCACAAGACCAAAGAGTCCCACCTGGGTGTGCTCCTTCAGTCACCTGCATGGTTTCTTAAAAAAAAAAAAAAACAAACAGATGCCTAGGTCCTAGCCACAGCTGGCTGAATCCAGTTCTGCAGAGTGAACCCCTCCTGCATCCAGTCAGGAGTGCCTGGAGGGCTGGGACTGTATCTAACTCATCTCTATTCCCACTCTATCCCCAGTGGCCGGCAGAGGGGTCACCTTGGAGCAGGTGTTTAATCAATGTCTGATGGATGAATGGACGTAGTGGGGCAGGGGCTATCACTGGAGTAGAAAGGTTTTCCCGAAGGAGGCCTTGAATGGTGGACAGGTAGCCTCAGCCAGGCCTGGAGGAGGAAGGCCTGGAGTTGGCATGGGGTGACCCTGGCCTCAGAGCTCTCAGGGAGCTCAGGCCAGGCCACTTGTTCACTAGAGGGTTGGACAGCCAGCCTCAAGCCTGCTGAGCTCCCCAGGACCAGGCCTGGTCACACCGGGACCGTAGGTGTGCACTCTCCAGCCTAGAGATGCCAAAACAGGTAAATTCCTCTCCCCTTCAAGTTTCCTGTCCTTAACTCAGGGCCCTTCCCTCGCTGGATGTCTCAGAGTATTGGGCAGGGCTTCAGGTAGTTAAAAAGGGCAATTTAAGGACTAAAGCCCCAGCTGCACACCTGAGCAGTGGAGAGGCTGACTGCAGGGGAGGGCGCCTGGCTTGGCAGTCAGGTGGACCCCCAAGTCTGAATCACAGCTCTTTACCATGTGGCCTTGGCCAAGTCCTCAGTTCTCTGAACCTGCTTCGTCTCTAAAACCTTGCTAAGGGCTTGGGACATAATCCTCCTGTAAAACAGGAACAATAATGCCTGCGGGGGGGTGGTGGATGTGCACTGTGTGAAGTCCTGGGTTTTAGGAGTGCAGTAAATATCAGATCCCTCCCCCTTCCCCCAGAGTTTGTGTTAAAGTCAGCTGGGGACCTTCCACGCTCATTGCTCTTCTATGTTGAATCCCTCGGCTCACTAGAGCGTGGCCTCCATGCTCCCCTTTTCTGTTGCAGACCTGACCTCGGGCCCAGGCCTCAATTTAGGAGCTGTGGAGATGACAGAACTTGGAGGTGGGGAGGCAAGGGCTGGGGGGACAGGGCGCTCTGGGTGATTTTCAAGTCTGACTTCCTGCTGCCTGCTCACTGCAGCTGGACCCACCTGCCCGTCCAACCTGCCCCGCTGTTCCCAGACCTCTGCATGTCAGCCCTTCCCATCCTTGGCGTGCCAGGAGCACCTCTTCCTTCACACCTGAAATGGCAATGGTCATCATCACTGAATGTCCCGCTTCCCACGTGCCAAGCATGTTATGTGTGTGAGCACACTTAAACCTTCCGACTCTCCTACGGAGTAGACGGTGCTGTTCTCCCAGCCATGTAACTTTCCCAAGAACACGAGACTCCGTTCTTTGGAGCCCAGATTTGTGTTCCTACCCACTAACTGTATGCTTGTCCAGATTCCGCCTTATCGTTTATTCTTCCAACATTTACTGAGCACTAACTTGGTGCCAGGCGCTCAGGACCTGGCTGAGTCCCACTTCTGGCAGGATGTGTGTCGGTTGCTATTTCTCATCCCACGAAACCCACACCCTCCGCTTATTTCTGAATACAAGCGGGGCAGCTGAGGCCCAGGTCCCACAGCTAATGCAAGTCAGGATTCAAAAGCGGGGACGGCTCCCGCCTAGCTGGAGGTATTGCCCACTGTGCCTGCTGTCAGGGTGGGATCGGTGGCTGCTAATTTGTGCGGGATCCTAAACCCCTGCGTTGTGACTTCAACCCAGAGCAAAATGTTTCCCTCCTCCGCAGGTGTGGAAAACTGTCACTAGAGAATTTCTCTTTCTGATCAGTCTGTCGTCATCGGTCACCATAGGCACCAGGCAGAACGTGCAACGGGTGAGCGCTAAGTGTCCTGCAATCAGGCAGTGACTTACTCCTTTCTCCCTCTTCTGCTAAATGAGAGCCAGGTGGGGTCGGAGCACAGCACATTTTTAAGCCTTTTGGAGCTCTCCGATTAGGAGATTAAATGCAGCCCCAAGACTATCAGATCAGTCACAGGTACATGTAGAGGAATTTAGGGACTGGTGAATGGGCTTCCTAAGCTTTCCACGGGGAGCGGGCCTAAGCTTTCTTGGTTCATGTGTAGACAGCAGGTTTCCCGGAGCCGGTGTGCCGGGTCTGGGACCGGAAGACTGTTCCTGTTACTGTAGCATCCGATGCTTATGGTGGCCGTCAGGCTGTGGGAAGGGTAGGCCTGTGATTTGACTGGCGGGCTTGGGAGGGTGACAGCATACCCTGCAGTCGGGGTGAAGGTCTCTCTGAAGCTGAATGGCTCAGGGCTCACAGCTGAGAATGTTAGGGGGCTTCAGGTGGGCCGGTGAGATGGACCCTCCAGGGGGAGTCTGCGCAAAGACAGGATGGTCAAACACAGGGCCTGTGGAGTCACCCAGACGGGCCTTTTGGGATCCAAGGGGCCTGTGCTGAGCCCGGGCGCCCAGTCGGACGTGTACATGGGTCGGTAATGTACTGGACGCAGTGGGGCAGGGTCCTGCGAACCAGCCACAAAGTGGGTGTGGGCCTGGGTGTGGGCCCGAGCCTCCGCTGGAGGTCAGAGCACGCCCTTTGCGGCTGGTCTGCGGAGATGGCTCCACTCTGGCCGGAAGTCAGGTGGCGCCTGGAACTGGGAGGGAAGAAAGCAAGATGTGCCAGGCCAGGTGGCCCAGGGTGGTGATGGGGGTTCAGGGCGTTCCACCCGGGGAAGCCCCGCCCTCCTGGCATTGCTGGCTTAGAAGCCTGGAGGCTGGAGACCTGACTGCTCTGTAAGTTCTGGCCTGGCTGCCTTTTGTCCCCCCGTAACTTTGGCTACATCTCTTCTCGAACATTCTGATCCGGCGTGGCTATGTGTGGCAAGAGAGGGGAGAGGGGGCATCCCAAGATTGGGGGGAGCTCGGGGAGAACCCCAGGGGACAGGGCATCACAGCTGGAGCCACGGGGGTGTGCCTGGACCTCCTGTCTGCTCATACCTGGCGGGTTCGCTTTCAGAAGGAAGTGCGGTTTCCTGACTGTGCAGCTTCTCCAAGGGGATAGGAGACCACCCGGTAGCTCTGATGGGAACAGAGCGCGCTGAGCCCACCCCAACTACTGCTTCTGGCAGCGGCTCCACGCATGGAGCCGCCCAGAAGCCCACTGCCGAAACTCCTGGGCGATTTGGTGGTCGCTGTTTGGGAGCACTGCCTGAGAGCCCCCAGCCCGCAGGCGTCTGCCAGCCTCACTGAGCAGAGCCCGATGCACGCATGGGGCTGGGTAGGTGCACAGGAGTGGAGAGCCCTCAGGGAGCCTGTAGTCAGTTGGGAAGCTGAGTGAAGGTACAAAATGCTACCAGGCGGCAGAGGGAGAAGAGACCGGGGCTGCCTGTGGCCGGTGGCCCACAGGGGGACGCAGGACATGCGTAAGAGCAATGCTGAGATGTGGGTTTGGGGCTTTCATGTTCGCTGTCTCACTTAACCATCAGAACAGAGCGGGAGAATAGCCTGCCCAAGGTCACACTGCTGGTACGTGGCCAAGCCTGAATTCACACCAAGGCCTGTCTAAGTAGATCTCCCACCTCAATAGCTGCCTCTGTATTCAGAGCCGGGGAGAGGGTTGCAGGACTCTGGGGGGCTGGGAGGTACCTGGCAGGCCCAAGGGCCCAGGCTGGGTCTTTAGGGAAGGGGCATTTGGATGGCCAGGAGGCTGTCGGGACTTCAGGTGGAGGTAGCAACCGTGGCAGAAGTGGAAGGCAGCGGGGACTGGAGGAGGCAGGGGGAGCTGAGCAGGGGGACGTCAGTCTGCGCGCGCTGGCCTAGGCTGGACTACAGAAGATGCCAGAACGCCCCTGCCCACAGGCGGGTGCGCTCAAGTAGAAGTGACAAGACATAGGAGCCACAGCGGAGAACCGTGCAGGCCCTGATCTGTTGCTGGTAATAAGAGTCAACCTGATGGGACCTGGAAAGTTTTGTGGGAATTTTGATGCCTTACAAAGTTCAGGGAAGTTGAGTTTCAGGCATTTGGGGCAGCAGCCACTTGGGAATGTGCTGTTTTCTTTTCGAGGTAGAAGCTTAAGTGTGGGTAGGTTTGAAGGACACGCCTCGGGAGTCCAGGATTCGCTGAATGAAGGCATTGTTTCTGTGTGGCTGTGCTGCTATTTCCTGCTCTGTGCCCACCTTCTGGTTTCACAGATTCAGATGTCACTGAGGACAGCTGGTTCCCTGTCAGGCCTCCATGGGGTTATGGGGGGCAGACAATCCCAAAAAAAAAAAAAAAAAAAAAAAGAGTCAACCTGTCAGGAGCCCAGGGTGATGTATTCTGGTCATCAAAGGCCCAGATGCCCAGGGTTACTCAGAGCTAGTTTCCCAAGATCGCCAGTTTTCCAACAATTTGCAAACAATCAAATACACCTGTCGTAAGACTGAACTTGGCGTCATTTACTTCAATGATATGAAAGCCCCCAAACCTCAGGCCTCCCTCTGTGCTGTTGGTGTGGCCTCCAGGGTCCCTGGCAGAGCAGGGTCACCGGCACAGGCAGGCCCACCCCATCCCTGCTTTGCCCTCCAGACAGGGTTGTCTTTCTGTGGGTCCTTCTGTCTGTCGGTCTTTCTCCCCACCATGGGCACTGACTAGCAAGTAAAGACAACTGTGAAGCCTTTGTTGGCACAAAATGTTACAAGAATTATCACTAAGCCAGTGACAGCCACAGTGACTGCAATGCATTACCCACCCAGCAACTGGTAAATTGCCATTTTCTGCAGCCATTATGTTTGGCTTTGAATCCGAGAAGTAAAGGTGTCCCTCTCTTTCTCTTTCTCTTTCTCCTTCCCTCTCTCTCTCTCTCTCTCTCTCTCTCTCTCTCTCTCTCTCTCACTCACTCTCTCTCTCTCTCTCACACACACACACACACACACACACACATACACACAGCCCTGTGGTGAGGCAGTCTGCCCTGCAGTGGATGACATTTATTCATTTCATGGATGACGTTTATTCATTTCGTGGATGACGTTTATTCATTTCGTGGATGACGTTTATTCATTTCGTGGATGACGTTTATTCATTTCATGGATGACGTTTATTCATTTCATGTATCCTGGGTTCTGCTGTCTGTCCTGCCTCAGCTCCTGTAGCAAAGAGACTTGACTCTGAGCCACTCATTACCACCAGTGTGGTTTCCTCCCTAAACAGGAAGTATCAGGACAGAGCCACTCTCCCGCAGTGCACTCCGAAACCGAGCATCAGTCACTACCCCGTCCACTCCCTGCAGCCAGGAACTGGAGTGCAGGCTGAGGGGGCCGGCAGCCTGGCCCGTGGCAGGTCCCACGCCTTCTCAGCGTCTGCCTGTCTTCAAAACCAAAGTCAGGCTGCTCGCAGGTCAGAGGGAGACCCCAGCAAGAACGGGGGGCCAGATCACAGTGGGGCTGGCAAGGGACCCGTGCTTCAGACCCTCACATCAGCCTGTTGTTGGTGAGTCTGGTGAGAGCCGAGGTGGCCTGGGCAGTGTGTGGGCCCCTCCCTCCAGCCCCACGAGCCCCTGGCCTGCTTAAGTGGACCCCAGCACCTCAGGGAGCCCCCGTTTGGCAACTGGCACCAAAGAGCACCGTCTGGTGAAGTTCTTGCCAAAATGGGAAATCTTATCATCTGCACATTAAGTCAGGAACCTTTTCAAAATAAGGGGTTTAAGGATTTATCACACACAGCGCCTTCAGTTAACGAGGGCAAGAGCTTTGCGGATTCTGGTGTGTTAACAACAACAACAACAAAAAGGTTCATGTTTATGATGTGTTTTTGTGGAAGGCAGGTCCATTTGGGAATTGTAAATTTTACTTATTGGTAACCACTTCTGGGTTGGTTTGTCAGAGAACGACTGGTGTAAGTAATCAAACCGGATTTTTCTAGAATGTTTCAAAAATCTAAACGTCTGTAAAAAGCCCTAAAAATGATTCATTCACTTCTATTTTGCAAGCGGTGTGGTGATAAACCTCTCTTTTCTGTCCAACCAAACTTGCACATGTGTGTATGTGTGTGTGTACAGGCCTGTATGAGTGTGTGTGCATGCACCCGTGCTTTTTGTATTCTTTTTTGTAGGAGCTTCTCAGCCTTCCTTTTAAAACTATAATGATTTTTTAATGATGTCTAAATAACGATTCCAGGCAGTATTACAAGAAATGTAACAGTAAAATGTTTGTAAGAGTCCATCAGAAAGGCAAAATGCCCACAGAGAAAATAGAAACGCACCAATTAAGATGTGTGTGGCTATGACCCAGCTTTTTTTTTTTTTTTTTTTTTTTTTTTTGTGGTACGCGGGCCTCTCACTGTTGTGGCCTCTCCCATTGCGGAGCACAGGCTCCGGACGCGCACGCTCAGCGGCCATGGCTCACGGGCCCAACCGCTCCGCAGCATGTGGGATCCTCCCGGACCGGGGCACGAACCCGTGTCCCCTGCACCGGCAGGCGGACTCTCAACCACTGCGCCCCCAGGGAAGCCCTATGACCCAGCTTTTAAACCTGGATTTGAGACTGGCATCTTCTATGCTGTCTCCCCTCAAGTCAACTGTCGGGGGGAGGTGTGTGTGTGTGAGGGGCACCTGGACTCAGGTAGCACCTCCTTCTTGCCCCCTGGACCCATTAACCTGAGATCAGCGAGGGAGGGCCTGCGCTGCCGTGGTTTAGAATCTAGGGGAAGAGGGCAGCCGCAGATTTGCAGAAACAGCCTGAGAACGAGAGGCTGGAGAGTATGAGTTTGGGCAGCTCAGCAGGGCAGAGGGAGAACCGAGAGGAGGCCAAGACCAGCTCAGAGCCCCATGTAGACCAGGTAACTGGCTATGACTCATGCCCACAGCCACGAGCTGCCCAGCCTCACTGCCCCGGAGGCAGCTTGAAGGCAGGGACTGGACGGGACTAGGGCAAGAGTCAACAGTGGGGCCTCAACCTCAGTTTTCTCATCTGTAAAATGAAAGTAATGATACCCTGAGCGTACAAGCCCATAGTCAGAGTCTCCCTACCGTTTGAGTCGGGCCTCGCCTCACAGTAAGTTCTCTTCTTTGACCCCTGATCGTTGGTGATGTGGCAGGTGCCAGGCACTTGTTGAGTGCTGGGATGTGACCTCCCAGCTGCATCCCGGTAGGGGAGGGCGGGCGGACCTCAGAGCCCCGGGGAGGCCCAGGATTTCTACATGATGTGGCTTCGGGGCAGTCATGTGAAGGGAAGGGAGAACTAGGGGACTTCCCTGAAAGCTGCTTCTATTTGCATAGCAAGTAGCCGGCTTTTTACTTAGATTATTTGTTTCACATCTATAAAATGGGAATGATTTTGTAGGAGGTGTTGTTCACTTTACCTGACTGGGAAATGTAAATTATTCATATCCAGGGTATTAGTTTTCATACTAACATTAGCACATGGGGAGGGGTGACGGAGATTAAAGGGGGCTAGGGACCCCACCGCCATCCACCCCTTGGACCTCTGAGTCCAAGTAGGTACTAAGGAAAGTACCTACCATTGTGTGCTGGTTCCATCCTGTCACCTGTGCTGCAGAGAGCCAAGGGGACTAGGGGAGGGTCATTCATCCTGCCTTGAAGGGGAGATAGTGTGAGGACTTCACAGAGGAGTGGCCTTTCTGCTGCATCTTGAATTTTGTCCTTTGGAGGAAAAGGACTTCCCAGGCACAGAGATTAAATCTATGACTTGAGCTGGAAAAAAGCATAAGGGGGGATGGCCAGAGTCGAGACTACAGATCAGATGGGCCTTGGTTGGGAAAAGCCACGGAGGCCATCTGCCAGAAGCCGCAGCTGGGCCTCACCTGCCCCAGACGCTTCTCCCTGATGGAGACTGGGCAGACCGCTCTACCCGCTAACTCAGAGGCTCGTGGGCCCTGGAGCCATCGACCCAGCATCCCTGAAGCCTCCTTCCCTGGGTATGCACTTACCACCCTGATGTGCCTCAGGTATGGGGTTTGATTTCCTACTTTTGCCAGAGTTGCATGAACTAAGCTGCACTTGTGTTATTCTGTTTATTTGCAATGTTTAAGCACGGCTGTGCATTGGTCTTCTGTGTTACAGAGTTCATCAAATAGTGAAATGTCTGGCCAGTTCTAACAGTATGGCCAGGCTACCAGAGGGGTTCGAAACGCATTGTATGATTGAATCCCCACTGGGTGCAGGAGGACCCCAGCTAGGTTCTGGGGAGAACAGCCAGGACTCACTCAAGCGCGCTCTGCCCTCAGGCACAGAATCTAGCAGTTAAGTCATTCAAGCCACAAACGGTGATTGAGCACCTACATGGTGCCAGGCTGGATGCCAGAGACACAGAAATGAGTCGGAAGTGGCCCCCAGTCTGGTAGGGTGACAGATGAGTGAACCCGTGTGTGCAGTCAATGGTAATGTGACAAGAGTGCCGAGTCACGGAGCGCAAGGTCCCCTCTGTCCTTCAGGGCCCAGGAGGAAGCCAGGAGGTGCTCTGGGGCTGCCTGGGCCAGTGTTTGGAGCTCACGGCAACTCTTACAAAAGTCGGAGTTCTGTGTGGAGCGGGCCTGTGGCAGGTGATTGGGAAGGAATCACATGACCATCCCCACACAGTCAGTTGGAGAGTGGAGGCTGACTCCCACTGTCCCCAGGAGTCCGGAGGAAGAGGCCACGGAGGGTCAGGGGAGGGTGTCCCTGAGGCTTCCTGGAAAAGGTGGCCCATCAGCAGGGCAGAGCCGGGGAAACATGCACCCCAACCGAAGAAACTGGCCGTGTGAGGCGGGCTGAGCTCCTTGGCAGGAGCCCCGGGAGCTGCCTCTCTGGCTTGGCTGCCTGCCTCTGTGCCTTTCCCGTCCTCCAGCCTCCCCAGGAGCAGGTGGCCCATTGCTGAATCCACAGATTCACACCACGGCAAGGGGGAAGGTGGGGACAGCAACATCCCAGGAGACCCATCTGGCCCCAGGGGTTGCAGCAGCACGTGTCCCTGGAAAGCAAGAAGCCACCCAACCCCAGGTGCTGAGCCTGCAGATTCAGCTGCCACTGCCGGTAGCCTCTAGCCTGGCGGGATTAAGGGGTCCATAGGGGGCTGGCTGCTTCCACATGCCAGCGCCCTGACCTCCCTGGGCAGAGACAGGCATTCCTCCCTGGCTGCCACAGAGCTGGGCACGCCCTCTTTCCAGCACTTTTCTCTTGGCTGCGGGGTGTAGCTGGCCTTTCCCCTGAGAGTCCCAAGAGGACAAGCTGTCTTCTAGCCACCTGCCAGAACACCTGCTGGGTACACAGTGGGTACTCAGGGAATAAGAAATGAGGAAATTTTTCAGACAAGAATTGGCAGGACCAAGCTTTGCATAGAACCTTGCAGGCTGTGCACTGTACAACTCCAGAGGGCCCTGTTCACACGGATCACAATGCAAATCACGCCCCCCCCCGGGGTGTGCAACATGGGGACCCTAGCATCTTCACGCTTTGCGCCCCTGGCCTTGGCGCTGACCGCCGACTCCCTCCCCTCCGCAACCAGCACTGACCACCCTCCTGCCTCTGTGCTGACGGTGGGTAGTAATGAACTGTGCCAGTGAGCACTTGCTCCAGGCCTGGCTATTAAATCTTAGTGAAAGAAAGTCATGAATATGGTGTCAGGCCGTCTGAATTCTAGGTCATCCAGGAAACTCGTACTCTGGGAAGATCACCCCAGTTGTTGTGTTGGGGGCTCCTGGGTCCCCAGGATCTGTGTGGTCTCCCAGTTCCACTTCTTTCTTCACCCTCAACCTGCAGTGGGCCTGGTGGCCCACGTACAGGAGGGGAGGGGACCGTGGGGGCAGTTCTCCTGGAGGGTTTGCCTCGTTGGCTGAGTGGGCAATGCCGCCGTGGCCTGGACCACCTTCTCTTTACCAGAAGGAGCCGACTTTGGGAGGCCGAGGGGTGTGCAGCAATGGAGCACACACACCTGACCCTCAAGACCTAGAGGAACATAAGGGGAGATACTGATACCAGGGGCCCTGTGGGTCAGGGAGGGCTTTATGGAGAGCTGGGCCCGACTATAAGAATTCGAGGAAAAAGTCATATCCGGAGTGCTTCTTACATGCAAGTGATTCATTAATTCACTCACCCCTCACATAGACTTTTTGTGAGCATCTACTGCAGTGATTTTCAGCCGGGGGTCCTATGACCGGTAGCATCAGAAATCCTGGGGACGGGCTTCCCTGGTGGCACAGTGGTTGAGAGTCCGCCTGCCAATGCAGGGGACGCGGGTTCGTGCCCCAGTCCGGGAAGATCCCACATGCCGCAGAGCAGCTAGGCCCGTGAGCCATGGCCGCTGGGCCTGCGCGTCCGGAGCCTGTGCTCCGCAGCGGGAGAGGCCACAACAGTGAGAGGCCCGCGTACCGCAAAAAAATAATAATAATAAATAAATAAATAAGAAATCCTGGGGATGCAGCCCAGCAGTATGTTTTAACAGGCCCTCCAGATGACTCCAGTGGAGCTCAGGCTTGACCTAATGGCACTGGGCTAAGTGCTGGGATTACAGAAGTGAGTTTCACTCTGTTCTCGCCCTTAAGGAACTTGGAGTCCAGGGAGGAGACAGGCAGGAAAGAGAGAAATACTGTCAGTGGGAAAGGGCTGTTCTCAAGGTGTGTGAAGGCAGAGAGGCAGCTAGTAGGGTTTGATCCAGGAGCTGGGGATGCTGGTGAGGAAGGGTGGCCCGGGGATCTCAATGGCATGAGGGCCATCCCCGGCAGGGACCCCAATGTTGGCACTAGCAACCCCTAGAGGGCTCACTGCCCAGTCCCAGACCCCCCTGGTGCCCTGCCCCTGACCGCCAGCCTCTCCCTACGATACCCCTCCCTTCTCTACTGCCCCCCTCTTCTTTTTTTTTTTTTTTTTTTTTTGCGGTACGCGGGCCTCTCACTGTTGTGGCCTCTCCCGTTGCGGAGCACAGGCTCCAGACGCGCAGGCTCAGCAGCCACGGCTCACGGGCCCAGCCGCTCCGCGGCATGTGGGATCTTCCCGGACCAGGGCTCGAACCCATGTCCCCTGCATTGGCAGGCAGACTCTCAACCACTGCGCCACCAGGGAAGCCCTGCCCCACTCTTCTTACCTCTTCCCAAGTCCCAAAGAGCAGCAAGTCTTTTCCTCCAATTGTCTTGGTGAGAAATGTGTGCAGATCTCCAGACCATTATCTCAGAGCTTATTTTTAGAAAATTTTAGAGTAAATTTCTCCATTCAGCAAAGAACACCATGTATTGATTTAGATGCTTCTATGTATGCTTTACACAGACCAAAGGTTTTTAAAAATCCTAGGCAGAAAGGAACACCATGAAAATTGTGTGACTTTAACAAGCTCAGACCATGGCACTTGGCTTATCTCATATAAACCTTACTACATTTCATTCGAGTAAGTAACATCACTCCATTGTACAAATGAGGAAACTGAGGCTCAGAGAGGTAAAGTGACTTGCCAAAGCCACCCAGCTAGTAAGTGGCGCAGCTGAAATATGACCCCATAGCTGCATGGGTTCTTGCTGGCCTATCTCGCAGTTTACGAAGGCGTCTGAGTAAATCCAGAACATCCAGATGTTTTCCTGAGACCACATTCTGCTGGGCAAGCTTTCCGTGACCAGTGATGGCTCTCGGGGGCTGATCTTCTGCCTAATTAAGGAGGGAATGAGTTTGGTGGGGAAAGACGAATGGATTGGACCTCATGCAAGCAGATTTGCAGTTGTGTGCCAGTTTCTAGCCATATGTCGTTATATAAACCGTCAGCCACTTGGATGAGTAGCAGATGTTGCCTGCCAGTCCCCTCTCACTGGAACACATCTGTCCTATTCACTGACCCACCCTGGGAGCTGGTAGGGTGGGCCACAGGCCTCAGTACCCTTCCTTGCATGCCATCCAGTGTGGCTCTAGAACAGCTGTCTGCTGGCATGGGGTGGAGTGCAGAGAAGTAGCTGTGTGGGCAAAAGCTGCAGGGCCCACTCAGTAGCCAAGAGGGCTGTTTAGCCCATGGTACCATCTCCCCTACACCAACATAAGCCTCACTTTGCTAGAGGTCCTGGGGCTTAGAAACCTCAAATTTTGGAAAACAGCTAGGAAATAACTTTGGAAGGTTGCAGAATCACCAGCATCGATGTCACAGAATTCACGCATTAAGCTCATTGAAGAGTCCTTAAACTCACCAAAGCATGTTTATTCTTAGTTTACACACATTAATAACAGGCTGTGTGGTATCTCAGCTTTTTTTTTTTTTTTTTTGGCGGTATGAGGGCCTCTCACTGTTGTGGTCTCTCCCGTTGCGGAGCACAGGCTCTGGACGCGCAGGCTCAGCGGCCATGGCTCATGGGCCCAGCCGCTCCGCGGCATGTGGGATCCTCCTGGACCAGGGCACGAACCTGTGTCCCCTGCATCGACAGGCGGACTCTCAACCACTGCGCCACCAGGGAAGCCCTCAGCTTTTTTGTAACAACTTTAATGAGCTATAATTCACATGCTATATAATTCATCCATTTAAAGTAAACAACCAGTAGTTTTTAGTGTATGCACAGAGCTGTACAACCATCACTATAGTCAATTTTAGAACATTTTCATCACTCCAAAAAGAAACCCTGTACCATTTTCCCCACCCCTTCTTCCCTTACTCCCTGGCAGCCTCTCATCTACTTTCTGTCTCTATAGATTTGCCTATTTCTAGGCATTTCATATAAATGGAATCATACAATATGTGACCTTTTGTGACTGGCTCCTTTCATTTAACGTAATATTTTCAGGGTTCATCACGTTGTAGCATGTATCAGTACCTCATTCCTTTTCATTACTGAATATTATTCTATTGTGTGCATAAACCACATTTTGTTTATGCATCCATCAGTTGATGGTCATTGTGTTGTTTTCACTCTTTGGGTATTGTGAATGTGCTACTAGGAACATTGGTGCACATATTTTTGTGTGTACATATGCTTTCATTTCTCTAGGTTATATATGTTCCTAGGAGTGGGATTGCTGGGGCATATAGAAACTCTGTGTTTAACTTTTTGAGGAACTTCCAGACGCTTTTCCCTAGTGGCTACACCATTTTACTTTCCCACTAGCAGCGGATGAGGGTTCTGATTTCTGTACATCCTCACCGACACTTATTTTCTCTGTCTTGTTTTGATTAAGCCATCCTAGTGGGTGTAAAGAGGTATCCCATGGTTTTAATTTGCGTTTCCCTGGGGGCTGTTATGTTGAGCATCTTTTTATGTGCTTATTGACAGCTAGTATATCTTTGGAGAAATGTCTACTCAAATCCTTTGCCCATTTTTATATAGGTTTTTAATACTGAGTTGTAAGAGTTCTTTATATATTTAGAAACAAGTCCCTTACCAGATATATGATTTGCAAAATTGGTCTCTCATTCTGTGGGTTGTCTTTTCACTTTCTTGATAGTGTGTCATCTGTATTTCTTGTCCACAGCAAATGAGCAGGACCTGGGAGGGCTTTAATTAAGAGGCAAAGCAGGCTGACAGCTGTGATAAATATCCTGACAGTGAGGGAGGATATAAGGCTATAAAACTTTCCTGTAAAAACAAGACGAGACTCAAGAACATCCCTTCTTGCAGCTCAGGTTGATCTCTGGGTTCTGGGTGAGGACCAGACTGCCTTCTCTTGAAATAGGCACTGCATTTTGGAAGGATTTCTGCCCCCAAAGGACAAAATAGAGTAAGGTTTGAAGCTGTAAGCTCCCGTGATGTGTATCTCTGGTCACAAATATGTACGGAACTTCTGCAGTGTGCCAGGCACAGAGCTGGGTTTTGGAGTCGGGCCGTGGAACAAGCATGGTGATGTCTTTCTACCCTCCCAAAGCTGACTGGGAGTGGGGCGGCGCAGAGGTGCACAGAGAAGCCAACAGGCAGAGGGCCCGGCGAAGCCCCCAACCACAGGCAAAACCCCAGGCCTTTAACTACCCCATGCCCTTAACTACCCCATGCCCACTGAGCAAAGCCGGGCAACCCTCGGTCATTTTACAGATGATGAAGCTAGAGGGAAGATGTAACTTGTCCAGTGTCTCCTGGTGAGGAAATCGTCGGGATAGAACCCAGAGTTTCAGCCTCTCGGATCCATACTCTTTTCATCCCTATAATTTTTAGGTTTAAAAAAAGTTCTGGGCAAGAATTTGTGTTTTCATTTATGGCTTGCCAACTCCCGGGTGCTGGCTGTAGGCGCACACCAGTTTGCCCCCCGGGGCCTCAAGCTGTCCGTGGACACCTGCTGTGCGGCCCCTGGGCCTTTGCTCACACAGGCTCTTCTTTCTAGAAGGCTTTTCCAGGCTCCCTCTCACATCCTTCAAGGCTCAGCTCAGGCCCACCTCCTGCAGGAAGCCGCCCAGCTGCCCTGCCTGAAGGCAGCGTCTACTCTCAGGAGACCTTGTTCAATTGAGTCTTGCGCCTGTCACTCTGCGGGGATCCAGGTGTCTAGGAGGGTGTGGACCTCCCCAGGGATGGTAAGGGGTCATCCCTGGGAGCGGGAAGAAAACTCAGAGCTTCTGTCTGTGTTTAAATTTTAGCCTTATCTCTTTACATTTATATTTGTTTATATATGATTTATTCTGTATATAACATTATAGTACACCAGTCATATTTAAATATATTTATAAATAAATAGAGCAGTAATAGGAATGTGTCCCCCCCAAATTTAATGTTAAAATCTAAAACTAAAGTTTGAAGATAACTGTGGGCTGCTTGAGGACAAGAACTGTGCCATATTCCTCTCTCAGTCCCCGAGGCCAGAAGTGCTAGCTAACTCAGCCTCTGGCTGGGAGGGGGTGGGCGGCACCCCAGTTGGCTTGTAGACCATCCGGCCGCCGGGTGCCCAGCTG
The DNA here is from genome assembly GCF_025265405.1 of Mesoplodon densirostris. Lineage (NCBI taxonomy): Eukaryota > Metazoa > Chordata > Mammalia > Artiodactyla > Ziphiidae > Mesoplodon > Mesoplodon densirostris. The sequence goes on along the minus strand of NC_082668.1, from coordinate 109,859,804 downwards.
GTCACCCCACTGCCACCTACCCACACCCAACTCCACAGTGATCCCTTCCCGGCCGTGGCCTGCTCCCGCCACTGGGGTCTGAAAGGCTGCGGGCTTGTCCACGCCCTGCCTGCCCACGTGCCTGGGGGCCACGCCTGGCCCGCTGGCCTGCCCAAGAGCGGACGGGAGCTGGCAGGTAGGCCAGTGGGCCAGGCGTGGCTCCCAGCCACAAACAGCCCATTTCGGGGCCCTGCCGGGAAGGAGGCGAGACCGGGCAAGGCGGGCAGAGACCCAGAGGGGACTGGGAACCGTAGCTGGTGCCAGTGCCTGCACACCCGGGCCTCCGTGCTGCTTCGTCCACAACCTGGGAGGGGGAAACGGGCAGGTTTGTGTGTGCAGGCCGCAGGTACCCCCCAGCCCAGCGGCTATTGGATTCCTCCCCCCACCCCCAGGTCTGTAAATAGAACAGCCAGGGAGCCAGGGCCCAGCCAGGATTAGGCACTCTCACCTTTGGGCCACATGGACAGGCAACAGGGACTCTGCTGGACCTTTGGGGCCCCCAGGACTCTACCACCTGTCCTACCCTCGCCAGCATCACGCCAGCAGCAGGCCTTGTGCTGGGCACTGGGAGGGTGGAAGAATTTTGAAAGGCCCGTGAAGCACTTCAGAGAATACACACACACACACACACACACACACACACACACACACACACACACGTGTACACATAGCACCAGCCAGAAAAGGTGGCTCTGAGCTCTCGTTAACCAGTTTCATCCTCACAACAAGGCATGGAAGAGGTACAATTCGTGTCCCCATTTTAAACGTGAGGGGACTAAGGTGCAGAGGCACCTGGGTAGTGAGTGATGGGCGTGGCTCTGATTAGAACCCAGCACCTCTGCCCAGGTGGCTGTGTCCCTGCGTCAGAGCTGGAGGGGAAGGAGGCGTTACAACCTGGCATTTTCCTGTCCCAAGGATCGAATTTTGGTGGCAAGAGCATTTTAGAGGTGCTTTACGTTTGTTTGTTTGTTTTTTTGCAGTATGCGGGCCTCTCACTGTTGTGGCCTCTCCCATTGCGGAGCACAGGCTCCGGACGCGCAGGCTCAGCGGCCATGGCTCACGGGCCCAGCCGCTCCACGCCATGTGGGATCTTCCCGGGCCGGGGCACGAACCCGTGTCCCCTGCATCAGCAGGCGGACTCCCAACCACTGCGCCACCAGGGAAGCCCGAGGTGCTTTATGTTTAATTTCCATTTACCCTGCGGCTAAAAGCAGGGCCCCTTGGGACCATAAGTCTGGGATGTTTAATAGGGTCCCCAGGTGCTCCCATGTCCCAGGGCCAGTTGGGGCAAAGCTGGGACCAGCCCCAGGCCGCCAGGCCCATGCGCTTGGCTTCCCTCTGCTGCAGCTGCCTTGTCTGGGATCCCCGAAAGGGGACCGAGTGAGGTTCTCAGCAGTGAGCCTTGATTGCCAGCCCCAGACACTTCCTCCCCCCATCGGTCGTGATGCTAAGTCTCGAGATAAACAAGGACAGGATGCAAAGTCCAGGTCTCATCAACTTTCTCTTTGGGCTGGGTCAGGTTTGCCGTGAGGCTGTAAATCAGTCGGGGCTCCGCAAGGACCAGCAGATGCTGTGTGTGCCATGAAGCCCTCCCTGGCTGCCCCTTTGGCAGCCCCATCCCCTCCTTCCCTGCATGCACTCATGGGTGGACACGCCACCCAACACGCACGCGATTATAAACCATCCAGAAGTGGGGAGCACATCATGCTCATCCTTATGTTCCTGAGTGTTCAGCACGTGGTAGCTGCCCAGGAGATGGGAGGGAGGAGAGAGAGAGAGAACAAAGCCGGAGGAGAGGCTTTGGTCCAGGAGGGGATCTACTTGGGATCCTCCAAATTGCTAGCAAATGTGAAGACGACCTGAAGGCCTCAGCATGGTGACTCTCCCTCCCTGCAGGGACAAAACCTGCCCCAGGACTGGTGTCTCCAGGTGGCTGAGGCAGGGACTGGGGAAAGCCCTGGGGTATCTGTCCCAGTCATGACTGACCCATAGGGAAGGCTGGAGTCCCCAGGGAGGGATTTACAGTTACCTTGGCCCAAATCCCCGGCGCTGGCCTGGGAGTCTGAGGCCACCTGCAAGGCCCCTGTCACCACTCACCCCTCTTCCCCAGGCCTGCAGAGGTGCTGACAGGGTCTCTACATCCTTCCTTTGCCTCATCCCCGCTGCTGGGTCAGTGCTGGCAACCAGTGTCCGCTTCATTGCCGACAGCCAAACACCCAGTGCTTACTACATACCAAGAGAGCACTGTTCTGAGTGCTTTACCCACGTTGGCTTCATTCCTACAGCCTCCCCATAAGGAAGGTACTGTGATTTCTCCCTTTTATAGCTGGAGAACTGAAACACTGACAGGCCCAAGGTGGCACAGTGAGAATTAGAACCCAGGCAACGGTAAGTCGGGCGCTAAAGCAGCCCACGGACGCACGACTCTAAGCCTGGGCTCTGGGGATCCTCGGGAGGCCCATTGGCATCTACAAAGCATAGATCATCACCACTTGGAAAAATATCCTGTACCCAGACGTGGCAGAAAACGCTCTTTCCCATTTTTCAGGGAATGGCAATTCCCATCTGAGCCCACAGTCAGCCTGGCCTGAGCAGCGTGGAGGCCCCGGCTGGTGCTTGTATGTCTGTGTGATCATGGCCCCTCCATTTGTGTGTCCCCCCAAAAATGACCCAGAAGGGGCTTAGCTCAGCCGGTCCCTGGTGTCTGTGATAGAGACAGAGCGATGCTCTGAAACCACCTCAGAGGCATGAGACGCTAGGGGAGTTGCCTGTGTTTGGCGGACGCAGGACAGCAACACGTGTCCCTGACTCTCGGTGACTGCGTCCGCTTCCACGCTGACTCTCTCTTCTCAGCCAGCGTGGTCCCAGCTCTGCCGCTTGCTGGACAAGTCACTGTCCTCCATCTGGGCAGTAAGACTCTTGGGGAAGTTCCGACTACAGAGGCCAGCAGACCTGCATCCCATTCTTCCTTCCCTCGCTTCCCCTCTGTGCCACCTGAGCAGGTTTCTCAACCTCTCTGAGCCTCCATTTCCTCTTCTTTAAGTTGGGGATAATAATGGCCCTACTTCATGGGGTTCTGTGAGGACTGGATGACCGCCACTCGTCACACATCACACAGCACCTTAGAGCCGTGTCTGGCACGTGGTGGCCGTCCCATAGCTAGGAGCTGCCGCTGCCCCCTTGTAAAACGTCCAGGTCAGTTTTCAGAGCCTTTTAAGATTACATTGTCTGCCATCTCGGAGCAGAGATTGTGACCTCCATTTACAAAGGTGGAAGCTGGGGCCCAGAGAGGCACAGGGGCTTGTCCAAGGACACACAGCTGGTTCGTGGGAGAGCGGGGACACAGCCTCCTGGTTCCCCTGCGCCCCCTTGTGCCTCCCACCTCACCCGGTGTGTAGCACGTGCCAGGAGGCTTCTGTGGAAAGTGGGAAGAGGGTATGAAAAAGCCATCCCTGCAGCTCCACTGGTTCCAGGCAGGGGTTCTTAACCCTCCTCTATGCCGAGGACCCCCTTGAACGCATAGGCTGGTGAAGCCCCTAAACTTCTGCTCAGAATAATGCTCTTCTTACATACATAAAATTACATAGGGTTACAAAGAATACCTACTATATTGAAACACAGTCCCTAAAATATATTTTTAAAAGACGTGTAATAGTAACATGCATGATTCTTTATGTTAAGTAATAAGATCTAGTGACAGAATCTAATATTTACTATAATTTTAGTTTTTAATTTCCCCCCCACCCTTATTGAGTTATGAAAGACAAATAAAATTGTGTATATTTAAGGTATACAATGTGATATTTTGATATACATATACATTGTGAAATAACTACCACAATAAAGCGAATTAGCATATCCATCACCTCACATAGTTTCCATTTTTGTGTGTGTTGGGAACACTTGAGAACTACTCTCTTAGAAAATTTCAAGTATGTAATACAGTATTATCAACTGTAGTCACCATGATATTCATTACATCTCTCATCTTATAACTGAAACTTTGTACCCTTTGACCAACATCTCCCCTTTTCTCCTGGTCACCATTCTTTCTACTCTCTGCTTCTAAGTTTGACTTTTTCAGAACCACATGTAAGTGGGATCATGCAGTATTTGTCTCTCTGTGTTTGGCCTATTCCACTTAGTGTATTGTCCTCCAGGTTCATTCTGTTGATGCAAATGTCAGGATTTCCTTCTTTTTTGAGGTTGAATAATATTTCATTGTACGGATGCACCACATTTTCATTACCCATTCATCCATCAACAGACACTGAGGGTGTTTCCATATCTTGTCTACTATGAATTATGCTGCAATAAACATGGGGTGCAGATCTCTTCAAGATAGTGATTTTATCTCCTTTGGGTAAATACCCAGTAGTGGATTGCTGGATCATATGGTAGTTCTATTTTTAATATTTTGAGGAGCCACCATGCTGTTTTCCATAATGGCTGTACAAATTTACATTCCCACCAGCAATGCACAAGGGTTCCCTTTTCTCTACATGTGTGCCAACACTTATTATCTTTTGACTTTTTGACACTAGTCATCCTAAAAGGTGTGAGGTTTTGATTTACATTTTCCTAATGATGACTGATGTTAAGCATCTTTTTATAATACTTGTTGACCATTTGTATGTCTTCCTTAGAAAAATGTCTGTTCAGTTCCTTTGCATTTTTAATTGGATTATTTGGGTTTTTAACTATTGAGTTATATGATTTCCTTATATATTTTGGAAATTAACCCTTTATTGGATATATGGTTTACAAATATTTGCTCCCATTCTATAGGTTACCTTTTCATGTTGTTGATTATTTCCTTTGCTGTGCAAAAACATTTTAGTTTGGGGCTTCCCTGGTGGCGCAGTGGTTGAGAGTCCGCCTGCCGATGCATGCAACACGGGTTCGTGCCCCAGTCCGGGAAGATCCCACATGCCGCAGAGCGGCTGGGCCCGTGAGCCATGACCGCTGAGCCTGCGCGTCCAGAGCCTGTGTTCCGCAACGGGAGAGGCCACAACAGTGAGAGGCCCGCGTACCACAAAAAAACAAAACAAAACAAAACATTTTAGTTTGACTTAGTCAGACTAGACTTGTTTGCTTTTGCTTTTGTTGCCTGTACTTTTGTTGTCAAATCCAAAAAAAGTCATTGACAAGACCAGTGTTTTCTTCTAAGACAGTAATACAGTTTCAGGTCTTACCTTTTTTTTTTGCGGGGGGGGAGGTTTTAAGTCTTGATTCCATTTTGAGTTGATTTTTGTGTATGATATGAGATGTGGGTCCAGTTTCATTCTTTTCCATGAGGATGTCCAGTTTTCCCAATGCCATTTATTGAAGAGATTGTCTTTTCCCCATTGGGTATTCTTGGCACCTGTGCTGAAGATTAGTTGACCATATATGCATGGGTTTATTTCTGGGGCTCTCTATTCTGTTCCATTGGTTTATGTCTGTTTTTATGTCAGTACCATATTGCTTTCATTACTAAAGCTTTGTAATACAATTTGAAATTAGGAAGTGTGATGCTTCCAGCTTTGTTCTTCTTGCTCAAGATTGCTTCAGCTCTTTGGGGTCTTTTGTGGTTCTATACAAATCTTAGGATTTTTTTTCTATATCTGTGAAAAATGCTATTGGGATTTTTATATAGATTGGTTTGAATCTGAATGTCTTTCCATTTATTTGTGTCTTCTTCAATTTCTTTCATCAGTGTTCCATAGTTTTAAGTGTACAGCTCTTCCACCTCCTTGGTTAAATTTATTCCTGAGTATTTTATTCTTTTTGATGGTATTGTAAATGGGATTGTTTTATTAATTTCTTTTTCAGATAGTTAATTGTTGGTATATAGAAACAGCCGATTTTTGTATGTTGATTCTTTTTTTTTTTTTTTTTTTTTTTTGGCTGAGTTGGGTCTTTGTTCCTGGGCACAGGTTTTCTCTAGTTGCGGTGAGTGGGAGCTACTCTTCCTTGCTGTATGCTGGCTTCTCATTGCAGTGGCTTCTCTTGTTGCAGAGCACGGGCTCTAGGCCTGAGGGCTTCAGTAGTTGTGGCTCGCAGCCTCTAGATTGCAGGCTCAGTAGTTGTGGCGCACGGGCTTCGGTGCTCCGCGGCATGTGGGATCTTCCCGGACCAGGGCTCGAACCTGTGTCCCCTGCATTGGCAGGCAGATTCTTTAACCAGAGTGCCACCAGGGAAGCCCTGTATGTTGATTTTGTATCCTGCAACTTTACTGGATTAATTTCTTAGTTGGAACAGTTTTTTGGTGGAGTCTTTAGAGTTTTCTATATATAAGATCACGTCAACTGCAAACAAAGATACTTTTATTTCTTCCTTACCACTTTGGATGCCTTTGTTCTTTTTCTTGTCTGATTGCTCAAGCTAGGACTTCCAGTACTATGTTGAATAGAAGCAGCAAGATCTTAGAGGAAAAAGCTTTCAGCTTCTCATCATTGGGTATGATGTTAGGTGTGAGCTTGTCATGTATGGCCTTTATTATACTGAAGTACATTCCTAGTTCTGTATCTAATTTGTTGAGAGTTTTTATCATGAAAGAATGTTCAGTTCTGGTAAATGGTTTTTTCTGCATCTATTGAGATGATCATATTATTTTCATCCCTCTTCTGTTAATATGGTGTTTCACATTTAATGGTTTGCTTATGTTGAACCATCCTTGCATCTCAGAGATAAATCCCACTTTGATCGTGGTGTAGGATCCTTTTAATGTGCTGTTGAATGCAGTTTGCTAGTGTTTCATTGAGGATTTTTGCGTCTATGTTCATCAGGGATATTGGCCTGTAATTTGCTTTTCATGTAGTGTCCTTATCTGTCTTTGATATCAGAGTAATGATGGCCTCATAAAACGAGCTTGGAAGTGTTCCCTCCTCTTCAGTTTTTTGGAAGAGTGGGAGAAGGATTAGCATTAACTTTTCATGAAATGTTTGGAAGAGTTCACCAGTGAAGCCCCCCAGTCCTAGGCCTTTCTTTGTTGGGGGAGTTTTTTACATCACTGATTCAATCTCCTTACTCATTACTGGCCTGTTCAGATTTTTTATTTCTTCATGAGTCAGTCTTGGTAGATTGTATGTTTTTAGGAATTTATCCATTTCTTCTGGGTTGTCCAGTTTGTTGTCATATAATTGCTCATAATAGTCTCATGATCTTTTGTATTTCTGTGTTATCAGTTGTAATGTCTCTCTTTTTTTATCTTATTTGAGTCTTTTTTTTTCTTTGTGAATCTAGCTAAAGGTTTGTCAGTTTTATCTTTTCAAAAAACCAGGTCTTAGTTTTATTGATTTTTTTTCTGTTGTGTTTCTAGCCTTTATTGCAATTGTTTCCACTCTGATCTTTGTTATATCCTTCCTTCTGTTAACTTTGGACTTAGTTTGTTGTTCTTTTCCTAGTTCCTTGAGGTGTAAAGTTAAGTTGTTTGAGATCTTTCTTTTTTCTTCATTTTGGCATTAAGCTATAAACTTTCCTTTTAGAGCTGCTTTTGCTTCATCCAATACTTTTTGGTATGTTGTACTTCAATTTTTTCTTGTTTCAGATGTTTTTTTTTTAATTTCCCTTTTGATTTCTTCTTTGGCTCATTGGTTGTTCAGTAGTGTGCTAATTTCCACATATTTGTGAATTATCTAATTTTCCTCCTGTTATTGATTTCTAGTTTCATACTGCTGTGGTCAGAAAAAATACCTGATATGATTTCAGTCTTTTCAAAACTGTTAAGATGTGTTTTATGATCTAACATATGCTGTGTCCTGGAGAATATTCTGTGACACATGAGGAGAATGTGTATTCTGCTGCTGTTGGATAGAACGTTCTCTGTATGTCTGTTAGGTTCATTTGGTCTAAAGTATAGTTCAAGTTCAATGTTTCCATACTGATTTTTTTTGTCTGATCCATCCCTGGTTGAAAGTGGGGTAGTGAAGTCCCCTACTGTTATTTAGAAAGTTGTCTATTTTCCCTTCAGATATGTTAATATTTGCTTTCTGTATTTAAGTGTTCCACCTACCATAATTTTAAGTTAACGATGAGTTTAAATTGTATTTGGAGAGTTCTTTCACAATTAAATTTGTGATGTGACATTGGTCATTATTGGTGACAAACTCACAGGTAGGCTAATACTACTGTGTTGCTGCTGACATTCATACTTGAAGAAAATAGCAACTTTCAGTTAGAAGTTGGTGACCATTAAAACAAATAATTTTCCCACCCAAGTTTACTATAAATTCGTGGCCCAAGTCCAGGCTTTCCTCCATGTCCCCTCATATCTCAGACTTAGTAAAGGAGCTCCCAGGGCACCCACCCAATCTTAGGGTCCCATTCACTGTCATGTCCCACTCCAATCCCACCCTCAGAGAGTAGGATTTCAGTGTTCATTCATTCAGCACACATTGAACACCAGCTCTGTGCCAGGCCTTGGGACAAATGGTGAGATCCAAAGTCAAATAAGATGAGGTCCCTGCCTTTAAGCTGCTCATCCTCTACTTAAAGAAGAGCATCAGAGATACCATCCCAAAATGCAAAATGTAAACAAGCACAGGAACATGTCTACCCTTCCTGGTAATCAGATAAACCCGGTGATGCTGAGGTCGGGTCACTCCTGGGTAGGAACACCGGCCATTACATAATCCTTTTGAAAAGACGTATGGCACTGCATAGCATTGATCATAGAAATTCCATACCCTTCTTTCTCAGCACTCTCACTCTTGCAAATTTGTACCAAGGAAATAACTCAGGACAACGGACAGAGTGTGGAGGACAGAGGTCCTTTCCTCTCCTTTTCTGGAGGCTGTGTCCTCCTCAGGAAGGGGCTGGGTCTTGTTCAGCTTGTGCCCCCGTGCTGGCACATGTTAATACTCATAAAGCTCTGTTGGGTGAATATTGGACCACCGTGCAGCTCCAGTGGACAAGAGAGGGGCAGTCCAAAAGCCCTCCCCTGATCAAGTTCCTCTTTTCTCTTCTAGCCACGAGAACATCAGGAGAGATGGACAAGCCACTCATCAGCAGCCACCTGGTGGACAGTGATGGCAGCCTTGCTGAGGCCCCCAGTGAGGTTCCCAAAGTGGGCATCCTGGGCAGCGGGGACTTTGCCCGCTCCCTGGCCACACGCCTGGTGGGCTCCGGCTTCAGCGTGGTGGTGGGGAGCCGCAATCCCAAACGCACGGCTGGGCTGTTCCCCTCAGCAGCACAAGTGACTTTCCAGGAGGAGGCAGTGGGGTCCCCAGAGGTCATCTTCGTGGCTATGTTCCGGGAACACTACTCCACACTATGTGGTCTCAGTGACCAGCTGGCCGGCAAGATCCTGGTGGACGTGAGCAACCCCACAGAGCAGGAGCACCTGCGGTACCATGAGTCCAATGCTGAGTACCTGGCTTCCCTCTTCCCCACCTGCACAGTGGTCAAGGCCTTCAATGTCATCTCTGCCTGGACCCTGCAGGCCGGCCCAAGGGATGGAAACAGGCAGGTAGGTGCTGGAGGAATGCCAGTCACTATAACAATAAATGTAAATGGCTAACTTCCATGGAGGGCCCTTGGTGTACCAGGGTCTTTATGTACATTATCTCAGCTCCTCTCACAGCACTGCAAAGCTCCATTTTACAGAGCAGGAAACTGAGGCTCAGAGATGTTAATGAACTTACTTACACTAGGTTCCACAGCTTGGTGAGCTGGGATTTGAACCCAGTTCATAGGAACCTGAAATCACGTTCTTTCTTCTATGGTAATTTGATTTCCAAGAAGACAAGGAGGAAAAGGTTGATGGATTTCTTTTTACTATTTGGAGTCAAGAAGAGGAGAGATTTTGCTTTTAGGATTGGACTTAGAAAGAAGAAGGTGACACACTCATGTGCCAGGTCCTAAGGAAGCAGGCATGTCCCAAACTTTATCTCATTTATTCCAGGGGCTTCCAAAAACTGCGTGGATTTCTCAGAATAGTCAACAGCAGGTTTTTCTGAGGGTGGAAAATGGCTCCAGAAAACAGCCATTGCCGCATACTGTTGTTGGCAAGAGGAGCTCTAACCAAGACAAGGTGTTTTTTTGTTGTTGTTGTTTTGTGGTTTTTTTGCAGTACACGGGCCTCTCACTGTTGTGCCCTCCCCCATTGTGGAGCACAGGCTCCGGCCGCGCAGGCCCAGTGGCCATGGCTCACGGGCCCAGCCGCTCTGTGGCTTGTGGAATCCTCCTGGACCGGGGCACGAACCCGTGTCCCCTGCATCGGCAGGTGGACTCTCAACCACTGCACCACCAGGGAAGCCCGACAAGGTGGTTTTTAATGCCAAGAGGCAACCTGTACTTGCCTCAGGGAAGCATGCCAGGCTCCACATGTGTTTGAGAGCTTCCACCAATGAGTCCAGCTCAGATGCCTTCTCTGCCCAGCTCCATGCCAGGCTGTGGGGAGACCCAGCCACCCCTGACTGGAGGGCCCTCCATGCAGCCCGCATCTTGGGGCTCCTACACTTGGACAGGCCAGGAACAGCGGGGGAGTGTAGGGTAGCAGGGCCTGGGAGGGAGCAGAACTAGAGGCTGGCTGGGGAAGACGTCGAGATCAGCCTTGGCCCTTGCCCTACCTTACGTTGTCAGGCACAGGGAGCAGGAAGGGCGCTCCAAGCCGAGGGGACAACCCGCAGAGGCACAGAGGTGAGGAACAGTGTTCCCAAACGATGTTCCCAGATGGGGACAATAGTACCTACTTGCAGGCTTGTGACGAGGCTGAGGGTTCCCATGTGTAACGCCTGGCACGTGGCGGGTGCTGAGTCAGTGTTGGTAGACCACCTGACCACAGCGGTGTCAGGAAGGCCCACAGAGTGTTCAGGGATCAGAGGACACCAGCAGGCCTGCACTGGGGCTCATGGAGGGGAGCAGTGGGCTACGAGGCTGGGGCTGGCTTGTGGAAGGCCTTGTGTGTTGGCTGAGGGCTGCGAGGGGCCAGAGGACATGGTCACAGGGGACACTTCTGGACTGAGGGATGGAGCTGCAGCCACAGTTGCACTTTCTGGGCCACATGCAAAGCCCAGTTGCTGAACGACCCCCCAGGGCAGGCCACAGTCCTTTGAGGCACCTACTCCAAGGGCCCCCGGGAGCTGCCTAGATGGGCATTTTTGCTTGTGGATGCTGATGGCAATGAACTGGGCGAGATGCTCACTGTTGGATGAGCGTTGGCCATTTTCCTTGAGTAGCGGGTATTGCTGGGCCAGAGACTAGGGGCCCACAGGGAGCCGAGGAAAGGCCCCGGGCCGGGATTCAGGGCCCCCTTGTGCTCCAGCCGTACCCTTACCTGGCAGATTGCTGGGCCTCAGTTTCCTCAGCTGCTCCGTGAGGAGCTTGGCCGAGATGCTCTCCGAGGCCCCGCTCCACCCTCCGGGGACCCCTCCTGATCCCCCCCCACCTTCCTCCCCGCAGGTGCCCATCTGCAGTGACCAGCCAGAAGCCAAACGCGCCGTCTTGGAGCTGGCGCAGGCCATGGGCTTCACCCCCGTGGACATGGGGTCCCTGGCCTCGGCCCGGGAGGTGGAGGCCATGCCCCTGCGCCTCCTCCCAGGCTGGAAGGTGCCTGCTCTCCTGGCCCTGGGGCTCTTCGTCTTCTTCTACACCTACAACTTCATCCGGGATGTGCTGCAGCCCTACCTGCAGGAGGGCAAGAACAAGTTCTACCAGCTGCCTGTGTCCGTGGTCAACACAACGCTGCCCTGCGTGGCCTATGTGCTGCTGTCGCTGGTGTACCTGCCCGGCGTGGTGGCGGCGGCCCTGCAGCTGCGCCGCGGCACCAAGTACCGCCGCTTCCCCGACTGGCTGGACCACTGGCTGCAGCACCGCAAGCAGATCGGCCTGCTCAGCTTCTTCTGCGCCGCCCTGCACGCGCTGTACAGCTTCTGCCTGCCGCTGCGCCGCTCGCACCGCTACGAGCTGGTCAACCAGGCCATCAAGCAGGTACGGGGCTCGCCTGCTTCCGGCCAATCACAGCGCCGGGGGGGCGGCGCCCGGACAGGGTCACGCCCACATCCTGCTGTCCGAGGTTTGGCGTATCAGCGAGCAGAACGTGAAACGCGCTCTGCTCCCAAGCCAGGGAGACAAAGTGCAGCTGTGAGTTACAGAGGGTCCGTAGACGGTAGAGAAGTGCTAAGGAGGAAAGTCAAGCAGCGGGGGCGGGGTGTGGGGTGCAGGATTAAAGGGTGGTGAGGGAGGCCTGGCTGGGCGGGGGACGTGTGAGCCCAGGTCGGAAGGACAGGAGGACAGGAGCTGCCTGACACCTTTAAGGATCGGCAAGGAGGTCCTCTCCGTGGAGCCAGGGGACGGGGTGGTGGGCGGGGCCTGGGAGGCGGAAGCCACACCAGAGAGGCCTTAAAGGCTGAGGAACGGCTTGGGCTTTAGACTTGAAGCCAAGGAAAGGTTTTGACTAGAGGAGTGACGCGCCGTCTGGGGTTTTAACTGGCTCACTCTGCTGCCAGGTGGAGAACAGACAATCAAAGATCAAACGCGGGGCTTCCCTGGTGGCGCAGTGGTTGAGAGTCCGCCTGCCGATGCGGGGGACACGGGTTCGTGACCCGGTCCGGGAGGATCCCACGTGCTGGGGAGCGGCTGGGCCCGTGAGCCATGACTGCTGAGCCTGCGCGTCCAGAGCCTGTGCTCCGCAACGGGAGAGGCCACAGCAGTGAGAGGCCCGCGTACCGCAAAAAATATATATATATATATATCAAACGCACATGCTTGGAAACCAGTTAGGAGGCTGTGCAGGAACCCAGATGAAAGGCCGTGGGGGCTTGGAGTGGGCTGGGAGCAGCAGAGAGGCAAGAAGGTGTTGAAGGCATATTCTGAAGCCAGAGACACAGAATTGCTGTAATAGACATGGGATTCATGAGGTGGTGGAGGACGACTCTGGGTTTTCAGCCCGAGCGCCTGGAGGGATGGAGTTGCCATCCCCTGAGACGGGAAAGGCTGCAGGAGCATGTGTTTTTTGAGGGGGGGGGGTGAAGGGCACAGTAATTATTCATTTAGGAAAGCCGTAGGGTGCTCTTTGCCAGCAGGATTCCTGGGAATGGAGGGCCTTCGGGTCAAGCCAGGTGGTATCACAGGCAGCATCCCCTGGCGCCTGTACCCACAGAAATCATCCCCCCAGATGCTTCCTCTGGGATTACAAGCTCACGGGGCCTGATTCCGAGTCCCAAGCTCAGGTCTGCAAGCAACCCTGCCTTTCTTTATTTTCCCCAACCTGCTTAATTCCACCTCTAGTCCTCAGCCTCTGGCCTGGTGCGTGGGTCCTACCCACTCTAGAACACTTAGTCACCCAATGAGACACTTCTCTTCTACCCCTGGTTCCAGCTGCAGTTTTGTTCTTGCTTGGGAAGCAGGGATCTGAGTCTGGGCCCTCCCCAGGTACACCCACCATGCGGCCATCCCCTCGGAGGCCTGACCACTTCCCAGAGCAGGACCAGGAGGCAAGGCTGGGCCACTTCCTGGGAACCAGAGACCTCAGCCCCTGTTCACTCTAGTTCCTGCTTCCCTGCTGGCAGCTTCTCAAATGCCCTCGTCATTCCCCACCCACAGACACCTGGCACCATTTCATCTGCAGGCTTGGGCTTTCATAAGAGAAAGGAGGAACCCCAGACTTCAGGCAAAGAAACAAGACACCTGCTGGAAATGAGAGAGGAAGGGAAAAAATAATAGTCACTAACGCTTAAAAAGAGCTTACTGTGTTCCAGGTACCATCTTAGAGCTTTACATACCCAGTGTGAATTCATTGAACTCTTAATCCCTATAAGGCAGGTGCTGTACTACCCTTATTCTACAGATGATAAAACTGAGGCACAGAGAGTTTAAGTAACTTGGTCAAAGTCACTCAGCCAGTCAGTGGCTGAGCTGGGATCCAGATCCAGCCAGTCTCCTCCAAATCCGTGTTCTTTTTTTTTTTTTTTACATCTTTATTGGAGTATAATTGCTGTACAATGGTGTGTTAGTTTCTGCTTTATAACAAAGTGAATCAGCTATACATATACATATGTTCCCATATCCCTTCCCTCTTGCGTCTCCTTCCCTCCCACCCTCCCTATCCCACCCCTCTAGGTGGTCACAAAGCACCGAGCTGATCTCCCTGTGCTATGTGACTGCTTCCCACTAGCTATCTATTTTACGTT